>NC_092782.1:1463979-2195969 GCF_047496795.1 Chiloscyllium punctatum
AAGAGAAGTGAAGAGAAATGAGAAATGAAGAGAAAAGAGAAAAGAAGAGAAAAGAGAAAAGAAGAGAAAACAGAAAAGATAAATGAAGAGAAATGAGGAAAGAGAAATGACAAATTGAAAAGAGGAAAGAAGAGGAAAGAGAATAGAGAAAACAAGAGAAAAGAGAAAACAAGAGAAAAGAAAAAAGGTAAGAGAAGAGAATAGAGAATAGAAGAGAAGAGGAAAGAGAAAAGGAAAGAAAAGAAAAAAGAAGAGAAAGCTGAAAAGAAAAAAGAAATGAAGCGAAAAGAGGAAAGAGAAAAGAAGAGAAAAGAGAAAAGAAGATAAAAGAGAAAAGAGAAGAGGGAAAGACAAAGGAGGAGAAAAGATAAAAGAGAAATGAAGAGAAAAGAGAAAAGAAGAGAAAAGAGAAAAGATAAAAGAAGAGAAATGAGAAATGAGAAAACAAGACAAAAGAGAAAAGAGAAATGACAAAAGTGAAAAGAGAAAAGAAGAGGAAAGAGAATTGAGAAAAGAAGAAATAAGAGAAAAGCAGTGAAAAGAGAAAAGAAGAGAAAAGTGAAAAGAAGAGATAAGAGAAAAGCAGTGAAAAGAGAAAAGAAGAGAAAAGAGAAATGAAGAGAAATGAGAAATGAAGAGAAAAGAGAAAAGAAGAGAAAAGAGAAAAGAAGAGATAAGAGAAAAGCAGTGAAAAGAGAAAAGAAGAGAAAAGAGAAATGAAGAGCAAAGAGAATAGAAGAGAAAAGAGAAGTGAAGAGAAATGAGAAATGAAGAGAAAAGAGAAAAGAAGAGAAAAGAGAAAAGAAGAGAAAACAGAAAAGATAAATGAAGAGAAATTAGAAAAGAGAAATGACAAATTGAAAAGAGAAAAGAAGAGGAAAGAGAATAGAGAAAACAAGAGAAAAGAGAAAACAAGAGAAAAGAAAAAAGGTAAAAGAAGAGAATAGAGAATAGAAGAGAAAAGGAAAGAGAAAAGGAAAGATAAGAAAAAAGTAGAAAAAAGTGAAAAGAAAAAAGAAATGAAGCGAAAAGAGGAAAGAGAAAAGAAGAGAAAAGAGAAAAGGAGAAAAAAGAGAAAACAAAGGAGGGAAAGAGAAAGGAGGAGAAAAGATAAAAGAGAAATGAAGAGAAAAGAGAATAGAAGAGAAAAGAGAAAAGATAAAAGAAGAGAAATGAGAAATGAGAAAACAAGACAAAAGAGAAAAGAGAAAGGACAAAAGTGAAAAGAGAAAAGAAGAGGAAAGAGAATTGAGAAAAGAAGAAATAAGAGAAAAGCAGTGAAAAGAGAAAAGAAGAGAAAAGTGAAAAGAAGAGATAAGAGAAAAGCAGTGAAAAGAGAAAAGAAGAGAAAAGAGAAATGAAGAGAAATGAGAAATGAAGAGAAAAGAGAAAAGAAGAGAAAAGAGAAAAGAAGAGATAAGAGAAAAGCAGTGAAAAGAGAAAAGAAGAGAAAAGAGAAATGAAGAGCAAAGAGAATAGAAGAGAAAAGAGTAGTGAAGAGAAATGAGAAAAGAAGAGATAAGAGAAAAGCAGTGAAAAGAGAAAAGAAGAGAAAACAGAAAAGATAAATGAAGAGAAATTAGAAAAGAGAAATGACAAATCGAAAAGAGAAAAGAAGAGGAAAGAGAATAGAGAAAACAAGAGAAAAGAGAAAACAAGAGAAAAGAAAAAAGGTAAAAGAAGAGAATAGAGAATAGAAGAGAAAAGGAAAGAGAAAAGGAAAGATAAGAAAAAAGTAGAGAAAAGTGAAAAGAAAAAAGAAATGAAGCGAAAAGAGGAAAGAGAAAAGAAGAGAAAAGAGAAAAGAAGAAAAAAGAGAAAACAGAAGAGGGAAACAGAAAGGAGGAGAAAAGATAAAAGAGAAATGAAGAGAAAAGAGAAAAGAAGAGAAAAGAGAAAGTAGAGAAAAGAGGAATGAGAAAAGATGAGAAAAGGGAAAAGAGAAATGAAGAGAGAAGAGAAAAGAAGAGAAAAGAGAACGTAGAATATAAGAGAAAGAGAAAAGATGAGAAAAGAGAAAAGAAGAGAAAAGAGAAAGTAGAATGTAAGAGAAAGAGAAAAGAAGAGAAAACAGAATAGAAGAGAAAAGAGGAAAGAGAAAATTAGAGAAAAGAAGAAAAATAGAAAAGAGAAAAGAAGTGAAAAGAGAAAAGATAAAAGAAGAGAAATGAGAAATGAGAAAACAAGACAAAAGAGAAAAGAGAAATGACAAAAGTGAAAAGAGAAAAGAAGAAGAAAGAGAATTGAGAATGAAGAGAAAAGAAGAGATAAGAGAAAAGCAGTGAAAAGAGAAAAGAAGAGAAAAGAAGAGCAAAGAGAATAGAAGAGAAAAGAGAAGTGAAGAGAAATGAGAAATGAAGAGAAAAGAAGAGAAAAGAAGTAAAAACAGAAAAGATAAATGAAGAGAAATGAGAAAAGAGAAATGACAAATTGAAAAGAGGAAAGAAGAGGAAAGAGAAAAGAGAAAACAAGAGAAAATGAAAAAGGTAAAAGAAGAGAATAGAGAATAGAAGAGAAGAGGAAAGAGAAAAGGATAGAGAAGAAAAAAGAAGAGAAAAGTGAAAAGAAAAAAAGAAATGAAGCGAAAAGAGGAAAGAGAAAAGAAGAGAAAAGAGAAAAGAAGAAAAAAGAGAAAACAGAAGAGGGAAAGAGAAAGGAGGAGAAAAGATAAAAGAGAAATGAAGAGAAAAGTGAAAAGAAGAGAAAAGAGAAAGTAGAGAAAAGAGGAATGAGAAAAGATCAGGAAAGGGAAAAGAGAAAAAAAAGAGAAGAGAAAAGAGAAAAGTGAAGAGAAAAGAGATAACGAGAAATGAGACAAGAGAAAAAGATTACAAGAGAGGAAAGAAGAGAAAAGAGAAAAGAGAAAGGAGAAAGTAGAAAATAAGAGAAAGAGAAAAGAAGAGAAAAGAGAAAAGAAGAGAAAAGAGAAAGTAGAATATAAGAGAAAGAGAAAAGAAGAAAAAAGAGAAAGTAGAATGTAAGAGAAAGAGAAAAGAAGAGAAATGAGAAAACAAGACAAAAGAGAAAAGAGAAATGACAAAAGTGAAATGAGAAAAGAAGAGGAAAGAGAATTGAGAAAAGAAGAGATAAGAGAAAAGCAGTGAAAAGAGAAAAGAAGAGAAAAGAGAAAAGAAGAGCTAAGAGAAAAGCAGTGCAAAGAGAAAAGAAGAGAAAAGAGAAATGAAGAGCAAAGAGAATAGAAGAGAAAAGAGAAGTGAAGAGATATGAGAAATGAAGAGAAAAGAGAAAAGAAGAGAAAAGAGAAAAGAAGAGAAAACAGAAAAGATAAATGAAGAGAAATGAGAAAAGAGAAATGACAAATTGAAAAGAGGAAAGAAGTGGAATGAGAAAAGAGAAAACAAGTGAAAAGAAAAAAGGTGAAAGAAGAGAATAGAAAATAGAAGAGAAGAGGAAAGAGAAAAGTATAGAAAAGAAAAAAGAAGAGAAAAGTGAAAAGAAAAAAGAAATGAAGCGAAAAGAGGAAAGAGAAAAGAAGAGAAAAGAGAAAAGAAGAAAAAAGAGAAAACAGAAGAGGGAAAGAGAAAGGAGGATAAAAGATAAAAGAGAAATGAAGAGAAAAGAGAAAAGGAGAGAAAAGAGAAAGTACAGAAAAGAGGAATGAGAAAAGATGAGAAAAGGGAAAAGAGAAATGAAGAGAGAAGAGAAAAGAAGAGAAAAGAGAAAAGAAGATAAAAGAGAAAAGAGAAGAGGGAAAGACAAAGGAGGAGAAAAGATAAAAGAGAAATGAAGAGAAAAGAGAAAAGAAGAGAAAAGAGAAAAGATAAAAGAAGAGAAATGAGAAATGAGAAAACAAGACAAAAGAGAAAAGAGAAATGACAAAAGTGAAAAGAGAAAAGAAGAGGAAAGAGAATTGAGAATGAAGAGAAAAGAAGAGATAAGAGAAAAGCAGTGAAAAGAGAAAAGAAGAGAAAAGAAGAGCAAAGAGAATAGAAGAGAAAAGAGAAGTGAAGAGAAATGAGAAATGAAGAGAAAAGAGAAAAGAAGAGAAAAGAGAAAAGATAAATGAAGAGAAATGAGTAAAGAGAAATGACAAATTGAAAAGAGGAAAGAAGAGGAAAGAGAATAGAGAAAACAAGAGAAAAGAGAAAACAAGAGAAAAGAAAAAAGGTAAGAGAAGAGAATAGAGAATAGAAGAGAAGAGGAAAGAGAAAAGGAAAGAAAAGAAAAAAGAAGAGAAAGCTGAAAAGAAAAAAGAAATGAAGCGAAAAGAGGAAAGAGAAAAGAAGAGAAAAGATAAAAGAAGAGAAATGAGAAATGAGAAAACAAGACAAAAGAGAAAAGAGAAATGACAAAAGTGAAAAGAAAAAAGAAGAGGAAAGAGAATTGAGAAAAGAATAGATAAGAGAAAAGCAGTGAAAAGAGAAAAGAAGAGAAAAGAGAAAAGAAGAGATAAGAGAAAAGCAGTGAAAAGAGAAAAGAAGAGAAAAGAGAAATGAAGAGCAAAGAGAATAGAAGAGAAAAGAGAAGTGAAGAGAAATGAGAAATGAAGAGAAAAGATAAAAGAAGAGAAATGAGAAATGAGAAAACAAGACAAAAGAGAAAAGAGAAAGGACAAAAGTGAAAAGAGAAAAGAAGAGGAAAGAGAATTGAGAAAAGAAGAAATAAGAGAAAAGCAGTGAAAAGAGAAAAGAAGAGAAAAGTGAAAAGAAGAGATAAGAGAAAAGCAGTGAAAAGAGAAAAGAAGAGAAAAGAGAAATGAAGAGAAATGAGAAATGAAGAGAAAAGAGAAAAGAAGAGAAAAGAGAAAAGAAGAGATAAGAGAAAAGCAGTGAAAAGAGAAAAGAAGAGAAAAGAGAAATGAAGAGCAAAGAGAATAGAAGAGAAAAGAGTAGTGAAGAGAAATGAGAAATGAAGAGAAAAGAGAAAAGAAGAGAAAAGAGAAAAGAAGAGAAAACAGAAAAGATAAATGAAGAGAAATGAGAAAAGAGAAATGACAAATTGAAAAGAGGAAAGAAGAGGAAAGAGATGAGAGAAAACAAGAGAAAAGAGAAAACAAGAGAAAAGAAAAAAGGTAAAAGAAGAGAATAGAGAATAGAAGAGAAAAGGAAAGAGAAAAGGAAAGATAAGAAAAAAGTAGAGAAAAGTGAAAAGAAAAAAGAAATGAAGCGAAAAGAGGAAAGAGAAAAGAAGAGAAAAGAGAAAAGAAGAAAAAAGAGAAAACAGAAGAGGGAAACAGAAAGGAGGAGAAAAGATAAAAGAGAAATGAAGAGAAAAGAGAAAAGAAGAGAAAAGAGAAAGTAGAGAAAAGAGGAATGAGAAAAGATGAGAAAAGGGAAAAGAGAAATGAAGAGAGAAGAGAAAAGAAGAGAAAAGAGAAAAGAAGATAAAAGAGAAAAGAGAAGAGGGAAAGACAAAGGAGGAGAAAAGATAAAAGAGAAATGAAGAGAAAAGAGAAAAGACGAGAAAAGAGAAAAGATAAAAGAAGAGAAATGAGAAATGAGAAAACAAGACAAAAGAGAAAAGAGAAATGACAAAAGTGAAAAGAGAAAAGAAGAGAAAAGAAGAGCAAAGAGAATAGAAGAGAAAAGAGAAGTGAAGAGAAATGAGAAATGAAGAGAAAAGAGAAAAGAAGAGAAAAGAGAAAAGAAGAGAAAACAGAAAAGATAAATGAAGAGAAATGAGTAAAGAGAAATGACAAATTGAAAAGAGGAAAGAAGAGGAAAGAGAATAGAGAAAACAAGAGAAAAGAGAAAACAAGAGAAAAGAAAAAAGGTAAGAGAAGAGAATAGAGAATAGAAGAGAAGAGGAAAGAGAAAAGGAAAGAAAAGAAAAAAGAAGAGAAAGCTGAAAAGAAAAACGAAATGAAGCGAAAAGAGGAAAGAGAAAAGAAGAGAAAAGAGAAAAGAAGATAAAAGAGAAAAGATAAAAGAAGAGAAATGAGAAATGAGAAAACAAGACAAAAGAGAAAAGAGAAATGACAAAAGTGAAAAGAGAAAAGAAGAGGAAAGAGAATTGAGAAAAGAAGAAATAAGAGAAAAGCAGTGAAAAGAGAAAAGAAGAGAAAAGTGAAAAGAAGAGATAAGAGAAAAGCAGTGAAAAGAGAAAAGAAGAGAAAAGAGAAATGAAGAGAAATGAGAAATGAAGAGAAAAGAGAAAAGAAGAGAAAAGAAGAGATAAGAGAAAAGCAGTGAAAAGAGAAAAGAAGAGAAAAGAGAAATGAAGAGCAAAGAGAATAGAAGAGAAAAGAGAAGTGAAGAGAAATGAGAAATGAAGAGAAAAGAGAAAAGAAGAGAAAAGAGAAAAGAAGAGAAAACAGAAAAGATAAATGAAGAGAAATTAGAAAAGAGAAATGACAAATTGAAAAGAGAAAAGAAGAGGAAAGAGAATAGAGAAAACAAGAGAAATCAGAAAACAAGAGAAAAGAAAAAAGGTAAAAGAAGAGAATAGAGAATAGAAGAGAAAAGGAAAGAGAAAAGGAAAGATAAGAAAAAAGTAGAGAAAAGTGAAAAGAAAAAAGAAATGAAGCGAAAAGAGGAAAGAGAAAAGAAGAGAAAAGAGAAAAGAAGAAAAAAGAGAAAAGAGAAGAGGGAAACAGAAAGGAGGAGAAAAGATTCAAGAGAAATGAAGAGAAAAGAGAAAAGAAGAGAAAAGAGAAAGTAGAGAAAAGAGGAATGAGAAAAGATGAGAAAAGGGAAAAGAGAAATGAAGAGAGAAGAGAAAAGAAGAGAAAAGAGAACGTAGAATATAAGAGAAAGAGAAAAGAAGAGAAAAGAGAAAAGAAGAGAAAAGAGAAAGTAGAATGTAAGAGAAAGAGAAAAGAAGAGAAAACAGAATAGAAGAGAAAAGAGGAAAGAGAAAAGGAGAGAAAAGAAGAAAAATAGAAAAGAGAAAAGAAGAGAAAAGAGAAAAGATAAAAGAAGAGAAATGAGAAATGAGAAAACAAGACAAAAGAGAAAAGAGAAATGACAAAAGTGAAAAGAGAAAAGAAGAGGAAAGAGAATTGAGAATGAAGAGAAAAGAAGAGATAAGAGAAAAGCAGTGAAAAGAGAAAAGAAGAGAAAAGAAGAGCAAAGAGAATAGAAGAGAAAAGAGAAGTGAAGAGAAATGAGAAATGAAGAGAAAAGAGAAAAGAAGAGAAAAGAGAAAAGAAGAGAAAACAGAAAAGATAAATGAAGAGAAATGAGAAAAGAGAAATGACACATTGAAAAGAGGAAAGAAGAGGAAAGATAAAAGAGAAAACAAGAGAAAAGGATAAAGGTAAAAGAAGAGAATAGAGAATAGAAGAGAAGAGGAAAGAGAAAAGGATAGAAAAGAAAAAAGAAGAGAAAAGTGAAAAGAAAAAAGAAATGAAGCGAAAAGAGGAAAGAGAAAAGAAGAGAAAAGAGAAAAGGAGAAAAAAGAGAAAACAGAAGAGGGAAAGAGAAAGGAGGAGAAAAGATAAAAGAGAAATGAAGAGAAAAGAGAAAAGAAGAGAAAAGAGAAAGAAGAGAAAAGAGGAATGAGAAAAGATGAGAAAAGAGTGAAAGAGAAATAAAGAGAGAAGAGAAAAGAAGAGAAAAGAGAACGTAGAATATAAGAGAAAGAGAAAAGAAGAGAAAAGAGAAAAGAAGAGAAAAGAGAAAGTAGAATGTAAGAGAAAGAGAAAAGAAGAGAAAACAGAATAGAAGAGAAAAGAGGAAAGAGAAAAGGAGAGAAAAGAAGAAAAATAGAAAAGAGAAACGAAGAGAAAAGAGAAAAGATAAAAGAAGAGAAATGAGAACTGAGAAAACAAGACAAAAGATAAAAGAGAAATGAAGAGAAAAGAGAAAAGAAGAGAAAAGAGAAAAGATAAAAGAAGAGAAATGAGAAATGAGAAAACAAGACAAAAGAGAAAAGAGAAAGGACAAAAGTGAAAAGAGAATAGAAGAGGAAAGAGAATTGAGAAAAGAAGAAATAAGAGAAAAGCAGTGAAAAGAGAAAAGAAGAGAAAAGTGAAAAGAAGAGATAAGAGAAAAGCAGTGAAAAGAGAAAAGAAGAGAAAAGAGAAATGAAGATAAAAGAGAAAAGAGAAGAGGGAAAGACAAAGGAGGAGAAAAGATAAAAGAGAAATGAAGAGAAAAGAGAAAAGAAGAGAAAAGAGAAAAGATAAAAGAAGAGAAATGAGAAATGAGAAAACAAGACAAAAGAGAAAAGAGAAATGACAAAAGTGAAAAGAGAAAAGAAGAGAAAAGAAGAGCAAAGAGAATAGAAGAGAAAAGAGAAGTGAAGAGAAATGAGAAATGAAGAGAAAAGAGAAAAGAAGAGAAAAGAGAAAAGAAGAGAAAACAGAAAAGATAAATGAAGAGAAATGAGTAAAGAGAAATGACAAATTGAAAAGAGGAAAGAAGAGGAAAGAGAATAGAGAAAACAAGAGAAAAGAGAAAACAAGAGAAAAGAAAAAAGGTAAGAGAAGAGAATAGAGAATAGAAGAGAAGAGGAAAGAGAAAAGGAAAGAAAAGAAAAAAGAAGAGAAAGCTGAAAAGAAAAACGAAATGAAGCGAAAAGAGGAAAGAGAAAAGAAGAGAAAAGAGAAAAGAAGATAAAAGAGAAAAGATAAAAGAAGAGAAATGAGAAATGAGAAAACAAGACAAAAGAGAAAAGAGAAATGACAAAAGTGAAAAGAGAAAAGAAGAGGAAAGAGAATTGAGAAAAGAAGAAATAAGAGAAAAGCAGTGAAAAGAGAAAAGAAGAGAAAAGTGAAAAGAAGAGATAAGAGAAAAGCAGTGAAAAGAGAAAAGAAGAGAAAAGAGAAATGAAGAGAAATGAGAAATGAAGAGAAAAGAGAAAAGAAGAGAAAAGAAGAGATAAGAGAAAAGCAGTGAAAAGAGAAAAGAAGAGAAAAGAGAAATGAAGAGCAAAGAGAATAGAAGAGAAAAGAGAAGTGAAGAGAAATGAGAAATGAAGAGAAAAGAGAAAAGAAGAGAAAAGAGAAAAGAAGAGAAAACAGAAAAGATAAATGAAGAGAAATTAGAAAAGAGAAATGACAAATTGAAAAGAGAAAAGAAGAGGAAAGAGAATAGAGAAAACAAGAGAAATCAGAAAACAAGAGAAAAGAAAAAAGGTAAAAGAAGAGAATAGAGAATAGAAGAGAAAAGGAAAGAGAAAAGGAAAGATAAGAAAAAAGTAGAGAAAAGTGAAAAGAAAAAAGAAATGAAGCGAAAAGAGGAAAGAGAAAAGAAGAGAAAAGAGAAAAGAAGAAAAAAGAGAAAAGAGAAGAGGGAAACAGAAAGGAGGAGAAAAGATTCAAGAGAAATGAAGAGAAAAGAGAAAAGAAGAGAAAAGAGAAAGTAGAGAAAAGAGGAATGAGAAAAGATGAGAAAAGGGAAAAGAGAAATGAAGAGAGAAGAGAAAAGAAGAGAAAAGAGAACGTAGAATATAAGAGAAAGAGAAAAGAAGAGAAAAGAGAAAAGAAGAGAAAAGAGAAAGTAGAATGTAAGAGAAAGAGAAAAGAAGAGAAAACAGAATAGAAGAGAAAAGAGGAAAGAGAAAAGGAGAGAAAAGAAGAAAAATAGAAAAGAGAAAAGAAGAGAAAAGAGAAAAGATAAAAGAAGAGAAATGAGAAATGAGAAAACAAGACAAAAGAGAAAAGAGAAATGACAAAAGTGAAAAGAGAAAAGAAGAGGAAAGAGAATTGAGAATGAAGAGAAAAGAAGAGATAAGAGAAAAGCAGTGAAAAGAGAAAAGAAGAGAAAAGAAGAGCAAAGAGAATAGAAGAGAAAAGAGAAGTGAAGAGAAATGAGAAATGAAGAGAAAAGAGAAAAGAAGAGAAAAGAGAAAAGAAGAGAAAACAGAAAAGATAAATGAAGAGAAATGAGAAAAGAGAAATGACACATTGAAAAGAGGAAAGAAGAGGAAAGATAAAAGAGAAAACAAGAGAAAAGGATAAAGGTAAAAGAAGAGAATAGAGAATAGAAGAGAAGAGGAAAGAGAAAAGGATAGAAAAGAAAAAAGAAGAGAAAAGTGAAAAGAAAAAAGAAATGAAGCGAAAAGAGGAAAGAGAAAAGAAGAGAAAAGAGAAAAGGAGAAAAAAGAGAAAACAGAAGAGGGAAAGAGAAAGGAGGAGAAAAGATAAAAGAGAAATGAAGAGAAAAGAGAAAAGAAGAGAAAAGAGAAAGAAGAGAAAAGAGGAATGAGAAAAGATGAGAAAAGAGTGAAAGAGAAATAAAGAGAGAAGAGAAAAGAAGAGAAAAGAGAACGTAGAATATAAGAGAAAGAGAAAAGAAGAGAAAAGAGAAAAGAAGAGAAAAGAGAAAGTAGAATGTAAGAGAAAGAGAAAAGAAGAGAAAACAGAATAGAAGAGAAAAGAGGAAAGAGAAAAGGAGAGAAAAGAAGAAAAATAGAAAAGAGAAACGAAGAGAAAAGAGAAAAGATAAAAGAAGAGAAATGAGAACTGAGAAAACAAGACAAAAGATAAAAGAGAAATGAAGAGAAAAGAGAAAAGAAGAGAAAAGAGAAAAGATAAAAGAAGAGAAATGAGAAATGAGAAAACAAGACAAAAGAGAAAAGAGAAAGGACAAAAGTGAAAAGAGAATAGAAGAGGAAAGAGAATTGAGAAAAGAAGAAATAAGAGAAAAGCAGTGAAAAGAGAAAAGAAGAGAAAAGTGAAAAGAAGAGATAAGAGAAAAGCAGTGAAAAGAGAAAAGAAGAGAAAAGAGAAATGAAGATAAAAGAGAAAAGAGAAGAGGGAAAGACAAAGGAGGAGAAAAGATAAAAGAGAAATGAAGAGAAAAGATAAAAGAAGAGAAAAGAGAAAAGATAAAAGAAGAGAAATGAGAAATGAGAAAACAAGACAAAAGAGAAAAGAGAAATGACAAAAGTGAAAAGAGAAAAGAAGAGGAAAGAGAATTGAGAATGAAGAGAAAAGAAGAGATAAGAGAAAAGCAGTGAAAAGAGAAAAGAAGAGAAAAGAAGAGCAAAGAGAATAGAAGAGAAAAGAGAAGTGAAGAGAAATGAGAAATGAAGAGAAAAGAGAAAAGAAGAGAAAAGAGAAAAGAAGAGAAAACAGAAAAGATAAATGAAGAGAAATGAGAAAAGAGAAATGACACATTGAAAAGAGGAAAGAAGAGGAAAGATAAAAGAGAAAACAAGAGAAAAGGATAAAGGTAAAAGAAGAGAATAGAGAATAGAAGAGAAGAGGAAAGAGAAAAGGATAGAAAAGAAAAAAGAAGAGAAAAGTGAAAAGAAAAAAGAAATGAAGCGAAAAGAGGAAAGAGAAAAGAAGAGAAAAGAGAAAAGGAGAAAAAAGAGAAAACAGAAGAGGGAAAGAGAAAGGAGGAGAAAAGATAAAAGAGAAATGAAGAGAAAAGAGAAAAGAAGAGAAAAGAGAAAGAAGAGAAAAGAGGAATGAGAAAAGATGAGAAAAGGGTGAAAGAGAAATAAAGAGAGAAGAGAAAAGAAGAGAAAAGAGAACGTAGAATATAAGAGAAAGAGAAAAGAAGAGAAAAGAGAAAAGAAGAGAAAAGAGAAAGTAGAATGTAAGAGAAAGAGAAAAGAAGAGAAAACAGAATAGAAGAGAAAAGAGGAAAGAGAAAAGGAGAGAAAAGAAGAAAAATAGAAAAGAGAAACGAAGAGAAAAGAGAAAAGATAAAAGAAGAGAAATGAGAACTGAGAAAACAAGACAAAAGATAAAAGAGAAATGAAGAGAAAAGAGAAAAGAAGAGAAAAGAGAAAAGATAAAAGAAGAGAAATGAGAAATGAGAAAACAAGACAAAAGAGAAAAGAGAAATGACAAAAGTGAAAAGAGAAAAGAAGAGGAAAGAGAATTGAGAATGAAGAGAAAAGAAGAGATAAGAAAAAAGCAGTGAAAAGAGAAAAGAAGAGCAAAGAGAATAGAAGAGAAAAGAGAAGTGAAGAGAAATGAGAAATGAAGAGAAAAGAGAAAAGAAGAGGAAAGAGAAAAGAAGAGAAAACAGAAAAGATAAATGAAGAGAAATGAGAAAAGAGAAATGACAAATTGAAAAGAGAAAAGAAGAGGAAAGAGAATAGAGAAAACAAGAGAAAACAGAAAACAAGAGAAAAGAAAAAAGGTAAAAGAAGAGAATAGAGAATAGAAGAGAAGAGGAAAGAGAAAAGGAAAGATAAGAAAAAAGTAGAGAAAAGTGAAAAGAAAAAAGAAATGAAGCGAAAAGAGGAAGAGAAAAGAAGAGAAAAGAGAAAGTAGACTATAAGAGAAAGAGAAAAGAAGAGAAAAGAGAAAAGAAGAGAAAAGAGAAAGTAGAATATAAGAGAAAGAGAAAAGAAGAGAAAAGAGAAAGTAGAATGTAAGAGAAAGAGAAAAGAAGAGAAATGAGAAAACAAGACAAAAGAGAAAAGAGAAATGACAAAAGTGAAAAGAGAAAAGAAGAGGAAAGAGAATTGAGAAAAGAAGAAATAAGAGAATAGCAGTGAAAAGAGAAAAGAAGAGAAAAGTGAAAAGAAGAGATAAGAGAAAAGCAGTGAAAAGAGAAAAGAAGAGATAAGAGAAAAGCAGTGAAAAGAGAAAAGAAGAGAAAAGAGAAATGAAGAGCAAAGAGAATAGAAGAGAAAAGAGAAGTGAAGAGAAATGAGAAATGAAGAGAAAAGAGAAAAGAAGAGAAAAGAGAAAAGAAGAGAAAACAGAAAAGATAAATGAAGAGAAATGAGAAAAGAGAAATGACACATTGAAAAGAGGAAAGAAGAGGAAAGATAAAAGAGAAAACAAGAGAAAAGGATAAAGGTAAAAGAAGAGAATAGAGAATAGAAGAGAAGAGGAAAGAGAAAAGGATAGAAAAGAAAAAAGAAGAGAAAAGTGAAAAGAAAAAAGAAATGAAGCGAAAAGAGGAAAGAGAAAAGAAGAGAAAAGAGAAAAGAAGAAAAAAGAGAAAACAGAAGAGGGAAAGAGAAAGGAGGAGAAAAGATAAAAGAGAAAAGAAGAGAAAAGAGGAAAGAAGAGAAAAGAGGAAAGAAGAGAAAAGAGAAAGTAGAATATAAGAGAAAGAAAAAAGAAGAGGAAAGAGAAAAGAAGAGAAAAGAGAAAGTAGAATATAAGAGAAAGAGAAAAGAAGAAAAAAGAGAAAGTAGAATGTAAGAGAAAGAGAAAAGAAGAGAAATGAGAAAACAAGACAAAAGAGAAAAGAGAAATGACAAAAGTGAAATGAGAAAAGAAGAGGAAAGAGAATTGAGAAAAGAAGAGATAAGAGAAAAGCAGTGAAAAGAGAAAAGAAGAGAAAAGAGAAAAGAAGAGAAAAGAGAAAAGAAGAGAAAAGAGAAAAGAAGAGATAAGAGAAAAGCAGTGCAAAGAGAAAAGAAGAGAAAAGAGAAATGAAGAGCAAAGAGAATAGAAGAGAAAAGAGAAGTGAAGAGAAATGAGAAATGAAGAGAAAAGAGAAAAGAAGAGAAAAGAGAAAAGAAGAGAAAACAGAAAAGATAAATGAAGAGAAATGAGAAAAGAGAAATGACAAATTGAAAAGAGGAAAGAAGTGGAAAGAGAAAAGAGAAAACAAGTGAAAAGAAAAAAGGGAAAAGAAGAGAATAGAAAATAGAAGAGAAGAGGAAAGAGAAAAGTATAGAAAAGAAAAAAGAAGAGAAAAGTGAAAAGAAAAAAGAAATGAAGCGAAAAGAGGAAAGAGAAAAGAAGAGAAAAGAGAAAAGAAGAAAAAAGAGAAAACAGAAGAGGGAAAGAGAAAGGAGGATAAAAGATAAAAGAGAAATGAAGAGGAAAGAGAAAAGGAGAGAAAAGAGAAAGTACAGAAAAGAGGAATGAGAAAAGATGAGAAAAGGGAAAAGAGAAATGAAGAGAGAAGAGAAAAGAAGAGAAAAGAGAAAAGTGAAGAGAAAAGAGATAACGAGAAATGAGACAAGAGAAAAAGATTACAAGAGAGGAAAGAAGAGAAAAGAGAAAAGAGAAAGGAGAAAGTAGAATATAGGAGAAAGAGAAAAGAAGAGAAAAGAGAAAGTAGAATGTAAGAGAAAGAGAAAAGAGAAAAGATAAAAGTAGAGAAATGAGAAATGAGAAAAGAAGACAAAAGAGAAAAGAGAAATGACAAAAGTGAAAAGAGAAAAGAAGAGAATTGAGAAAAGAAGAGAAAAGAGAAAAGAAGAGATAAGAGAAAAGCAGTGAAAAGAGAAAAGAAGAGAAAAGAAGAGCAAAGAGAATAGAAGAGAAAGAGAAGTGAAGAGAAATGAGAAATGAAGAGAAAAGAGAAAAGAAGAGAAAAGAGAAAAGAAGAGAAAAGAGAAAAGGTAAATTAAGAGAAATGAGTAAAGAGAAATGACAAATTGAAAAGAGGAAAGAAGAGGAAAGAGAATAGAGAAAACAAGAGAAAAGAGAAAACAAGAGAAAAGAAAAAAGGTAAGAGAAGAGAATAGAGAATAGAAGAGAAGAGGAAAGAGAAAAGGAAAGAAAAGAAAAAAGAAGAGAAAGCTGAAAAGAAAAAAGAAATGAAGCGAAAAGAGGAAAGAGAAAAGAAGAGAAAAGAGAAAAGAAGATAAAAGAGAAAAGAGAAGAGGGAAAGACAAAGGAGGAGAAAAGATAAAAGAGAAATGAAGAGAAAAGAGAAAAGAAGAGAAAAGAGAAAAGATAAAAGAAGAGAAATGAGAAATGAGAAAACAAGACAAAAGAGAAAAGAGAAATGACAAAAGTGAAAAGAGAAAAGAAGAGGAAAGAGAATTGAGAAAAGAAGAAATAAGAGAAAAGCAGTGAAAAGAGAAAAGAAGAGAAAAGAGAAATGAAGAGAAATGAGAAATGAAGAGAAAAGAGAAAAGAAGAGAAAAGAGAAAAGAAAAGATAAGAGAAAAGCAGTGAAAAGAGAAAAGAAGAGAAAAAAGAAATGAAGAGCAAAGAGAATAGAAGAGAAAAGAGAAGTGAAGAGAAATGAGAAATGAAGAGAAAAGAGAAAAGAAGAGAAAAGAGAAAAGAAGAGAAAACAGAAAAGATAAATGAAGAGAAATTAGAAAAGAGAAATGACAAATTGAAAAGAGAAAAGAAGAGGAAAGAGAATAGAGAAAACAAGAGAAAACAGAAAACAAGAGAAAAGAAAAAAGGTAAAAGAAGAGAATAGAGAATAGAAGAGAAAAGGAAAGAGAAAAGGAAAGATAAGAAAAAAGTAGAGAAAAGTGAAAAGAAAAAAGAAATGAAGCGAAAAGAGGAAAGAGAAAAGAAGAGAAAAGAGAAAAGAAGAAAAAAGAGAAATGAGAAGAGGGAAACAGAAAGGAGGAGAAAAGATTCAAGAGAAATGAAGAGAAAAGAGAAAAGAAGAGAAAAGAGAAAGTAGAGAAAAGAGGAATGAGAAAAGATGAGAAAAGGGAAAAGAGAAATGAAGAGAGAAGAGAAAAGAAGGGAAAAGAGAACGTAGAATATAAGAGAAAGAGAAAAGAAGAGAAAAGAGATAAGAAGAGAAAAGACAAAGTAGAATGTAAGAGAAAGAGAAAAGAAGAGAAAACAGAATAGAAGAGAAAAGAGGAAAGAGAAAAGGAGAGAAAAGAAGAAAAATAGCAAAGAGAAAAGAAGAGAAAAGAGAAAAGATAAAAGAAGAGAAATGAGAAATGAGAAAACAAGACAAAAGAGAAAAGAGAAATGACAAAAGTGAAAAGAGAAAAGAAGAGGAAAGAGAATTGAGAATGAAGAGAAAAGAAGAGATAAGAGAAAAGCAGTGAAAAGAGAAAAGAAGAGAAAAGAAGAGCAAAGAGAATAGAAGAGAAAAGAGAAGTGAAGAGAAATGAGAAATGAAGAGAAAAGAGAAAAGAAGAGAAAAGAGAAAAGAAGAGAAAACAGAAAACATAAATGAAGAGAAATGAGAAAAGAGAAATGACAAATTGAAAAGAGGAAAGAAGAGGAAAGATAAAAGAGAAAACAAGAGAAAAGGATAAAGGTAAAAGAAGAGAATAGAGAATAGAAGAGAAGAGGAAAGAGAAAAGGATAGAAAAGAAAAAAGAAGAGAAAAGTGAAAAGAAAAAAGAAATGAAGCGAAAAGAGGAAAGAGAAAAGAAGAGAAAAGAGAAAAGGAGAAAAAAGAGAAAACAGAAGAGGGAAAGAGAAAGGAGGAGAAAAGATAAAAGAGAAATGAAGAGAAAAGAGAAAAGAAGAGAAAAGAGAAAAGATAAAAGAAGAGAAATGAGAAATGAGAAAACAAGACAAAAGAGAAAAGAGAAATGACAAAAGTGAAAAGAGAAAAGAAGAGGAAAGAGAATTGAGAAAAGAAGAAATAAGAGAAAAGCAGTGAAAAGAGAAAAGAAGAGAAAAGTGAAAAGAAGAGATAAGAGAAAAGCAGTGAAAAGAGAAAAGAAGAGAAAAGAGAAATGAAGAGAAATGAGAAATGAAGAGAAAAGAGAAAAGAAGAGAAAAGAGAAAAGAAGAGATAAGAGAAAAGCAGTGAAAAGAGAAAAGAGGAGAAAAGAGAAATGAAGAGCAAAGAGAATAGAAGAGAAAAGAGAAGTGAAGAGAAATGAGAAATGAAGAGAAAAGAGAAAAGAAGAGAAAAGAGAAAAGAAGAGAAAACAGAAAAGATAAATGAAGAGAAATGAGAAAAGAGAAATGACAAATTGAAAAGAGAAAAGAAGAGGAAAGAGAATAGAGAAAACAAGAGAAAACAGAAAACAAGAGAAAAGAAAAAAGGTAAAAGAAGAGAATAGAGAATAGAAGAGAAGAGGAAAGAGAAAAGGAAAGATAAGAAAAAAGTAGAGAAAAGTGAAAAGAAAAAAGAAATGAAGCGAAAAGAGGAAAGAGAAAAGAAGAGAAAAGAGAAAAGAAGAAAAAAGAGAAAAGAGAAGAGGGAAACAGAAAGGAGGAGAAAAGATAAAAGAGAAATGAAGAGAAAAGAGAAAAGAAGGGAACAGAAATGAAGAGAGAAGAGAAGAGAAGAGAAAAGAGAACGTAGAATATAAGAGAAAGAGAAAAGAAGAGAAAAGAGAAAAGAAGAGAAAACAGAAAAGATAAATGAAGAGAAATGAGAAAAGAGAAATGACAAATTGAAAAGAGAAAAGAAGAGGAAAGAGAATAGAGAAAACAAGAGAAAACAGAAAACAAGAGAAAAGAAAAAAGGTAAAAGAAGAGAATAGAGAATAGAAGAGAAGAGGAAAGAGAAAATGAAAGATAAGAAAAAAGTAGAGAAAAGTGAAAAGAAAAAAGAAATGAAGCGAAAAGAGGAAAGAGTAAAGAAGATAAAAGAGAAAGTAGAATATAAGAGAAAGAGAAAAGAAGAGAAAAGAGAAAAGAAGAGAAAAGAGAAAGTAGAATATAAGAGAAAGAGAAAAGAAGAGAAAAGAGAAAGTAGAATGTAAGAGAAAGAGAATAGAAGAGAAATGAGAAAACAAGACAAAAGAGAAAAGAGAAATGACAAAAGTGAAAAGAGAAAAGAAGCGGAAAGAGAAGTGAGAAAAGAAGAGATAAGAGAAAAGCAGTGAAAAGAGAAAAGAAGAGAAAAGAAAAAAGAAGAGATAAGAGAAAAGCAGTGCAAAGAGAAAAGAAGAGAAAAGAGAAATGAAGAGCAAAGAGAATAGAAGAGAAAAGAGAAGTGAAGAGAAATGAGAAATGAAGAGAAAAGAGAAAAGAAGAGAAAAGAGAAAAGAAGAGAAAACAGAAAAGATAAATGAAGAGAAATGAGAAAAGAGAAATGACAAATTGAAAAGAGAAAAGAAGAGGAAAGAGAATAGAGAAAACAAGAGAAAACAGAAAACAAGAGAAAAGAAAAAAGGTAAAAGAAGAGAATAGAGAATAGAAGAGAAGAGGAAAGAGAAAAGGAAAGATAAGAAAAAAGTAGAGAAAAGTGAAAAGAAAAAAGAAATGAAGCGAAAAGAGGAAAGAGAAAAGAAGAGCAAAGAGAAAAGAAGAAAAAAGAGAAAAGAGAAGAGGGAAACAGAAAGGAGGAGAAAAGATAAAAGAGAAATGAAGAGAAAAGAGAAAAGAAGAGAAAAGAGAAAGTAGAGAAAAGAGGAATGAGAAAAGATGAGAAAAGGGAAAAGAGAAATGAAGAGAGAAGAGAAAAGAAGAGAAAAGAGAACGTAGAATATAAGAGAAAGAGAAAAGAAGAGAAAAGAGAAAAGAAGAGAAAACAGAAAAGATAAATGAAGAGAAATGAGAAATGAAGAGAAAAGAGAAAAGAAGAGAAAAGAGAAAAGAAGAGAAAACAGAAAAGATAAATGAAGAGAAATGAGAAAAGAGAAATGACAAATTGAAAAGAGGAAAGAAGAGGAAAGAGAAAAGAGAAAACAAGAGAAAAGAAAAAAGGTAAAAGAAGAGAATAGAGAATAGAAGAGAAGAGGAAAGAGAAAAGGATAGAAAAGAAAAAGAAGAGAAAAGTGAAAAGAAAAAAGAAATGAAGCGAAAAGAGGAAAGAGAAAAGAAGAGAAAAGAGAAAAGAAGAAAAAGGAGAAAACAGAAGAGGGAAAGAGAAAGGAGGAGAAAAGATAAAAGAGAAATGAAGAGAAAAGAGAAAAGAAGAGAAAAGAGAAAGAAGAGAAAAGAGGAATGAGAAAAGATGAGAAAAGGGTGAAAGAGAAATAAAGAGAGAAGAGAAAAGAAGAGAAAAGAGAACGTAGAATATAAGAGAAAGAGAAAAGAAGAGAAAAGAGAAAAGAAGAGAAAAGAGAAAGTAGAATGTAAGAGAAAGAGAAAAGAAGAGAAAACAGAATACAAGAGAAAAGAGGAAAGAGAAAAGGAGAGAAAAGAAGAAAAATAGAAAAGAGAAAAGAAGAGAAAAGACAAAAGATAAAAGAAGAGAAATGAGAACTGAGAAAACAAGACAAAAGAGAAAAGAGAAATGACAAAAGTGAAAAGAGAAAAGAAGAGGAAAGAGAATTGAGAATGAAGAGAAAAGAAGAGATAAGAGAAAAGCAGTGAAAAGAGAAAAGAAGAGCAAAGAGAATAGAAGAGAAAAGAGAAGTGAAGAGAAATGAGAAATGAAGAGAAAAGAGAAAAGAAGAGGAAAGAGAAAAGAAGAGAAAACAGAAAAGATAAATGAAGAGAAATGAGTAAAGAGAAATGACAAATTGAAAAGAGAAAAGAAGAGGAAAGAGAATAGAGAAAACAAGAGAAAACAGAAAACAAGAGAAAAGAAAAAAGGTAAAAGAAGAGAATAGAGAATAGAAGAGAAGAGGAAAGAGAAAATGAAAGATAAGAAAAAAGTAGAGAAAAGTGAAAAGAAAATAGAAATGAAGCGAAAAGAGGAAAGAGTAAAGAAGATAAAAGAGAAAGTAGAATATAAGAGAAAGAGAAAAGAAGAGAAAAGAGAAAAGAAGAGAAAAGAGAAAGTAGAATATAAGAGAAAGAGAAAAGAAGAGAAAAGAGAAAGTAGAATGTAAGAGAAAGAGAAAAGAAGAGAAATGAGAAAACAAGACAAAAGAGAAAAGAGAAATGACAAAAGTGAAAAGAGAAAAGAAGCGGAAAGAGAATTGAGAAAAGAAGAGATAAGAGAAAAGCAGTGAAAAGAGAAAAGAAGAGAAAAGAAAAAAGAAGAGATAAGAGAAAAGCAGTGCAAAGAGAAAAGAAGAGAAAAGAGAAATGAAGAGCAAAGAGAATAGAAGAGAAAAGAGAAGTGAAGAGAAATGAAAAATGAAGAGAAAAGAGAAAAGAAGAGAAAAGAGAAAAGAAGAGAAAACAGAAAAGATAAATGAAGAGAAATGAGAAAAGAGAAATGACAAATTGAAAAGAGAAAAGAAGAGGAAAGAGAATAGAGAAAACAAGAGAAAACAGAAAAAAAGAGAAAAGAAAAAAGGTAAAAGAAGAGAATAGAGAATAGAAGAGAAGAGGAAAGAGAAAAGGAAAGATAAGAAAAAAGTAGAGAAAAGTGAAAAGAAAAAAGAAATGAAGCGAAAAGAGGAAAGAGAAAAGAAGAGCAAAGAGAAAAGAAGAAAAAAGAGAAAAGAGAAGAGGGAAACAGAAAGGAGGAGAAAAGATAAAAGAGAAATGAAGAGAAAAGAGAAAAGAAGAGAAAAGAGAAAGTAGAGAAAAGAGGAATGAGAAAAGATGAGAAAAGGGAAAAGAGAAATGAAGAGAGAAGAGAAAAGAAGAGAAAAGAGAACGTAGAATATAAGAGAAAGAGAAAAGAAGAGAAAAGAGAAAAGAAGAGAAAAGAGAAAGTAGAATGTAAGAGAAAGAGAAAAGAAGAGAAAACAGAATAGAAGAGAAAAGAGGAAAGAGAAAAGGAGAGAAAAGAAGAAAAATAGAAAAGAGAAAAGAAGAGAAAAGAGAAAAGATAAAAGAAGAGAAATGAGAACTGAGAAAACAAGACAAAAGAGAAAAGAGAAATGACAAAAGTGAAAAGAGAAAAGAAGAGGAAAGAGAATTGAGAATGAAGAGAAAAGAAGAGATAAGAGAAAAGCAGTGAAAAGAGAAAAGAAGAGAAAAGAAGAGCAAAGAGAATAGAAGAGAAAAGAGAAGTGAAGAGAAATGAGAAATGAAGAGAAAAGAGAAAAGAAGAGAAAAGAGAAAAGAAGAGAAAACAGAAAAGATAAATGAAGAGAAATGAGAAAAGAGAAATGACAAATTGAAAAGAGGAAAGAAGAGGAAAGAGAAAAGAGAAAACAAGAGAAAAGGAAAAAGGTAAAAGAAGAGAATAGAGAATAGAAGAGAAGAGGAAAGAGAAAAGTATTGAAAAGAAAAAAGAAGAGAAAAGTGAAAAGAAAAAAGAAATGAAGCGAAAAGAGGAAAGAGAAAAGAAGAGAATAGAGAAAAGGAGAAAAAAGAGAAAACAGAAGAGGGAAAGAGAAAGGAGGAGAAAAGATAAAAGAGAAATGAAGAGAAAAGAGAAAAGAAGAGAAAAGAGAAAAGATAAAAGAAGAGAAATGAGAAATGAGAAAACAAGACAAAAGGGAAAAGAGAAATGACAAAAGTGAAAAGAGAAAAGAAGAGGAAAGAGAATTGAGAAAAGAAGAAATAAGAGAAAAGCAGTGAAAAGAGAAAAGAAGAGAAAAGTGAAATGAAGAGAAATGAGAAATGAAGAGAAAAGAGAAAAGAAGAGAAAAGAGAAAAGAAGAGATAAGAGAAAAGCAGTGAAAAGAGAAAAGAAGAGAAAAGAGAAATGAAGAGCAAAGAGAATAGAAGAGAAAAGAGAAGTGAAGAGAAATGAGAAATGAAGAGAAAAGAGAAAAGAAGAGAAAAGAGAAAAGAGGAGAAAACAGAAAAGATAAATGAAGAGAAATGAGAAAAGAGAAACGACAAATTGAAAAGAGAAAAGAAGAGGAAAGAGAATAGAGAAAACAAGAGAAAACAGAAAACAAGAGAAAAGAAAAAAGGTAAAAGAAGAGAATAGAGAATAGAAGAGAAGAGGAAAGAGAAAAGGAAAGATAAGAAAAAAGTAGAGAAAAGTGAAAAGAAAAAAGAAATGAAGCGAAAAGAGGAAAGAGAAAAGAAGAGCAAAGAGAAAAGAAGAAAAAAGAGAAAAGAGAAGAGGGAAACAGAAAGGAGGAGAAAAGATAAAAGAGAAATGAAGAGAAAAGAGAAAAGAAGAGAAAAGAGAAAGTAGAGAAAAGAGGAATGAGAAAAGATGAGAAAAGGGAAAAGAGAAATGAAGAGAGAAGAGAAAAGAAGAGAAAAGAGAACGTAGAATATAAGAGAAAGAGAAAAGAAGAGAAAAGAGAAAAGAAGAGAAAACAGAAAAGATAAATGAAGAGAAATGAGAAAAGAGAAATGACAAATTGAAAAGAGAAAAGAAGAGGAAAGAGAATAGAGAAAACAAGAGAAAACAGAAAACAAGAGAAAAGAAAAAAGGTAAAAGAAGAGAATAGAGAATAGAAGAGAAGAGGAAAGAGAAAAGGAAAGATAAGAAAAAAGTAGAGAAAAGTGAAAAGAAAAAAGGAATGGAGCGAAAAGAGGTTAGAGAAAAGAAGAGAAAAGAGAAAAGAAGAAAAAAGAGAAAAGAGAAGAGGGAAACAGAAAGGAGGAGAAAAGATAAAAGAGAAAAGAGAAAAGAAGAGAAAAGAGAAAGTAGAGAAAAGAGGAATGAGAAAAGATGAGAAAAGGGAAAAGAGAAATGAAGAGAGAAGAGAAAAGAAGAGAAAAGAGAACGTAGAATATAAGAGAAAGAGAAAAGAAGAGAAAAGAGAAAAGAAGAGAAAAGAGAAAGTAGAATGTAAGAGAAAGAGAAAAGAAGAGAAAATAGAACAGAAGAGAAAAGAGGAAAGAGAAAAGGAGAGAAAAGAAGAAAAATAGAAAAGAGAAAAAAAGAGAAAAGATAAAAGAAGAGAAATGAGAAATGAGAAAACAAGACAAAAGAGAAAAGAGAAATGACAAAAGTGAAATGAGAAAAGAAGAGGAAAGAGAATTGAGAATGAAGAGAAAAGAAGAGATAAGAGAAAAGCAGTGAAAAGAGAAAAGAAGAGAAAAGAAGAGCAAAGAGAATAGAAGAGAAAAGAGAAGTGAAGAGAAATGAGAAATGAAGAGAAAAGAGAAAAGAAGAGAAAAGAGAAAAGAAGAGAAAACAGAAAAGATAAATGAAGAGAAATGAGAAAAGAGAAATGACAAATTGAAAAGAGGAAAGAAGAGGAAAGATAAAAGAGAAAACAAGAGAAAAGGATAAAGGTAAAAGAAGAGAATAGAGAATAGAAGAGAAGAGGAAAGAGAAAAGGATAGAAAAGAAAAAAGAAGAGAAAAGTGAAAAGAAAAAAGAAATGAAGCGAAAAGAGGAAAGAGAAAAGAAGAGAAAAGAGAAAAGAAGAAAAAAGAGAAAACAGAAGAGGGAAAGAGAAAGGAGGAGAAAAGATAAAAGAGAAATGAAGAGAAAAGAGAAAAGAAGAGAAAAGAGAAAGAAGAGAAAAGAGGAATGAGAAAAGATGAGAAAAGGGTGAAAGAGAAATAAAGAGAGAAGAGAAAAGAAGAGAAAAGAGAACGTAGAATATAAGAGAAAGAGAAAAGAAGAGAAAAGAGAAAAGAAGAGAAAAGAGAAAGTAGAATGTAAGAGAAAGAGAAAAGAAGAGAAAACAGAATAGAAGAGAAAAGAGGAAAGAGAAAAGGAGAGAAAAGAAGAAAAATAGAAAAGAGAAACGAAGAGAAATGAGAACTGAGAAAACAAGACAAAAGAGAAAAGAGAAATGACAAAAGTGAAAAGAGAAAAGAAGAGGAAAGAGAATTGAGAATGAAGAGAAAAGAAGAGATAAGAAAAAAGCAGTGAAAAGAGAAAAGAAGAGCAAAGAGAATAGAAGAGAAAAGAGAAGTGAAGAGAAATGAGAAATGAAGAGAAAAGAGAAAAGAAGAGGAAAGAGAAAAGAAAAGAAAACAGAAAAGATAAATGAAGAGAAATGAGAAAAGAGAAATGACAAATTGAAAAGAGAAAAGAAGAGGAAAGAGAATAGAGAAAACAAGAGAAAACAGAAAACAAGAGAAAAGAAAAAAGGTAAAAGAAGAGAATAGAGAATAGAAGAGAAGAGGAAAGAGAAAAGGAAAGATAAGAAAAAAGTAGAGAAAAGTGAAAAGAAAAAAGAAATGAAGCGAAAAGAGGAAGAGAAAAGAAGAGAAAAGAGAAAGTAGACTATAAGAGAAAGAGAAAAGAAGAGAAAAGAGAAAAGAAGAGAAAAGAGAAAGTAGAATATAAGAGAAAGAGAAAAGAAGAGAAAAGAGAAAGTAGAATGTAAGAGAAAGAGAAAAGAAGAGAAATGAGAAAACAAGACAAAAGAGAAAAGAGAAATGACAAAAGTGAAAAGAGAAAAGAAGAGGAAAGAGAATTGAGAAAAGAAGAAATAAGAGAATAGCAGTGAAAAGAGAAAAGAAGAGAAAAGTGAAAAGAAGAGATAAGAGAAAAGCAGTGAAAAGAGAAAAGAAGAGATAAGAGAAAAGCAGTGAAAAGAGAAAAGAAGAGCAAAGAGAAAAGAAGTGAAAAGAGAAGAGAAGAGAAAAGAGAAAAGAAGAGAAAAGAGAACCGATAAATGAAGAGAAAAGAGAAATGACAAAAGAGAAACTAAGAGGAAAGAGAATAGAGAAAACAAGACAAAAGAGAAAACAAGAGAAAAGAAAAAAGAGAAAAGAAGAGAAAAGAGAAAAGAAGTGAAAAGAGAAAAGCAGAGAAAAGAGTAAAGAAGAGAAAAGAGAAAAGAAAAAAGAAGAGAAAAGAAGTGAAAAGAGAAAAGAAGGGAAAAGAGATAAGAAGAGAAAAGAGAAAAGAAGAGAAAAGAGAAGTGAAGTGAAATCAGAAAAGAAGAGAAAAGAGAAAACGAGAAATGAGACAAGAGAAAAAGATTAAAAGAGAGAAAAGAAGAGAAATGAGAAAGTAGAATAAAAGAGAAAGAGAAAAGAAGAGAAAACAGAATAGAAGAGAAAAGAGGAAAGAAGAGAAAAGAGAACCAATAAATGAAGAGAAAAGAGAAATGACAAAAGTGAAAAGAGAAAAGAAGAGGAAAGAAAAAAGAGAAAAGAAGAGAAATGAGTAAAGAAGAGAAAAGAGAAAAGAAAAAAGAGGAGAAAAGAAGTGAAAAGAGAAAAAAAAAGGAAAAGAGATAAGAAGAGAAAAGAGAAAAGAGCAAGTAAGAGAACAGAGAAAAGAAGCGAAAAGAGCAAAGAAGAGAAAATGCAGTGGAGAAAGGAAGAGAAGGGGGAAAAGAAGAGAAAAGAGAAATGAAGGGAAAAGAGAATTGAGAAAAGAAGAGAAAAGAGAAAGAAGAGAAAAGAGAAAAGAGAAAAGAAGAGAAAAGAGAAAGTGGAATATAAGAGAAAGGGAAAAGAGAAAACAGAATAGAAGAGGAAAGAGAAAAGGAGAGAAAAGAGAAAAGAAGAAAAAATCAAAAGAGAAAAGAAGGGAAAAGGGAAAAGAAGAGAAAAGAGAAATGAGAAAACAAACAAAAGAGAAAAGAGGAATGACAAAAGTGAAAAGAGAAAAGAAGAGGAACGAGCATTGAGAAAAGAAGAGAAAAGAGAAAAGTGAAATGAAGAGCAAATTAGAAAAAAGAGCAAAGAAGGGAAAAGAGCAAAGAAGAGAAAAGAGAAAACAAGAGAAAAGAGAAAAGAGAAAAGTGAAGAGAAGAGAGAAAACGAGAAATGAGACAAGAGAAAAAGATTACAAGAGAGAAAATAAGAGAAAAAAGAAATGAAGAGAAAAGAGAAAGTAGAATATAAGAGAAAGAGAAAAGATGAGAAAAGAGAAAAGAAGAGAAAAGAGAAAATAAGAGAACAGAGAAAAGAAGTGAAAAGAGCAAAGAAGAGAAAATGCAGTGGAGAAAGGAAGAGAAGGGGAAAATAAGAGAAAAGAGAAAAGAGAATTGAAGAGAAAAGAGAATTGAGAAAAGAAGAGAAAAGAGAAAGAAGAGAAAAGAGAAAAGAAGAGAAAAGAGGAAAGAGAAAAGAAGTGAAAAGAGAAAAGAAGAGGAAAGAGAATTGAGAAAAGAAGAGAAAAGAGAAAAGTAAAAAGAAGAGAAAAGAGAAATGAGAAAACAAGACAGAAGAAAAAAGAGATATGACAAAAGTAAAAAGAGAAAAGAAGAGGAATGAGACTAGAGAAAACAAGAGAAAAGAGAAAACACGAGAAAAGAAAAAAGAGAAAAGAAGAGAAAAGAGAAGAGAAGAGAAAAGAGAACCGATAAATGAAGAGAAAAGAGAAATGACAAAAGTGACAAGAGAAACTAAGAGGAAAGAGAATAGAGAAAACAAGACAAAAGAGAAAACAAGAGAAAAGAAAAAAGAGAAAAGAAGAGAAAAGAGAAAAGAAAACAAGAAGAGAAAAGAGAAAAGAAGAGAAAAGAGAACCGATAAATGAAGAGAAAAGAGAAATGACAAAAGTGAAAAGAGAAACTAAGAGGAAAGAGAATAGAGAAAACAAGACAAAAGAGAAAACAAGAGAAAAGAAAAAAGAGAAAAGAAGAGAAAAGAGAAAAGAAGTGAAAAGAGAAAAGCAGAGAAAAGAGTACAGAAGAGAAAAGAGAAAAGAAAAAAGAAGAGAAAAGAAGTGAAAAGAGAAAAGAAGGGAAAAGAGATAAGAAGAGAAAAGAGAAAAGAAGAGAAAAGAGAAAAGCAGGGAAAAGAGAAAAGAAGAGAAAAGAGAATAGAAGAGAAAAGAGAAAACAAGAGAAAAGAGGAAAGAGAAAAGAGAAAAGTGAAGAGAAAAGAGAAAACGAGAAATGAGACAAGAGAAAAAGATTACAAGAGAGAAAAGAAGAGAAAAGAGAAAAGAGAAAAGAAGAGAAAAGAGAAAAGAAGTGGGAAGAGAATTGAGAAAAGAAGAGAAAAGAGAAAAGATAAAAGATGAGAAAAGAGAAGTGAGAAAACAAGACAGAAGAAAACAGAGAAATGACAAAAGTAAAAAGAGAAAAGAAGAGGAAAGTGACTAGAGAAAACAAGAGAAAAGAGAAAACAAGAGAAAAGAAAAAAGAGAAAAGAAGAGAAAATGAAGTGGAGAAAAGAAGAGAAGGGGAAAATAAGAGAAAAGAGAAAAGAGAATTGAAGAGAAAAGTGAATTGAGAAAAGAAGAGAAAAGAGAAAGAAGAGAAAAGAGAAAAGAGAAAAGAGAAAAGATAAATGAAGAGAAATGAGAAAAGAGAAATGACAAATTGAAAAGAGAAAAGAAGAGGAAAGAGAATAGAGAAAACAAGAGAAAAGAGAAAACAAGAGAAAAGAAAAAAGGAAAAAGAAGAGAAAAGAGAATAGAAGAGATGAGGAAAGAGAAAAGGAGAGAAAAGAGGAAAGAGAAAAGAAGTGAAAAGAGAAAAGAAGAGGAAAGAGAATTGAGATAAGAAGAGAAAAGAGAAAAGTAAAAAGACGAGAAAAGAGAAATGAGAAAACAAGACAGAAGAAAAAAGAGATATGACAAAAGTAAAAAGAGAAAAGAAGAGGAATGAGACTAGAGAAAACAAGAGAAAAGAGAAAACACGAGAAAAGAAAAAAGAGAAAAGAAGAGAAAAGAGAAGAGAAGAGAAAAGAGAACCGATAAATGAAGAGAAAAGAGAAATGACAAAAGTGAAAAGAGAAACTAAGAGGAAAGAGAATAGAGAAAACAAGACAAAAGAGAAAACAAGAGAAAAGAAAAAAGAGAAAAGAAGAGAAAAGAGAAAAGAAGTGAAAAGAGAAACACAGAGAAAAGAGTAAAGAAGAGAAAAGAGAAAAGAAAAAAGAAGAGAAAAGAAGTGAAAAGAGAAAAGAAGGGAAAAGAGATAAGAAGAGAAAAGAGAAAAGAAGAGAAAAGAGAAAAGCAGTGAAAAGAGCAAAGAAGAGAAAAGAGAAAACAAGAGAAAAGAGAAAACAAGAGAAAAGAGGAAAGAGAAAAGAGAAAAGTGAAGAGAAAATAGAAAACGAGAAATGAGACAAGAGAAAAAGATTACAAGAGAGAAAAGAAGAGAAAAAAGAAAAGAAGAGAAAAGAGAAAGCATAATATAAGAGAAAGAGAAAAGATGAGAAAAGAGAAAAGAAGAGAAAAGAGATAGAAGAGAAATGAGAAAAGAAGAGAAAAGAGAAAAGAAGAGAAATGAGAAGAGATAAAGGAAGAGAAATGAGAAAAGAGAAATGACAAATTGAAAAGAGAAAAGAAGAGGAAAGAGAATAGAGAAAACAAGAGAAAAGAGAAAATAAGAGAAAAGAAAAAAGGAAAAACAAGAGATAAGAGAATAGAAGAGAAGAGGAAAGAGAAAAGGAGAGAAAAGAAAAAAGAAGAGAAAAGTGAAAAGAGAAAAGAGAAAAGAAGTGAAAAGAGGAAAGAGAAAAGAAGTGAAAAGAGAAAAGAAGAGGAAAGAGAAAAGATAAAAGACAAGAAAAGAGAAATGAGAAAACAAGACAGAAGAAAAAAGAGATATGACAAAAGTAAAAAGAGAAAAGAAGAGGAATGAGACTAGAGAAAACAAGAGAAAAGAGAAAACACAAGAAAAGAAAAAAGAGAAAAGAAGAGAAAAGAGAAGAGAAGAGAAAAGAGAAACGTAGAGAAAAGAGTAAAGCAGAGAAAAGAGAAAAGAAAACAAGAAGAGCAAAGAGAAAAGAAGTGAAAAGAGAAGAGAAGAGAAAAGAGAAAAGAAGAGAAAAGAGAACCGATAAATCAAGAGAAAAGAGAAATGACAAAAGAGAAACTAAGAGGAAAGAGAATAGAGAAAACAAGACAAAAGAGAAAACAAGAGAAAAGAAAAAAGAGAAAAGAAGAGAAAAGAGAAAAGAAGTGAAAAGAGAAAAGCAGAGAAAAGAGTAAAGAAGAGAAAAGAGAAAAGAAAAAAGAAGAGAAAAGAAGTGAAAAGAGAAAAGAAGGGAAAAGAGATAAGAAGAGAAAAGAGAAAAGAAGAGAAAAGAGAAGTGAAGTGAAATCAGAAAAGAAGAGAAAAGAGAAAACGAGAAATGAGACAAGAGAAAAAGATTAAAAGAGAGAAAAGAAGAGAAATGAGAAAGTAGAATAAAAGAGAAAGAGAAAAGAAGAGAAAACAGAATAGAAGAGAAAAGAGGAAAGAAGAGAAAAGAGAAACAATAAATGAAGAGAAAAGAGAAATGACAAAAGTGAAAAGAGAAAAGAAGAGGAAAGAAAAAAGAGAAAAGAAGAGAAATGAGTAAAGAAGAGAAAAGAGAAAAGAAAAAAGAGGAGAAAAGAAGTGAAAAGAGAAAAAAAAAGGAAAAGAGATAAGAAGAGAAAAGAGAAAAGAGCAAGTAAGAGAACAGAGAAAAGAAGCGAAAAGAGCAAAGAAGAGAAAATGCAGTGGAGAAAGGAAGAGAAGGGGGAAAAGAAGAGAAAAGAGAAATGAAGGGAAAAGAGAATTGAGAAAAGAAGAGAAAAGAGAAAGAAGAGAAAAGAGAAAAGAGAAAAGAAGAGAAAAGAGAAAAGGAGAGAAAAGAGAAAAGAAGAAAAAATCAAAAGAGAAAAGAAGGGAAAAGGGAAAAGAAGAGAAAAGAGAAATGAGAAAACAAACAAAAGAGAAAAGAGGAATGACAAAAGTGAAAAGAGAAAAGAAGAGGAACGAGCATTGAGAAAAGAAGAGAAAAGAGAAAAGTGAAATGAAGAGCAAATTAGAAAAAAGAGCAAAGAAGGGAAAAGAGCAAAGAAGAGAAAAGAGAAAACAAGAGAAAAGAGAAAAGAGAAAAGTGAAGAGAAGAGAGAAAACGAGAAATGAGACAAGAGAAAAAGATTACAAGAGAGAAAATAAGAGAAAAAAGAAATGAAGAGAAAAGAGAAAGTAGAATATAAGAGAAAGAGAAAAGATGAGAAAAGAGAAAAGAAGAGAAAAGAGAAAATAAGAGAACAGAGAAAAGAAGTGAAAAGAGCAAAGAAGAGAAAATGCAGTGGAGAAAGGAAGAGAAGGGGAAAATAAGAGAAAAGAGAAAAGAGAATTGAAGAGAAAAGAGAATTGAGAAAAGAAGAGAAAAGAGAAAGAAGAGAAAAGAGAAAAGAAGAGAAAAGAGGAAAGAGAAAAGAAGTGAAAAGAGAAAAGAAGAGGAAAGAGAATTGAGAAAAGAAGAGAAAAGAGAAAAGTAAAAAGAAGAGAAAAGAGAAATGAGAAAACAAGACAGAAGAAAAAAGAGATATGACAAAAGTAAAAAGAGAAAAGAAGAGGAATGAGACTAGAGAAAACAAGAGAAAAGAGAAAACACGAGAAAAGAAAAAAGAGAAAAGAAGAGAAAAGAGAAGAGAAGAGAAAAGAGAACCGATAAATGAAGAGAAAAGAGAAATGACAAAAGTGACAAGAGAAACTAAGAGGAAAGAGAATAGAGAAAACAAGACAAAAGAGAAAACAAGAGAAAAGAAAAAAGAGAAAAGAAGAGAAAAGAGAAAAGAAAACAAGAAGAGAAAAGAGAAAAGAAGAGAAAAGAGAACCGATAAATGAAGAGAAAAGAGAAATGACAAAAGTGAAAAGAGAAACTAAGAGGAAAGAGAATAGAGAAAACAAGACAAAAGAGAAAACAAGAGAAAAGAAAAAAGAGAAAAGAAGAGAAAAGAGAAAAGAAGTGAAAAGAGAAAAGCAGAGAAAAGAGTACAGAAGAGAAAAGAGAAAAGAAAAAAGAAGAGAAAAGAAGTGAAAAGAGAAAAGAAGGGAAAAGAGATAAGAAGAGAAAAGAGAAAAGAAGAGAAAAGAGAAAAGCAGGGAAAAGAGAAAAGAAGAGAAAAGAGAATAGAAGAGAAAAGAGAAAACAAGAGAAAAGAGGAAAGAGAAAAGAGAAAAGTGAAGAGAAAAGAGAAAACGAGAAATGAGACAAGAGAAAAAGATTACAAGAGAGAAAAGAAGAGAAAAAAGAAAAGAAGAGAAAAGAGAAAGCATAATATAAGAGAAAGAGAAAAGATGAGAAAAGAGAAAAGAAGAGAAAAGAGATAGAAGAGAAATGAGAAAAGAAGAGAAAAGAGAAAAGAAGAGAAATGAGAAGAGATAAAGGAAGAGAAATGAGAAAAGAGAAATGACAAATTGAAAAGAGAATAGAAGAGAAAAGAGGAAAGAGAAAAGGAGAGAAAAGAGAAAAGTAGAAAAAAAAGAAAAGAGAAAAGTAGAGAAAAGAGAAATGAGAAAACAAGACAAAAGAGAAAAGAGAAATGACAAAAGTGAAAAGAGAAAAGAAGAAGAAAGAGAATTGAGAAAAGAAGAGATAAGAGAAAAGAAGAGAAAAGAGAAAAGCAGTAAAAAGAGAAAAGAAGAGAAAAGAGAAAAGAGAAGAGAAGAGAAATGAGAAAAGAGAAATGACAAATTGAAAAGAGAAAACAAGAGGAAGGAAAAAAGGAAAATGAAGAGAAAAGAGAATAGAAGAGGAGAGGAAAGAGAAAAGGAGAGAAAAGAAAAAAGAAGAGAAAAGTGAAAAGAGAAAAGAGAAAAGAAGCGAAAAGAGGAAAGAGAAAAGAAGTGAAAAGAGAAAAGAAGAGGAAAGAGAATTGAGAAAAGAAGAGAAAAGAGAAAAGATAAAAGACGAGAAAAGAGAAATGAGAAAACAAGACAGAAGAAAAAAGAGATATGACAAAAGTAAAAAGAGAAAAGAAGAGGAATGTGACTAGAGAAAACAAGAGAAAAGAGAAAACCCGAGAAAAGAAAAAAGAAAAGAAGAGAAAAGAGAAGAGAAGAGAAAAGAGAAACGTAGAGAAAAGAGTAAAGAAGAGAAAAGAGAAAAGAAAACAAGAAGAGAAAAGAGAAAAGAAGTGAAAAGAGAAAAGAAGAGAAAAGAGAAAAGAAGAGAAAAGTGAACCGATAAATGAAGAGAAAAGAGAAATGACAAAAGTGAAAAGAGAAAAGAAGAGGAAAGAAAAAAGAGAAAAGAAGAGAAAAGAGTAAAGAAGAGAAAAGAGAAAAGAAAAAAGAACAGAAAAGAAGTGAAAAGAGAAAAGAAGGGAAAAGAGATAAGAAGAGAAAAGAGAAAAGAGCAAATAAGAGAACAGAGAAAAGAAGCGAAAAGAGCAAAGAAGAGAAAATGCAGTGGAGAAAGGAAGAGAAGGGGGAAAAGAAGAGAAAATAGAAAAGAGAAAAGAGAAAGTAGAATATAAGAGAAAGAGTAAAGAGAAAACAGAATAGAAGAGAAAAGAGGAAAGAGAAAAGGAGAGAAAAGAGAAAAGAAGAAAAAAATCAAAAGAGAAAAGAAGAGAAAAGAGAAAAGAAGAGAAAAGAGAAATGAGAAAACAAACAAAAGAGAAAAGAGAAAAGAAGAGGAACGAGCATTGAGAAAAGAAGAGAAAAGAGAAAAGTGAAATGAAGAGCAAATTAGAAAAAAGAGCAAAGAAGGGAAAAGAGCAAAGAAGAGAAAAGAGAAAACAAGAGAAAAGAGAAAAGAGAAAAGAGAAAAGTGAAGAGAAGAGAGAAAACGAGAAATGAGACAAGAGAAAAAGATTACAAGAGAGAAAATAAGAGAAAAAAGAAATGAAGAGAAAAGAGAAAGTAGAATATAAGAGAAAGAGAAAAGATGAGAAAAGAGAAAAGAAGAGAAAAGAGAAAATAAGAGAACAGAGAAAAGAAGTGAAAAGAGCAAAGAAGAGAAAATGCAGTGGAGAAAGGAAGAGAAGGGGAAAATAAGAGAAAAGAGAAAAGAGAATTGAAGAGAAAAGAGAATTGAGAAAAGAAGAGAAAAGAGAAAGAAGAGAAAAGAGAAAAGAAGAGAAAAGAGGAAAGAGAAAAGAAGTGAAAAGAGAAAAGAAGAGGAAAGAGAATTGAGAAAAGAAGAGAAAAGAGAAAAGTAAAAAGAAGAGAAAAGAGAAATGAGAAAACAAGACAGAAGAAAAAAGAGATATGACAAAAGTAAAAAGAGAAAAGAAGAGGAATGAGACTAGAGAAAATAAGAGAAAAGAGAAAACACGAGAAAAGAAAAAAGAGAAAAGAAGAGAAAAGAGAAGAGAAGAGAAAAGAGAACCGATAAATGAAGAGAAAAGAGAAATGACAAAAGTGACAAGAGAAACTAAGAGGAAAGAGAATAGAGAAAACAAGACAAAAGAGAAAACAAGAGAAAAGAAAAAAGAGAAAAGAAGAGAAAAGAGAAAAGAAAACAAGAAGAGAAAAGAGAAAAGAAGAGAAAAGAGAACCGATAAATGAAGAGAAAAGAGAAATGACAAAAGTGAAAAGAGAAACTAAGAGGAAAGAGAATAGAGAAAACAAGACAAAAGAGAAAACAAGAGAAAAGAAAAAAGAGAAAAGAAGAGAAAAGAGAAAAGAAGTGAAAAGAGAAAAGCAGAGAAAAGAGTACAGAAGAGAAAAGAGAAAAGAAAAAAGAAGAGAAAAGAAGTGAAAAGAGAAAAGAAGGGAAAAGAGATAAGAAGAGAAAAGAGAAAAGAAGAGAAAAGAGAAAAGCAGGGAAAAGAGAAAAGAAGAGAAAAGAGAATAGAAGAGAAAAGAGAAAACAAGAGAAAAGAGGAAAGAGAAAAGAGAAAAGTGAAGAGAAAAGAGAAAACGAGAAATGAGACAAGAGAAAAAGATTACAAGAGAGAAAAGAAGAGAAAAAAGAAAAGAAGAGAAAAGAGAAAGCATAATATAAGAGAAAGAGAAAAGATGAGAAAAGAGAAAAGAAGAGAAAAGAGATAGAAGAGAAATGAGAAAAGAAGAGAAAAGAGAAAAGAAGAGAAATGAGAAGAGATAAAGGAAGAGAAATGAGAAAAGAGAAATGACAAATTGAAAAGAGAATAGAAGAGAAAAGAGGAAAGAGAAAAGGAGAGAAAAGAGAAAAGTAGAAAAAAAAGAAAAGAGAAAAGTAGAGAAAAGAGAAATGAGAAAACAAGACAAAAGAGAAAAGAGAAATGACAAAAGTGAAAAGAGAAAAGAAGAAGAAAGAGAATTGAGAAAAGAAGAGATAAGAGAAAAGAAGAGAAAAGAGAAAAGCAGTAAAAAGAGAAAAGAAGAGAAAAGAGAAAAGAGAAGAGAAGAGAAATGAGAAAAGAGAAATGACAAATTGAAAAGAGAAAACAAGAGGAAGGAAAAAAGGAAAATGAAGAGAAAAGAGAATAGAAGAGGAGAGGAAAGAGAAAAGGAGAGAAAAGAAAAAAGAAGAGAAAAGTGAAAAGAGAAAAGAGAAAAGAAGCGAAAAGAGGAAAGAGAAATGAAGTGAAAAGAGAAAAGAAGAGGAAAGAGAATTGAGAAAAGAAGAGAAAAGAGAAAAGATAAAAGACGAGAAAAGAGAAATGAGAAAACAAGACAGAAGAAAAAAGAGATATGACAAAAGTAAAAAGAGAAAAGAAGAGGAATGTGACTAGAGAAAACAAGAGAAAAGAGAAAACCCGAGAAAAGAAAAAAGAAAAGAAGAGAAAAGAGAAGAGAAGAGAAAAGAGAAACGTAGAGAAAAGAGTAAAGAAGAGAAAAGAGAAAAGAAAACAAGAAGAGAAAAGAGAAAAGAAGTGAAAAGAGAAAAGAAGAGAAAAGAGAAAAGAAGAGAAAAGTGAACCGATAAATGAAGAGAAAAGAGAAATGACAAAAGTGAAAAGAGAAAAGAAGAGGAAAGAAAAAAGAGAAAAGAAGAGAAAAGAGTAAAGAAGAGAAAAGAGAAAAGAAAAAAGAACAGAAAAGAAGTGAAAAGAGAAAAGAAGGGAAAAGAGATAAGAAGAGAAAAGAGAAAAGAGCAAATAAGAGAACAGAGAAAAGAAGCGAAAAGAGCAAAGAAGAGAAAATGCAGTGGAGAAAGGAAGAGAAGGGGGAAAAGAAGAGAAAATAGAAAAGAGAAAAGAGAAAGTAGAATATAAGAGAAAGAGTAAAGAGAAAACAGAATAGAAGAGAAAAGAGGAAAGAGAAAAGGAGAGAAAAGAGAAAAGAAGAAAAAAATCAAAAGAGAAAAGAAGAGAAAAGAGAAAAGAAGAGAAAAGAGAAATGAGAAAACAAACAAAAGAGAAAAGAGGAATGACAAAAGTGAAATGAGAAAAGAAGAGGAACGAGCATTGAGAAAAGAAGAGAAAAGAGAAAAGAAGAGAAAAGAGAAAAGTGAAATGAAGAGCAAATTAGAAAAAAGAGCAAAGAAGGGAAAAGAGCAAAGAAGAGAAAAGAGAAAACAAGAGAAAAGAGGAAAGAGAAAAGAGAAAAGGGAAGAGAAGAGAGAAAACGAGAAATGAGACAAGAGAAAAAGATTACAAAAGAGAAAACAAGAGAAAAAAGAAATGAAGAGAAAAGAGAAACTAGAATATAAGAGAAAGAGAAAAGATGAGAAAAGAGAAAAGAAGAGAAAATGAAGTGGAGAAAGGAAGAGAAAGGGCAAAATAAGAGAAAAGAGAAAAGAGAATTGAAGAGAAAAGAGAAAAGCGAAAAGAAGAGAAAAGAGAAAAGATAAATGAAGAGAAATGAGAAAAGAGAAATGACAAATTGAAAAGAGAAAAGAAGAGAAAAGAGAAAAGAAGAGAAAAGAGAAAACAAGAGAAAAGAGGAAAGAGAAAAGAGAAAAGTGAAGCAAAAATAGAATACGAGAAATGAGACAAGAGAAAAAGATTACAAGAGAGAAAAGAAGCGAAAAGAGAAAAGAAGAGAAAAGAGAAAGTAGAATATAAGAGAAAGAGAAAATAAGAGAAAACAGAATAGAAGAGGAAAGAGAAAAGGAGAGAAAAGAGAAAAGAAGAAAAAATCAAAAGAGAAAAGAAGAGAAAAGAGAAATGAGAAAACAAACAAAAGAGAAAAGAGGAATGACAAAAGTGAAAAGAGAAAAGAAGAGGAACGAGCATTGAGAAAAGAAGAGAAAAGAGAAAAGGAGAGAAAGGAGAAAGTAGAATGTAAGAGAAAGAGAAAAGAGAAAAAAGAACAGAAGAGAAAAGAGGAAAGAGAAAAGGAGAGAAAAGAGAAAAGAGGAAAAAAATCAAAAGAGAAAAGAGAAAAGAAGAGAAAAGAGAAAAGAAGTGGGAAGAGAATTGAGAAAAGAAGAGAAAAGAGAAAAGATAAAAGATGAGAAAAGAGAAGTGAGAAAACAAGACAGAAGAAAACAGAGAAATGACAAAAGTAAAAAGAGAAAAGAAGAGGAAAGTGACTAGAGAAAACAAGAGAAAAGAGAAAACAAGAGAAAAGAAAAAAGAGAAGAGAAGAGAAAATGAAGTGGAGAAAAGAAGAGAAGGGGAAAAATAAGAGAAAAGAGAAAAGAGAAAAGAAGAGAATAGAGAAAAGATAAATGAAGAGAAATGAGAAAAGAGAAATGACAAATTGAAAAGAGAAAAGTAGAGGAAAGAGAATAGAGAAAACAAGAGAAAAGAGAAAACAAGAGAAAAGAAAAAAGGAAAAAGAAGAGAAAAGAGAATAGAAGAGATGAGGAAAGAGAAAAGGAGAGAAAAGAGGAAAGAGAAAAGAAGTGAAAAGAGAAAAGAAGAGGAAAGAGAATTGAGAAAAGAAGAGAAAAGAGAAAAGTAAAAAGACGAGAAAAGAGAAATGAGAAAACAAGACAGAAGAAAAAAGAGATATGACAAAAGTAAAAAGAGAAAAGAAGAGGAATGAGACTAGAGAAAACAAGAGAAAAGAGAAAACACGAGAAAAGAAAAAAGAGAAAAGAAGAGAAAAGAGAAGAGAAGAGAAAAGAGGAAAGAGAAAAGGAGAGAAAAGAGAAAAGTAGAAAAAAAAGAAAAGAGAAAAGTAGAGAAAAGAGAAATGAGAAAACAAGACAAAAGAGAAAAGAGAAATGACAAAAGTGAAAAGAGAAAAGAAGAAGAAAGAGAATTGAGAAAAGAAGAGATAAGAGAAAAGAAGAGAAAAGAGAAAAGCAGTAAAAAGAGAAAAGAAGAGAAAAGAGAAAAGAGAAGAGAAGAGAAATGAGAAAAGAGAAATGACAAATTGAAAAGAGAAAACAAGAGGAAGGAAAAAAGGAAAATGAAGAGAAAAGAGAATAGAAGAGGAGAGGAAAGAGAAAAGGAGAGAAAAGAAAAAAGAAGAGAAAAGTGAAAAGAGAAAAGAGAAAAGAAGCGAAAAGAGGAAAGAGAAAAGAAGTGAAAAGAGAAAAGAAGAGGAAAGAGAATTGAGAAAAGAAGAGAAAAGAGAAAAGATAAAAGACGAGAAAAGAGAAATGAGAAAACAAGACAGAAGAAAAAAGAGATATGACAAAAGTAAAAAGAGAAAAGAAGAGGAATGTGACTAGAGAAAACAAGAGAAAAGAGAAAACCCGAGAAAAGAAAAAAGAAAAGAAGAGAAAAGAGAAGAGAAGAGAAAAGAGAAACGTAGAGAAAAGAGTAAAGAAGAGAAAAGAGAAAAGAAAACAAGAAGAGAAAAGAGAAAAGAAGTGAAAAGAGAAAAGAAGAGAAAAGAGAAAAGAAGAGAAAAGTGAACCGATAAATGAAGAGAAAAGAGAAATGACAAAAGTGAAAAGAGAAAAGAAGAGGAAAGAAAAAAGAGAAAAGAAGAGAAAAGAGTAAAGAAGAGAAAAGAGAAAAGAAAAAAGAACAGAAAAGAAGTGAAAAGAGAAAAGAAGGGAAAAGAGAAAAGAGCAAATAAGAGAACAGAGAAAAGAAGCGAAAAGAGCAAAGAAGAGAAAATGCAGTGGAGAAAGGAAGAGAAGGGGAAAAGAAGAGAAAAGAGAAATGAAGGGAAAAGAGAATTGAGAAAAGAAGAGAAAAGAGAAAGAAGAGAAAAGAGAAAAGAGAAAAGAAGAGAAAAGAGAAAGTGGAATATAAGAGAAAGGGAAAAGAGAAAACAGAATAGAAGAGGAAAGAGAAAAGGAGAGAAAAGAGAAAAGAAGAAAAAATCAAAAGAGAAAAGAAGGGAAAAGGGAAAAGAAGAGAAAAGAGAAATGAGAAAACAAACAAAAGAGAAAAGAGGAATGACAAAAGTGAAAAGAGAAAAGAAGAGGAACGAGCATTGAGAAAAGAAGAGAAAAGAGAAAAGTGAAATGAAGAGCAAATTAGAAAAAAGAGCAAAGAAGGGAAAAGAGCAAAGAAGAGAAAAGAGAAAACAAGAGAAAAGAGAAAAGAGAAAAGTGAAGAGAAGAGAGAAAACGAGAAATGAGACAAGAGAAAAAGATTACAAGAGAGAAAATAAGAGAAAAAAGAAATGAAGAGAAAAGAGAAAGTAGAATATAAGAGAAAGAGAAAAGATGAGAAAAGAGAAAAGAAGAGAAAAGAGAAAATAAGAGAACAGAGAAAAGAAGTGAAAAGAGCAAAGAAGAGAAAATGCAGTGGAGAAAGGAAGAGAAGGGGAAAATAAGAGAAAAGAGAAAAGAGAATTGAAGAGAAAAGAGAATTGAGAAAAGAAGAGAAAAGAGAAAGAAGAGAAAAGAGAAAAGAAGAGAAAAGAGGAAAGAGAAAAGAAGTGAAAAGAGAAAAGAAGAGGAAAGAGAATTGAGAAAAGAAGAGAAAAGAGAAAAGTAAAAAGAAGAGAAAAGAGAAATGAGAAAACAAGACAGAAGAAAAAAGAGATATGACAAAAGTAAAAAGAGAAAAGAAGAGGAATGAGACTAGAGAAAACATGAGAAAAGAGAAAACACGAGAAAAGAAAAAAGAGAAAAGAAGAGAAAAGAGAAGAGAAGAGAAAAGAGAACCGATAAATGAAGAGAAAAGAGAAATGACAAAAGTGACAAGAGAAACTAAGAGGAAAGAGAATAGAGAAAACAAGACAAAAGAGAAAACAAGAGAAAAGAAAAAAGAGAAAAGAAGAGAAAAGAGAAAAGAAAACAAGAAGAGAAAAGAGAAAAGAAGAGAAAAGAGAACCGATAAATGAAGAGAAAAGAGAAATGACAAAAGTGAAAAGAGAAACTAAGAGGAAAGAGAATAGAGAAAACAAGACAAAAGAGAAAACAAGAGAAAAGAAAAAAGAGAAAAGAAGAGAAAAGAGAAAAGAAGTGAAAAGAGAAAAGCAGAGAAAAGAGTACAGAAGAGAAAAGAGAAAAGAAAAAAGAAGAGAAAAGAAGTGAAAAGAGAAAAGAAGGGAAAAGAGATAAGAAGAGAAAAGAGAAAAGAAGAGAAAAGAGAAAAGCAGGGAAAAGAGAAAAGAAGAGAAAAGAGAATAGAAGAGAAAAGAGAAAACAAGAGAAAAGAGGAAAGAGAAAAGAGAAAAGTGAAGAGAAAAGAGAAAACGAGAAATGAGACAAGAGAAAAAGATTACAAGAGAGAAAAGAAGAGAAAAAAGAAAAGAAGAGAAAAGAGAAAGCATAATATAAGAGAAAGAGAAAAGATGAGAAAAGAGAAAAGAAGAGAAAAGAGATAGAAGAGAAATGAGAAAAGAAGAGAAAAGAGAAAAGAAGAGAAATGAGAAGAGATAAAGGAAGAGAAATGAGAAAAGAGAAATGACAAATTGAAAAGAGAATAGAAGAGAAAAGAGGAAAGAGAAAAGGAGAGAAAAGAGAAAAGTAGAAAAAAAAGAAAAGAGAAAAGTAGAGAAAAGAGAAATGAGAAAACAAGACAAAAGAGAAAAGAGAAATGACAAAAGTGAAAAGAGAAAAGAAGAAGAAAGAGAATTGAGAAAAGAAGAGATAAGAGAAAAGAAGAGAAAAGAGAAAAGCAGTAAAAAGAGAAAAGAAGAGAAAAGAGAAAAGAGAAGAGAAGAGAAATGAGAAAAGAGAAATGACAAATTGAAAAGAGAAAACAAGAGGAAGGAAAAAAGGAAAATGAAGAGAAAAGAGAATAGAAGAGGAGAGGAAAGAGAAAAGGAGAGAAAAGAAAAAAGAAGAGAAAAGTGAAAAGAGAAAAGAGAAAAGAAGCGAAAAGAGGAAAGAGAAAAGAAGTGAAAAGAGAAAAGAAGAGGAAAGAGAATTGAGAAAAGAAGAGAAAAGAGAAAAGATAAAAGACGAGAAAAGAGAAATGAGAAAACAAGACAGAAGAAAAAAGAGATATGACAAAAGTAAAAAGAGAAAAGAAGAGGAATGTGACTAGAGAAAACAAGAGAAAGGAGAAAACCCGAGAAAAGAAAAAAGAAAAGAAGAGAAAAGAGAAGAGAAGAGAAAAGAGAAACGTAGAGAAAAGAGTAAAGAAGAGAAAAGAGAAAAGAAAACAAGAAGAGAAAAGAGAAAAGAAGTGAAAAGAGAAAAGAAGAGAAAAGAGAAAAGAAGAGAAAAGTGAACCGATAAATGAAGAGAAAAGAGAAATGACAAAAGTGAAAAGAGAAAAGAAGAGGAAAGAAAAAAGAGAAAAGAAGAGAAAAGAGTAAAGAAGAGAAAAGAGAAAAGAAAAAAGAACAGAAAAGAAGTGAAAAGAGAAAAGAAGGGAAAAGAGATAAGAAGAGAAAAGAGAAAAGAGCAAATAAGAGAACAGAGAAAAGAAGCGAAAAGAGCAAAGAAGAGAAAATGCAGTGGAGAAAGGAAGAGAAGGGGGAAAAGAAGAGAAAATAGAAAAGAGAAAAGAGAAAGTAGAATATAAGAGAAAGAGTAAAGAGAAAACAGAATAGAAGAGAAAAGAGGAAAGAGAAAAGGAGAGAAAAGAGAAAAGAAGAAAAAAATCAAAAGAGAAAAGAAGAGAAAAGAGAAAAGAAGAGAAAAGAGAAATGAGAAAACAAACAAAAGAGAAAAGAGAAAAGAAGAGGAACGAGCATTGAGAAAAGAAGAGAAAAGAGAAAAGTGAAATGAAGAGCAAATTAGAAAAAAGAGCAAAGAAGGGAAAAGAGCAAAGAAGAGAAAAGAGAAAACAAGAGAAAAGAGAAAAGAGAAAAGAGAAAAGTGAAGAGAAGAGAGAAAACGAGAAATGAGACAAGAGAAAAAGATTACAAGAGAGAAAATAAGAGAAAAAAGAAATGAAGAGAAAAGAGAAAGTAGAATATAAGAGAAAGAGAAAAGATGAGAAAAGAGAAAAGAAGAGAAAAGAGAAAATAAGAGAACAGAGAAAAGAAGTGAAAAGAGCAAAGAAGAGAAAATGCAGTGGAGAAAGGAAGAGAAGGGGAAAATAAGAGAAAAGAGAAAAGAGAATTGAAGAGAAAAGAGAATTGAGAAAAGAAGAGAAAAGAGAAAGAAGAGAAAAGAGAAAAGAAGAGAAAAGAGGAAAGAGAAAAGAAGTGAAAAGAGAAAAGAAGAGGAAAGAGAATTGAGAAAAGAAGAGAAAAGAGAAAAGTAAAAAGAAGAGAAAAGAGAAATGAGAAAACAAGACAGAAGAAAAAAGAGATATGACAAAAGTAAAAAGAGAAAAGAAGAGGAATGAGACTAGAGAAAACAAGAGAAAAGAGAAAACACGAGAAAAGAAAAAAGAGAAAAGAAGAGAAAAGAGAAGAGAAGAGAAAAGAGAACCGATAAATGAAGAGAAAAGAAAAATGACAAAAGTGACAAGAGAAACTAAGAGGAAAGAGAATAGAGAAAACAAGACAAAAGAGAAAACAAGAGAAAAGAAAAAAGAGAAAAGAAGAGAAAAGAGAAAAGAAAACAAGAAGAGAAAAGAGAAAAGAAGAGAAAAGAGAACCGATAAATGAAGAGAAAAGAGAAATGACAAAAGTGAAAAGAGAAACTAAGAGGAAAGAGAATAGAGAAAACAAGACAAAAGAGAAAACAAGAGAAAAGAAAAAAGAGAAAAGAAGAGAAAAGAGAAAAGAAGTGAAAAGAGAAAAGCAGAGAAAAGAGTACAGAAGAGAAAAGAGAAAAGAAAAAAGAAGAGAAAAGAAGTGAAAAGAGAAAAGAAGGGAAAAGAGATAAGAAGAGAAAAGAGAAAAGAAGAGAAAAGAGAAAAGCAGGGAAAAGAGAAAAGAAGAGAAAAGAGAATAGAAGAGAAAAGAGAAAACAAGAGAAAAGAGGAAAGAGAAAAGAGAAAAGTGAAGAGAAAAGAGAAAACGAGAAATGAGACAAGAGAAAAAGATTACAAGAGAGAAAAGAAGAGAAAAAAGAAAAGAAGAGAAAAGAGAAAGCATAATATAAGAGAAAGAGAAAAGATGAGAAAAGAGAAAAGAAGAGAAAAGAGATAGAAGAGAAATGAGAAAAGAAGAGAAAAGAGAAAAGAAGAGAAATGAGAAGAGATAAAGGAAGAGAAATGAGAAAAGAGAAATGACAAATTGAAAAGAGAATAGAAGAGAAAAGAGGAAAGAGAAAAGGAGAGAAAAGAGAAAAGTAGAAAAAAAAGAAAAGAGAAAAGTAGAGAAAAGAGAAATGAGAAAACAAGACAAAAGAGAAAAGAGAAATGACAAAAGTGAAAAGAGAAAAGAAGAAGAAAGAGAATTGAGAAAAGAAGAGATAAGAGAAAAGAAGAGAAAAGAGAAAAGCAGTAAAAAGAGAAAAGAAGAGAAAAGAGAAAAGAGAAGAGAAGAGAAATGAGAAAAGAGAAATGACAAATTGAAAAGAGAAAACAAGAGGAAGGAAAAAAGGAAAATGAAGAGAAAAGAGAATAGAAGAGGAGAGGAAAGAGAAAAGGAGAGAAAAGAAAAAAGAAGAGAAAAGTGAAAAGAGAAAAGAGAAAAGAAGCGAAAAGAGGAAAGAGAAAAGAAGTGAAAAGAGAAAAGAAGAGGAAAGAGAATTGAGAAAAGAAGAGAAAAGAGAAAAGATAAAAGACGAGAAAAGAGAAATGAGAAAACAAGACAGAAGAAAAAAGAGATATGACAAAAGTAAAAAGAGAAAAGAAGAGGAATGTGACTAGAGAAAACAAGAGAAAAGAGAAAACCCGAGAAAAGAAAAAAGAAAAGAAGAGAAAAGAGAAGAGAAGAGAAAAGAGAAACGTAGAGAAAAGAGTAAAGAAGAGAAAAGAGAAAAGAAAACAAGAAGAGAAAAGAGAAAAGAAGTGAAAAGAGAAAAGAAGAGAAAAGAGAAAAGAAGAGAAAAGTGAACCGATAAATGAAGAGAAAAGAGAAATGACAAAAGTGAAAAGAGAAAAGAAGAGGAAAGAAAAAAGAGAAAAGAAGAGAAAAGAGTAAAGAAGAGAAAAGAGAAAAGAAAAAAGAACAGAAAAGAAGTGAAAAGAGAAAAGAAGGGAAAAGAGATAAGAAGAGAAAAGAGAAAAGAGCAAATAAGAGAACAGAGAAAAGAAGCGAAAAGAGCAAAGAAGAGAAAATGCAGTGGAGAAAGGAAGAGAAGGGGGAAAAGAAGAGAAAATAGAAAAGAGAAAAGAGAAAGTAGAATATAAGAGAAAGAGTAAAGAGAAAACAGAATAGAAGAGAAAAGAGGAAAGAGAAAAGGAGAGAAAAGAGAAAAGAAGAAAAAAATCAAAAGAGAAAAGAAGAGAAAAGAGAAAAGAAGAGAAAAGAGAAATGAGAAAACAAACAAAAGAGAAAAGAGGAATGACAAAAGTGAAATGAGAAAAGAAGAGGAACGAGCATTGAGAAAAGAAGAGAAAAGAGAAAAGAAGAGAAAAGAGAAAAGTGAAATGAAGAGCAAATTAGAAAAAAGAGCAAAGAAGGGAAAAGAGCAAAGAAGAGAAAAGAGAAAACAAGAGAAAAGAGGAAAGAGAAAAGAGAAAAGGGAAGAGAAGAGAGAAAACGAGAAATGAGACAAGAGAAAAAGATTACAAAAGAGAAAACAAGAGAAAAAAGAAATGAAGAGAAAAGAGAAACTAGAATATAAGAGAAAGAGAAAAGATGAGAAAAGAGAAAAGAAGAGAAAATGAAGTGGAGAAAGGAAGAGAAAGGGCAAAATAAGAGAAAAGAGAAAAGAGAATTGAAGAGAAAAGAGAAAAGCGAAAAGAAGAGAAAAGAGAAAAGATAAATGAAGAGAAATGAGAAAAGAGAAATGACAAATTGAAAAGAGAAAAGAAGAGAAAAGAGAAAAGAAGAGAAAAGAGAAAACAAGAGAAAAGAGGAAAGAGAAAAGAGAAAAGTGAAGCAAAAATAGAATACGAGAAATGAGACAAGAGAAAAAGATTACAAGAGAGAAAAGAAGCGAAAAGAGAAAAGAAGAGAAAAGAGAAAGTAGAATATAAGAGAAAGAGAAAATAAGAGAAAACAGAATAGAAGAGGAAAGAGAAAAGGAGAGAAAAGAGAAAAGAAGAAAAAATCAAAAGAGAAAAGAAGAGAAAAGAGAAATGAGAAAACAAACAAAAGAGAAAAGAGGAATGACAAAAGTGAAAAGAGAAAAGAAGAGGAACGAGCATTGAGAAAAGAAGAGAAAAGAGAAAAGGAGAGAAAGGAGAAAGTAGAATGTAAGAGAAAGAGAAAAGAGAAAAAAGAACAGAAGAGAAAAGAGGAAAGAGAAAAGGAGAGAAAAGAGAAAAGAGGAAAAAAATCAAAAGAGAAAAGAGAAAAGAAGAGAAAAGAGAAAAGAAGTGGGAAGAGAATTGAGAAAAGAAGAGAAAAGAGAAAAGATAAAAGATGAGAAAAGAGAAGTGAGAAAACAAGACAGAAGAAAACAGAGAAATGACAAAAGTAAAAAGAGAAAAGAAGAGGAAAGTGACTAGAGAAAACAAGAGAAAAGAGAAAACAAGAGAAAAGAAAAAAGAGAAGAGAAGAGAAAATGAAGTGGAGAAAAGAAGAGAAGGGGAAAAATAAGAGAAAAGAGAAAAGAGAAAAGAAGAGAATAGAGAAAAGATAAATGAAGAGAAATGAGAAAAGAGAAATGACAAATTGAAAAGAGAAAAGTAGAGGAAAGAGAATAGAGAAAACAAGAGAAAAGAGAAAACACGAGAAAAGAAAAAAGAGAAAAGAAGAGAAAAGAGAAGAGAAGAGAAAAGAGGAAAGAGAAAAGGAGAGAAAAGAGAAAAGTAGAAAAAAAAGAAAAGAGAAAAGTAGAGAAAAGAGAAATGAGAAAACAAGACAAAAGAGAAAAGAGAAATGACAAAAGTGAAAAGAGAAAAGAAGAAGAAAGAGAATTGAGAAAAGAAGAGATAAGAGAAAAGAAGAGAAAAGAGAAAAGCAGTAAAAAGAGAAAAGAAGAGAAAAGAGAAAAGAGAAGAGAAGAGAAATGAGAAAAGAGAAATGACAAATTGAAAAGAGAAAACAAGAGGAAGGAAAAAAGGAAAATGAAGAGAAAAGAGAATAGAAGAGGAGAGGAAAGAGAAAAGGAGAGAAAAGAAAAAAGAAGAGAAAAGTGAAAAGAGAAAAGAGAAAAGAAGCGAAAAGAGGAAAGAGAAAAGAAGTGAAAAGAGAAAAGAAGAGGAAAGAGAATTGAGAAAAGAAGAGAAAAGAGAAAAGATAAAAGACGAGAAAAGAGAAATGAGAAAACAAGACAGAAGAAAAAAGAGATATGACAAAAGTAAAAAGAGAAAAGAAGAGGAATGTGACTAGAGAAAACAAGAGAAAAGAGAAAACCCGAGAAAAGAAAAAAGAGAAAAGAAGAGAAAAGAGAAGAGAAGAGAAAAGAGGAAAGAGAAAAGGAGAGAAAAGAGAAAAGTAGAAAAAAAAGAAAAGAGAAAAGTAGAGAAAAGAGAAATGAGAAAACAAGACAAAAGAGAAAAGAGAAATGACAAAAGTGAAAAGAGAAAAGAAGAAGAAAGAGAATTGAGAAAAGAAGAGATAAGAGAAAAGAAGAGAAAAGAGAAAAGCAGTAAAAAGAGAAAAGAAGAGAAAAGAGAAAAGAGAAGAGAAGAGAAATGAGAAAAGAGAAATGACAAATTGAAAAGAGAAAACAAGAGGAAGGAAAAAAGGAAAATGAAGAGAAAAGAGAATAGAAGAGGAGAGGAAAGAGAAAAGGAGAGAAAAGAAAAAAGAAGAGAAAAGTGAAAAGAGAAAAGAGAAAAGAAGCGAAAAGAGGAAAGAGAAAAGAAGTGAAAAGAGAAAAGAAGAGGAAAGAGAATTGAGAAAAGAAGAGAAAAGAGAAAAGATAAAAGACGAGAAAAGAGAAATGAGAAAACAAGACAGAAGAAAAAAGAGATATGACAAAAGTAAAAAGAGAAAAGAAGAGGAATGTGACTAGAGAAAACAAGAGAAAAGAGAAAACCCGAGAAAAGAAAAAAGAAAAGAAGAGAAAAGAGAAGAGAAGAGAAAAGAGAAACGTAGAGAAAAGAGTAAAGAAGAGAAAAGAGAAAAGAAAACAAGAAGAGAAAAGAGAAAAGAAGTGAAAAGAGAAAAGAAGAGAAAAGAGAAAAGAAGAGAAAAGTGAACCGATAAATGAAGAGAAAAGAGAAATGACAAAAGTGAAAAGAGAAAAGAAGAGGAAAGAAAAAAGAGAAAAGAAGAGAAAAGAGTAAAGAAGAGAAAAGAGAAAAGAAAAAAGAAGAGAAAAGAAGTGAAAAGAGAAAAGAAGGGAAAAGAGATAAGAAGAGAAAAGAGAAAAGAGCAAATAAGAGAACAGAGAAAAGAAGCGAAAAGAGCAAAGAAGAGAAAATGCAGTGGAGAAAGGAAGAGAAGGGGGAAAAGAAGAGAAAATAGAAAAGAGAAAAGAGAAAGTAGAATATAAGAGAAAGAGTAAAGAGAAAACAGAATAGAAGAGAAAAGAGGAAAGAGAAAAGGAGAGAAAAGAGAAAAGAAGAAAAAAATCAAAAGAGAAAAGAAGAGAAAAGAGAAAAGAAGAGAAAAGAGAAATGAGAAAACAAACAAAAGAGAAAAGAGGAATGACAAAAGTGAAAAGAGAAAAGAAGCGAAAAGAGGACAGAGAAAAGAAGTGAAAAGAGAAACGAAGAGGAAAGAGAATTGAGAAAAGAAGAGAAAAGTGAAAAGATAAAAGACGTGAAAAGAGAAATGTGAAAACAAGACAGAAGAAAATAGAGATATGACAAAAGTAAAAAGAGAAAAGAAGAGGAATGAGACTAGAGAAAACAAGAGAAAAGAGAAAACACGAGAAAAGAACAGAGAAAAGACGAGAAAAGAGAAGAGAAAAGAGAAACGTAGAGAAAAGAGTAAAGAAGAGAAAAGAGAAAAGAAAACAAGAAGAGAAAAGAGAAAAGCAGTGAAAAGAGAAAAGAAGAGAAAAGAGAAAAGAAGAGAAAAGAGAAAACAAGAGAAAAGAGGAAAGAGAAAAGAGAAAAGTGAAGCAAAAATAGAATACGAGAAATGAGACAAGAGAAAAAGATTACAAGAGAGAAAAGAAGCGAAAAGAGAAAAGAAGAGAAAAGAGAAAGTAGAATATAAGAGAAAGAGAAAATAAGAGAAAACAGAATAGAAGAGGAAAGAGAAAAGGAGAGAAATGAGAAAAGAAGAAAAAATCAAAAGAGAAAAGAAGAGAAAAGAGAAATGAGAAAACAAACAAAAGAGAAAAGAGGAATGACAAAAGTGAAAAGAGAAAAGAAGAGGAACGAGCATTGAGAAAAGAAGAGAAAAGAGAAAAGGAGAGAAAGGAGAAAGTAGAATGTAAGAGAAAGAGAAAAGAGAAAAAAGAACAGAAGAGAAAAGAGGAAAGAGAAAAGGAGAGAAAAGAGAAAAGAGGAAAAAAATCAAAAGAGAAAAGAGAAAAGAAGAGAAAAGAGAAAAGAAGTGGGAAGAGAATTGAGAAAAGAAGAGAAAAGAGAAAAGATAAAAGATGAGAAAAGAGAAGTGAGAAAACAAGACAGAAGAAAACAGAGAAATGACAAAAGTAAAAAGAGAAAAGAAGAGGAAAGTGACTAGAGAAAACAAGAGAAAAGAGAAAACAAGAGAAAAGAAAAAAGAGAAAAGAAGAGAAAATGAAGTGGAGAAAAGAAGAGAAGGGGAAAAATAAGAGAAAAGAGAAAAGAGAAAAGAAGAGAATAGAGAAAAGATAAATGAAGAGAAATGAGAAAAGAGAAATGACAAATTGAAAAGAGAAAAGAAGAGGAAAGAGAATAGAGAAAACAAGAGAAAAGAGAAAACAAGAGAAAAGAAAAAAGGAAAAAGAAGAGAAAAGAGAATAGAAGAGATGAGGAAAGAGAAAAGGAGAGAAAAGAGGAAAGAGAAAAGAAGTGAAAAGAGAAAAGAAGAGGAAAGAGAATTGAGAAAAGAAGAGAAAAGAGAAAAGTAAAAAGACGAGAAAAGAGAAATGAGAAAACAAGACAGAAGAAAAAAGAGATATGACAAAAGTAAAAAGAGAAAAGAAGAGGAATGAGACTAGAGAAAACAAGAGAAAAGAGAAAACACAAGAAAAGAAAAAAGGAAAAAGAAGAGAAAAGAGAATAGAAGAGATGAGGAAAGAGAAAAGGAGAGAAAAGAGGAAAGAGAAAAGAAGTGAAAAGAGAAAAGAAGAGGAAAGAGAATTAAGAAAAGAAGAGAAAAGAGAAAAGTAAAAAGAAGAGAAAAGAGAAATGAGAAAACAAGACAGAAGAAAAAAGAGATATGACAAAAGTAAAAAGAGAAAAGAAGAGGAATGAGACTAGAGAAAACAAGAGAAAAGAGAAAACACGAGAAAAGAAAAAAGAGAAAAGAAGAGAAAAGAGAAGAGAAGAGAAAAGAGAACCGATAAATGAAGAGAAAAGAGAAATGACAAAAGTGACAAGAGAAACTAAGAGGAAAGAGAATAGAGAAAACAAGACAAAAGAGAAAACAAGAGAAAAGAAAAAAGAGAAAAGAAGAGAAAAGAGAAAAGAAAACAAGAAGAGAAAAGAGAAAAGAAGAGAAAAGAGAACCGATAAATGAAGAGAAAAGAGAAATGACAAAAGTGAAAAGAGAAACTAAGAGGAAAGAGAATAGAGAAAACAAGACAAAAGAGAAAACAAGAGAAAAGAAAAAAGAGAAAAGAAGAGAAAAGAGAAAAGAAGTGAAAAGAGAAAAGCAGAGAAAAGAGTACAGAAGAGAAAAGAGAAAAGAAAAAAGAAGAGAAAAGAAGTGAAAAGAGAAAAGAAGGGAAAAGAGATAAGAAGAGAAAAGAGAAAAGAAGAGAAAAGAGAAAAGCAGGGAAAAGAGAAAAGAAGAGAAAAGAGAATAGAAGAGAAAAGAGAAAACAAGAGAAAAGAGGAAAGAGAAAAGAGAAAAGTGAAGAGAAAAGAGAAAACGAGAAATGAGACAAGAGAAAAAGATTACAAGAGAGAAAAGAAGAGAAAAAAGAAAAGAAGAGAAAAGAGAAAGCATAATATAAGAGAAAGAGAAAAGATGAGAAAAGAGAAAAGAAGAGAAAAGAGATAGAAGAGAAATGAGAAAAGAAGAGAAAAGAGAAAAGAAGAGAAATGAGAAGAGATAAAGGAAGAGAAATGAGAAAAGAGAAATGACAAATTGAAAAGAGAATAGAAGAGAAAAGAGGAAAGAGAAAAGGAGAGAAAATAGAAAAGTAGAAAAAAAAGAAAAGAGAAAAGTAGAGAAAAGAGAAATGAGAAAACAAGACAAAAGAGAAAAGAGAAATGACAAAAGTGAAAAGAGAAAAGAAGAAGAAAGAGAATTGAGAAAAGAAGAGATAAGAGAAAAGAAGAGAAAAGAGAAAAGCAGTAAAAAGAGAAAAGAAGAGAAAAGAGAAAAGAGAAGAGAAGAGAAATGAGAAAAGAGAAATGACAAATTGAAAAGAGAAAACAAGAGGAAGGAAAAAAGGAAAATGAAGAGAAAAGAGAATAGAAGAGGAGAGGAAAGAGAAAAGGAGAGAAAAGAGAAAAGATAAAAGACGAGAAAAGAGAAATGAGAAAACAAGACAGAAGAAAAAAGAGATATGACAAAAGTAAAAAGAGAAAAGAAGAGGAATGTGACTAGAGAAAACAAGAGAAAAGAGAAAACCCGAGAAAAGAAAAAAGAAAAGAAGAGAAAAGAGAAGAGAAGAGAAAAGAGAAACGTAGAGAAAATAGTAAAGAAGAGAAAAGAGAAAAGAAAACAAGAAGAGAAAAGAGAAAAGAAGTGAAAAGAGAAAAGAAGAGAAAAGAGAAAAGAAGAGAAAAGTGAACCGATAAATGAAGAGAAAAGAGAAATGACAAAAGTGAAAAGAGAAAAGAAGAGGAAAGAAAAAAGAGAAAAGAAGAGAAAAGAGTAAAGAAGAGAAAAGAGAAAAGAAAAAAGAACAGAAAAGAAGTGAAAAGAGAAAAGAAGGGAAAAGAGATAAGAAGAGAAAAGAGAAAAGAGCAAATAAGAGAACAGAGAAAAGAAGCGAAAAGAGCAAAGAAGAGAAAATGCAGTGGAGAAAGGAAGAGAAGGGGGAAAAGAAGAGAAAATAGAAAAGAGAAAAGAGAAAGTAGAATATAAGAGAAAGAGTAAAGAGAAAACAGAATAGAAGAGAAAAGAGGAAAGAGAAAAGGAGAGAAAAGAGAAAAGAAGAAAAAAATCAAAAGAGAAAAGAAGAGAAAAGAGAAAAGAAGAGAAAAGAGAAATGAGAAAACAAACAAAAGAGAAAAGAGGAATGACAAAAGTGAAAAGAGAAAAGAAGCGAAAAGAGGACAGAGAAAAGAAGTGAAAAGAGAAACGAAGAGGAAAGAGAATTGAGAAAAGAAGAGAAAAGTGAAAAGATAAAAGACGTGAAAAGAGAAATGTGAAAACAAGACAGAAGAAAATAGAGATATGACAAAAGTAAAAAGAGAAAAGAAGAGGAATGAGACTAGAGAAAACAAGAGAAAAGAGAAAACACGAGAAAAGAAAAAAGAGAAAAGAAGAGAAAAGAGAAGAGAAGAGAAAAGAGGAAAGAGAAAAGGAGAGAAAAGAGAAAAGTAGAAAAAAAAGAAAAGAGAAAAGTAGAGAAAAGAGAAATGAGAAAACAAGACAAAAGAGAAAAGAGAAATGACAAAAGTGAAAAAAGAAAAGAAGAAGAAAGAGAATTGAGAAAAGAAGAGATAAGAGAAAAGAAGAGAAAAGAGAAAAGCAGTAAAAAGAGAAAAGAAGAGAAAAGAGAAAAGAGAAGAGAAGAGAAATGAGAAAAGAGAAATGACAAATTGAAAAGAGAAAACAAGAGGAAGGAAAAAAGGAAAATGAAGAGAAAAGAGAATAGAAGAGGAGAGGAAAGAGAAAAGGAGAGAAAAGAAAAAAGAAGAGAAAAGTGAAAAGAGAAAAGAGAAAAGAAGCGAAAAGAGGAAAGAGAAAAGAAGTGAAAAGAGAAAAGAAGAGGAAAGAGAATTGAGAAAAGAAGAGAAAAGAGAAAAGATAAAAGACGAGAAAAGAGAAATGAGAAAACAAGACAGAAGAAAAAAGAGATATGACAAAAGTAAAAAGAGAAAAGAAGAGGAATGTGACTAGAGAAAACAAGAGAAAAGAGAAAACCCGAGAAAAGAAAAAAGAAAAGAAGAGAAAAGAGAAGAGAAGAGAAAAGAGAAACGTAGAGAAAAGAGTAAAGAAGAGAAAAGAGAAAAGAAAACAAGAAGAGAAAAGAGAAAAGAAGTGAAAAGAGAAAAGAAGAGAAAAGAGAAAAGAAGAGAAAAGTGAACCGATAAATGAAGAGAAAAGAGAAATGACAAAAGTGAAAAGAGAAAAGAAGAGGAAAGAAAAAAGAGAAAAGAAGAGAAAAGAGTAAAGAAGAGAAAAGAGAAAAGAAAAAAGAAGAGAAAAGAAGTGAAAAGAGAAAAGAAGGGAAAAGAGATAAGAAGAGAAAAGAGAAAAGAGCAAATAAGAGAACAGAGAAAAGAAGCGAAAAGAGCAAAGAAGAGAAAATGCAGTGGAGAAAGGAAGAGAAGGGGGAAAAGAAGAGAAAATAGAAAAGAGAAAAGAGAAAGTAGAATATAAGAGAAAGAGTAAAGAGAAAACAGAATAGAAGAGAAAAGAGGAAAGAGAAAAGGAGAGAAAAGAGAAAAGAAGAAAAAAATCAAAAGAGAAAAGAAGAGAAAAGAGAAAAGAAGAGAAAAGAGAAATGAGAAAACAAACAAAAGAGAAAAGAGGAATGACAAAAGTGAAAAGAGAAAAGAAGCGAAAAGAGGACAGAGAAAAGAAGTGAAAAGAGAAACGAAGAGGAAAGAGAATTGAGAAAAGAAGAGAAAAGTGAAAAGATAAAAGACGTGAAAAGAGAAATGTGAAAACAAGACAGAAGAAAATAGAGATATGACAAAAGTAAAAAGAGAAAAGAAGAGGAATGAGACTAGAGAAAACAAGAGAAAAGAGAAAACACGAGAAAAGAACAGAGAAAAGACGAGAAAAGAGAAGAGAAAAGAGAAACGTAGAGAAAAGAGTAAAGAAGAGAAAAGAGAAAAGAAAACAAGAAGAGAAAAGAGAAAAGCAGTGAAAAGAGAAAAGAAGAGAAAAGAGAAAAGAAGAGAAAAGAGAAAACAAGAGAAAAGAGGAAAGAGAAAAGAGAAAAGTGAAGCAAAAATAGAATACGAGAAATGAGACAAGAGAAAAAGATTACAAGAGAGAAAAGAAGAGAAAAGAGAAAAGTAGAGAAAAGAGAAAGTAGAAGATAAGAGAAAGAGAAAAGATGAGAAAAGAGAAAATAAGAGAAAAGACAAAAGAAGAGAAAAGAGAAAGTAGAATATAAGAGAAAGAGAAAATAAGAGAAAACAGAATAGAAGAGGAAAGAGAAAAGGAGAGAAAAGAGAAAAGAAGAGAAAAGAGAAAACAAGAGAAAAGAGGAAAGAGAAAAGAGAAAAGTGAAGCAAAAATAGAATACGAGAAATGAGACAAGAGAAAAAGATTACAAGAGAGAAAAGAAGCGAAAAGAGAAAAGAAGAGAAAAGAGAAAGTAGAATATAAGAGAAAGAGAAAATAAGAGAAAACAGAATAGAAGAGGAAAGAGAAAAGGAGAGAAATGAGAAAAGAAGAAAAAATCAAAAGAGAAAAGAAGAGAAAAGAGAAATGAGAAAACAAACAAAAGAGAAAAGAGGAATGACAAAAGTGAAAAGAGAAAAGAAGAGGAACGAGCATTGAGAAAAGAAGAGAAAAGAGAAAAGGAGAGAAAGGAGAAAGTAGAATGTAAGAGAAAGAGAAAAGAGAAAAAAGAACAGAAGAGAAAAGAGGAAAGAGAAAAGGAGAGAAAAGAGAAAAGAGGAAAAAAATCAAAAGAGAAAAGAGAAAAGAAGAGAAAAGAGAAAAGAAGTGGGAAGAGAATTGAGAAAAGAAGAGAAAAGAGAAAAGATAAAAGATGAGAAAAGAGAAGTGAGAAAACAAGACAGAAGAAAACAGAGAAATGACAAAAGTAAAAAGAGAAAAGAAGAGGAAAGTGACTAGAGAAAACAAGAGAAAAGAGAAAACAAGAGAAAAGAAAAAAGAGAAAAGAAGAGAAAATGAAGTGGAGAAAAGAAGAGAAGGGGAAAAATAAGAGAAAAGAGAAAAGAGAAAAGAAGAGAATAGAGAAAAGATAAATGAAGAGAAATGAGAAAAGAGAAATGACAAATTGAAAAGAGAAAAGAAGAGGAAAGAGAATAGAGAAAACAAGAGAAAAGAGAAAACAAGAGAAAAGAAAAAAGGAAAAAGAAGAGAAAAGAGAATAGAAGAGATGAGGAAAGAGAAAAGGAGAGAAAAGAGGAAAGAGAAAAGAAGTGAAAAGAGAAAAGAAGAGGAAAGAGAATTGAGAAAAGAAGAGAAAAGAGAAAAGTAAAAAGACGAGAAAAGAGAAATGAGAAAACAAGACAGAAGAAAAAAGAGATATGACAAAAGTAAAAAGAGAAAAGAAGAGGAATGAGACTAGAGAAAACAAGAGAAAAGAGAAAACACAAGAAAAGAAAAAAGGAAAAAGAAGAGAAAAGAGAATAGAAGAGATGAGGAAAGAGAAAAGGAGAGAAAAGAGGAAAGAGAAAAGAAGTGAAAAGAGAAAAGAAGAGGAAAGAGAATTAAGAAAAGAAGAGAAAAGAGAAAAGTAAAAAGAAGAGAAAAGAGAAATGAGAAAACAAGACAGAAGAAAAAAGAGATATGACAAAAGTAAAAAGAGAAAAGAAGAGGAATGAGACTAGAGAAAACAAGAGAAAAGAGAAAACACGAGAAAAGAAAAAAGAGAAAAGAAGAGAAAAGAGAAGAGAAGAGAAAAGAGAACCGATAAATGAAGAGAAAAGAGAAATGACAAAAGTGACAAGAGAAACTAAGAGGAAAGAGAATAGAGAAAACAAGACAAAAGAGAAAACAAGAGAAAAGAAAAAAGAGAAAAGAAGAGAAAAGAGAAAAGAAAACAAGAAGAGAAAAGAGAAAAGAAGAGAAAAGAGAACCGATAAATGAAGAGAAAAGAGAAATGACAAAAGTGAAAAGAGAAACTAAGAGGAAAGAGAATAGAGAAAACAAGACAAAAGAGAAAACAAGAGAAAAGAAAAAAGAGAAAAGAAGAGAAAATAGAAAAGAAGTGAAAAGAGAAAAGCAGAGAAAAGAGTACAGAAGAGAAAAGAGAAAAGAAAAAAGAAGAGAAAAGAAGTGAAAAGAGAAAAGAAGGGAAAAGAGATAAGAAGAGAAAAGAGAAAAGAAGAGAAAAGAGAAAAGCAGGGAAAAGAGAAAAGAAGAGAAAAGAGAATAGAAGAGAAAAGAGAAAACAAGAGAAAAGAGGAAAGAGAAAAGAGAAAAGTGAAGAGAAAAGAGAAAACGAGAAATGAGACAAGAGAAAAAGATTACAAGAGAGAAAAGAAGAGAAAAAAGAAAAGAAGAGAAAAGAGAAAGCATAATATAAGAGAAAGAGAAAAGATGAGAAAAGAGAAAAGAAGAGAAAAGAGATAGAAGAGAAATGAGAAAAGAAGAGAAAAGAGAAAAGAAGAGAAATGAGAAGAGATAAAGGAAGAGAAATGAGAAAAGAGAAATGACAAATTGAAAAGAGAATAGAAGAGAAAAGAGGAAAGAGAAAAGGAGAGAAAAGAGAAAAGTAGAAAAAAAAGAAAAGAGAAAAGTAGAGAAAAGAGAAATGAGAAAACAAGACAAAAGAGAAAAGAGAAATGACAAAAGTGAAAAGAGAAAAGAAGAAGAAAGAGAATTGAGAAAAGAAGAGATAAGAGAAAAGAAGAGAAAAGAGAAAAGCAGTAAAAAGAGAAAAGAAGAGAAAAGAGAAAAGAGAAGAGAAGAGAAATGAGAAAAGAGAAATGACAAATTGAAAAGAGAAAACAAGAGGAAGGAAAAAAGGAACATGAAGAGAAAAGAGAATAGAAGAGGAGAGGAAAGAGAAAAGGAGAGAAAAGAGAAAAGATAAAAGACGAGAAAAGAGAAATGAGAAAACAAGACAGAAGAAAAAAGAGATATGACAAAAGTAAAAAGAGAAAAGAAGAGGAATGTGACTAGAGAAAACAAGAGAAAAGAGAAAACCGGAGAAAAGAAAAAAGAAAAGAAGAGAAAAGAGAAGAGAAGAGAAAAGAGAAACGTAGAGAAAAGAGTAAAGAAGAGAAAAGAGAAAAGAAAACAAGAAGAGAAAAGAGAAAAGAAGTGAAAAGAGAAAAGAAGAGAAAAGAGAAAAGAAGAGAAAAGTGAACCAATAAATGAAGAGAAAAGAGAAATGACAAAAGTGAAAAGAGAAAAGAAGAGGAAAGAAAAAAGAGAAAAGAAGAGAAAAGAGTAAAGAAGAGAAAAGAGAAAAGAAAAAAGAAGAGAAAAGAAGTGAAAAGAGAAAAGAAGGGAAAAGAGATAAGAAGAGAAAAGAGAAAAGAGCAAATAAGAGAACAGAGAAAAGAAGCGAAAAGAGCAAAGAAGAGAAAATGCAGTGGAGAAAGGAAGAGAAGGGGGAAAAGAAGAGAAAATAGAAAAGAGAAAAGAGAAAGTAGAATATAAGAGAAAGAGTAAAGAGAAAACAGAATAGAAGAGAAAAGAGGAAAGAGAAAAGGAGAGAAAAGAGAAAAGAAGAAAAAAATCAAAAGAGAAAAGAAGAGAAAAGAGAAAAGAAGAGAAAAGAGAAATGAGAAAACAAACAAAAGAGAAAAGAGGAATGACAAAAGTGAAAAGAGAAAAGAAGCGAAAAGAGGACAGAGAAAAGAAGTGAAAAGAGAAACGAAGAGGAAAGAGAATTGAGAAAAGAAGAGAAAAGTGAAAAGATAAAAGACGTGAAAAGAGAAATGTGAAAACAAGACAGAAGAAAATAGAGATATGACAAAAGTAAAAAGAGAAAAGAAGAGGAATGAGACTAGAGAAAACAAGAGAAAAGAGAAAACACGAGAAAAGAACAGAGAAAAGACGAGAAAAGAGAAGAGAAAAGAGAAACGTAGAGAAAAGAGTAAAGAAGAGAAAAGAGAAAAGAAAACAAGAAGAGAAAAGAGAAAAGCAGTGAAAAGAGAAAAGAAGAGAAAAGAGAAAAGAAGAGAAAAGAGAAAACAAGAGAAAAGAGGAAAGAGAAAAGAGAAAAGTGAAGCAAAAATAGAATACGAGAAATGAGACAAGAGAAAAAGATTACAAGAGAGAAAAGAAGCGAAAAGAGAAAAGAAGAGAAAAGAGAAAGTAGAATATAAGAGAAAGAGAAAATAAGAGAAAACAGAATAGAAGAGGAAAGAGAAAAGGAGAGAAATGAGAAAAGAAGAAAAAATCAAAAGAGAAAAGAAGAGAAAAGAGAAATGAGAAAACAAACAAAAGAGAAAAGAGGAATGACAAAAGTGAAAAGAGAAAAGAAGAGGAACGAGCATTGAGAAAAGAAGAGAAAAGAGAAAAGGAGAGAAAGGAGAAAGTAGAATGTAAGAGAAAGAGAAAAGAGAAAAAAGAACAGAAGAGAAAAGAGGAAAGAGAAAAGGAGAGAAAAGAGAAAAGAGGAAAAAAATCAAAAGAGAAAAGAGAAAAGAAGAGAAAAGAGAAAAGAAGTGGGAAGAGAATTGAGAAAAGAAGAGAAAAGAGAAAAGATAAAAGATGAGAAAAGAGAAGTGAGAAAACAAGACAGAAGAAAACAGAGAAATGACAAAAGTAAAAAGAGAAAAGAAGAGGAAAGTGACTAGAGAAAACAAGAGAAAAGAGAAAACAAGAGAAAAGAAAAAAGAGAAAAGAAGAGAAAATGAAGTGGAGAAAAGAAGAGAAGGGGAAAAATAAGAGAAAAGAGAAAAGAGAAAAGAAGAGAATAGAGAAAAGATAAATGAAGAGAAATGAGAAAAGAGAAATGACAAATTGAAAAGAGAAAAGAAGAGGAAAGAGAATAGAGAAAACAAGAGAAAAGAGAAAACAAGAGAAAAGAAAAAAGGAAAAAGAAGAGAAAAGAGAATAGAAGAGATGAGGAAAGAGAAAAGGAGAGAAAAGAGGAAAGAGAAAAGAAGTGAAAAGAGAAAAGAAGAGGAAAGAGAATTGAGAAAAGAAGAGAAAAGAGAAAAGTAAAAAGACGAGAAAAGAGAAATGAGAAAACAAGACAGAAGAAAAAAGAGATATGACAAAAGTAAAAAGAGAAAAGAAGAGGAATGAGACTAGAGAAAACAAGAGAAAAGAGAAAACACAAGAAAAGAAAAAAGGAAAAAGAAGAGAAAAGAGAATAGAAGAGATGAGGAAAGAGAAAAGGAGAGAAAAGAGGAAAGAGAAAAGAAGTGAAAAGAGAAAAGAAGAGGAAAGAGAATTAAGAAAAGAAGAGAAAAGAGAAAAGTAAAAAGATGAGAAAAGAGAAATGAGAAAACAAGACAGAAGAAAAAAGAGATATGACAAAAGTAAAAAGAGAAAAGAAGAGGAATGTGACTAGAGAAAACAAGAGAAAAGAGAAAACCCGAGAAAAGAAAAAAGAAAAGAAGAGAAAAGAGAAGAGAAGAGAAAAGAGAAACGTAGAGAAAAGAGTAAAGAAGAGAAAAGAGAAAAGAAAACAAGAAGAGAAAAGAGAAAAGAAGTGAAAAGAGAAAAGAAGAGAAAAGAGAAAAGAAGAGAAAAGTGAACCGATAAATGAAGAGAAAAGAGAAATGACAAAAGTGAAAAGAGAAAAGAAGAGGAAAGAAAAAAGAGAAAAGAAGAGAAAAGAGTAAAGAAGAGAAAAGAGAAAAGAAAAAAGAAGAGAAAAGAAGTGAAAAGAGAAAAGAAGGGAAAAGAGATAAGAAGAGAAAAGAGAAAAGAGCAAATAAGAGAACAGAGAAAAGAAGCGAAAAGAGCAAAGAAGAGAAAATGCAGTGGAGAAAGGAAGAGAAGGGGGAAAAGAAGAGAAAATAGAAAAGAGAAAAGAGAAAGTAGAATATAAGAGAAAGAGTAAAGAGAAAACAGAATAGAAGAGAAAAGAGGAAAGAGAAAAGAAGAGAAAAGAGAAAAGAAGAGAAAAGAGAAATGAGAAAACAAACAAAAGAGAAAAGAGGAATGACAAAAGTGAAATGAGAAAAGAAGAGGAACGAGCATTGAGAAAAGAAGAGAAAAGAGAAAAGAAGAGAAAAGAGAAAAGTGAAATGAAGAGCAAATTAGAAAAAAGAGCAAAGAAGGGAAAAGAGCAAAGAAGAGAAAAGAGAAAACAAGAGAAAAGAGGAAAGAGAAAAGAGAAAAGGGAAGAGAAGAGAGAAAACGAGAAATGAGACAAGAGAAAAAGATTACAAAAGAGAAAACAAGAGAAAAAAGAAATGAAGAGAAAAGAGAAAGTAGAATATAAGAGAAAGAGAAAAGATGAGAAAAGAGAAAAGAAGAGAAAATGAAGTGGAGAAAGGAAGAGAAAGGGGAAAATAAGAGAAAAGAGAAAAGAGAATTGAAGAGAAAAGAGAAAAGCGAAAAGAAGAGAAAAGAGAAAAGATAAATGAAGAGAAATGAGAAAAGAGAAATGACAAATTGAAAAGAGAAAAGAAGAGGAAAGAGAATAGAGAAAACAAGAGAAAAGAGAAAACAAGAGAAAAGAAAAAAGGAAAAAGAAGAGAAAAGAGAATAGAGGAGAAGAGGAAAGAGAAAAGGAGAGAAAAGAAAAAAGAAGAGAAAAGTGAAAAGAGAAAAGAGAAAAGAAGCGAAAAGAGAAAAGAGAAAAGAAGCGAAAAGAGGACAGAGAAAAGAAGTGAAAAGAGAAACGAAGAGGAAAGAGAATTGAGAAAAGAAGAGAAAAGTGAAAAGATAAAAGACGTGAAAAGAGAAATGTGAAAACAAGACAGAAGAAAATAGAGATATGACAAAAGTAAAAAGAGAAAAGAAGAGGAATGAGACTAGAGAAAACAAGAGAAAAGAGAAAACACGAGAAAAGAACAGAGAAAAGACGAGAAAAGAGAAGAGAAAAGAGAAACGTAGAGAAAAGAGTAAAGAAGAGAAAAGAGAAAAGAAAACAAGAAGAGAAAAGAGAAAAGCAGTGAAAAGAGAAAAGAAGAGAAAAGAGAAAAGAAGAGAAAAGAGAAAACAAGAGAAAAGAGGAAAGAGAAAAGAGAAAAGTGAAGCAAAAATAGAATACGAGAAATGAGACAAGAGAAAAAGATTACAAGAGAGAAAAGAAGCGAAAAGAGAAAAGAAGAGAAAAGAGAAAGTAGAATATAAGAGAAAGAGAAAATAAGAGAAAACAGAATAGAAGAGGAAAGAGAAAAGGAGAGAAAAGAGAAAAGAAGAAAAAATCAAAAGAGAAAAGAAGAGAAAAGAGAAATGAGAAAACAAACAAAAGAGAAAAAAGGAATGACAAAAGTGAAAAGAGAAAAGAAGAGGAACGAGCATTGAGAAAAGAAGAGAAAAGAGAAAAGGAGAGAAAGGAGAAAGTAGAATGTAAGAGAAAGAGAAAAGAGAAAAAAGAACAGAAGAGAAAAGAGGAAAGAGAAAAGGAGAGAAAAGAGAAAAGAGGAAAAAAATCAAAAGAGAAAAGAGAAAAGAAGAGAAAAGAGAAAAGAAGTGGGAAGAGAATTGAGAAAAGAAGAGAAAAGAGAAAAGATAAAAGATGAGAAAAGAGAAGTGAGAAAACAAGACAGAAGAAAACAGAGAAATGACAAAAGTAAAAAGAGAAAAGAAGAGGAAAGTGACGAGAGAAAACAAGAGAAAAGAGAAAACAAGAGAAAAGAAAAAAGAGAAAAGAAGAGAAAATGAAGTGGAGAAAAGAAGAGAAGGGGAAAAATAAGAGAAAAGAGAAAAGAGAAAAGAAGAGAATAGAGAAAAGATAAATGAAGAGAAATGAGAAAAGAGAAAGGACAAATTGAAAAGAGAAAAGAAGAGGAAAGAGAATAGAGAAAACAAGAGAAAAGAGAAAACAAGAGAAAAGAAAAAAGGAAAAAGAAGAGAAAAGAGAATAGAAGAGATGAGGAAAGAGAAAAGGAGAGAAAAGAGGAAAGAGAAAAGAAGTGAAAAGAGAAAAGAAGAGGAAAGAGAATTAAGAAAAGAAGAGAAAAGAGAAAAGTAAAAAGATGAGAAAAGAGAAATGAGAAAACAAGACAGAAGAAAAAAGAGATATGACAAAAGTAAAAAGAGAAAAGAAGAGGAATGAGACTAGAGAAAACAAGAGAAAAGAGAAAACACGAGAAAAGAAAAAAGAGAAAAGAAGAGAAAAGAGAAGAGAAAAGAGAACCGATAAATGAAGAGAAAAGAGAAATGACAAAAGTGACAAGAGAAACTAAGAGGAAAGAGAATAGAGAAAACAAGACAAAAGAGAAAACAAGAGAAAAGAAAAAAGAGAAAAGAAGAGAAAAGAGAAAAGAAAACAAGAAGAGAAAAGAGAAAACAAGAGAAAAGAGAACCGATAAATGAAGAGAAAAGAGAAATGACAAAAGTGAAAAGAGAAACTAAGAGGAAAGAGAATAGAGAAAACAAGACAAAAGAGAAAACAAGAGAAAAGAAAAAAGAGAAAAGAACAGAAAAGAGAAAAGAAGTGAAAAGAGAAACGCAGAGAAAAGAGTAAAGAAGAGAAAAGAGAAAAGAAAAAAGAAGAGAAAAGAAGTGAAAAGAGAAAAGAAGGGAAAAGAGATAAGAAGAGAAAAGAGAAAAGAAGAGAAAAGAGAAAGTAGAATATAAGAGAAAGAGAAAATAAGAGAAAACAGAATAGAAGAGAAAAGAGGAAAGAGAAAAGGAGAGAAAGGAGAAAGTAGAATGTAAGAGAAACAGAAAAGAGAAAAAAGAATAGAAGAGAAAAGAGGAAAGAGAAAAGGAGAGAAAAGAGAAAAGAGGAAAAAAATCAAAAGAGAAAAGAGAAAAGAAGAGAAAAGAGAAAAGAAGTGGGAAGAGAATTGAGAAAAGAAGAGAAAAGAGAAAAGATAAAAGATGAGAAAAGAGAAGTGAGAAAACAAGACAGAAGAAAACAGAGAAATGACAAAAGTAAAAAGAGAAAAGAAGAGGAAAGTGACTAGAGAAAACAAGAGAAAAGAGAAAACAAGAGAAAAGAAAAAAGAGAAAAGAAGAGAAAATGAAGTGGAGAAAAGAAGAGAAGGGGAAAAATAAGAGAAACGAGAAAAGAGAATTGAAGAGAAAAGTGAATTGAGAAAAGAAGAGAAAAGAGAAAGAAGAGAAAAGAGAAAAGAGAAAAGAGAAAAGATAAATGAAGAGAAATGAGAAAAGAGAAATGACAAATTGAAAAGAGAAAAGAAGAGGAAAGAGAATAGAGAAAACAAGAGAAAAGAGAAAACACGAGAAAAGAAAAAAGAGAAAAGAAGAGAAAAGAGAAAAGAAAACAAGTAGAGAAAAGAGAAAAGAAGAGAAAAGAGAACCGATAAATGAAGAGAAAAGAGAAATGACAAAAGTGAAAAGAGAAACTAAGAGGAAAGAGAATAGAGAAAACAAGACAAAAGAGAAAACAAGAGAAAAGAAAAAAGAGAAAAGAAGAGAAAAGAGAAAAGAAGTGAAAAGAGAAACGCAGAGAAAAGAGTAAAGAAGAGAAAAGAGAAAAGAAAAAAGAAGAGAAAAGAAGTGAAAAGAGAAAAGAAGGGAAAAGAGATAAGAAGAGAAAAGAGAAAAGAAGAGAAAAGAGAAAAGCAGTGAAAAGAGCAAAGAAGAGAAAAGAGAATAGAAGAGAAAAGAGAAAACAAGAGAAAAGAGGAAAGAGAAAAGAGAAAAGTGAAGAGAAAATAGAAAACGAGAAATGAGACAAGAGAAAAAGATTACAAGAGAGAAAAGAAGAGAAAAAAGAAAAGAAGAGAAAAGAGAAAGCATAATATAAGAGAAAGAGAAAAGATGAGAAAAGAGAAAAGAAGAGAAAAGAGGTAGAAGAGAAATGAGAAAAGAAGAGAAAAGAGAAAAGAAGAGAAATGAGAAGAGATAAAGGAAGAGAAATGAGAAAAGAGAAATGACAAATTGAAAAGAGAAAAGAAGAGGAAAGAGAATAGAGAAAACAAGAGAAAAGAGAAAATAAGAGAAAAGAAAAAAGGAAAAACAAGAGATAAGAGAATAGAAGAGAAGAGGAAAGAGAAAAGGAGAGAAAAGAAAAAAGAAGAGAAAAGTGAAAAGAAAAAAAAAAGAAGTGAAAAGAGGAAAGAGAAAAGAAGTGAAAAGAGAAAAGAAGAGGAAAGAGAAAAGATAAAAGTCAAGAAAAGAGAAATGAGAAAACAAGACAGAAGAAAAAAGAGATATGACAAAAGTAAAAAGAGAAAAGAAGATGAATGAGACTAGAGAAAACAAGAGAAAAGAGAAAACACAAGAAAAGAAAAAAGAGAAAAGAAGAGAAAAGAGAAGAGAAGAGAAAAGAGAAACGTAGAGAAAAGAGTAAAGAAGAGAAAAGAGAAAAGAAAACAAGAAGAGAAAAGAGAAAAGAATTGAAAAGAGAAAAGAAGAGAAAAGAGAAAAGAAGAGAAAAGAGAAATGAGAAAACAAGACAGAAGAAAAAAGAGATATGACAAAAGTAAAAAGAGAAAAGAAGAGGAATGTGACTAGAGAAAACAAGAGAAAAGAGAAAACACAAGAAAAGAAAAAAGAGAAAAGAAGAGAAAAGAGAAAAGAAGTGAAAAGAGAAAAGCAGAGAAAAGAGTAAAGAAGAGAAAAGAGAAAAGAAAAAAGAAGAGAAAAGAAGTGAAAAGAGAAAAGAAGGGAAAAGAGATAAGAAGAGAAAAGAGAAAAGAAGAGAAAAGAGAAGTGAAGTGAAATCAGAAAAGAAGAGAAAAGAGAAAACGAGAAATGAGACAAGAGAAAAAGATTAAAAGAGAGAAAAGAAGAGAAATGAGAAAGTAGAATAAAAGAGAAAGAGAAAAGAAGAGAAAACAGAATAGAAGAGAAAAGAGGAAAGAAGAGAAAAGAGAACCAATAAATGAAGAGAAAAGAGAAATGACAAAAGTGAAAAGAGAAAAGAAGAGGAAAGAAAAAAGAGAAAAGAAGTGAAATGAGTAAAGAAGAGAAAAGAGAAAAGAAAAAAGAGGAGAAAAGAAGCGAAAAGAGCAAAGAAGAGAAAATGCAGTGGAGAAAGGAAGAGAAGGGGGAAAAGAAGAGAAAAGAGAAATGAAGGGAAAAGAGAATTGAGAAAAGAAGAGAAAAGAGAAAGAAGAGAAAAGAGAAAAGAGAAAAGAAGAGAAAAGAGAAAGTGGAATATAAGAGAAAGGGAAAAGAGAAAACAGAATAGAAGAGGAAAGAGAAAAGGAGAGAAAAGAGAAAAGAAGAAAAAATCAAAAGAGAAAAGAAGGGAAAAGGGAAAAGAAGAGAAAAGAGAAATGAGAAAACAAACAAAAGAGAAAAGAGGAATGACAAAAGTGAAAAGAGAAAAGAAGAGGAACGAGCATTGAGAAAAGAAGAGAAAAGAGAAAAGTGAAATGAAGAGCAAATTAGAAAAAAGAGCAAAGAAGGGAAAAGAGCAAAGAAGAGAAAAGAGAAAACAAGAGAAAAGAGGAAAGAGAAAAGAGAAAAGTGAAGAGAAGAGAGAAAATGAGAAATGAGACAAGAGAAAAAGATTACAAGAGAGAAAATAAGAGAAAAAAGAAATGAAGAGAAAAGAGAAACTAGAATATAAGAGAAAGAGAAAAGATGAGAAAAGAGAAAAGAAGAGAAAAGAGAAAATAAGAGAACAGAGAAAAGAAGGGAAAGGAGCAAAGAAGAGAAAATGTAGTGGGGAAAGGAAGAGAAGGGGAAAATAAGAGAAAAGAGAAAAGAGAATTGAAGAGAAAAGAGAATTGAGAAAAGAAGAGAAAAGAGAAAGAAGAGAAAAGAGAAAAGAAGAGAAAAGAGAAAGTAGAATATAAGAGAAAGAGAAAAGAGAAAACAGAATAGAAGAGGAAAGAGAAAAGGAGAGAAAAGAGAAAAGAAGAAAAAATCAAAAGAGAAAAGAAGAGAAAAGGGAAAAGAAGAGAAAAGAGAAATGAGAAAAAAAACAAAAGAGAAAAGAGTAATGACAAAAGTGAAAAGAGAAAAGAAGAGGAACGAGCATTGAGAAAAGAAGAGAAAAGAGAAAAGTGAAATGAAGAGCAAATTAGAAAAAAGAGCAAAGAAGGGAAAAGAGCAAAGAAGAGAAAAGAGAAAACAAGAGAAAAGAGGAAAGAGAAAAGAGAAAATTGAAGAGAAGAGAGAAAACGAGAAATGAGACAAGAGAAAAAGATTACAAGAGAGAAAATAAGTGAAAAAAGAAATGAAGAGAAAAGAGAAAGTAGAATATAAGAGAAAGAGAAAAGATGAGAAAAGAGAAAAGAAGAGAAAAGAGAAAATAAGAGAACAGAGAAAAGAAGTGAAACGAGCAAAGAAGAGAAAATGCAGTGGAGAAAGGAAGAGAAGGGGAAAATAAGAGAAAAGAGAAAAGAGAATTGAAGAGAAAAGAGAATTGAGAAAAGACGAGAAAAGAGAAAGAAGAGAAAAGAGAAAAGAAGAGAAAAGAGGAAAGAGAAAAGAAGTGAAAAGAGAAAAGAAGAGGAAAGAGAATTGAGAAAAGAAGAGAAAAGAGAAAAGTAAAAAGACGAGAAAAGAGAAATGAGAAAACAAGACAGAAGAAAAAAGAGATATGACAAAAGTAAAAAGAGAAAAGACGAGGAATGAGACTAGAGAAAACAAGAGAAAAGAGAAAACACGAGAAAAGAAAAAAGAGAAAAGAAGAGAAAAGAGAAGAGAAGAGAAAAGAGAACTGATAAATGAAGAGAAAAGAGAAATGACAAAAGTGAAAAGAGAAACTAAGAGGAAAGAGAATAGAGAAAACAAGACAAAAGAGAAAACAAGAGAAAAGAAAAATGAGAAAAGAAGAGAAAAGAGAAAAGAAGTGAAAAGAGAAACGCAGAGAAAAGAGTAAAGAAGAGAAAAGAGAAAAGAAAAAAGAAGAGAAAAGAAGTGAAAAGAGAAAAGAAGGGAAAAGAGATAAGAAGAGAAAAGAGAAAAGAAGAGAAAAGAGAAAAGCAGTGGAAAGAGCAAAGAAGAGAAAAGAGAATAGAAGAGAAAAGAGAAAACAAGTGAAAAGAGGAAAGAGAAAAGAGAAAAGTGAAGAGAAAAGAGAAAACGAGAAATGAGACAAGAGAAAAAGATTACAAGAGAGAAAAGAAGAGAAAAAAGAAAAGAAGAGAAAAGAGAAAGCATAATATAAGAGAAAGAGAAAAGATGAGAAAAGAGAAAAGAAGAGAAAAGACATAGAAGAGAAATGAGAAAAGAAGAGAAAAGAGAAAAGAAGAGAAATGAGAAGAGATAAAGGAAGAGAAATGAGAAAAGAGAAATGAAAAAATTGAAAAGTGAAAAGAAGAGGAAAGAGAATAGAGAAAACAAGAGAAAAGAGAAAACAAGAGAAAAGAAAAAAGGAAAAAGAAGTGAAAAGAGAAAAGAAGAGAAAAGAGAAAAGAAGAGAAAAGAGAACCAATAAATGAAGAGAAAAGAGAAATGACAAAAGTGAAAAGAGAAAAGAAGAGGAAAGAAAAAAGAGAAAAGAAGAGAAATGAGTAAAGAAGAGAAAAGAGAAAAGAAAAAAGAACAGAAAAGAAGTGAAAAGAGAAAAGAAGGGAAAAGAGATAAGAAGAGAAAAGAGAAAAGAGCAAATAAGAGAACAGAGAAAAGAAGCAAAAAGAGCAAAGAAGAGAAAATGCAGTGGAGAAAGGAAGAGAAGGGGGAAAAGAAGAGAAAATAGAAAAGAGAAAAGAAGAGAAAAGAGAAAGTAGAATATAAGAGAAAGAGTAAAGAGAAAACAGAATAGAAGAGAAAAGAGGAAAGAGAAAAGGAGAGAAAAGAGTAAAGAAGAAAAAAATCAAAAGAGAAAAGAAGAGAAAAGAGAAAAGAAGAGAAAAGAGAAATGAGAAAACAAACAAAAGAGAAAAGAGGAATGACAAAAGTGAAATGAGAAAAGAAGAGGAACGAGCATTGAGAAAAGAAGAGAAAAGAGAAAAGTGAAATGAAGAGCAAATTAGAAAAAAGAGCAAAGAAGGGAAAAGAGCAAAGAAGAGAAAAGAGAAAACAAGAGAAAAGAGGAAAGAGAAAAGAGAAAAGGGAAGAGGAGAGAGAAAACGAGAAATGAGACAAGAGAAAAAGATTACAAAAGAGAAAACAAGAGAAAAAAGAAATGAAGAGAAAAGAGAAAGTAGAATATAAGAGAAAGAGAAAAGATGAGAAAAGAGAAAAGAAGAGAAAATGAAGTGGAGAAAGGAAGAGAAAGGGGAAAATAAGAGAAAAGAGAAAAGAGAATTGAAGAGAAAAGAGAAAAGCGAAAAGAAGAGAAAAGAGAAAAGATAAATGAAGAGAAATGAGAAAAGAGAAATGACAAATTGAAAAGTGAAAAGAAGAGGAAAGAGAATAGAGAAAACAAGAGAAAAGAGAAAACAAGAGAAAAGAAAAAAGGAAAAAGAAGAGAAAAGAGAATAGAGGAGAAGAGGAAAGAGAAAAGGAGAGAAAAGAAAAAAGAAGAGAAAAGTGAAAAGAGAAAAGAGAAAAGAAGCGAAAAGAGAAAAGAGAAAAGAAGCGAAAAGAGGACAGAGAAAAGAAGTGAAAAGAGAAACGAAGAGGAAAGAGAATTGAGAAAAGAAGAGAAAAGTGAAAAGATAAAAGACGTGAAAAGAGAAATGTGAAAACAAGACAGAAGAAAATAGAGATATGACAAACGTAAAAAGAGAAAAGAAGAGGAATGAGACTAGAGAAAACAAGAGAAAAGAGAAAACACGAGAAAAGAACAGAGAAAAGACGAGAAAAGAGAAGAGAAAAGAGAAACGTAGAGAAAAGAGTAAAGAAGAGAAAAGAGAAAAGAAAACAAGAAGAGAAAAGAGAAAAGCAGTGAAAAGAGAAAAGAAGAGAAAAGAGAAAAGAAGAGAAAAGAGAAAACAAGAGAAAAGAGGAAAGAGAAAAGAGAAAAGTGAAGCAAAAATAGAATACGAGAAATGAGACAAGAGAAAAAGATTACAAGAGAGAAAAGAAGAGAAAAGAGAAAAGTAGAGAAAAGAGAAAGTAGAATATAAGAGAAAGAGAAAAGATGAGAAAAGAGAAAATAAGAGAAAAGACAAAAGAAGAGAAAAGAGAAAGTAGAATATAAGAGAAAGAGAAAATAAGAGAAAAGAGAATAGAAGAGGAAAGAGAAAAGGAGAGAAAAGAGAAAAGAAGAAAAAATCAAAAGAGAAAAGAAGAGAAAAGAGAAATGAGAAAACAAACAAAAGAGAAAAGAGGAATGACAAAAGTGAAAAGAGAAAAGAAGAGGAACGAGCATTGAGAAAAGAAGAGAAAAGAGAAAAGTGAAAAGAAGAGCAAATTAGAAAAAAGAGCAAAGAAGGGAAAAGAGCAAAGAAGAGAAAAGAGAAAACAAGAGAAAAGAGAAAAGAGAAAAGTGAAGAGAAGAGAGAAAACGAGAAATGAGACAAGAGAAAAAGATTACAAGAGAGAAAATAAGAGAAAAAAGAAATGAAGAGAAAAGAGAAAGTAGAATATAAGAGAAAGAGAAAAGATGAGAAAAGAGAAAAGAAGAGAAAAGAGAAAATAAGAGAACAGAGAAAAGAAGTGAAAAGAGCAAAGAAGAGAAAATGCAGTGGAGAAAGGAAGAGAAGGGGAAAATAAGAGAAAAGAGAAAAGAGAATTGAAGAGAAAAGAGAATTGAGAAAAGAAGAGAAAAGAGAAAGAAGAGAAAAGAGAAAAGAAGAGAAAAGAGGAAAGAGAAAAGAAGTGAAAAGAGAAAAGAAGAGGAAAGAGAATTGAGAAAAGAAGAGAAAAGAGAAAAGTAAAAAGACGAGAAAAGAGAAATGAGAAAACAAGACAGAAGAAAAAAGAGATATGACAAAAGTAAAAAGAGAAAAGAAGAGGAATGAGACTAGAGAAAACAAGAGAAAAGAGAAAACACGAGAAAAGAAAAAAGAGAAAAGAAGAGAAAAGAGAAGAGAAGAGAAAAGAGAACCGATAAATGAAGAGAAAAGAGAAATGACAAAAGTGACAAGAGAAACTAAGAGGAAAGAGAATAGAGAAAACAAGACAAAAGAGAAAACAAGAGAAAAGAAAAAAGAGAAAAGAAGAGAAAAGAGAAAAGAAAACAAGAAGAGAAAAGAGAAAAGAAGAGAATAGAGAACCGATAAATGAAGAGAAAAGAGAAATGACAAAAGTGAAAAGAGAAACTAAGAGGAAAGAGAATAGAGAAAACAAGACAAAAGAGAAAACAAGAGAAAAGAAAAATGAGAAAAGAAGAGAAAAGAGAAAAGAAGTGAAAAGAGAAACGCAGAGAAAAGAGTACAGAAGAGAAAAGAGAAAAGAAATGAGAAGAGAAAAGAAGTGAAAAGAGAAAAGAAGGGAAAAGAGATAAGAAGAGAAAAGAGAAAAGAAGAGAAAAGAGAAAAGCAGGGAAAAGAGAAAAGAAGAGAAAAGAGAATAGAAGAGAAAAGAGAAAACAAGAGAAAAGAGGAAAGAGAAAAGAGAAAAGTGAAGAGAAAAGAGAAAACGAGAAATGAGACAAGAGAAAAAGATTACAAGAGAGAAAAGAAGAGAAAAAAGAAAAGAAGAGAAAAGAGAAAGCATAATATAAGAGAAAGAGAAAAGATGAGAAAAGAGAAAAGAAGAGAAAAGAGATAGAAGAGAAATGAGAAAAGAAGAGAAAAGAGAAAAGAAGAGAAATGAGAAGAGATAAAGGAAGAGAAATGAGAAAAGAGAAATGACAAATTGAAAAGAGAATAGAAGAGAAAAGAGGAAAGAGAAAAGGAGAGAAAAGAGAAAAGTAGAGAAAAGAGAAATGAGAAAACAAAACAAAAGAGAAAAGTGAAATGACAAAAGTGAAAAGAGAAAAGAAGAGGAAAGAGAATTGAGAAAAGAAGAGAAAAGAGAAAAGAAGAGAAAAGAGAAAAGCAGTAAAAAGAGAAAAGAAGAGAAAAGAGAAAAGAGAAGAGAAGAGAAATGAGAAAAGAGAAATGACAAATTGAAAAGAGAAAACAAGAGGAAGGAAAAAAGGAAAATGAAGAGAAAAGAGAATAGAAGAGGAGAGGAAAGAGAAAAGGAGAGAAAAGAAAAAAGAAGAGAAAAGTGAAAAGAGAAAAGAGAAAAGAAGCGAAAAGAGGAAAGAGAAAAGAAGTGAAAAGAGAAAAGAAGAGGAAAGAGAATTGAGAAAAGAAGAGAAAAGAGAAAAGATAAAAGACGAGAAAAGAGAAATGAGAAAACAAGACAGAAGAAAAAAGAGATATGACAAAAGTAAAAAGAGAAAAGAAGAGGAATGTGACTAGAGAAAACAAGAGAAAAGAGAAAACCCGAGAAAAGAAAAAAGAGAAAAGAAGAGAAAAGAGAAGAGAAGAGAAAAGAGAAACGTAGAGAAAAGAGTAAAGAAGTGAAAAGAGAAAAGAAAACAAGAAGAGAAAAGAGAAAAGAAGTGAAAAGAGAAAAGAAGAGAAAAGAGAAGAGAAGAGAAAAGTGAACCGATAAATGAAGAGAAACGAGAAATGACAAAAGTGAAAAGAGAAAAGAAGAGGAAAGAAAAAAGAGAAAAGAAGAGAAAAGAGTAAAGAAGAGGAAAGAGAAAAGAGAAAAGTGAAGAGAAAATAGAAAACGAGAAATGAGACAAGAGAAAAAGATTACAAGAGAGAAAAGAAGAGAAAGAAGAAAAGAAGAGAAAAGAGAAAGCATAATATAAGAGAAAGAGAAAAGATGAGAAAAGAGAAAAGAAGAGAAAAGAGATAGAAGAGAAATGAGAAAAGAAGAGAAAAGAGAAAAGAAGAGAAATGAGAAGAGATAAAGGAAGAGAAATGAGAAAAGAGAAATGACAAATTGAAAAGAGAAAAGAAGAGGAAAGAGAATAGAGAAAACAAGAGAAAAGAGAAAATAAGAGAAAAGAAAAAAGGAAAAACAAGAGAAAAGAGAATAGGAGAGAAGAGAAAAGAGAAAAGGAGAGAAAAGAAAAAAGAAGAGAAAAGTGAAAAGAGAAAAGAGAAAAGAAGTGAAAAGAGGAAAGAGAAAAGAAGTGAAAAGAGAAAAGAAGAGGAAAGAGAAAAGATAAAAGACAAGAAAAGAGAAATGAGAAAACAAGACAGAAGAAAAAAGAGATATGACAAAAGTAAAAAGAGAAAAGAAGAGGAATGAGACTAGAGAAAACAAGAGAAAAGAGAAAACAGAAGAAAAGAAAAAAGAGAAAAGAAGAGAAAAGAGAAGAGAAGAGAAAAGAGAAACGTAGAGAAAAGAGTAAAGAAGAGAAAAGAGAAAAGAAAACAAGAAGAGAAAAGAGAAAAGAAGTGAAAAGAGAAAAGAAGAGAAAAGAGAAAAGAAGAGAAAAGAGAACCGATAAATGAAGAGAAAAGAGAAATGACAAAAGAGAAACGAAGAGGAAAGAGAATAGAGAAAACAAGACAAAAGAGAAAACAAGAGAAAAGAAAAAAGAGAAAAGAAGAGAAAAGAGAAAAGAAGTTAAAAGAGAAACGCAGAGAAAAGAGTAAAGAAGAGAAAAGAGAAAAGAAAAAAGAAGAGAAAAGAAGTGAAAAGAGAAAAGAAGAGAAAAGAGAATAGAAGAGAAAAGAGAAGTGAAGTGAAATCAGAAAAGAAGGGAAAAGAGAAAACGAGAAATGAGACAAGAGAAAAAGATTAAAAGAGAGAAAAGAAGAGAAATGAGAAAGTAGAATAAAAGAGAAAGAGAAAAGAAGAGAAAACAGAATAGAAGAGAAAAGAGGAAAGAGAAAAGGAGAGAAAAGAGAAAAGTAGAAAAAAAAGAAATGAGAAAACAGACAAAAGAGAAATGAGAAAACAAGACAAAAGAGAAAAGAGAAATGACAAAAGTGAAAAGAGAAAAGAAGAGGAAAGAGAATTGTGAAAAGAAGAGAAAAGAGAAAAGCAGTGAAAAGAGAAAAGAAAAAAGAGAAAAGAGAAGAGAAGAGAAATGAGAAAAGAGAAATGACAAATTGAAAAGAGAAAACAAGAGGAAGGAAAAAAGGAAAATGAAGAGAAAAGAGAATAGAAGAGGAGAGGAAAGAGAAAAGGAGAGAAAAGAAAAAAGAAGAGAAAAGTGAAAAGAGAAAAGAGAAAAGAAGCGAAAAGAGGAAAGAGAAAAGAAGTGAAAAGAGAAAAGAAGAGGAAAGAGAATTGAGAAAAGAAGAGAAAAGAGAAAAGATAAAAGACGAGAAAAGAGAAATGAGAAAACAAGACAGAAGAAAAAAGAGATATGACAAAAGTAAAAAGAGAAAAGAAGAGGAATGTGACTAGAGAAAACAAGAGAAAAGAGAAAACCCGAGAAAAGAAAAAAGAGAAAAGAAGAGAAAAGAGAAGAGAAGAGAAAAGAGAAACGTAGAGAAAAGAGTAAAGAAGAGAAAAGAGAAAAGAAAACAAGAAGAGAAAAGAGAAAAGAAGTGAAAAGAGAAAAGAAGAGAAAAGAGAAAAGAAGAGAAAAGTGAACCGATAAATGAAGAGAAAAGAGAAATGACAAAAGTGAAAAGAGAAAAGAAGAGGAAAGAAAAAAGAGAAAAGAAGAGAAAAGAGTAAAGAAGAGAAAAGAGAAAAGAAAAAAGAACAGAAAAGAAGTGAAAAGAGAAAAGAAGGGAAAAGAGATAAGAAGAGAAAAGAGAAAAGAGCAAATAAGAGAACAGAGAAAAGAAGCGAAAAGAGCAAAGAAGAGAAAATGCAGTGGAGAAAGGAAGAGAAGGGGGAAAAGAAGAGAAAATAGAAAAGAGAAAAGAGAAAGTAGAATATAAGAGAAAGAGTAAAGAGAAAACAGAATAGAAGAGAAAAGAGGAAAGAGAAAAGGAGAGAAAAGAGAAAAGAAGAAAAAAATCAAAAGAGAAAAGAAGAGAAAAGAGAAAAGAAGAGAAAAGAGAAAAGTGAAATGAAGAGCAAATTAGAAAAAAGAGCAAAGAAGGGAAAAGAGCAAAGAAGAGAAAAGAGAAAACAAGAGAAAAGAGAAAAGAGAAAAGTGAAGAGAAGAGAGAAAACGAGAAATGAGACAAGAGAAAAAGATTACAAAAGAGAAAACAAGAGAAAAAAGAAATGAAGAGAAAAGAGAAAGTAGAATATAAGAGAAAGAGAAAAGATGAGAAAAGAGAAAAGAAGAGAAAATGAAGTGGAGAAAGGAAGAGAAAGGGGTAAATAAGAGAAAAGAGAAAAGAGAATTGAAGAGAAAAGAGAAAAGCGAAAAGAAGAGAAAAGAGAAAAGATAAATGAAGAGAAATGAGAAAAGAGAAATGACAAATTGAAAAGAGAAAAGAAGAGGAAAGAGAATAGAGAAAACAATAGAAAAGAGAAAACAAGAGAAAAGAAAAAAGGAAAAAGAAGAGAAAATAGAATAGAGGAGAAGAGGAAAGAGAAAAGGAGAGAAAAGAAAAAAAGAAGAGAAAAGTGAAAAGAGAAAAGAGAAAAGAAGCGAAAAGAGAAAAGAAGCGAAAAGAGGACAGAGAAAAGAAGTGAAAAGAGAAACGAAGAGGAAAGAGAATTGAGAAAAGAAGAGAAAAGTGAAAAGATAAAAGACGTGAAAAGAGAAATGTGAAAACAAGACAGAAGAAAATAGAGATATGACAAAAGTAAAAAGAGAAAAGAAGAGGAATGAGACTAGAGAAAACAAGAGAAAAGAGAAAACATGAGAAAAGAACAGAGAAAAGACGAGAAAAGAGAAGAGAAAAGAGAAACGTAGAGAAAAGAGTAAAGAAGAGAAAAGAGAAAAGAAAACAAGAAGAGAAAAGAGAAAAGCAGTGAAAAGAGAAAAGAAGAGAAAAGAGAAAAGAAGAGAAAAGAGAAAACAAGAGAAAAGAGGAAAGAGAAAAGAGAAAAGTGAAGAAAAAATAGAATATGAGAAATGAGACAAGAGAAAAAGATTACAAGAGAGAAAAGAAGAGAAAAGAGAAAAGTAGAGAAAAGAGAAAGTAGAATATAAGAGAAAGAGAAAAGATGAGAAAAGAGAAAATAAGAGAAAAGACAAAAGAAGAGAAAAGAGAAAGTAGAATATAAGAGAAAGAGATAATAAGAGAAAACAGAATAGAAGAGGAAAGAGAAAAGGAGAGAAAAGAGAAAAGAAGAAAAAATCAAAAGAGAAAAGAAGAGAAAAGAGAAATGAGAAAACAAACAAAAGAGAAAAGAGGAATGACAAAAGTGAAAAGAGAAAAGAAGAGGAACGAGCACTGAGAAAAGAAGAGAAAAGAGAAAAGTGAAAAGAAGAGCAAATTAGAAAAAAGAGCAAAGAAGGGAAAAGAGCAAAGAAGAGAAAAGAGAAAACAAGAGAAAAGAGAAAAGAGAAAAGTGAAGAGAAGAGAGAAAACGAGAAATGAGACAAGAGAAAAAGATTACAAGAGAGAAAATAAGAGAAAAAAGAAATGAAGAGAAAAGAGAAAGTAGAATATAAGAGAAAGAGAAAAGATGAGAAAAGAGAAAAGAAGAGAAAAGAGAAAATAAGAGAACAGAGAAAAGAAGTGAAAAGAGCAAAGAAGAGAAAATGCAGTGGAGAAAGGAAGAGAAGGGGAAAATAAGAGAAAAGAGAAAAGAGAATTGAAGAGAAAAGAGAATTGAGAAAAGAAGAGAAAAGAGAAAGAAGAGAAAAGAGAATTGAGAAAAGAAGAGAAAAGAGAAAATTAAAAAGACGAGAAAAGAGAAATGAGAAAACAAGACAGAAGAAAAAAGAGATATGACAAAAGTAAAAAGAGAAAAGAAGAGGAATGAGACTAGAGAAAACAAGAGAAAAGAGAAAACACGAGAAAAGAAAAAAGAGAAAAGAAGAGAAAAGAGAAGAGAAGAGAAAAGAGAACCGATAAATGAAGAGAAAAGAGAAATGACAAAAGTGACAAGAGAAACTAAGAGGAAAGAGAATAGAGAAAACAAGACAAAAGAGAAAACAAGAGAAAAGAAAAAAGAGAAAAGAAGAGAAAAGAGAAAAGAAAACAAGAAGAGAAAAGAGAAAAGAAGAGAAAAGAGAACCGATAAATGAAGAGAAAAGAGAAATGACAAAAGTGAAAAGAGAAACTAAGAGGAAAGAGAATAGAGAAAACAAGACAAAAGAGAAAACAAGAGAAAAGAAAAATGAGAAAAGAAGAGAAAAGAGAAAAGAAGTGAAAAGAGAAACGCAGAGAAAAGAGTACAGAAGAGAAAAGAGAAAAGAAAAAAGAAGAGAAAAGAAGTGAAAAGAGAAAAGAAGGGAAAAGAGATAAGAAGAGAAAAGAGAAAAGAAGAGAAAAGAGAAAAGCAGGGAAAAGAGAAAAGAAGAGAAAAGAGAATAGAAGAGAAAAGAGAAAACAAGAGAAAAGAGGAAAGAGAAAAGAGAAAAGTGAAGAGAAAAGAGAAAACGAGAAATGAGACAAGAGAAAAAGATTACAAGAGAGAAAAGAAGAGAAAAAAGAAAAGAAGAGAAAAGAGAAAGCATAATATAAGAGAAAGAGAAAAGATGAGAAAAGAGAAAAGAAGAGAAAAGAGATAGAAGAGAAATGAGAAAAGAAGAGAAAAGAGAAAAGAAGAGAAATGAGAAGAGATAAAGGAAGAGAAATGAGAAAAGAGAAATGACAAATTGAAAAGAGAATAGAAGAGAAAAGAGGAAAGAGAAAAGGAGAGAAAAGTAGAAAAAAAAGAAAAGAGAAAAGTAGAGAAAAGAGAAATGAGAAAACAAGACAAAAGAGAAAAGAGAAATGACAAAAGTGAAAAGAGAAAAGAAGAGGAAAGAGAATTGAGAAAAGAAGAGAAAAGAGAAAAGAAGAGAAAAGAGAAAAGCAGTAAAAAGAGAAAAGAAGAGAAAAGAGAAAAGAGAAGAGAAGAGAAATGAGAAAAGAGAAATGACAAATTGAAAAGAGAAAACAAGAGGAAGGAAAAAAGGAAAATGAAGAGAAAAGAGAATAGAAGAGGAGAGGAAAGAGAAAAGGAGAGAAAAGAAAAAAGAAGAGAAAAGTGAAAAGAGAAAAGAGAAAAGAAGCGAAAAGAGGAAAGAGAAAAGAAGTGAAAAGAGAAAAGAAGAGGAAAGAGAATTGAGAAAAGAAGAGAAAAGAGAAAAGATAAAAGACGAGAAAAGAGAAATGAGAAAACAAGACAGAAGAAAAAAGAGATATGACAAAAGTAAAAAGAGAAAAGAAGAGGAATGTGACTAGAGAAAACAAGAGAAAAGAGAAAACCCGAGAAAAGAAAAAAGAGAAAAGAAGAGAAAAGAGAAACGTAGAGAAAAGAGTAAAGAAGTGAAAAGAGAAAAGAAAACAAGAAGAGAAAAGAGAAAAGAAGTGAAAAGAGAAAAGAAGAGAAAAGAGAAAAGAAGAGAAAAGTGAACCGATAAATGAAGAGAAAAGAGAAATGACAAAAGTGAAAAGAGAAAAGAAGAGGAAAGAAAAAAGAGAAAAGAAGAGAAAAGAGTAAAGAAGAGAAAAGAGAAAAGAAAAAAGAACAGAAAAGAAGTGAAAAGAGAAAAGAAGGGAAAAGAGATAAGAAGAGAAAAGAGAAAAGAGCAAATAAGAGAACAGAGAAAAGAAGCGAAAAGAGCAAAGAAGAGAAAATGCAGTGGAGAAAGGAAGAGAAGGGGGAAAAGAAGAGAAAATAGAAAAGAGAAAAGAGAAAGTAGAATATAAGAGAAAGAGCAAAGAGAAAACAGAATAGAAGAGAAAAGAGGAAAGAGAAAAGGAGAGAAAAGAGAAAAGAAGAGAAAAGCGAAATGAGAAAACAAACAAAAGAGAAAAGAGGAATGACAAAAGTGAAATGAGAAAAGAAGAGGAATGAGCATTGAGAAAAGAAGAGAAAAGAGAAAAGAAGAGAAAAGAGAAAAGTGAAATGAAGAGCAAATTAGAAAAAAGAGCAAAGAAGGGAAAAGAGCAAAGAAGAGAAAAGAGAAAACAAGAGAAAAGAGGAAAGAGAAAAGAGAAAAGGGAAGAGAAGAGAGAAAACGAGAAATGAGACAAGAGAAAAAGATTACAAAAGAGAAAACAAGAGAAAAAAGAAATGAAGAGAAAAGAGAAAGTAGAATATAAGAGAAAGAGAAAAGATGAGAAAAGAGAAAAGAAGAGAAAATGAAGTGGAGAAAGGAAGAGAAAGGGGAAAATAAGAGAAAAGAGAAAAGAGAATTGAAGAGAAAAGAGAAAAGCGAAAAGAAGAGAAAAGAGAAAAGAGAAATGAAGAGAAATGAGAAAAGAGAAATGACAAATTGAAAAGAGAAAAGAAGAGGAAAGAGAATAGAGAAAACAAGAGAAAAGAGAAAACAAGAGAAAAGAAAAAAGGAAAAAGAAGAGAAAAGAGAATAGAGGAGAAGAGGAAAGAGAAAAGGAGAGAAAAGAAAAAAAGAAGAGAAAAGTGAAAAGAGAAAAGAGAAAAGAAGCGAAAAGAGAAAAGAGAAAAGAAGCGAAAAGAGGACAGAGAAAAGAAGTGAAAAGAGAAACGAAGAGGAAAGAGAATTGAGAAAAGAAGAGAAAAGTGAAAAGATAAAAGACGTGAAAAGAGAAATGTGAAAACAAGACAGAAGAAAATAGAGATATGACAAAAGTAAAAAGAGAAAAGAAGAGGAATGAGACTAGAGAAAACAAGAGAAAAGAGAAAACACGAGAAAAGAACAGAGAAAAGACGAGAAAAGAGAAGAGAAAAGAGAAACGTAGAGAAAAGAGTAAAGAAGAGAAAAGAGAAAAGAAAACAAGAAGAGAAAAGAGAAAAGCAGTGAAAAGAGAAAAGAAGAGAAAAGAGAAAAGAAGAGAAAAGAGAAAACAAGAGAAAAGAGGAAAGAGAAAAGAGAAAAGTGAAGCAAAAATAGAACACGAGAAATGAGACAAGAGAAAAAGATTACAAGAGAGAAAAGAAGAGAAAAGAGAAAAGTAGAGAAAAGAGAAAGTAGAATATAAGAGAAAGAGAAAAGATGAGAAAAGAGAAAATAAGAGAAAAGACAAAAGAAGAGAAAAGAGAAAGTAGAATATAAGAGAAAGAGATAATAAGAGAAAACAGAATAGAAGAGGAAAGAGAAAAGGAGAGAAAAGAGAAAAGAAGAAAAAATCAAAAGAGAAAAGAAGAGAAAAGAGAAATGAGAAAACAAACAAAAGAGAAAAGAGGAATGACAAAAGTGAAAAGAGAAAAGAAGAGGAACGAGCATTGAGAAAAGAAGAGAAAAGAGAAAAGTGAAATGAAGAGCAAATTAGAAAAAAGAGCAAAGAAGGGAAAAGAGCAAAGAAGAGAAAAGAGAAAACAAGAGAAAAGAGAAAAGAGAAAAGTGAAGAGAAGAGAGAAAACGAGAAATGAGACAAGAGAAAAAGATTACAAGAGAGAAAATAAGAGAAAAAAGAAATGAAGAGAAAAGAGAAAGTAGAATATAAGAGAAAGAGAAAAGATGAGAAAAGAGAAAAGAAGAGAAAAGAGAAAATAAGAGAACAGAGAAAAGAAGTGAAAAGAGCAAAGAAGAGAAAATGCAGTGGAGAAAGGAAGAGAAGGGGAAAATAAGAGAAAAGAGAAAAGAGAATTGAAGAGAAAAGAGAATTGAGAAAAGAAGAGAAAAGAGAAAGAAGAGAAAAGAGAAAAGAAGAGAAAAGAGGAAAGAGAAAAGAAGTGAAAAGAGAAAAGAAGAGGAAAGAGAATTGAGAAAAGAAGAGAAAAGAGAAAACACGAGAAAAGAAAAAAGATAAAAGAAGAGAAAAGAGAAGAGAAGAGAAAAGAGAACCGATAAATGAAGAGAAAAGAGAAATGACAAAAGTGACAAGAGAAACTAAGAGGAAAGAGAATAGAGAAAACAAGACAAAAGAGAAAACAAGAGAAAAGAAAAATGAGAAAAGAAGAGAAAAGAGAAAAGAAGTGAAAAGAGAAACGCAGAGAAAAGAGTACAGAAGAGAAAAGAGAAAAGAAAAAAGAAGAGAAAAGAAGTGAAAAGAGAAAAGAAGGGAAAAGAGATAAGAAGAGAAAAGAGAAAAGAAGAGAAAAGAGAAAAGCAGGGAAAAGAGCAAAGAAGAGAAAAGAGAATAGAAGAGAAAAGAGAAAACAAGAGAAAAGAGGAAAGAGAAAAGAGAAAAGTGAAGAGAAAATAGAAAACGAGAAATGAGACAAGAGAAAAAGATTACAAGAGAGAAAAGAAGAGAAAAAAGAAAAGAAGAGAAAAGAGAAAGCATAATATAAGAGAAAGAGTAAAGATGAGATAAGAGAAAAGAAGAGAAAAGAGATAGAAGAGAAATGAGAAAAGAAGAGAAAAGAGAAAAGAAGAGAAATGAGAAGAGATAAAGGAAGAGAAATGAGAAAAGAGAAATGACAAATTGAATAGAGAATAGAAGAGAAAAGAGGAAAGAGAAAAGGAGAGAAAAGTAGAAAAAAAAGAAAAGAGAAAAGTAGAGAAAAGAGAAATGAGAAAACAAGACAAAAGAGAAAAGAGAAATGACAAAAGTGAAAAGAGAAAAGAAGAGGAAAGAGAATTGAGAAAAGAAGAGAAAAGAGAAAAGAAGAGAAAAGAGAAAAGCAGTAAAAAGAGAAAAGAAGAGAAAAGAGAAAAGAGAAGAGAAGAGAAATGAGAAAAGAGAAATGACAAATTGAAAAGAGAAAACAAGAGGAAGGAAAAAAGGAAAATGAAGAGAAAAGAGAATAGAAGAGGAGAGGAAAGAGAAAAGGAGAGGAAAGAAAAAAGAAGAGAAAAGTGAAAAGAGAAAAGTGAAAAGAAGCGAAAAGAGGAAAGAGAAAAGAAGTGAAAAGAGAAAAGAAGAGGAAAGAGAATTGAGAAAAGAAGAGAAAAGAGAAAAGATAAAAGACGAGAAAAGAGAAATGAGAAAACAAGACAGAAGAAAAAAGAGATATGACAAAAGTAAAAAGAGAAAAGAAGAGGAATGTGACTAGAGAAAACAAGAGAAAAGAGAAAACCCGAGAAAAGAAAAAAGAGAAAAGAAGAGAAAAGAGAAGAGAAGAGAAAAGAGAAACGTAGAGAAAAGAGTAAAGAAGTGAAAAGAGAAAAGAAAACAAGAAGAGAAAAGAGAAAAGAAGTGAAAAGAGAAAAGAAGAGAAAAGAGAAAAGAAGAGAAAAGTGAACCGATAAATGAAGAGAAAAGAGAAATGACAAAAGTGAAAAGAGAAAAGAAGAGGAAAGAAAAAAGAGAAAAGAAGAGAAAAGAGTAAAGAAGAGAAAAGAGAAAAGAAAAAAGAACAGAAAAGAAGTGAAAAGAGAAAAGAAGGGAAAAGAGATAAGAAGAGAAAAGAGAAAAGAGCAAATAAGAGAACAGACAAAAGAAGCGAAAAGAGCAAAGAAGAGAAAATGCAGTGGAGAAAGGAAGAGAAGGGGGAAAAGAAGAGAAAATAGAAAAGAGAAAAGAAGAGAAAAGAGAAAGTAGAATATAAGAGAAAGAGTAAAGAGAAAACAGAATAGAAGAGAAAAGAGGAAAGAGAAAAGGAGAGAAAAGAGAAAAGAAGAAAAAAATCAAAAGAGAAAAGAAGAGAAAAGAGAAAAGAAGAGAAAAGAGAAATGAGAAAACAAACAAAAGAGAAAAGAGGAATGACAAAAGTGAAATGAGAAAAGAAGAGGAACGAGCATTGAGAAAAGAAGAGAAAAGAGAAAAGAAGAGAAAAGAGAAAAGTGAAATGAAGAGCAAATTAGAAAAAAGAGCAAAGAAGGGAAAAGAGCAAAGAAGAGAAAAGAGAAAACAAGAGAAAAGAGGAAAGAGAAAAGAGAAAAGGGAAGAGAAGAGAGAAACGAGAAATGAGACAAGAGAAAAAGATTACAAAAGAGAAAACAAGAGAAAAAAGAAATGAAGAGAAAAGAGAAAGTAGAATATAAGAGAAAGAGAAAAGATGAGAAAAGAGAAAAGAAGAGAAAATGAAGTGGAGAAAGGAAGAGAAAGGGGAAAATAAGAGAAAAGAGAAAAGAGAATTGAAGAGAAAAGAGAAAAGCGAAAAGAAGAGAAAAGAGAAAAGATAAATGAAGAGAAATGAGAAAAGAGAAATGACAAATTGAAAAGAGAAAAGAAGAGGAAAGAGAATAGAGAAAACAAGAGAAAAGAGAAAACAAGAGAAAAGAAAAAAGGAAAAAGAAGAGAAAAGAGAATAGAGGAGAAGAGGAAAGAGAAAAAGAGAGAAAGAAAAAAGAAGAGAAAAATGAAAAGAGAAAAGAGAAAAGAAGCGAAAAGAGAAAAGAGAAAAGAAGCGAAAAGAGGACAGAGAAAAGAAGTGAAAAGAGAAACGAAGAGGAAAGAGAATTGAGAAAAGAAGAGAAAAGTGAAAAGATAAAAGACGTGAAAAGAGAAATGTGAAAACAAGACAGAAGAAAATAGAGATATGACAAAAGTAAAAAGAGAAAAGAAGAGGAATGAGACTAGAGAAAACAAGAGAAAAGAGAAAACACGAGAAAAGAACAGAGAAAAGACGAGAAAAGAGAAGAGAAAAGAGAAACGTAGAGAAAAGAGTAAAGAAGAGAAAAGAGAAAAGAAAACAAGAATAGAAAAGAGAAAAGCAGTGAAAAGAGAAAAGAAGAGAAAAGAGAAAAGAAGAGAAAAGAGAAAACAAGAGAAAAGAGGAAAGAGAAAAGAGAAAAGTGAAGCAAAAATAGAATATGAGAAATGAGACAAGAGAAAAAGATTACAAGAGAGAAAAGAAGAGAAAAGAGAAAAGTAGAGAAAAGAGAAAGTAGAATATAAGAGAAAGAGAAAAGATGAGAAAAGAGAAAATAAGAGAAAAGACAAAAGAAGAGAAAAGAGAAAGTAGAATATAAGAGAAAGAGAAAATAAGAGAAAACAGAATAGAAGAGGAAAGAGAAAAGGAGAGAAAAGAGAAAAGAAGAAAAAATCAAAAGAGAAAAGAAGAGAAAAGAGAAATGAGAAAACAAACAAAAGAGAAAAGAGGAATGACAAAAGTGAAAAGAGAAAAGAAGAGGAACGAGCATTGAGAAAAGAAGAGAAAAGAGAAAAGTGAAATGAAGAGCAAATTAGAAAAAAGAGCAAAGAAGGGAAAAGAGCAAAGAAGAGAAAAGAGAAAACAAGAGAAAAGAGGAAAGAGAAAAGAGAAAAGTGAAGAGAAGAGAGAAAACGAGAAATGAGACAAGAGAAAAAGATTACAAGAGAGAAAATAAGAGAAAAAAGAAATGAAGAGAAAAGAGAAAGTAGAATATAAGAGAAAGAGAAAAGATGAGAAAAGAGAAAAGAAGAGAAAAGAGAAAATAAGAGAACAGAGAAAAGAAGGGAAAAGAGCAAAGAAGAGAAAATGCAGTGGAGAAAGGAAGAGAAGGGGAAAATAAGAGAAAAGAGAAAAGAGAATTGAAGAGAAAAGAGAATTGAGAAAAGAAGAGAAAAGAGAAAGAAGAGAAAAGAGAAAAGAAGAGAAAAGAGGAAAGAGAAAAGAAGTGAAAAGAGAAAAGAAGAGGAAAGAGAATTGAGAAAAGAAGAGAAAAGAGAAAAGTAAAAAGACGAGAAAAGAGAAATGAGAAAACAAGACAGAAGAAAAAAGAGATATGACAAAAGTAAAAAGAGAAAAGAAGAGGAATGAGACTAGAGAAAACAAGAGAAAAGAGAAAACACGAGAAAAGAAAAAAGAGAAAAGAAGAGAAAAGAGAAGAGAAGAGAAAAGAGAACCGATAAATGAAGAGAAAAGAGAAATGACAAAAGTGACAAGAGAAACTAAGAGGAAAGAGAATAGAGAAAACAAGACAAAAGAGAAAACAAGAGAAAAGAAAAAAGAGAAAAGAAGAGAAAAGAGAAAAGAAAACAAGAAGAGAAAAGAGAAAAGAAGAGAAAAGAGAACCGATAAATGAAGAGAAAAGAGAAATGACAAAAGTGAAAAGAGAAACTAAGAGGAAAGAGAATAGAGAAAACAAGACAAAAGAGAAAACAAGAGAAAAGAAAAATGAGAAAAGAAGAGAAAAGAGAAAAGAAGTGAAAAGAGAAACGCAGAGAAAAGAGTAAAGAAGAGAAAAGAGAAAAGAAAAAAGAAGAGAAAGGAAGTGAAAAGAGAAAAGAAGGGAAAAGAGATAAGAAGAGAAAAGAGAAAAGAAGAGAAAAGAGAAAAGCAGTGGAAAGAGCAAAGAAGAGAAAAGAGAATAGAAGAGAAAAGAGAAAACAAGAGAAAAGAGGAAAGAGAAAAGAGAAAAGTGAAGAGAAAAGAGAAAACGAGAAATGAGACACGAGAAAAAGATTACAAGAGAGAAAAGAAGAGAAAAAAGAAAAGAAGAGAAAAGAGAAAGCATAATATAAGAGAAAGAGAAAAGATGAGAAAAGAGAAAAGAAGAGAAAAGAGATAGAAGAGAAATGAGAAAAGAAGAGAAAAGAGAAAAGAAGAGAAATGAGAAGAGATAAAGGAAGAGAAATGAGAAAAGAGAAATGACAAATTGAAAAGAGAAAAGAAGAGGAAAGAGAATAGAGAAAAGAAGAGAAAAGAGAAAATAAGAGAAAAGAAAAAAGGAAAAACAAGAGAAAAGAGAATAGAAGAGAAGAGGAAAGAGAAAAGGAGAGAAAAGAAAAAAGAAGAGAAAAGTGAAAAGAGAAAAGAGAAAAGAAGTGAAAAGAGGAAAGAGAAAAGAAGTGAAAAGAGAAAAGAAGAGGAAAGAGAAAAGATAAAAGACAAGAAAAGAGAAATGAGAAAACAAGACAGAAGAAAAAAGAGATATGACAAAAGTAAAAAGAGAAAAGAAGAGGAATGAGACTAGAGAAAACAAGAGAAAAGAGAAAACACAAGAAAAGAAAAAAGAGAAAAGAAGAGAAAAGAGAAGAGAAGAGAAAAGAGAAACGTAGAGAAAAGAGTAAAGAAGAGAAAAGAGAAAAGAAAACAAGAAGAGAAAAGAGTAAAGAAGTGAAAAGAGAAAAGAAGAGAAAAGAGAAAAGAAGAGAAAAGAGAACCGATAAATGAAGAGAAAAGAGAAATGACAAAAGAGAAACTAAGAGGAAAGAGAATAGAGAAAACAAGACAAAAGAGAAAACAAGAGAAAAGAAGAGAAAAGAGAAAAGAAGGGAAAAGAGAAACGCACAGAAAAGAGTAAAGAAGAGAAAAGAGAAAAGAAAAAAGAAGAGAAAAGAAGTGAAAAGAGAAAAGAAGGGAAAAGAGATAAGAAGGGAAAAGAGAAAAGAAGAGAAAAGAGAAAAGCAGTGAAAAGAGAAAAGAAGAGAAAAGAGAAAAGAAGAGAAAAGAGAATAGAAGAGAAAAGAGAAGTGAAGTGAAATCAGAAAAGAAGAGAAAAGAGAAAACGAGAAATGAGACAAGAGAAAAAGATTAAAAGAGAGAAAAGAAGAGAAATGAGAAAGTAGAATAAAAGAGAAAGAGAAAAGAAGAGAAAACAGAATAGAAGAGAAAAGAGGAAAGAGAAAAGGAGAGAAAAGAGAAAAGTAGAGAAAAAAGAAAAGAGAAAAGAGAAATGACAAAAGTGAAAAGAGAAAAGAAGAGGAAAGAGAATTGAGAAAAGAAGAGAAAAGAGAAAAGAATAGAAAAGAGAAAAGCAGTGAAAAGAGAAAAGAAGAGAAAAGAGAAAAGAGAAGAGAAGAGAAATGAGAAAAGAAAAATGACAAATTGAAAAGAGAAAACAAGAGGAAAGAAAAAAGGAAAAAGAAGAGAAAAGAGAATAGAAGAGAAGAGGAAAGAGAAAAGGAGAGAAAAGAAAAAAGAAGAGAAAAGTGAAAAGACAAAAGAGAAAAGAAGCGAAAAGAGGAAAGAGAAAAGAAGTGAAAAGAGAAAAGAAGAGGAAAGAGACTTGAGAAAAGAAGAGAAAAGTGAAAAGATAAAAGACGTGAAAAGAGAAATGTGAAAACAAGACAGAAGAAAAAAGAGATAAGTCAAAAGTAAAAAGAGAAAAGAAGAGGAATGAGACTAGAGAAAACAAGAGAAAAGAGAAAACACGAGAAAAGAACAAAGAGAAGAGAAGAGAAAAGAGAAGAGAAAAGAGAAACGTAGAGAAATGAGTAAAGAAGAGAAAAGAGAAAAGAAAACAAGAAGAGAAAAGAGAAAAGAAGTGAAAAGAGAAAAGAAGAGAAAAGAGAAAAGAGAACCGATAAATGAAGAGAAAAGAGAAATGACAAAAGAGAAACTAAGAGGAAAGAGAATAGAGAAAACAAGACAAAAGAGAAAACAAGAGAAAAGAAAAAAGAGATAAGAAGAGAAAAGAGAAAAGAAGTGAAAAGAGAAACGCAGAGAAAAGAGTAAAGACGAGAAAAGAGAAAAGAAAAAAGAAGAGAAAAGAAGTGAAAAGAGAAAAGAAGGGAAAAGAGATAAGAAGAGAAAAGAGAAAAGAAGAGAAAAGAGAAAAGAAGAGAAAAGAGAATAGAAGAGAAAAGAGAAGTGAAGTGAAATCAGAAAAGAAGAGAAAAGAGAAAACGAGAAATGAGACAAGAGAAAAAGATTAAAAGAGAGAAAAGAAGAGAAATGAGAAAGTAGAATAAAAGAGAAAGAGAAAAGAAGAGAAAACAGAATAGAAGAGAAAAGAGGAAAGAGAAAAGGAGAGAAAAGAGAAAAGTAGAAAAAAAAGAAATGAGAAAACAAGACAAAAGAGAAATGAGAAAACAAGACAAAAGAGAAAAGAGAAATGACAAAAGTGAAAAGAGAAAAGAAGAGGAAAGAGAATTGTGAAAAGAAGAGAAAAGAGAAAAGAATAGAAAAGAGAAAAGCAGTGAAACGAGAAAAGAGAAAAGAGAAGAGAAGAGAAATGAGAAAAGAAAAATGACAAATTGAAAACAGAAAACAAGAGGAAAGAAAAAAGGAAAAAGAAGAGAAAAGAGAATAGAAGAGAAGAGGAAAGAGAAAAGGAGAGAAAAGAAAAAAGAAAAGTGAAAAGAGAAAAGAGAAAAGAAGCGAAAAGAGGAAAGAGAAAAGAAGTGAAAAGAGAAAAGAAGAGGAAAGAGACTTGAGAAAAGAAGAGAAAAGTGAAAAGATAAAAGACGTGAAAAGAGAAATGTGAAAACAAGACAGAAGAAAAAAGAGATAAGACAAAAGTAAAAAGAGAAAAGAAGAGGAATGAGACTAGAGAAAACAAGAGAAAAGAGAAAACACGAGAAAAGAACAAAGAGAAAAGAAGAGAAAAGAGAAGAGAAAAGAGAAACGTAGAGAAATGAGTAAAGAAGAGAAAAGAGAAAAGAAAACAAGAAGAGAAAAGAAGTGAAAAGAGAAAAGAAGAGAAAAGAGAAAAGAAGAGAAAAGAGAACCAATAAATGAAGAGAAAAGAGAAATGACAAAAGTGAAAAGAGAAAAGAAGAGGAAAGAAAAAAGAGAAAAGAAGAGAAATGAGTAAAGAAGAGAAAAGAGAAAAGAAAAAAGATGAGAAAAGAAGTGAAAAGAGAAAAAAAGGGAAAAGAGATAAGAAGAGAAAAGAGAAAAGAGCAAGTAAGAGAACAGAGAAAAGAAGCGAAAAGAGCAAAGAAGAGAAAATGCAGTGGAGAAAGGAAGAGAAGGGGGAAAAGAAGAGAAAAGAGAAATGAAGGGAAAAGTGAATTGAGAAAAGAAGAGAAAAGAGAAAAGAGAAAAGAAGAGAAAAGAGAAAGTGGAATATAAGAGAAAGAGAAAAGAGAAAACAGAATAGAAGAGGAAAGAGAAAAGGAGAGAAAAGAGAAAAGAAGAAAAAATCAAAAGAGAAAAGAAGGGAAAAGGGAAAAGAAGAGAAAAGAGAAATGAGAAAACAAACAAAAGAGAAAAGAGGAATGACAAAAGTGAAAAGAGAAAAGAAGAGGAACGAGCATTGAGAAAAGAAGAGAAAAGAGAAAAGTGAAATGAAGAGCAAATTAGAAAAAAGAGCAAAGAAGGGAAAAGAGCAAAGAAGAGAAAAGAGAAAACAAGAGAAAAGAGGAAAGAGAAAAGAGAAAAGTGAAGAGAAGAGAGAAAACGAGAAATGAGACAAGAGAAAAAGATTACAAGAGAGAAAATAAGAGAAAAAAGAAATGAAGAGAAAAGAGAAAGTAGAATATAAGAGAAAGAGAAAAGATGAGAAAAGAGAAAAGAAGAGAAAAGAGAAAATAAGAGAACAGAGAAAAGAAGTGAAAAGAGCAAAGAAGAGAAAATGCAGTGGAGAAAGGAAGAGAAGGGGAAAATAAGAGAAAAGAGAAAAGAGAATTGAAGAGAAAAGAGAATTGAGAAAAGAAGAGAAAAGAGAAAGAAGAGAAAAGAGAAAAGAAGAGAAAAGAGGAAAGAGAAAAGAAGTGAAAAGAGAAAAGAAGAGGAAAGAGAATTGAGAAAAGAAGAGAAAAGAGAAAACACGAGAAAAGAAAAAAGAGAAAAGAAGAGAAAAGAGAAGAGAAGAGAAAAGAGAACCGATAAATGAAGAGAAAAGAGAAATGACAAAAGTGACAAGAGAAACTAAGAGGAAAGAGAATAGAGAAAACAAGACAAAAGAGAAAACAAGAGAAAAGATAAAAGAGAAAAGAAGAGAAAAGAGAAAAGAAAACAAGAAGAGAAAAGAGAAAAGAAGAGAAAAGAGAACCGATAAATGAAGAGAAAAGAGAAATGACAAAAGTGACAAGAGAAACTAAGAGGAAAGAGAATAGAGAAAACAAGACAAAAGAGAAAACAAGAGAAAAGAAAAAAGAGAAAAGAAGAGAAAAGAGAAAAGAAGTGAAAAGAGAAACGCAGAGAAAAGAGTAAAGAAGAGAAAAGAGAAAAGAAAAAAGAAGAGAAAAGAAGTGAAAAGAGAAAAGAAGGGAAAAGAGATAAGAAGAGAAAAGAGAAAAGAAGAGAAAAGAGAAAAGCAGGGAAAAGAGAAAAGAAGAGAAAAGAGAATAGAAGAGAAAAGAGAAAACAAGAGAAAAGAGGAAAGAGAAAAGAGAAAAGTGAAGAGAAAAGAGAAAACGAGAAATGAGACAAGAGAAAAAGATTACAAGAGAGAAAAGAAGAGAAAAAAGAAAAGAAGAGAAAAGAGAAAGCATAATATAAGAGAAAGAGAAAAGATGAGAAAAGAGAAAAGAAGAGAAAAGAGATAGAAGAGAAATGAGAAAAGAAGAGAAAAGAGAAAAGAAGAGAAATGAGAAGAGATAAAGGAAGAGAAATGAGAAAAGAGAAATGACAAATTGAAAAGAGAATAGAAGAGAAAAGAGGAAAGAGAAAAGGAGAGAAAAGTAGAAAAAAAAGAAAAGAGAAAAGTAGAGAAAAGAGAAATGAGAAAACAAGACAAAAGAGAAAAGAGAAATGACAAAAGTGAAAAGAGAAAAGAAGAGGAAAGAGAATTGAGAAAAGAAGAGAAAAGAGAAAAGAAGAGAAAAGAGAAAAGCAGTAAAAAGAGAAAAGAAGAGAAAAGAGAAAAGAGAAGAGAAGAGAAATGAGAAAAGAGAAATGACAAATTGAAAAGAGAAAATAAGAGGAAGGAAAAAAGGAAAATGAAGAGAAAAGAGAATAGAAGAGGAGAGGAAAGAGAAAAGGAGAGAAAAGAAAAAAGAAGAGAAAAGTGAAAAGAGAAAAGAGAAAAGAAGCGAAAAGAGGAAAGAGAAAAGAAGTGAAAAGAGAAAAGAAGAGGAAAGAGAATTGAGAAAAGAAGAGAAAAGAGAAAAGATAAAAGACGAGAAAAGAGAAATGAGAAAACAAGACAGAAGAAAAAAGAGATATGACAAAAGTAAAAAGAGAAAAGAAGAGGAATGTGACTAGAGAAAACAAGAGAAAAGAGAAAACCCGAGAAAAGAAAAAAGAGAAAAGAAGAGAAAAGAGAAGAGAAGAGAAAAGAGAAACGTAGAGAAAAGAGTAAAGAAGAGAAAAGAGAAAAGAAAACAAGAAGAGAAAAGAGAAAAGAAGTGAAAAGAGAAAAGAAGAGAAAAGAGAAAAGAAGAGAAAAGTGAACCGATAAATGAAGAGAAAAGAGAAATGACAAAAGTGAAAAGAGAAAAGAAGAGGAAAGAAAAAAGAGAAAAGAAGAGAAAAGAGTAAAGAAGAGAAAAGAGAAAAGAAAAAAGAACAGAAAAGAAGTGAAAAGAGAAAAGAAGGGAAAAGAGATAAGAAGAGAAAAGAGAAAAGAGCAAATAAGAGAACAGAGAAAAGAAGCAAAAAGAGCAAAGAAGAGAAAATGCAGTGGAGAAAGGAAGAGAAGGGGGAAAAGAAGAGAAAATAGAAAAGAGAAAAGAAGAGAAAAGAGAAAGTAGAATATAAGAGAAAGAGTAAAGAGAAAACAGAATAGAAGAGGAACGAGCATTGAGAAAAGAAGAGAAAAGAGAAAAGAAGAAAAAAATCAAAAGAGAAAAGAAGTGAAAAGAGAAAAGAAGAGAAAAGAGAAATGAGAAAACAAACAAAAGAGAAAAGAGGAATGACAAAAGTGAAATGAGAAAAGAAGAGGAACGAGCATTGAGAAAAGAAGAGAAAAGAGAAAAGAGAAAAGAAGAGAAAAGAGAAAGTAGAATAAAAGAGAAAGAGTAAAGAGAAAACAGAATAGAAGAGAAAAGAGGAAAGAGAAAAGGAGAGAAAAGAGAAAAGAAGAAAAAAATCAAAAGAGAAAAGAAGAGAAAAGAGAAATGAGAAAACAAACAAAAGAGAAAAGAGGAATGACAAAAGTGAAATGAGAAAAGAAGAGGAACGAGCATTGAGAAAAGAAGAGAAAAGAGAAAAGAAGAGAAAAGAGAAAAGTGAAATGAAGAGCAAATTAGAAAAAAGAGCAAAGAAGGGAAAAGAGAAAACAAGAGAAAAGAGAAAACAAGAGAAAAGAGGAAAGAGAAAAGAGAAAAGGGAAGAGAAGAGAGAAAACGAGAAATGAGACAAGAGAAAAAGATTACAAAAGAGAAAACAAGAGAAAAAAGAAATGAAGAGAAAAGAGAAAGTAGAATATAAGAGAAAGAGAAAAGATGAGAAAAGAGAAAAGAAGAGAAAATGAAGTGGAGAAAGGAAGAGAAAGGGGAAAATAAGAGAAAAGAGAAAAGAGAATTGAAGAGAAAAGAGAAAAGCGAAAAGAAGAGAAAAGAGAAAAGATAAATGAAGAGAAATGAGAAAAGAGAAATGACAAATTGAAAAGAGAAAAGAAGAGGAAAGAGAATAGAGAAAACAAGAGAAAAGAGAAAACAAGAGAAAAGAAAAAAGGAAAAAGAAGAGAAAAGAGAATAGAGGAGAAGAGGAAAGAGAAAAGGAGAGAAAAGAAAAAAGAAGAGAAAAGTGAAAAGAGAAAAGAGAAAAGAAGCGAAAAGAGAAAAGAGAAAAGAAGCGAAAAGAGGACAGAGAAAAGAAGTGAAAAGAGAAACGAAGAGGAAAGAGAATTGAGAAAAGAAGAGAAAAGTGAAAAGATAAAAGACGTGAAAAGAGAAATGTGAAAACAAGACAGAAGAAAATAGAGATATGACAAAAGTAAAAAGAGAAAAGAAGAGGAATGAGACTAGAGAAAACAAGAGAAAAGAGAAAACACGAGAAAAGAACAGAGAAAAGACGAGAAAAGAGAAGAGAAAAGAGAAACGTAGAGAAAAGAGTAAAGAAGAGAAAAGAGAAAAGAAAACAAGAAGAGAAAAGAGAAAAGCAGTGAAAAGAGAAAAGAAGAGAAAAGAGAAAAGAAGAGAAAAGAGAAAACAAGAGAAAAGAGGAAAGAGAAAAGAGAAAAGTGAAGCAAAAATAGAATACGAGAAATGAGACAAGAGAAAAAGATTACAAGAGAGAAAAGAAGAGAAAAGAGAAAAGTAGAGAAAAGAGAAAGTAGAAGATAAGAGAAAGAGAAAAGATGAGAAAAGAGAAAATAAGAGAAAAGACAAAAGAAGAGAAAAGAGAAAGTAGAATATAAGAGAAAGAGAAAATAAGAGAAAACAGAATAGAAGAGGAAAGAGAAAAGGAGAGAAAAGAGAAAAGAAGAAAAAATCAAAAGAGAAAAGAAGAGAAAAGAGAAATGAGAAAACAAACAAAAGAGAAAAGAGGAATGACAAAAGTGAAAAGAGAAAAGAAGAGGAACGAGCATTGAGAAAAGATGAGAAAAGAGAAAAGTGAAATGAAGAGCAAATTTGAAAAAAGAGCAAAGAAAGGAAAAGAGAAAAGATGAGAAAAGAGAAAAGAAGAGAAAAGAGAAAATAAGAGAACAGAGAAAAGAAGTGAAAAGAGCAAAGAAGAGAAAATGCAGTGGAGAAAGGAAGAGAAGGGGAAAATAAGAGAAAAGAGAAAAGAGAATTGAAGAGAAAAGAGAATTGAGAAAAGAAGAGAAAAGAGAAAGAAGAGAAAAGAGAAAAGAAGAGAAAAGAGGAAAGAGAAAAGAAGTGAAAAGAGAAAAGAAGAGGAAAGAGAATTGAGAAAAGAAGAGAAAAGAGAAAAGTAAAAAGACGAGAAAAGAGTAATGAGAAAACAAGACAGAAGAAAAAAGAGATATGACAAAAGTAAAAAGAGAAAAGAAGAGGAATGAGACTAGAGAAAACAAGAGAAAAGAGAAAACACGAGAAAAGAAAAAAGAGAAAAGAAGAGAAAAGAGAAGAGAAGAGAAAAGAGAACCGATAAATGAAGAGAAAAGAGAAATGACAAAAGTGACAAGAGAAACTAAGAGGAAAGAGAATAGAGAAAACAAGACAAAAGAGAAAACAAGAGAAAAGAAAAAAGAGAAAAGAAGAGAAAAGAGAAAAGAAAACAAGAAGAGAAAAGAGAAAAGAAGAGAAAAGAGAACCGATAAATGAAGAGAAAAGAGAAATGACAAAAGTGAAAAGAGAAACTAAGAGGAAAGAGAATAGAGAAAACAAGACAAAAGAGAAAACAAGAGAAAAGAAAAATGAGAAAAGAAGAGAAAAGAGAAAAGAAGTGAAAAGAGAAACGCAGAGAAAAGAGTAAAGAAGAGAAAAGAGAAAAGAAAAAAGAAGAGAAAGGAAGTGAAAAGAGAAAAGAAGGGAAAAGAGATAAGAAGAGAAAAGAGAAAAGAAGAGAAAAGAGAAAAGCAGTGAAAAGAGCAAAGAAGAGAAAAGAGAATAGAAGAGAAAAGAGAAAACAAGAGAAAAGAGGAAAGAGAAAAGAGAAAAGTGAAGAGAAAACAGAAAACGAGAAATGAGACACGAGAAAAAGATTACAAGATAGAAAAGAAGAGAAAAAAGAAAAGAAGAGAAAAGAGAAAGCATAATATAAGAGAAAGAGAAAAGATGAGAAAAGAGAAAAGAAGAGAAAAGAGATAGAAGAGAAATGAGAAAAGAAGAGAAAAGAGAAAAGAAGAGAAATGAGAAGAGATAAAGGAAGAGAAATGAGAAAAGAGAAATGACAAATTGAAAAGAGAAAAGAAGAGGAAAGAGAATAGAGAAAAGAAGAGAAAAGAGAAAATAAGAGAAAAGAAAAAAGGAAAAACAAGAGAAAAGAGAATAGAAGAGAAGAGGAAAGAGAAAAGGAGAGAAAAGAAAAAAGAAGAGAAAAGTGAAAAGAGAAAAGAGAAAAGAAGTGAAAAGAGGAAAGAGAAAAGAAGTGAAAAGAGAAAAGAAGAGGAAAGAGAAAAGATAAAAGACAAGAAAAGAGAAATGAGAAAACAAGACAGAAGAAAAAAGAGATATGACAAAAGTAAAAAGAGAAAAGAAGAGGAATGAGACTAGAGAAAACAAGAGAAAAGAGAAAACACAAGAAAAGAAAAAAGAGAAAAGAAGAGAAAAGAGAAGAGAAGAGAAAAGAGAAACGTAGAGAAAAGAGTAAAGAAGAGAAAAGAGAAAAGAAAACAAGAAGAGAAAAGAGTAAAGAAGTGAAAAGAGAAAAGAAGAGAAAAGAGAAAAGAAGAGAAAAGAGAACCGATAAATGAAGAGAAAAGAGAAATGACAAAAGAGAAACTAAGAGGAAAGAGAATAGAGAAAACAAGACAAAAGAGACAACAAGAGAAAAGAAGAGAAAAGAGAAAAGAAGGGAAAAGAGAAACGCACAGAAAAGAGTAAAGAAGAGAAAAGAGAAAAGAAAAAAGAAGAGAAAAGAAGTGAAAAGAGAAAAGAAGGGAAAAGAGATAAGAAGGGAAAAGAGAAAAGAAGAGAAAAGAGAAAAGCAGTGAAAAGAGAAAAGAAGAGAAAAGAGAATAGAAGAGAAAAGAGAAGTGAAGTGAAATCAGAAAAGAAGAGAAAAGAGAAAACGAGAAATGAGACAAGAGAAAAAGATTAAAAGAGAGAAAAGAAGAGAAATGAGAAAGTAGAATAAAAGAGAAAGAGAAAAGAAGAGAAAACAGAATAGAAGAGAAAAGAGGAAAGAGAAAAGGAGAGAAAAGAGAAAAGTAGAGAAAAAAGAAAAGAGAAAAGAGAAATGGCAAAAGTGAAAAGAGAAAAGAAGAGGAAAGAGAATTGTGAAAAGAAGAGAAAAGAGAAAAGAATAGAAAAGAGAAAAGCAGTGAAAAGAGAAAAGAAGAGAAAAGAGAAAAGAGAAGAGAAGAGAAATGAGAAAAGAAAAATGACAAATTGAAAAGAGAAAACAAGAGGAAAGAAAAAAGGAAAAAGAAGAGAAAAGAGAATAGAAGAGAAGAGGAAAGAGAAAAGGAGAGAAAAGAAAAAAGAAGAGAAAAGTGAAAAGAGAAAAGAGAAAAGAAGCGAAAAGAGGAAAGAGAAAAGAAGTGAAAAGAGAAAAGAAGAGGAAAGAGACTTGAGAAAAGAAGAGAAAAGTGAAAAGATAAAAGACGTGAAAAGAGAAATGTGAAAACAAGACAGAAGAAAAAAGAGATAAGACAAAAGTAAAAAGAGAAAAGAAGAGGAATGAGACTAGAGAAAACAAGAGAAAAGAGAAAACACGAGAAAAGAACAAAGAGAAGAGAAGAGAAAAGAGAAGAGAAAAGAGAAACGTAGAGAAATGAGTAAAGAAGAGAAAAGAGAAAAGAAAACAAGAAGAGAAAAGAGAAAAGAAGTGAAAAGAGAAAAGAAGAGAAAAGAGAAAAGAAGAGAAAAGAGAACCGATAAATGAAGAGAAAAGAGAAATGACAAAAGAGAAACTAAGAGGAAAGAGAATAGAGAAAACAAGACAAAAGAGAAAACAAGAGAAAAGAAGAGAAAAGAGAAAAGAAGGGAAAAGAGAAACGCACAGAAAAGAGTAAAGAAGAGAAAAGAGAAAAGAAAAAAGAAGAGAAAAGAAGTGAAAAGAGAAAAGAAGGGAAAAGAGATAAGAAGGGAAAAGAGAAAAGAAGAGAAAAGAGAAAAGCAGTGAAAAGAGAAAAGAAGAGAAAAGAGAATAGAAGAGAAAAGAGAAGTGAAGTGAAATCAGAAAAGAAGAGAAAAGAGAAAACGAGAAATGAGACAAGAGAAAAAGATTAAAAGAGAGAAAAGAAGAGAAATGAGAAAGTAGAATAAAAGAGAAAGAGAAAAGAAGAGAAAACAGAATAGAAGAGAAAAGAGGAAAGAGAAAAGGAGAGAAAAGAGAAAAGTAGAGAAAAAAGAAAAGAGAAAAGAGAAATGGCAAAAGTGAAAAGAGAAAAGAAGAGGAAAGAGAATTGTGAAAAGAAGAGAAAAGAGAAAAGAATAGAAAAGAGAAAAGCAGTGAAAAGAGAAAAGAAGAGAAAAGAGAAAAGAGAAGAGAAGAGAAATGAGAAAAGAAAAATGACAAATTGAAAAGAGAAAACAAGAGGAAAGAAAAAAGGAAAAAGAAGAGAAAAGAGAATAGAAGAGAAGAGGAAAGAGAAAAGGAGAGAAAAGAAAAAAGAAGAGAAAAGTGAAAAGAGAAAAGAGAAAAGAAGCGAAAAGAGGAAAGAGAAAAGAAGTGAAAAGAGAAAAGAAGAGGAAAGAGACTTGAGAAAAGAAGAGAAAAGTGAAAAGATAAAAGACGTGAAAAGAGAAATGTGAAAACAAGACAGAAGAAAAAAGAGATAAGACAAAAGTAAAAAGAGAAAAGAAGAGGAATGAGACTAGAGAAAACAAGAGAAAAGAGAAAACACGAGAAAAGAACAAAGAGAAGAGAAGAGAAAAGAGAAGAGAAAAGAGAAACGTAGAGAAATGAGTAAAGAAGAGAAAAGAGAAAAGAAAACAAGAAGAGAAAAGAGAAAAGAAGTGAAAAGAGAAAAGAAGAGAAAAGAGAAAAGAAGAGAAAAGAGAACCGATAAATGAAGAGAAAAGAGAAATGACAAAAGAGAAACTAAGAGGAAAGAGAATAGAGAAAAAAAGACAAAAGAGAAAACAAGAGAAAAGAAAAAAGAGATAAGAAGAGAAAAGAGAAATGAAGTGAAAAGAGAAACGCAGAGAAAAGAGTAAAGACGAGAAAAGAGAAAAGAAAAAAGAAGAGAAAAGAAGTGAAAAGAGAAAAGAAGGGAAAAGAGATAAGAAGAGAAAAGAGAAAAGAAGAGAAAAGAGAAAAGCAGTGAAAAGAGAAAAGAAGAGAAAAGAGAAAAGAAGAGAAAAGAGAATAGAAGAGAAAAGAGAAGTGAAGTGAAATCAGAAAAGAAGAGAAAAGAGAAAACGAGAAATGAGACAAGAGAAAAAGATTAAAAGAGAGAAAAGAAGAGAAATGAGAAAGTAGAATAAAAGAGAAAGAGAAAAGAAGAGAAAACAGAATAGAAGAGAAAAGAGGAAAGAGAAAAGGAGAGAAAAGAGAAAAGTAGAAAAAAAAGAAATGAGAAAACAAGACAAAAGAGAAATGAGAAAACAAGACAAAAGAGAAAAGAGAAATGACAAAAGTGAAAAGAGAAAAGAAGAGGAAAGAGAATTGTGAAAAGAAGAGAAAAGAGAAAAGAATAGAAAAGAGAAAAGCAGTGAAACGAGAAAAGAGAAAAGAGAAGAGAAGAGAAATGAGAAAAGAAAAATGACAAATTGAAAACAGAAAACAAGAGGAAAGAAAAAAGGAAAAAGAAGAGAAAAGAGAATAGAAGAGAAGAGGAAAGAGAAAAGGAGAGAAAAGAAAAAAGAAAAGTGAAAAGAGAAAAGAGAAAAGAAGCGAAAAGAGGAAAGAGAAAAGAAGTGAAAAGAGAAAAGAAGAGGAAAGAGACTTGAGAAAAGAAGAGAAAAGTGAAAAGATAAAAGACGTGAAAAGAGAAATGTGAAAACAAGACAGAAGAAAAAAGAGATAAGACAAAAGTAAAAAGAGAAAAGAAGAGGAATGAGACTAGAGAAAACAAGAGAAAAGAGAAAACACGAGAAAAGAACAAAGAGAAAAGAAGAGAAAAGAGAAGAGAAAAGAGAAACGTAGAGAAATGAGTAAAGAAGAGAAAAGAGAAAAGAAAACAAGAAGAGAAAAGAGAAAAGAAGTGAAAAGAGAAAAGAAGAGAAAAGAGAAAAGAAGAGAAAAGAGAACCAATAAATGAAGAGAAAAGAGAAATGACAAAAGTGAAAAGAGAAAAGAAGAGGAAAGAAAAAAGAGAAAAGAAGAGAAATGAGTAAAGAAGAGAAAAGAGAAAAGAAAAAAGATGAGAAAAGAAGTGAAAAGAGAAAAAAAGGGAAAAGAGATAAGAAGAGAAAAGAGAAAAGAGCAAGTAAGAGAACAGAGAAAAGAAGCGAAAAGAGCAAAGAAGAGAAAATGCAGTGGAGAAAGGAAGAGAAGGGGGAAAAGAAGAGAAAAGAGAAATGAAGGGAAAAGTGAATTGAGAAAAGAAGAGAAAAGAGAAAAGAGAAAAGAAGAGAAAAGAGAAAGTGGAATATAAGAGAAAGAGAAAAGAGAAAACAGAATAGAAGAGGAAAGAGAAAAGGAGAGAAAAGAGAAAAGAAGAAAAAATCAAAAGAGAAAAGAAGGGAAAAGGGAAAAGAAGAGAAAAGAGAAATGAGAAAACAAACAAAAGAGAAAAGAGGAATGACAAAAGTGAAAAGAGAAAAGAAGAGGAACGAGCATTGAGAAAAGAAGAGAAAAGAGAAAAGTGAAATGAAGAGCAAATTAGAAAAAAGAGCAAAGAAGGGAAAAGAGCAAAGAAGAGAAAAGAGAAAACAAGAGAAAAGAGGAAAGAGAAAAGAGAAAAGTGAAGAGAAGAGAGAAAACGAGAAATGAGACAAGAGAAAAAGATTACAAGAGAGAAAATAAGAGAAAAAAGAAATGAAGAGAAAAGAGAAAGTAGAATATAAGAGAAAGAGAAAAGATGAGAATTGAGAAAAGAAGAGAAAAGAGAAAATAAGAGAACAGAGAAAAGAAGTGAAAAGAGCAAAGAAGAGAAAATGCAGTGGAGAAAGGAAGAGAAGGGGAAAATAAGAGAAAAGAGAAAAGAGAATTGAAGAGAAAAGAGAATTGAGAAAAGAAGAGAAAAGAGAAAGAAGAGAAAAGAGAAAAGAAGAGAAAAGAGGAAAGAGAAAAGAAGTGAAAAGAGAAAAGAAGAGGAAAGAGAATTGAGAAAAGAAGAGAAAAGAGAAAACACGAGAAAAGAAAAAAGAGAAAAGAAGAGAAAAGAGAAGAGAAGAGAAAAGAGAACCGATAAATGAAGAGAAAAGAGAAACGACAAAAGTGACAAGAGAAACTAAGAGGAAAGAGAATAGAGAAAACAAGACAAAAGAGAAAACAAGAGAAAAGAAAAATGAGAAAAGAAGAGAAAAGAGAAAAGAAGTGAAAAGAGAAACGCAGAGAAAAGAGTACAGAAGAGAAAAGAGAAAAGAAAAAAGAAGAGAAAAGAAGTGAAAAGAGAAAAGAAGGGAAAAGAGAAAAGAAGAGAAAAGAGAAAAGAAGAGAAAAGAGAAAAGCAGGGAAAAGAGAAAAGAAGAGAAAAGAGAATAGAAGAGAAAAGAGAAAACAAGAGAAAAGAGGAAAGAGAAAAGAGAAAAGTGAAGAGAAAAGAGAAAACGAGAAATGAGACAAGAGAAAAAGATTACAAGAGAGAAAAGAAGAGAAAAAAGAAAAGAAGAGAAAAGAGAAAGCATAATATAAGAGAAAGAGAAAAGATGAGAAAAGAGAAAAGAAGAGAAAAGAGATAGAAGAGAAATGAGAAAAGAAGAGAAAAGAGAAAAGAAGAGAAATGAGAAGAGATAAAGGAAGAGAAATGAGAAAAGAGAAATGACAAATTGAAAAGAGAATAGAAGAGAAAAGAGGAAAGAGAAAAGGAGAGAAAAGTAGAAAAAAAAGAAAAGAGAAAAGTAGAGAAAAGAGAAATGAGAAAACAAGACAAAAGAGAAAAGAGAAATGACAAAAGTGAAAAGAGAAAAGAAGAGGAAAGAGAATTGAGAAAAGAAGAGAAAAGAGAAAAGCAGTAAAAAGAGAAAAGAAGAGAAAAGAGAAAAGAGAAGAGAAGAGAAATGAGAAAAGAGAAATGACAAATTGAAAAGAGAAAATAAGAGGAAGGAAAAAAGGAAAATGAAGAGAAAAGAGAATAGAAGAGGAGAGGAAAGAGAAAAGGAGAGAAAAGAAAAAAGAAGAGAAAAGTGAAAAGAGAAAAGAGAAAAGAAGCGAAAAGAGGAAAGAGAAAAGAAGTGAAAAGAGAAAAGAAGAGGAAAGAGAATTGAGAAAAGAAGAGAAAAGAGAAAAGATAAAAGACGAGAAAAGAGAAATGAGAAAACAAGACAGAAGAAAAAAGAGATATGACAAAAGTAAAAAGAGAAAAGAAGAGGAATGTGACTAGAGAAAACAAGAGAAAAGAGAAAACCCGAGAAAAGAAAAAAGAGAAAAGAAGAGAAAAGAGAAGAGAAGAGAAAAGAGAAACGTAGAGAAAAGAGTAAAGAAGAGAAAAGAGAAAAGAAAACAAGAAGAGAAAAGAGAAAAGAAGTGAAAAGAGAAAAGAAGAGAAAAGAGAAAAGAAGAGAAAAGTGAACCGATAAATGAAGAGAAAAGAGAAATGACAAAAGTGAAAAGAGAAAAGAAGAGGAAAGAAAAAAGAGAAAAGAAGAGAAAAGAGTAAAGAAGAGAAAAGAAAAAAGAACAGAAAAGAAGTGAAAAGAGAAAAGAAGGGAAAAGAGATAAGAAGAGAAAAGAGAAAAGAGCAAATAAGAGAACAGAGAAAAGAAGCGAAAAGAGCAAAGAAGAGAAAATGCAGTGGAGAAAAGGAAGAGAAGGGGGAAAAGAAGAGAAAATAGAAAAGAGAAAAGAAGAGAAAAGAGAAAGTAGAATATAAGAGAAAGAGTAAAGAGAAAACAGAATAGAAGAGGAACGAGCATTGAGAAAAGAAGAGAAAAGAGAAAAGAAGAAAAAAATCAAAAGAGAAAAGAAGTGAAAAGAGAAAAGAAGAGAAAAGAGAAATGAGAAAACAAACAAAAGAGAAAAGAGGAATGACAAAAGTGAAATGAGAAAAGAAGAGGAACGAGCATTGAGAAAAGAAGAGAAAAGAGAAAAGAGAAAAGAAGAGAAAAGAGAAAGTAGAATATAAGAGAAAGAGTAAAGAGAAAACAGAATAGAAGAGAAAAGAGGAAAGAGAAAAGGAGAGAAAAGAGAAAAGAAGAAAAAAATCAAAAGAGAAAAGAAGAGAAAAGAGAAATGAGAAAACAAACAAAAGAGAAAAGAGGAATGACAAAAGTGAAATGAGAAAAGAAGAGGAACAAGCATTGAGAAAAGAAGAGAAAAGAGAAAAGAAGAGAAAAGAGAAAAGTGAAATGAAGAGCAAATTAGAAAAAAGAGCAAAGAAGGGAAAAGAGCAAAGAAGAGAAAAGAGAAAACAAGAGAAAAGAGGAAAGAGAAAAGAGAAAAGGGAAGAGAAGAGAGAAAACGAGAAATGAGACAAGAGAAAAAGATTACAAAAGAGAAAACAAGAGAAAAAAGAAATGAAGAGAAAAGAGAAAGTAGAATATAAGAGAAAGAGAAAAGATGAGAAAAGAGAAAAGAAGAGAAAATGAAGTGGAGAAAGGAAGAGAAAGGGGAAAATAAGAGAAAAGAGAAAAGAGAATTGAAGAGAAAAGAGAAAAGCGAAAAGAAGAGAAAAGAGAAAAGATAAATGAAGAGAAATGAGAAAAGAGAAATGACAAATTGAAAAGAGAAAAGAAGAGGAAAGATAATAGAGAAAACAAGAGAAAAGAGAAAACAAGAGAAAAGAAAAAAGGAAAAAGAAGAGAAAAGAGAATAGAGGAGAAGAGGAAAGAGAAAAGGAGAGAAAAGAAAAAAGAAGAGAAAAGTGAAAAGAGAAAAGAGAAAAGAAGCGAAAAGAGAAAAGAGAAAAGAAGCGAAAAGAGGACAGAGAAAAGAAGTGAAAAGAGAAACGAAGAGGAAAGAGAATTGAGAAAAGAAGAGAAAAGTGAAAAGATAAAAGACGTGAAAAGAGAAATGTGAAAACAAGACAGAAGAAAATAGAGATATGACAAAAGTAAAAAGAGAAAAGAAGAGGAATGAGACTAGAGAAAACAAGAGAAAAGAGAAAACACGAGAAAAGAACAGAGAAAAGACGAGAAAAGAGAAGAGAAAAGAGAAACGTAGAGAAAAGAGTAAAGAAGAGAAAAGAGAAAAGAAAACAAGAAGAGAAAAGAGAAAAGCAGTGAAAAGAGAAAAGAAGAGAAAAGAGAAAAGAAGAGAAAAGAGAAAACAAGAGAAAAGAGGAAAGAGAAAAGAGAAAAGTGAAGCAAAAATAGAATACGAGAAATGAGACAAGAGAAAAAGATTACAAGAGAGAAAAGAAGAGAAAAGAGAAAAGTTGCGAAAAGAGAAAGTAGAATATAAGAGAAAGAGAAAAGATGAGAAAAGAGAAAATAAGAGAAAAGACAAAAGAAGAGAAAAGAGAAAGTAGAATATAAGAGAAAGAGAAAATAAGAGAAAACAGAATAGAAGAGGAAAGAGAAAAGGAGAGAAAAGAGAAAAGAAGAAAAAATCAAAAGAGAAAAGAAGAGAAAAGAGAAATGAGAAAACAAACAAAAGAGAAAAGAGGAATGACAAAAGTGAAAAGAGAAAAGAAGAGGAACGAGCATTGAGAAAAGAAGAGAAAAGAGAAAAGTGAAATGAAGAGCAAATTAGAAAAAAGAGCAAAGAAGGGAAAAGAGCAAAGAAGAGAAAAGAGAAAACAAGAGAAAAGAGGAAAGAGAAAAGAGAAAAGTGAAGAGAAGAGAGAAAACGAGAAATGAGACAAGAGAAAAAGATTACAAGAGAGAAAATAAGAGAAAAAAGAAATGAAGAGAAAAGAGAAAGTAGAATATAAGAGAAAGAGAAAAGATGAGAAAAGAGAAAAGAAGAGAAAAGAGAAAATAAGAGAACAGAGAAAAGAAGGGAAAAGAGCAAAGAAGAGAAAATGCAGTGGAGAAAGGAAGAGAAGGGGAAAATAAGAGAAAAGAGAAAAGAGAATTGAAGAGAAAAGAGAATTGAGAAAAGAAGAGAAAAGAGAAAGAAGAGAAAAGAGAAAAGAAGAGAAAAGAGGAAAGAGAAAAGAAGTGAAAAGAGAAAAGAAGAGGAAAGAGAATTGAGAAAAGAAGAGAAAAGAGAAAACAAGAGAAAAGAAAAAAGGAAAAAGAAGAGAAAAGAGAATAGAGGAGAAGAGGAAAGAGAAAAGGAGAGAAAAGAAAAAAGAAGAGAAAAGTGAAAAGAGAAAAGAGAAAAGAAGCGAAAAGAGAAAAGAGAAAAGAAGCGAAAAGAGGACAGAGAAAAGAAGTGAAAAGAGAAACGAAGAGGAAAGAGAATTGAGAAAAGAAGAGAAAAGTGAAAAGATAAAAGACGTGAAAAGAGAAATGTGAAAACAAGACAGAAGAAAATAGAGATATGACAAAAGTAAAAAGAGAAAAGAAGAGGAATGAGACTAGAGAAAACAAGAGAAAAGAGAAAACACGAGAAAAGAACAGAGAAAAGACGAGAAAAGAGAAGAGAAAAGAGAAACGTAGAGAAAAGAGTAAAGAAGAGAAAAGAGAAAAGAAAACAAGAAGAGAAAAGAGAAAAGCAGTGAAAAGAGAAAAGAAGAGAAAAGAGAAAAGAAGAGAAAAGAGAAAACAAGAGAAAAGAGGAAAGAGAAAAGAGAAAAGTGAAGCAAAAATAGAATACGAGAAATGAGACAAGAGAAAAAGATTACAAGAGAGAAAAGAAGAGAAAAGAGAAAAGTTGCGAAAAGAGAAAGTAGAATATAAGAGAAAGAGAAAAGATGAGAAAAGAGAAAATAAGAGAAAAGACAAAAGAAGAGAAAAGAGAAAGTAGAATATAAGAGAAAGAGAAAATAAGAGAAAACAGAATAGAAGAGGAAAGAGAAAAGGAGAGAAAAGAGAAAAGAAGAAAAAATCAAAAGAGAAAAGAAGAGAAAAGAGAAATGAGAAAACAAACAAAAGAGAAAAGAGGAATGACAAAAGTGAAAAGAGAAAAGAAGAGGAACGAGCATTGAGAAAAGAAGAGAAAAGAGAAAAGTGAAATGAAGAGCAAATTAGAAAAAAGAGCAAAGAAGGGAAAAGAGCAAAGAAGAGAAAAGAGAAAACAAGAGGAAAGAGAAAAGAGAAAAGTGAAGAGAAGAGAGGAAACGAGAAATGAGACAAGAGAAAAAGATTACAAGAGAGAAAATAAGAGAAAAAAGAAATGAAGAGAAAAGAGAAAGTAGAATATAAGAGAAAGAGAAAAGATGAGAAAAGAGAAAAGAAGAGAAAAGAGAAAATAAGAGAACAGAGAAAAGAAGTGAAAAGAGCAAAGAAGAGAAAATGCAGTGGAGAAAGGAAGAGAAGGGGAAAATAAGAGAAAAGAGAAAAGAGAATTGAAGAGAAAAGAGAATTGAGAAAAGAAGAGAAAAGAGAAAGAAGAGAAAAGAGAAAAGAAGAGAAAAGAGGAAAGAGAAAAGAAGTGAAAAGAGAAAAGAAGAGGAAAGAGAATTGAGAAAAGAAGAGAAAAGAGAAAAGTAAAAAGACGAGAAAAGAGAAATGAGAAAACAAGACAGAAGAAAAAAGAGATATGACAAAAGTAAAAAGAGAAAAGAAGAGGAATGAGACTAGAGAAAACAAGAGAAAAGAGAAAACACGAGAAAAGAAAAAAGAGAAAAGAAGAGAAAAGAGAAGAGAAGAGAAAAGAGAACCGATAAATGAAGAGAAAAGAGAAATGACAAAAGTGACAAGAGAAACTAAGAGGAAAGAGAATAGAGAAAACAAGACAAAAGAGAAAACAAGAGAAAAGAAAAAAGAGAAAAGAAGAGAAAAGAGAAAAGAAAACAAGAAGAGAAAAGAGAAAAGAAGAGAATAGAGAACCGATAAATGAAGAGAAAAGAGAAATGACAAAAGTGAAAAGAGAAACTAAGAGGAAAGAGAATAGAGAAAACAAGACAAAAGAGAAAACAAGAGAAAAGAAAAAAGAGAAAAGAAGAGAAAAGAGAAAAGAAGTGAAAAGAGAAACGCAGAGAAAAGAGTAAAGAAGAGAAAAGAGAAAAGAAAAAAGAAGAGAAAAGAAGTGAAAAGAGAAAAGAAGGGAAAAGAGATAAGAAGAGAAAAGAGAAAAAAAGAGAAAAGAGAAAAGCAGTGAAAAGAGCAAAGAAGAGAAAAGAGAATAGAAGAGAAAAGAGAAAACAAGAGAAAAGAGGAAAGAGAAAAGAGAAAAGTGAAGAGAAAATAGAAAACGAGAAATGAGACAAGAGAAAAAGATTACAAGAGAGAAAAGAAGAGAAAAAAGAAAAGAAGAGAAAAGAGAAAGCATAATATAAGAGAAAGAGAAAAGATGAGAAAAGAGAAAAGAAGAGAAATGAGATAGAAGAGAAATGAGAAAAGAAGAGAAAAGAGAAAAGAAGAGAAATGAGAAGAGATAAAGGAAGAGAAATGAGAAAAGAGAAATGACAAATTGAAAAGAGAAAAGAAGAGGAAAGAGATTAGAGAAAACAAGAGAAAAGAGAAAATAAGAGGAAAGAAAAAAGGAAAAACAAGAGAAAAGAGAATAGAAGAGAAGAGGAAAGAGAAAAGGAGAGAAAAGAAAAAAGAAGAGAAAAGTGAAAAGAGAAAAGAGAAAAGAAGTGAAAAGAGGAAAGAGAAAAGAAGTGAAAAGAGAAAAGAAGAGGAAAGAGAAAAGATAAAAGACAAGAAAAGAGAAATGAGAAAACAAGACAGAAGAAAAAAGAGATATGACAAAAGTAAAAAGAGAAAAGAAGAGGAATGAGACTAGAGAAAACAAGAGAAGAGAGAAAACACAAGAAAAGAAAAAAGAGAAAAGAAGAGAAAAGAGAAGAGAAGAGAAAAGAGAAACGTAGAGAAAAGAGTAAAGAAGAGAAAGGAGAAAAGAAAACAAGAAGAGAAAAGAGAAAAGAAGTGAAAAGAGAAAAGAAGAGAAAAGAGAAAAGAAGAGAAAAGAGAACCGATAAATGAAGAGAAAAGAGAAATGACAAAAGTGAAAAGAGAAACTAAGAGGAAAGAGAATAGAGAAAACAAGACAAAAGAGAAAACAAGAGAAAAGAAAAAGAGAAAAGAAGAGAAAAGAGAAAAGAAGTGAAAAGAGAAACGCAGAGAAAAGAGTAAAGAAGAGAAAAGAGAAAAGAAAAAAGAAGAGAAAAGTAGTGAAAAGAGAAAAGAAGGGAAAAGAGATAAGAAGAGAAAAGAGAAAAGAAGAGAAAAGAGAAAAGCAGTGAAAAGAGCAAAGAAGAAAAAAGAGAATAGAAGAGAAAAGATAAAACAGGAGAAAAGAGGAAAGAGAAAAGAGAAAAGTGAAGAGAAAATAGAAAACGAGAAATGAGACAAGAGAAAAAGATTACAAGAGAGAAAAGAAGAGAAAAAAGAAAAGAAGAGAAAAGAGAAAGCATAATATAAGAGAAAGAGAAAAGAAGAGAAAAGAGAAAAGAAGAGAAAAGAGAAAAGAAGAGAAATGAGAAGAGATAAAGGAAGAGAAATGAGAAAAGAGAAATGACAAATTGAAAAGAGAAAACAAGAGAAAAGAGAAAATAAGAGAAAAGAAAAAAGGAAAAACAAGAGAAAAGAGAATAGAAGAGAAGAGGAAAGAGAAAAGGAGAGAAAAGAAAAAAGAAGAGAAAAGTGAAAAGAGAAAAGTGAAAAGAAGTGAAAAGAGGAAAGAGAAAAGAAGTGAAAAGAGAAAAGAAGAGGAAAGAGAAAAGATAAATGACAAGAAAAGAGAAATGAGAAAACAAGACAGAAGAAAAAAGAGATATGACAAAAGTAAAAAGAGAAAAGAAGAGGAATGAGACTAGAGAAAACAAGAGAAAAGAGAAAACACAAGAAAAGAAAAAAGAGAAAAGAAGAGAAAAGAGAAGAGAAGAGAAAAGAGAAACGTAGAGAAAAGAGTAAAGAAGAGAAAAGAGAAAAGAAAACAAGAAGAGAAAAGAGAAAAGAAGTGAAAAGAGAAAAGAAGAGAAAAGAGAAAAGAAGAGAAAAGAGAACCGATAAATGAAGAGAAAAGAGAAATGACAAAAGAGAAACGAAGAGGAAAGAGAATAGAGAAAACAAGACAAAAGAGAAAACAAGAGAAGAGAAAAGAAGGGAAAAGAGAAACGCAGAGAAAAGAGTAAAGAAGAGAAAAGAGAAAAGAAAAAAGAAGAGAAAAGAAGTGAAAAGAGAAAAGAAGGGAAAAGAGATAAGAAGAGAAAAGAGAAAAGAAGAGAAAAGAGAAAAGCAGTGAAAAGAGAAAAGAAGAGAAAAGAGAAAAGAAGAGAAAAGAGAATAGAAGAGAAAAGAGAAGTGAAGTGAAATCAGAAAAGAAGAGAAAAGAGAAAACGAGAAATGAGACAAGAGAAAAAGATTAAAAGAGAGAAAAGAAGAGAAATGAGAAAGTAGAATAAAAGAGAAAGAGAAAAGAAGAGAAAACAGAATAGAAGAGAAAAGAGGAAAGAGAAAAGGAGAGAAAAGAGAAAAGTAGAAAAAAAAGAAAAGAGAAAAGAAGAGAAAAGAGAAATGAGAAAACAAGACAAAAGAGAAAAGAGAAATGACAAAAGTGAAAAGAGAAAAGAAGAGGAAAGAGAATTGTGAAAAGAAGAGAAAAGAGAAAAGAATAGAAAAGAGAAAAGCAGTGAAAAGAGAAAAGAAGAGAAAAGAGAAAAGAGAAGAGAAATGAGAAAAGAAAAATGACAAATTGAAAAGAGAAAACAAGAGGAAAGAAAAAAGGAAAAAGAAGAGAAAAGAGAATAGAAGAGAAGAGGAAAGAGAAAAGGAGAGAAAAGAAAAAAGAAGAGAAAAGTGAAAAGAGAAAATAGAAAAGAAGCGAAAAGAGGAAAGAGAAAAGAAGTGAAAAGAGAAAAGAAGAGGAAAGAGACTTGAGAAAAGAAGAGAAAAGTGAAAATATAAAAGACGTGAAAAGAGAAATGTGAAAACAAGACAGAAGAAAAAAGAGATAAGACAAAAGTAAAAAGAGAAAAGAAGAGGAATGAGACTAGAGAAAACAAGAGAAAAGAGAAAACACGAGAAAAGAACAAAGAGAAGAGAAGAGAAAAGAGAAGAGAAAAGAGAAACGTAGAGAAATGAGTAAAGAAGAGAAAAGAGAAAAGAAAACAAGAAGAGAAAAGAGAAAAGAAGTGAAAAGAGAAAAGAAGAGAAAAGAGAAAAGAAGAGAAAAGAGAACCGATAAATGAAGAGAAAAGAGAGATGACAAAAGAGTAACTAAGAGGATAGAGAATAGAGAAAACAAGACAAAAGAGAAAACAAGAGAAAAGAAAAAAGAGATAAGAAGAGAAAAGAGAAAAGAAGTGAAAAGAGAAACGCAGAGAAAAGAGTAAAGACGAGAAAAGAGAAAAGAAAAAAGAAGAGAAAAGAAGTGAAAAGAGAAAAGAAGGGAAAAGAGATAAGAAGAGAAAAGAGAAAAGAAGAGAAAAGAGAAAAGCAGTGAAAAGAGAAAAGAAGAGAAAAGAGAAAAGAAGAGAAAAGAGAATAGAAGAGAAAAGAGAAGTGAAGTGAAATCAGAAAAGAAGAGAAAAGAGAAAACGAGAAATGAGACAAGAGAAAAAGATTAAAAGAGAGAAAAGAAGAGAAATGAGAAAGTAGAATAAAAGAGAAAGAGAAAAGAAGAGAAAACAGAATAGAAGAGAAAAGAGGAAAGAGAAAAGGAGAGAAAAGAGAAAAGTAGAAAAAAAAGAAATGAGAAAACAGACAAAAGAGAAATGAGAAAACAAGACAAAAGAGAAAAGAGAAATGACAAAAGTGAAAAGAGAAAAGAAGAGGAAAGAGAATTGAGAAAAGAAGAGATAAGAGAAAAGCAGTGAAAAGAGCAAAGGAGAGAAAAGAGAAATGAAGAGCAAAGAGAATAGAAGAGAAAAGAGAAGTGAAGAGAAATGAGAAATGATGAGAAAAACGAAAAGAAGAGAAAAGAGAAAAGATAAATGAAGAGAAATGAGAAAAGAGAAATGACAAATTGAAAAGAGAAAAGAAGAGGAAAGAGAATAGAGAAAACAAGAGAAAAGAGAAAACAAGAGAAAAGAAAAAAGGAAAAAGAAGAGAAAAGAGAATAGAAGAGAAGAGGAAAGAGAAAAGAAGAGAAAAGAAAAAAGACAAGAAAAGAGAAATGAGAAAACAAGACAGAAGAAAAAAGAGATATGACAAAAGTAAAAAGAGAAAAGAAGAGGAATGAGACTAGAGAAAACAAGAGAAAGGAGAAAACACAAGAAAAGAAAAAAGAGAAAAGAAGAGAAAAGAGAAGTGAAGAGAAAAGAGAAACGTAGAGAAAAGAGTAAAGAAGAGAAAAGAGAAAAGAAAACAAGAAGAGAAAAGAGAAAAGAAGTGAAAAGAGAAGAGAAGAGAAAAGAGAAAAGAAGAGAAAAGAGAACCGATAAATGAAGAGAAAAGAGAAATGACAAAAGAGGAACTAAGAGGAAAGAGAATAGAGAAAACAAGACAAAAGAGAAAACAAGTGAAAAGAAAAAAGAGAAAAGAAGAGAAAAGAGAAAAGAAGTGAAAAGAGAAACGCAGAGAAAAGAGTAAAGAAGAGAAAAGAGAAAAGAAAAAAGAAGAGAAAAGAAGTGAAAAGAGAAAAGAAGGGAAAAGAGATAAGAAGAGAAAAGAGAAAAGAAGAGAAAAGAGAATAGAAGAGAAAAGAGAAGTGAAGTGAAATCAGAAAAGAAGAGAAAAGAGAAAACGAGAAATGAGACAAGAGAAAAAGATTAAAAGAGAGAAAAGAAGAGAAATGAGAAAGTAGAATAAAAGAGAAAGAGAAAAGAAGAGAAAACAGAATAGAAGAGGAAAGAGACTTGAGAAAAGAAGAGAAAAGTGAAAAGATAAAAGACGTGAAAAGAGAAATGTGAAAACAAGGCAGAAGAAAAAAGAGATAAGACAAAAGTAAAAAGAGAAAAGAAGAGGAATGAGAATTGTGAAAAGAAGAGAAAAGAGAAAAGAATAGAAAAGAGAAAAGCAGTGAAAAGAGAAAAGAAGAGAAAAGAGAAAAGAGAAGAGAAGAGAAATGAGAAAAGAAAAATGACAAATTGAAAAGAGAAAACAAGAGGAAAGAAAAAAGGAAAAAGAAGAGAAAAGAGAATAGAAGAGAAGAGGAAAGAGAAAAGGAGAGAAAAGAAAAAAGAAGAGAAAAGTGAAAAGAGAAAAGAGAAAAGAAGCGAAAAGAGGAAAGTGAAAAGAAGTGAAAAGATAAAAGACGAGAAAAGAGAAATGAGAAAACAAGACAGAAGAAAAAAGAGATATGACAAAAGTAAAAAGAGAAAAGAAGAGGAATGTGACTAGAGAAAACAAGAGAAAAGAGAAAACCCGAGAAAAGAAAAAAGAGAAAAGAAGAGAAAAGAGAAGAGAAGAGAAAAGAGAAACGTAGAGAAAAGAGTAAAGAAGAGAAAAGAGAAAAGAAAACAAGAAGAGAAAAGAGAAAAGAAGTGAAAAGAGAAAAGAAGAGAAAGGAGAAAAGAAGAGAAAAGAGAAAACAAGAGAAAAGAGGAAAGAGAAAAGAGAAAAGTGAAGCAAAAATAGAGTACGAGAAATGAGACAAGAGAAAAAGATTACAAGAGAGAAAAGAAGAGAAAAGAGAAAAGTAGAGAAAAGAGAAAGTAGAATATAAGAGAAAGAGAAAAGATGAGAAAAGAGAAAATAAGAGAAAAGAAAAAGAAGAGAAAAGAGAAAGTAGAATATAAGAGAAAGAGAAAATAAGAGAAAACAGAATAGAAGAGAAAAGAGGAAAGAGAAAAGGAGAGGAAAGAGAATGTAGAATATAAGAGAAAGAGAAAAGAGAGAACAGAATAGAAGAGAAAAGAGGAAAGAGAAAAGGAGAGAAAAGAGAAAAGAAGAAAAAATCAAAAGAGAAAAGAAGAGAAAAGAGAAAAGAAGAGAAAAGAGAAATGAGAAAACAAGCAAAAGTGAAAAGAGGAATGACAAAAGTGAAAAGAGAAACGAAGAGGAACGAGCATTGAGAAAAGAAGAGAAAAGAGAAAAGAAGAGAAAAGAGAAAAATGAAATGAAGAGCAAATTAGAAAAAAGAGCAAACAAGGGATAAGAGCAAAGAAGAGAAAAGAGAAAACAAGAGAAAAGAGGAAAGAGAAAAGAGAAAAGTGAAGAGAAGAGAGAAAACGAGAAATGAAACAAGAGAAAAAGATTACAAGAGAGAAAATAAGAGAAAAAAGAATTGAAGAGAAAAGAGAAAGTAGAATACAAGAGAAAGAGAAAAGATGAGAAAAGAGAAAAGAAGAGAAAAGAGAAAAGAAGATAACAGAGAAAAGATGCGAAAAGAGCAAAGAAGAGAAAATGCAGTGGAGAAAGGAAGAGAAGGTGGAAAATAAGAGAAACGAGAAAAGAGAAAAGAAGAGGAAAGCGAATAGAGAAAACAAGAGAAAAGAGAAAACAAGAGAAAAGAAAAAAGGAAAAAGAAGAGAAAAGAGAATAGAAGAGAAGAGGAAAGAGAAAAGGAGAGAAAAGAAAAAAGAGAAAAGAAGAGAAAAGAGAAAAGAAAACAAGAAGAGAAAAGAGAAAAGAAGAGAAAAGAGAACCGATAAATGAAGAGAAAAGAGAAATGACAAAAGTGAAAAGAGAAACTAAGAGGAAAGAGAATAGAGAAAACTAGACAAAAGAGAAAACAAGAGAAAAGAAAAAAGAGAAAAGAGAAAAGAGAAAAGAAGTGAAGAGAGAAACGCAGAGAAAAGAGTAAAGAAGAGAAAAGAGAAAAGAAAAAAGAAGAGAAAAGAAGTGAAAAGAGAAAAGAAGGGAAAAGAGATAAGAAGGGAAAAGAGAAAAGAAGAGAAAAGAGAAAAGCAGTGAAAAGAGCAAAGAAGAGAAAAGAGAATAGAAGAGAAAAGAGAAAACAAGAGAAAAGAGGAAAGAGAAAAGAGAAAAGTGAAGAGAAAATAGAAAACGAGAAATGAGACAAGAGAAAAAGATTACAAGAGAGAAAAGAAGAGAAAAAAGAAAAGAAGAGAAAAGAGAAAGCATAATACAAGAGAAAGAGAAAAGATGAGAAAAGAGAAAAGAAGAGAAAAGAGAAAGAAGAGAAATGAGAAAAGAAGAGAAAAGAGAAAAGAAGAGAAATGAGAAGAGATAAAGGAAGAGAAATGAGAAAAGAGAAATGACAAATTGAAAGTGAGAAAAGAAGAGGAAAGAGAATAGAGAAAACAAGAGAAAAGAGAAAATAAGAGAAAAGAAAAAAGGAAAAACAAGAGAAAAGAGAATAGAAGAGAAGAGGAAAGAGAAAAGGAGAGAAAAGAAAAAAGAAGAGAAAAGTGAAAAGAGAAAAGAGAAAAGAAGTGAAAAGATGAAAGAGAAAAGAAGTGAAAAGAGAAAAGAAGAGGAAAGAGAAAAGATAAAAGACAAGATAAGAGAAATGAGAAAACAAGACAGAAGAAAAAAGAGATATGACAAAAGTAAAAAGAGAAAAGAAGAGGAATGAGACTAGAGAAAACAAGAGAAAAGAGAAAACACAAGAAAAGAAAAAAGAGAAAAGAAGAGAAAAGAGAAGAGAAGAGAAAAGAGAAACGTAGAGAAAAGAGTAAAGAAGAGAAAAGAAAACAAGAAGAGAAAAGAGTAAAGAAGTGAAAAGAGAAAAGAAGAGAAAAGAGAAAAGAAGAGAAAAGAGAACCGATAAATGAAGAGAAAAGAGAAATGACAAAAGAGAAACTAAGAGGAAAGAGAATAGAGAAAACAAGACAAAAGAGAAAACAAGAGAAAAGAATAAAGAGAAAAGAAGAGAAAAGCGAAAAGAAGTGAAAAGAGAAACGCAGAGAAAAGAGTATAGAAGAGAAAAGAGAAAAGAAAAAAGAAGAGAAAAGAAGTGAAAAGAGAAAAGAAGGGAAAAGAGATAAGAAGAGAAAAGAGAAAAGAAGAGAAAAGAGAAAAGCAGTGAAAAGAGAAAAGAAGAGAAAAGAGAAAAGAAGAGAAAAGAGAATAGAAGAGAAGAGAGAAGTGAAGTGAAATCAGAAAAGAAGAGAAAAGAGAAAACGAGAAATGAGACAAGAGAAAAAGATTAAAAGAGAGAAAAGAAGAGAAATGAGAAAGTAGAATAAAAGAGAAAGAGAAAAGAAGAGAAAACAGAATAGAAGAGAAAAGAGGAAAGAGAAAAGGAGAGAAAAGAGAAAAGTAGAAAAAAAAGAAATGAGAAAACAAGACAAAAGAGAAATGAGAAAACAAGACAAAAGAGTAAAGAGAAATGACAAAAGTGAAAAGAGAAAAGAAGAGGAAAGAGAATTGTGAAAAGAAGAGAAAAGAGAAAAGAATAGAAAAGAGAAAAGCAGTGAAAAGAGAAAAGAGAAAAGAGAAGAGAAGAGAAATGAGAAAAGAAAAATGACAAATTGAAAAGAGAAAACAAGAGGAAAGAAAAAAGGAAAAAGAAGAGAAAAGAGAATAGAAGAGAAGAGGAAAGAGAAAAGGAGAGAAAAGAAAAAAGAAAAGTGAAAAGAGAAAAGAGAAAAGAAGCGAAAAGAGGAAAGAGAAAAGAAGTGAAAAGAGAAAAGAAGAGGAAAGAGACTTGAGAAAAGAAGAGAAAAGTGAAAAGATAAAAGACGTGAAAAGAGAAATGTGAAAACAAGGCAGAAGAAAAAAGAGATAAGACAAAAGTAAAAAGAGAAAAGAAGAGGAATGAGAATTGTGAAAAGAAGAGAAAAGAGAAAAGAATAGAAAAGAGAAAAGCAGTGAAAAGAGAAAAGAAGAGAAAAGAGAAAAGAGAAGAGAAGAGAAATGAGAAAAGAAAAATGACAAATTGAAAAGAGAAAACAAGAGGAAAGAAAAAAGGAAAAAGAAGAGAAAAGAGAATAGAAGAGAAGAGGAAAGAGAAAAGGAGAGAAAAGAAAAAAGAAGAGAAAAGTGAAAAGAGAAAAGAGAAAAGAAGCGAAAAGAGGAAAGTGAAAAGAAGTGAAAAGATAAAAGACGAGAAAAGAGAAATGAGAAAACAAGACAGAAGAAAAAAGAGATATGACAAAAGTAAAAAGAGAAAAGAAGAGGAATGTGACTAGAGAAAACAAGAGAAAAGAGAAAACCCGAGAAAAGAAAAAAGAGAAAAGAAGAGAAAAGAGAAGAGAAGAGAAAAGAGAAACGTAGAGAAAAGAGTAAAGAAGAGAAAAGAGAAAAGAAAACAAGAAGAGAAAAGAGAAAAGAAGTGAAAAGAGAAAAGAAGAGAAAAGAGAAAAGAAGAGAAAAGAGAAAACAAGAGAAAAGAGGAAAGAGAAAAGAGAAAAGTGAAGCAAAAATAGAATACGAGAAATGAGACAAGAGAAAAAGATTACAAGAGAGAAAAGAAGAGAAAAGAGAAAAGTAGAGAAAAGAGAAAGTAGAATATAAGAGAAAGAGAAAAGATGAGAAAAGAGAAAATAAGAGAAAAGAAAAAGAAGAGAAAAGAGAAAGTAGAATATAAGAGAAAGAGAAAATAAGAGAAAACAGAATAGAAGAGAAAAGAGGAAAGAGAAAAGGAGAGGAAAGAGAATGTAGAATATAAGAGAAAGAGAAAAGAGAGAACAGAATAGAAGAGAAAAGAGAAATGAGAAAACAAACAAAAGTGAAAAGAGGAATGACAAAAGTGAAAAGAGAAACGAAGAGGAACGAGCATTGAGAAAAGAAGAGAAAAGAGAAAAGAAGAGAAAAGAGAAAAATGAAATGAAGAGCAAATTAGAAAAAAGAGCAAAGAAGGGATAAGAGCAAAGAAGAGAAAAGAGAAAACAAGAGAAAAGAGGAAAGAGAAAAGAGAAAAGTGAAGAGAAGAGAGAAAACGAGAAATGAAACAAGAGAAAAAGATTACAAGAGAGAAAATAAGAGAAAAAAGAATTGAAGAGAAAAGAGAAAGTAGAATACAAGAGAAAGAGAAAAGATGAGAAAAGAGAAAAGAAGAGAAAAGAGAAAAGAAGAGAACAGAGAAAAGATGCGAAAAGAGCAAAGAAGAGAAAATGCAGTGGAGAAAGGAAGAGAAGGTGGAAAATAAGAGAAACGAGAAAAGAGAAAAGAAGTGGAAAGCGAATAGAGAAAACAAGAGAAAAGAGAAAACAAGCGAAAAGAAAAAAGGAAAAAGAAGAGAAAAGAGAATAGAAGAGAAGAGGAAAGAGAAAAGGAGAGAAAAGAAAAAAGAGAAAAGAAGAGAAAAGAGAAAAGAAAACAAGAAGAGAAAAGAGAAAAGAAGAGAAAAGAGAACCGATAAATGAAGAGAAAAGAGAAATGACAAAAGTGAAAAGAGAAACTAAGAGGAAAGAGAATAGAGAAAACAAGACAAAAGAGAAAACAAGAGAAAAGAAAAAAGAGAAAAGAGAAAAGAGAAAAGAAGTGAAGAGAGAAACGCAGAGAAAAGAGTAAAGAAGAGAAAAGAGAAAAGAAAAAAGAAGAGAAAAGAAGTGAAAAGAGAAAAGAAGGGAAAAGAGATAAGAAGGGAAAAGAGAAAAGAAGAGAAAAGAGAAAAGCAGTGAAAAGAGCAAAGAAGAGAAAAGAGAATAGAAGAGAAAAGAGAAAACAAGAGAAAAGAGGAAAGAGAAAAGAGAAAAGTGAAGAGAAAATAGAAAACGAGAAATGAGACAAGAGAAAAAGATTACAAGAGAGAAAAGAAGAGAAAAAAGAAAAGAAGAGAAAAGAGAAAGCATAATACAAGAAAAAGAGAAAAGATGAGAAAAGAGAAAAGAAGAGAAAAGAGATAGAAGAGAAATGAGAAAAGAAGAGAAAAGAGAAAAGAAGAGAAATGAGAAGAGATAAAGGAAGAGAAATGAGAAAAGAGAAATGACAAATTGAAAGTGAGAAAAGAAGAGGAAAGAGAATAGAGAAAACAAGAGAAAAGAGAAAATAAGAGAAAAGAAAAAAGGAAAAACAAGAGAAAAGAGAATAGAAGAGAAGAGGAAAGAGAAAAGGAGAGAAAAGAAAAAAGAAGAGAAAAGTGAAAAGAGAAAAGAGAAAAGAAGTGAAAAGATGAAAGAGAAAAGAAGTGAAAAGAGAAAAGAAGAGGAAAGAGAAAAGATAAAAGACAAGATAAGAGAAATGAGAAAACAAGACAGAAGAAAAAAGAGATATGACAAAAGTAAAAAGAGAAAAGAAGAGGAATGAGACTAGAGAAAACAAGAGAAAAGAGAAAACACAAGAAAAGAAAAAAGAGAAAAGAAGAGAAAAGAGAAGAGAAGAGAAAAGAGAAACGTAGAGAAAAGAGTAAAGAAGAGAAAAGAGAAAAGAAAACAAGAAGAGAAAAGAGTAAAGAAGTGAAAAGAGAAAAGAAGAGAAAAGAGAAAAGAAGAGAAAAGAGAACCGATAAATGAAGAGAAAAGAGAAATGACAAAAGAGAAACTAAGAGGAAAGAGAATAGAGAAAACAAGACAAAAGAGAAAACAAGAGAAAAGAAAAAAGAGAAAAGAAGAGAAAAGCGAAAAGAAGTGAAAAGAGAAACGCAGAGAAAAGAGTATAGAAGAGAAAAGAGAAAAGAAAAAAGAAGAGAAAAGAAGTGAAAAGAGAAAAGAAGGGAAAAGAGATAAGAAGAGAAAAGAGAAAAGAAGAGAAAAGAGAAAAGCAGTGAAAAGAGAAAAGAAGAGAAAAGAGAAAAGAAGAGAAAAGAGAATAGAAGAGAAGAGAGAAGTGAAGTGAAATCAGAAAAGAAGAGAAAAGAGAAAACGAGAAATGAGACAAGAGAAAAAGATTAAAAGAGAGAAAAGAAGAGAAATGAGAAAGTAGAATAAAAGAGAAAGAGAAAAGAAGAGAAAACAGAATAGAAGAGAAAAGAGGAAAGAGAAAAGGAGAGAAAAGAGAAAAGTAGAAAAAAAAGAAAAGAGAAAAGAAGAGAAAAGAGAAATGAGAAAACAAGACAAAAGAGAAAAGAGAAATGACAAAAGTGAAAAGAGAAAAGAAGAGGAAAGAGAATTGTGAAAAGAAGAGAAAAGAGAAAAGAATAGAAAAGAGAAAAGCAGTGAAAAGAGAAAAGAAGAGAAAAGAGAAAAGAGAAGAGAAGAGAAATGAGAAAAGAAAAATGACAAATTGAAAAGAGAAAACAAGAGGAAAGAAAAAAGGAAAAAGAAGAGAAAAGAGAATAGAAGAGAAGAGGAAAGAGAAAAGGAGAGAAAAGAAAAAAGAAGAGAAAAGTGAAAAGAGAAAAGAGAAAAGAAGCGAAAAGAGGAAAGAGAAAAGAAGTGAAAAGAGAAAAGAAGAGGAAAGAGAATTGAGAAAAGAAGAGAAAAGTGAAAAGATAAAAGACGTGAAAAGAGAAATGTGAAAACAAGACAGAAGAAAAAGAGATAAGACAAAAGTAAAAAGAGAAAAGAAGAGGAATGAGACTAGAGAAAACAAGAGAAAAGAGAAAACACGAGAAAAGAACAAAGAGAAAAGAAGAGAAAAGAGAAGAGAAAAGAGAAACGTAGAGAAATGAGTAAAGAAGAGAAAAGAGAAAAGAAAACAAGAAGAGAAAAGAGAAAAGAAGTGAAAAGAGAAAAGAAGAGAAAAGAGAACCAATAAATGAAGAGAAAAGAGAAATGACAAAAGTGAAAAGAGGAAAGAAGAGGAAAGAAAAAAGAGAAAAGAAGAGAAATGAGTAAAGAAGAGAAAAGAGAAAAGAAAAAAGATGAGAAAAGAAGTGAAAAGAGAAAAAAAAAGGGAAAAGAGAGAAGAAGAGAAAAGAGAAAAGAGCAAGTAAGAGAACAGAGAAAAGAAGCGAAAAGAGCAAAGAAGAGAAAATGCAGTGGAGAAAGGAAGAGAAGGGGGAAAAGAAGAGAAAAGAGAAATGAAGAGAAAAGAGAATTGAGAAAAGAAGAGAAAAGAGAAAGAAGAGAAAAGAGAAAAGAGAAAAGAAGAGAAAAGAGAAAGTAGAATATAAGAGAAAGAGAAAAGAGAAAACAGAATAGAAGAGGAAAGAGAAAAGGAGAGAAAAGAGAAAACAAGAGAAAAGAGGAAAGAGAAAAGAGAAAAGTGAAGAGAAGAGAGAAAACGAGAAATGAGACAAGAGAAAAGAAGAGAAAAAAGAAAAGCAGAGAAAAGAGAAAGTAGAATATAAGAGAAAGAGAAAAGATGAGAAAAGAGAAAAGAAGAGAAAATGAAGTGGAGAAAAGAAGAGAAGGGGGAAAATAAGAGAAAAGAGAAAAGAGAAAAGAAGAGAAAAGAGAATTGAGAAAAGAAGAGAAAAGAGAAAGAAGGGAAAAGAGAAAAGAGAAAAGAAGAGAAAAGAGAAAGTAGAATATAAGAGAAAGAGAAAAGATGAGAAAAGAGAAAAGAAGAGAAATGAGAAAAGAAGAGAAAAGAGAAAAGATAAAAGACGAGAAAACAGAAATGAGAAAACAAGACAGAAGTAAAAAGAGATATGACAAAAGTAAAAAGAGAAAAGAAGGGGAATGAGACCTGAGAAAACAAGAGGAAAGAGAAAACACGAGAAAAGAAAAAAGAGAAAATAAGAGAAAAGAGAAAAGAAGAGAAAAGAGAAACGTAGAAAAATGAGTAAAGAAGAGAAAAGAGAAAAGAAAACAAGAAGAGAAAAGAGAAAGTAGAATATAAGAGAAAGAGAAAATAAGAGAAAACAGAATAGAAGAGAAAAGAGGAAAGAGAAAAGGAGAGAAAAGAGAAAGTAGAATATAAGAGAAAGAGAAAAGAGAAAAAAGAATAGAAGAGAAAAGAGGAAAGAGAAAAGGAGAGAAAAGAGAAAAGAGGAAAAAAATAAAAAGAGAAAAGAAGAGAAAAGAGAAAAGAAGAGAAAAGAGAAATGAGAAAACAAACAAAAGTGAAAAGAGGAATGACAAAAGTGAAAAGAGAAAAGAAGAGGAACGAGCATTGAGAAACGAAGAGAAAAGAGAAAAATGAAATGAAGAGCAAATTAGAAAAAAGAGCAAAGAAGGGATAAGAGCAAAGAAGAGAAAAGAGAAAACAAGAGAAAAGAGGAAAGAGAAAAGAGAAAAGTGAAGAGAAGAGAGAAAATGAGAAATGAGACAAGAGAAAAAGATTACAAGAGAGAAAATAAGAAAAAAAAGAAATGAAGAGAAAAGAGAAAGTAGAATATAAGAGAAACAGAAAAGATGAGAAAAGAGAAAAGAAGAGAAAAGAGAAAATAAGAGAACAGAGAAAAGATGCGAAAAGAGCAAAGAAGAGAAAATGCAGTGGAGAAAGGAAGAGAAGGGGAAAATAAGAGAAAAGAGAAAAGAGAATTGAAGAGAAAAGAGAATTGAGAAAAGAAGAGAAAAGAGAAAGAAGAGAAAAGAGAAAAGAAGCGAAAAGAGGAAAGAGAAAAGAAGTGAAAAGAGAAAAGAAGAGGAAAGAGAATTGAGAAAAGAAGAGAAAAGATAAAAGACGAGAAAAGAGAAATGAGAAAACAAGACAGAAGAAAAAAGAGATATGGCAAAAGTAAAAAGAGAAAAGAAGAGGAATGAGACTAGAGAAAACAAGAGAAAAGAAAAAACACGAGAAAAGAAAAAAGAGAAAAGAAGAGAAAAGAGAAGAGAAGAGAAGAGAAAAGAGAACCGATAAATGAAGAGAAAAGAGAAATGACAAAAGTGACAAGAGAAATTATGAGGAGAGAGAATAGAGAAAACAAGACAAAAGAGAAAACAAGAGAAAAGAAAAAAGAGAAAAGAAGAGAAAAGAGAACCGATAAATGAAGAGAAAAGAGAAATGACAAAAGTGAAAAGAGAAACTAAGAGGAAAGAGAATAGAGAAAACAAGACAAAAGAGAAAACAAGAGAAAAGAAAAATGAGAAAAGAAGAGAAAAGAGAAAAGAAGTGAAAAAAGAAACGCAGAGAAAAGAGTAAAGAAGAGAAAAGAGAAAAGAAAAAAGAAGAGAAAAGAAGTGAAAAGAGAAAAGAAGGGAAAAGAGATAAGAAGGGAAAAGAGAAAAGAAGAGAAAAGAGAAAAGCAGTGAAAAGAGTACAGAAGAGAAAAGAGAATAGAAGAGAAAAGAGAAAACAAGAGAAAAGAGGAAAGAGAAAAGAGAAATGACAAAAGTGAAAAGAGAAACTAAGAGGAAAGAGAATAGAGAAAACAAGACAAAAGAGAAAACAAGAGAAAAGAAAAAAGAGAAAAGAAGAGAAAAGAAGTGAAAAGAGAAACGCAGAGAAAAGAATACAGAAGAGAAAAGAGAAAAGAAAAAAGAAGAGAAAAGAAGTGAAAAGAGAAAAGAAGGGAAAAGAGATAAGAAGAGAAAAGAGAAAAGAAGAGAAAAGAGAAAAGCAGTGAAAAGAGAAAAGAAGAGAAAAGAGAATAGAAGAGAAAAGAGAAAACAAGAGAAAAGAGGAAAGAGAAAAGAGAAAAGTGAAGAGAAAAGAGAAAACGAGAAATGAGACAAGAGAAAAAGATTACAAGAGAGAAAAGAAGAGAAAAAAGAAAAGAAGAGAAAAGAGAAAAGCAGTAAAAAGAGAAAAGAAGAGAAAAGAGAAAAGAGAAGAGAAGAGAAATGAGAAAAGAGAAATTACAAATTGAAAAGAGAAAACAAGAGGAAGGAAAAAAGGAAAATGAAGAGAAAAGAGAATAGAAGAGGAGAGGAAAGAGAAAAGGAGAGAAAAGAAAAAAGAAGAGAAAAGTGAAAAGAGAAAAGAGAAAAGAAGCGAAAAGAGGAAAGAGAAAAGAAGTGAAAAGAGAAAAGAAGAGGAAAGAGAATTGAGAAAAGAAGAGAAAAGAGAAAAGATAAAAGAAGAAAAAAGAGAAATGAGAAAACAAGACAGAAGAAAAAAGAGATATGACAAAAGTAAAAAGAGAAAAGAAGAGGAATGTGACTAGAGAAAACAAGAGAAAAGAGAAAACCCGAGAAAAGAAAAAAGAGAAAAGAAGAGAAAAGAGAAGAGAAGAGAAAAGAGAAACGTAGAGAAAAGAGTAAAGAAGAGAAAAGAGAAAAGAAAACAAGAAGAGAAAAGAGAAAAGAAGTGAAAAGAGAAAAGAAGAGAAAAGAGAAAAGAAGAGAAAAGTGAACCGATAAATGAAGTGAAAAAAGAAATGACAAAAGTGAAAAGAGAAAAGAAGAGGAAAGAAAAAAGAGAAAAGAAGAGAAATGAGTAAAGAAGAGAAAAGAGAAAAGAAAAAAGAACAGAAAAGAAGTGAAAAGAGAAAAGAAGGGAAAAGAGATAAGAAGAGAAAAGAGAAAAGAGCAAATAAGAGAACAGAGAAAAGAAGCAAAAAGAGCAAAGAAGAGAAAATGCAGTGGAGAAAGGAAGAGAAGGGGGAAAAGAAGAGAAAATAGAAAAGAGAAAAGAAGAGAAAAGAGAAAGTAGAATATAAGAGAAAGAGTAAAGAGAAAACAGAATAGAAGAGAAAAGAGGAAAGAGAAAAGAGAAAAGAAGAAAAAAATCAAAAGTGAAAAGAAGAGAAAAGAGAAAAGAAGAGAAAAGAGAAATGAGAAAACAAACAAAAGAGAAAAGAGGAATGACAAAAGTGAAATGAGAAAAGAAGAGGAACGAGCATTGAGAAAAGAAGAGAAAAGAGAAAAGAAGAGAAAAGAGAAAAGTGAAATGAAGAGCAAATTAGAAAAAAGAGCAAAGAAGGGAAAAGAGCAAAGAAGAGAAATGAGAAAACAAGAGAAAAGAGGAAAGAGAAAAGAGAAAAGGGAAGAGAATAGAGAAAACGAGAAATGAGACAAGAGAAAAAGATTACAAAAGAGAAAACAAGAGAAAAAAGAAATGAAGAGAAAAGAGAAAGTAGAATATAAGAGAAAGAGAAAAGATGAGAAAAGAGAAAAGAAGAGAAAATGAAGTGGAGAAAGGAAGAGAAAGGGGAAAATAAGAGAAAAGAGAAAAGAGAATTGAAGAGAAAAGAGAAAAGCGAAAAGAAGACAAAAGAGAAAAGGTAAATGAAGAGAAATGAGAAAAGAGAAATGACAAATTGAAAAGAGAAAAGAAGAGGAAAGGGAATAGAGAAAACAAGAGAAAAGAGAAAACAAGAGAAAAGAAAAAAGGAAAAAGAAGAGAAAAGAGAATAGAGGAGAAGAGGAAAGAGAAAAGGAGAGAAAAGAAAAAAGAACAGAAAAGTGAAAAGAGAAAAGAGAAAAGAAGCGAAACGAGAAAAGAAGCGAAAAGAGGACAGAGAAAAGAAGTGAAAAGAGAAACGAAGAGGAAAGAGAATTGAGAAAAGAAGAGAAAAGTGAAAAGATAAAAGACGTGAAAAGAGAAATGTGAAAACAAGACAGAAGAAAATAGAGATATGACAAAAGTAAAAAGAGAAAAGAAGAGGAATGAGACTAGAGAAAACAAGAGAAAAGAGAAAACACGAGAAAAGAACAGAGAAAAGACGAGAAAAGAGAAGAGAAAAGAGAAACGTAGAGAAAAGAGTAAAGAAGAGAAAAGAGAAAAGAAAACAAGAAGAGAAAAGAGAAAAGCAGTGAAAAGAGAAAAGAAGAGAAAAGAGAAAACAAGAGAAAAGAGGAAAGAGAAAAGAGAAAAGTGAAGCAAAAATAGAATACGAGAAATGAGACAAGAGAAAAAGATTACAAGAGAGAAAAGAAGAGAAAAGAGAAAAGTAGAGAAATGAGAAAGTAGAATATAAGAGAAAGAGAAAAGATGAGAAAAGAGAAAATAAGAGAAAAGAAAAAGAAGAGAAAAGAGAAAGTAGAATATAAGAGAAAGAGAAAATAAGAGAAAACAGAATAGAAGAGAAAAGAGGAAAGAGAAAAGGAGAGAAAAGAGAATGTAGAATATAAGAGAAAGAGAAAAGAGAGAACAGAATAGAAGAGAAAAGAGGAAAGAGAAAAGGAGAGAAAAGAGAAAAGAAGAAAAAATCAAAAGAGAAAAGAAGAGAAAAGAGAAAAGAAGAGAAAAGAGAAATGAGAAAACAAACAAAAGTGAAAAGAGGAATGACAAAAGTGAAAAGAGAAAAGAAGAGGAACGAGCATTGAGAAAAGAAGAGAAAAGAGAAAAGAAGAGAAAAGAGAAAAATGAAATGAAGAGCAAATTAGAAAAAAGAGCAAAGAAGGGATAAGAGCAAAGAAGAGAAAAGAGAAAACAAGAGAAAAGTGGAAAGAGAAAAGAGAAAAGTGAAGAGAAGAGAGAAAACGAGAAATGAAACAAGAGAAAAGGATTACAAGAGAGAAAATAAGAGAAAAAAGAATTGAAGAGAAAAGAGAAAGTAGAATATAAGAGAAAGAGAAAAGATGAGAAAAGAGAAAAGAAGAGAAAAGAGAAAAGAAGAGAACAGAGAAAAGATGCGAAAAGAGCAAAGAAGAGAAAATGCAGTGGAGAAAGGAAGAGAAGGTAGAAAAAAAGAGAAACGAGAAAAGAGAATTGAAGAGAAAAGAGAATTGAGAAAAGAAGAGAAAAGAGAAAGAAGAGAAAAGAGAAAAGAGAAAAGAAGAGAAAAGAGAAAAGATAAATGAAGAGAAATGAGAAAAGAGAAATGACAAATTGAAAAGAGAAAAGAAGAGGAAAGCGAATAGAGAAAACAAGAGAAAAGAGAAAACAAGAGAAAAGAAAAAAGGAAAAAGAAGAGAAAAGAGAATAGAAGAGAAGAGGAAAGAGAAAATGAGAGAAAAGAAAAAAGAAGACAAAAGTGAAAAGAGAAAAGAGAAAAGAAGCGAAAAGAGGAACGAGTAAAGAAGTGAAAAGAGAAACGAAGTGGAAAGAGAATTGAGAAAAGAAGAGAAAAGAGAAAAGATAAAAGACGAGAAAAGAGAAATGAGAAAACAAGACAGAAGAAAAAGGAGATATGACAAAAGTAAAAAGAGAAAACAAGAGGAATGAGACTAGAGAAAACAAGAGAAAAGAGAAAACCCGAGAAAAGAAAAAAGAGAAAAGAAGAGAAAAGAGAAGAGAAGAGAAAAGCGAAACGTAGAGAAAAGAGTAAAGAAGAGAAAAGGGAAAAGAACACAAGAAGAGAAAAGAGAAAAGAAGTGAAAAGAGAAAAGAAGATAAAAGAGAAAAGAAGTGGAAAGAGAATTGAGAAAAGAAGAGAAAAGAGAAAAGATAAAAGATGAGAAAAGAGAAGTGAGAAAACAAGACAGAAGAAAACAGAGAAATGACAAAAGTAAAAAGAGAAAAGAAGAGGAAAGTGACTAGAGAAAACAAGAGAAAAGAGAAAACAAGAGAAAAGAAAAAAGAGAAAAGAAGAGAAAAGAGAAGAGAAGAGAATAGAGAAATGTAGAGAAAAGAGTAAAGAAGAGAAAAGAGAAAAGAAAACAAGAAGAGAAAAGAGAACAGCAGTGAAAAGAGAAAAGAAGAGAATAGAGAAAAGAAGAGAAAAGAGAAAACAAGAGAAAAGAGGAAAGAGAAAAGAGAAAAGTGAAGCGAAAATAGAAAACAAGAAATGCGACAAGATAAAAAGATTACAAGAGAGAAAAGAAGAGAAAAGAGAAAAGTAGAGAAAAGAGAAAGTAGAATATAAGTGAAAGAGAAAAGATGAGAAAAGAGAAAATAAGAGAAAAGACAAAAGAAGAGAAAAGAGAAAGTAGAATATAAGAGAAAGAGAAAATAAGAGAAAACAGAATAGAAGAGAAAAGAGGAAAGAGAAAAGGAGAGAAAAGAGAAAGTAGAATATAAGAGAAAGAGAAAAGAGAAAAAAGAATAGAAGAGAAAAGAGGAAAGAGAAAAGGAGAGAAAAGAGAAAAGAGGTAAAAAATAAAAAGAGAAAAGAAGAGAAAAGAGAAAAGAAGAGAAAAGAGAAATGAGAAAACAAACAAAAGTGAAAAGAGGAATGACAAATGTGAAAAGAGAAAAGAAGAGGAACGAGCATTGAGAAAAGAAGAGAAAAGAGAAAAATGAAATGAAGAGCAAATTAGAAAAAAAGAGCAAAGAAGGGATAAGAGCAAAGAAGAGAAAAGAGAAAACAAGAGAAAAGAGGAAAGAGAAAAGAGAAAAGTGAAGAGAAGAGAGAAAACGAGAAATGAGACAAGAGAAAAAGATTACAAGAGAGAAAATAAGTGAAAAAAGAATTGAAGAGAAAAGAGAAAGTAGAATATAAGAGAACGAGAAAAGATGAGAAAAGAGAAAAGAGAAAAGAAGAGAACAGAGAAAAGATGCTAAAAGAGCAAAGAAGAGAAAATGCAGTGGAGAAAGGAAGAGAGGGTGGAAAATAAGAGAAACGAGAAAAGAGAATTGAAGAGAAAAGAGAATTGAGAAAAGAAGAGAAAAGAGAAAGAAGAGAAAAGAGAAAAGAGAAAGGAAGAGAAAAGAGAAAAGATAAATGAAGAGAAATGAGAAAAGAGATATCACGAATTGAAAAGAGAAAAGAAGAGGAAAGAGAATAGAGAAAACAAGAGAAAAGAGAAAACAAGAGAAAAGAAAAAATGAAAAAGAAGAGAAAAGAGAATAGAAGAGAAGAGGAAAGAGAAAAGGAGAGAAAAGAAAAAAGAAGAGAAAAGTGAAAAGAGAAAAGAGAAAAGAAGCGAAAAGAGGAACGAGTAAAGAAGTGAAAAGAGAAAAGAAGTGGAAAGAGAATTGAGAAAAGAAGAGAAAAGAGAAAAGATAAATGAAGAGAAATGAGAAAAGAGAAATGACAAATTGAAAAGAGAAAAGAAGAGGAAAGAGAATAGAGAAAACAAGAGAAAAGAGAAAACAAGAGAAAAGAAAAAAGGAAAAAGAAGAGAAAAGAGAATAGAGGAGAAGAGGAAAGAGAAAAGGAGAGAAAAGAAAAAAGAACAGAAAAGTGAAAAGAGAAAAGAGAAAAGAAGCGAAACGAGAAAAGAAGCGAAAAGAGGACAGAGAAAAGAAGTGAAAAGAGAAACGAAGAGGAAAGAGAATTGAGAAAAGAAGAGAAAAGTGAAAAGATAAAAGACGTGAAAAGAGAAATGTGAAAACAAGACAGAAGAAAATAGAGATATGACAAAAGTAAAAAGAGAAAAGAAGGGGAATGAGACTAGAGAAAACAAGAGAAAAGAGAAAACACGAGAAAAGAACAGAGAAAAGACGAGAAAAGAGAAGAGAAAAGAGAAACGTAGAGAAAAGAGTAAAGAAGAGAAAAGAGAAAAGAAAACAAGAAGAGAAAAGAGAAAAGCAGTGAAAAGAGAAAAGAAGAGAAAAGAGAAAACAAGAGAAAAGAGGAAAGAGAAAAGAGAAAAGTGAAGCAAAAATAGAATACGAGAAATGAGACAAGAGAAAAAGATTACAAGAGAGAAAAGAAGAGAAAAGAGAAAAGTAGAGAAAAGAGAAAGTAGAATAAAAGAGAAAGAGAAAAGATGAGAAAAGAGAAAATAAGAGAAAAGAAAAAGAAGAGAAAAGAGAAAGTAGAATATAAGAGAAAGAGAAAATAAGAGAAAACAGAATAGAAGAGAAAAGAGGAAAGAGAAAAGGAGAGAAAAGAGAATGTAGAATATAAGAGAAAGAGAAAAGAGAGAACAGAATAGAAGAGAAAAGAGGAAAGAGAAAAGGAGAGAAAAGAGAAAAGAAGAAAAAATCAAAAGAGAAAAGAAGAGAAAAGAGAAAAGAAGAGAAAAGAGAAATGAGAAAACAAACAAAAGTGAAAAGAGGAATGACAAAAGTGAAAAGAGAAAAGAAGAGGAACGAGCATTGAGAAAAGAAGAGAAAAGAGAAAAGAAGAGAAAAGAGAAAAATGAAATGAAGAGCAAATTAGAAAAAAGAGCAAAGAAGGGATAAGAGCAAAGAAGAGAAAAGAGAAAACAAGAGAAAAGAGGAAAGAGAAAAGAGAAAAGTGAAGAGAAGAGAGAAAACGAGAAATGAAACAAGAGAAAAGGATTACAAGAGAGAAAATAAGAGAAAAAAGAATTGAAGAGAAACGAGAAAGTAGAATATAAGAGAAAGAGAAAAGATGAGAAAAGAGAAAAGAAGAGAAAAGATAAAAGAAGAGAACAGAGAAAAGATGCGAAAAGAGCAAAGAAGAGAAAATGCAGTGGAGAAAGGAAGAGAAGGTAGAAAAAAAGAGAAACGAGAAAAGAGAATTGAAGAGAAAAGAGAATTGAGAAAAGAAGAGAAAAGAGAAAGAAGAGAAAAGAGAAAAGAGAAAAGAAGAGAAAAGAGAAAAGATAAATGAAGAGAAATGAGAAAAGAGAAATGACAAATTGAAAAGAGAAAAGAAGAGGAAAGCGAATAGAGAAAACAAGAGAAAAGAGAAAACAAGAGAAAAGAAAAAAGGAAAAAGAAGAGAAAAGAGAATAGAAGAGAAGAGGAAAGAGAAAATGAGAGAAAAGAAAAAAGAAGACAAAAGTGAAAAGAGAAAAGAGAAAAGAAGCGAAAAGAGGAACGAGTAAAGAAGTGAAAAGAGAAAAGAAGTGGAAAGAGAATTGAGAAAAGAAGAGAAAAGAGAAAAGATAAAAGACGAGAAAAGAGAAATGAGAAAACAAGACAGAAGAAAAAGGAGATATGACAAAAGTAAAAAGAGAAAACAAGAGGAATGAGACTAGAGAAAACAAGAGAAAAGAGAAAACCCGAGAAAAGAAAAAAGAGAAAAGAAGAGAAAAGAGAAGAGAAGAGAAAAGCGAAACGTCGAGAAAAGAGTAAAGAAGAGAAAAGGGAAAAGAACACAAGAAGAGAAAAGAGAAAAGAAGTGAAAAGAGAAAAGAAGATAAAAGAGAAAAGAAGTGGAAAGAGAATTGAGAAAAGAAGAGAAAAGAGAAAAGATAAAAGATGCGAAAAGAGAAGTGAGAAAACAAGACAGAAGGAAACAGAGAAATGACAAAAGTAAAAAGAGAAAAGAAGAGGAAAGTGACTAGAGAAAACAAGAGAAAAGAGAAAACAAGAGAAAAGAAAAAAGAGAAAAGAAGAGAAAATGATGTGGAGAAAAGAAGAGAAGGGGGGAAATAAGAGAAAAGAGAAAAGAGAATTGAAGAGAAAAGAGAATTGAGAAAAGAAGAGAAAAGAGAAAGAAGAGAAAAGAGAAAAGAGAAAAGAAGAGAAAAGAGAAAAGATAAATGAAGAGAAATGAGAAAAGAGAAATGACAAATTGAAAAGAGAAAAGAAGAGGAAAGAGAATAGAGAAAACAAGAGAAAAGAGAAAACAAGAGAAAAGAAAAAAGGAAAAAGAAGAGAAAAGGGAATAGAAGAGAAGAGGAAAGAGAAAAGGAGAGAAAAGAAAAAAGAAGAGAAAAGTGAAAAGAGAAAAGAGAAAAGAAGCGAAAAGAGGAACGAGTAAAGAAGTGAAAAGAGAAAAGAAGTGGAAAGAGAATTGAGAAAAGAAAAGAAAAGAGAAAAGATAAAAGACGAGAAAAGAGAAATGAGAAAACAAGACAGAAGAAAAAGGAGATATGACAAAAGTAAAAAGAGAAAACAAGAGGAATGAGACTAGAGAAAACAAGAGAAAAGAGAAAACCCGAGAAAAGAAAAAAGAGAAAAGAGAAAAGAAGAGAAAAGAGAAGAGCATAGAGAAATGTAGAGAAAAGAGTAAAGAAGAGAAAAGAGAAAAGAAAACAAGAAGAGAAAAGAGAGCAGCAGTGAAAAGAGAAAAGAAGAGAATAGAGAAAAGAAGAGAAAAGAGAAAACAAGAGAAAAGAGGAAAGAGAAAAGAGAAAACTGAAGCGAAAATACAAAACAAGAAATGCGACAAGTGAAAAAGATTACAAGAGAGAAAAGAAGAGAAAAGAGAAAAGTAGTGAAAAGAGAAAGTAGAATATAAGAGAAAGAGAAAAGATGAGAAAAGAGAAAATAAGAGAAAAGACAAAAGGAGAGAAAAGAGAAAGTGGAATATAAGAGAAAGAGAAAAGAGAAAAAAGAATAGAAGAGAAAAGAGGAAAGAGAAAAGGAGAGAAAAGAGAAAAGAGGAAAAAAATAAAAAGAGAAAAGAAGAGAAAAGAGAAAAGAAGAGAAAAGAGAAATGAGAAAAAAAACAAAAGTGAAAAGAGGAATGACAAAAGTGAAAAGAGAAAAGAAGAGGAACGAGCATTGAGAAAAGAAGAGAAAAGAGAAAAATGAAATGAAGAGCAAATTAGAAAAAAGAGCAAAGAAGGGATAAGAGCAAAGAAGAGAAAAGAGAAAACAAGAGAAAAGAGGAAAGAGAAAAGAGGAAAGAGAAAAGAGAAAAGTGAAGAGAAGAGAGAAAACGAGAAATGAGACAAGAGAAAAAGATTACAAGAGAGAAAATAAGAGAAAAAAGAATTGAAGAGAAAAGAGAAAGTAGAATATAAGAGAAAGAGAAAAGATGAGAAAAGAGAAAAGAAGAGAAAAGAGAAAAGAAGAGAACAGAGAAAAGATGCGAAAAGAGCAAAGAAGAGAAAATGCAGTGGAGAAAGGAAGAGAAGTGGAAAATAAGAGAAACGAGAAAAGAGAATTGAAGAGAAAAGAGAATTGAGAAAAGAAGAGAAAAGAGAAAGAAGAGAAAAGAGAAAAGAGAAAAGAAGAGAAAAGAGAAAAGATAAATGAAGAGAAATGAGAAAAGAGAAATCACAAATTGAAAAGAGAAAAGAAGAGGAAAGCGAATAGAGAAAACAAGAGAAAAGAGAAAACAAGAGAAAAGAAAAAAGGAAAAAGAAGAGAAAAGAGAATAGAAGAGAAGAGGAAAGAGAAAAGGAGAGAAAAGAAAAAAGAAGAGAAAAGTGAAAAGAGAAAAGAGAAAAGAAGCGAAAAGAGGAACGAGTAAAGAAGTGAAAAGAGAAAAGAAGTGGAAAGAGAATTGAGAAAAGAAGAGAAAAGAGAAAAGATAAAAGACGTGAAAAGAGAAATGAGAAAACAAGACAGAAAAAAAAGGAGATATGACAAAAGTAAAAAGAGAAAACAAGAGGAATGAGACTAGAGAAAACAAGAGAAAAGAGAAAACCCGAGAAAAGAAAAAAGAGAAAAGAAGAGAAAAGAGAAGAGAAGAGAAAAGCGAAACATAGAGAAAAGAGTAAAGAAGAGAAAAGGGATAAGAACACAAGAAGAGAAAAGAGAAAAGAAGTGAAAAGAGAAAAGAAGATAAAAGAGAAAAGAAGTGGAAAGAGAATTGAGAAAAGAAGAGAAAAGAGAAAAGATAAAAGATGAGAAAAGAGAAGTGAGAAAACAAGACAGAAGAAAACAGAGAAATGACAAAAGTAAAAAGAGAAAAGAAGAGGAAAGTGACGAGAGAAAACAAGAGAAAAGAGAAAACAAGAGAAAAGAAAAAAAAGAGAAAAGAAGAGAAAATGAAGTGGAGAAAAGAAGAGAAGGGGGGAAATAAGAGAAAAGAGAAAAGAGAATTGAAGAGAAAAGAGAATTGAGAAAAGAAGAGAAAAGAGAAAGAAGAGAAAAGAGAAAAGAGAAAAGAAGAGAAAAGAGAAAAGATAAATGAAGAGAAATGAGAAAAGAGAAATGACAAATTGAAAAGAGAAAAGAAGAGGAAAGAGAATAGAGAAAACAAGAGAAAAGAGAAAACCCGAGAAAAGAAAAAAGAGAAAAGAAGAGAAAAGAGAAGAGAAGAGAAAAGCGAAACGTAGAGAAAAGAGTAACGAAGTGAAAAGGGAAAAGAACACAAGAAGAGAAAAGAGAAAAGAAGTGAAAAGTGAAAAGAAGATAAAAGAGAAAAGAAGTGGAAAGAGAATTGAGAAAAGAAGAGAAAAGAGAAAAGATAAAAGATGAGAAAAGAGAAGTGAGAAAACAAGACAGAAGAAAACAGAGAAATGACAAAAGTATAAAGAGAAAAGAAGAGGAAAGTGACTAGAGAAAACAAGAGAAAAGAGAAAACAAGAAAAAAGAAAAAAGAGAAAAGAAGAGAAAAGAGAAGAGAAGAGAATAGAGAAATGTAGAGAAAAGAGTAAAGAAGAGAAAAGAGAAAAGAAAACAAGAAGAGAAAAGAGAACAGCAGTGAAAAGAGAAAAGAAGAGAATAGAGAAAAGAAGAGAAAAGAGAAAACAAGAGAAAAGAGGAAAGAGAAAAGAGAAAAGTGAAGCGAAAATAGAAAACAAGAAATGCGACAAGATAAAAAGATTACAAGAGAGAAAAGAAGAGAAAAGAGAAAAGTAGAGAAAAGAGAAAGTAGAATATAAGAGAAAGAGAAAAGATGAGAAAAGAGAAAATAAGAGAAAAGACAAAAGAAGAGAAAAGAGAAAGTAGAATATAAGAGAAAGTGAAAATAAGAGAAAACAGTACAGAAGAGAAAAGAGGAAAGAGAAAAGGAGAGAAAAGAGAAAGTAGAATATAAGAGAAAGAGAAAAGAGAAAAAAGAATAGAAGAGAAAAGAGGAAAGAGAAAAGGAGAGAAAAGAGAAAAGAGGTAAAAAATAAAAAGAGAAAAGAAGAGAAAAGAGAAAAGAAGAGAAAAGAGAAATGAGAAAACAAACAAAAGTGAAAAGAGGAATGACAAATGTGAAAAGAGATAAGAAGAGGAACGAGCATTGAGAAAAGAAGAGAAAAGAGAAAAATGAAATGAAGAGCAAATTAGAAAAAAGAGCAAAGAAGGGATAAGAGCAAAGAAGAGAAAAGAGAAAACAAGAGAAAAGAGGAAAGAGAAAAGAGAAAAGTGAAGAGAAGAGAGAAAACGAGAAATGAGACAAGAGAAAAAGATTACAAGAGAGAAAATAAGAGAAAAAAGAATTGAAGAGAAAAGAGAAAGTAGAATATAAGAGAAAGAGAAAAGATGAGAAAAGAGAAAAGAGAAAAGAAGAGAACAGAGAAAGATGCGAAAAGAGCAAAGAAGAGAAAATGCAGTGGAGAAAGGAAGAGAAGGTGGAAACGAGAAAAGAGAATTGAAGAGAAAAGAGAATTGAGAAATGAAGAGAAAAGAGAATTGAAGAGAAAAGAGAATTGAGAAAAGAAGAGAAAAGACAAAGAAGAGAAAAGAGAAAAGAGAAAAGAAGAGAAAAGAGAAAAGATAAATGAAGAGAAATGAGAAAAGAGAAATGACAAATTGAAAAGAGAAAAGAAGAGGAAAGAGAATAGAGAAAACAAGAGAAAAGAGAAAACAAGAGAAAAGAAAAAAGGAAAAAAAAGAGAAAATAGAATAGAAGAGAAGAGGAAAGAGAAAAGGAGAGAAAAGAAAAAAGAAGAGAAAAGTGAAAAGAGAAAAGAGAAAAGAAGCGAAAAGAGGAACGAGTAAAGAAGTGAAAAGAGAAAAGAAGTGGAAACAGAATTGAGAAAAGAAGAGAAAAGATAAAAGACGAGAAAAGAGAAATGAGAAAACAAAGACAGAAGAAAAAGGAGATATGACAAAAGTAAAAAGAGAAAACAAGAGGAATGAGACTAAAGAAAACAAGAGAAAAGAGAAAACCCGAGAAAAGAAAAAAGAGAAAAGAAGAGAAAAGAGAAGAGAAGAGAAAAGCGAAACGTAGAGAAAAGAGTAACGAAGAGAAAAGGGAAAAGAACACAAGAAGAGAAAAGAGAAAAGAAGTGAAAAGAGAAAAGAAGATAAAAGAGAAAAGAAGTGGAAAGAGAATTGCGAAAATAACAGAAAAGAGAAAAGATAAAAGATGAGAAAAGAGAAGTGAGAAAACAAGACAGAAGAAAACAGAGAAATGACAAAAGTAAAAAGAGAAAAGAAGAGGAAAGTGACTAGAGAAAACAAGAGAAAAGAGAAAACAAGAGAAAAGAAAAAAGAGAAAAGAAGAGAAAAGAGAAGAGAAGAGAATAGAGAAATGTAGAGAAAAGAGTAAAGAAGAGAAAAGAGAAAAGAAAACAAGAAGAGAAAAGAGAACAGCAGTGAAAAGAGAAAAGAAGAGAATAGAGAAAAGAAGAGAAAAGAGAAAACAAGAGAAAAGAGGAAAGAGAAAAGAGAAAAGTGAAGCGAAAATAGAAAACGAGAAATGCGACAAGAGAAAAAGATTACAAGAGAGAAAAGAAGAGAAAAGAGAAAATTAGAGAAAAGAGAAAGTCGATTATAAGAGAAAGAGAAAAGATGAGAAAAGAGAAATGAAGAGAAAAGAGAAAAGAAGAGAAAAGAGAAAATAGAATATAAGAGAAAGAGAAAATAAGAGAAAACAGAATACATGAGAAAAGAGGAAAGAGAAAAGGAGAGAAAACAGAATAGAAAAGAGGAAAGAGAAAAGGAGAGAAAATACAAAAGACGAAAAAAGAAAAGAGAAGAGAAGAGAAAAGAGAAAAGAAGAGATAAGAGAAAAGATAAAAGAAGAGAAAAGAGAAATGAGAAAACAAGACAAAAGAGAAAAGAGAAATGACAAAATTGAAAAGAGAAAAGAAGAGGAAAGAGAATTGAGAAAAGAAGAGAAAAGAGATAAGAAGAGAATAGAGAAAAGAGCAAATAAGAGAACAGAGAAAAGAAGCGAAAAGAGCAAAGAAGAGAAAATGCAGTGGAGAAAGGAAGAGAAGGGGGAAAAGAAGAGAAAAGAGAAAAGAGAAATGAGGAGAAAAGAGAATTGAGTAAAGAAGAGAAAAGAGAAAGAAGAGAAAAGAGAAAAGAGAAAAGAAGAGAAAAGAGAAAGTGGAATATAAGAGAAAGAGAAAAGAGAAAAGAGAATAGAAGAGAAAAGAAGAAAGAGAAAAGGAGAGAAAAGAGAAAAGAAAAAAAATCAAAAGAGAAAAGATAAAGGAAGAGAAAAGAGAAATGAGAAAACAAACAAAAGAGAAAAGAGGAATGACAAAAGTGAAAAGAGAAAAGAAGAGGAAAGAGCATTGAGAAAGAAGAGAAAAGAGAAAAGAAGAGAAAAGAGAATGTAGAATATAAGAGAAAGAGAAAAGAGAGAACAGAATAGAAGAGAAAAGAGGAAAGAGAAAAGGAGAGAAAAGAGAAAAGAAGAAAAAATCAATAGAGAAAAGAAGAGAAAAGAGAAAAGAAGAGAAAAGAGAAATGAGAAAACAAACAAAAGTGAAAAGAGGAATGACAAAAGTGAAAAGAGAAAAGAAGAGGAACGAGCATTGAGAAAAGAAGAGAAAAGAGAAAAGAAGAGAAAAGAGAAAAATGAAATGAAGAGCAAATTAGAAAAAAGAGCAAAGAAGGGATAAGAGCAAAGAAGAGAAAAGAGAAAACAAGAGAAAAGAGGAAAGAGAAAAGAGAAAAGTGAAGAGAAGAGAGAAAACGAGAAATGAAACAAGAGAAAAAGATTACAAGAGAGAAAATAAGAGAAAAAAGAATTGAAGAGAAAAGAGAAAGTAGAATATAAGAGAAAGAGAAAAGATGAGAAAAGAGAAAAGAAGAGAAAAGAGAAAAGAAGAGAACAGAGAAAAGATGCGAAAAGAGCAAAGAAGAGAAAATGCAGTGGAGAAAGGAAGAGAAGGGGGAAAATAAGAGAAACGAGAAAAGAGAATTGAAGAGAAAAGAGAATTGAGAAAAGAAGATAAAAGAGAAAGAAGAGAAAAGAGAAAAGAGAAAAGAAGAGAAAAGAGAAAAGAAGTGGGAAGAGAATTGAGAAAAGAAGAGAAAAGAGAAAAGATAAAAGATGAGAAAAGAGAAGTGAGAAAACAAGACGGAAGAAAACAGAGAAATGACAAAAGTAAAAAGAGAATAGAAGAGGAAAGTGACTAGAGAAAACAAGAGAAAAGAGAAAACAAGAGAAAAGAAAAAAGAGAAAAGAAGAGAAAAGAGAAGAGAAGAGAATAGAGAAATGTAGAGAAAAGAGTAAAGAAGAGAAAAGAGAAAAGAAAACAAGAAGAGAAAAGAGAACAGCAGTGAAAAGAGAAAAGAAGAGAATAGAGAAAAGAAGAGAAAAGAGAAAACAAGAGAAAAGAGGAAAGAGAAAAGAGAAAAGTGAAGCGAAAATAGAAAACAAGAAATGCGACAAGATAAAAAGATTACAAGAGAGAATAGAAGAGAAAAGAGAAAAGTAGAGAAAAGAGAAAGTAGAATATAAGAGAAAGAGAAAAGATGAGAAAAGAGAAAATAAGAGAAAAGACAAAAGAAGAGAAAAGAGAAAGTAGAATATAAGAGAAAGAGAAAATAAGAGAAAACAGAATAGAAGAGAAAAGAGGAAAGAGAAAAGGAGAGAAAAGAGAAAGTAGAATATAAGAGAAAGAGAAAAGAGAAAAAAGAATAGAAGAGAAAAGAGGAAAGAGAAAAGGAGAGAAAAGAGAAAGTAGACTATAAGAGAAAGAGAAAAGAGAAAAAAGAATAGAAGAGAAAAGAGGAAAGAGAAAAGGAGAGAAAAGAGAAAAGAGGTAAAAAATAAAAAGAGAAAAGAAGAGAAAAGAGAAAAGAAGAGAAAATAGAAATGAGAAAACAAACAAAAGTGAAAAGAGGAATGACAAATGTGAAAAGAGAAAAGAAGAGGAACGAGCATTGAGAAAAGAAGAGAAAAGAGAAAAATGAAATGAAGAGCAAATTAGAAAAAAGAGCAAAGAAGGGATAAGAGCAAAGAAGAGAAAAGAGAAAACAAGAGAAAAGAGGAAAGAGAAAAGAGAAAAGTGAAGAGAAGAGAGAAAACGAGAAATGAGACAAGAGAAAAAGATTACAAGAGAGAAAATAAGAGAAAAAAGAATTGAAGAGAAAAGAGAAAGTAGAATATAAGAGAAAGAGAAAAGATGAGAAAAGAGAAAAGAGAAAAGAAGAGAACAGAGAAAAGATGCGAAAAGAGCAAAGAAGAGAAAATGCAGTGGAGAAAGGAAGAGAAGGTGGAAAATAAGAGAAACGAGAAAAGAGAATTGAAGAGAAAAGAGAATTGAGAAAAGAAGAGAAAAGAGAAAGAAGAGAAAAGAGAAAAGAGAAAAGAAGAGAAAAGAGAAAAGATAAATGAAGAGAAATGAGAAAAGAGAAATCACAAATTGAAAAGAGAAAAGAAGAGGAAAGAGAATAGAGAAAACAAGAGAAAAGAGAAAACAAGAGAAAAGAAAAAAGGAAAAAGAAGAGAAAAGAGAATAGAAGAGAAGAGGAAAGAGAAAAGGAGTGAAAAGAAAAAAGAAGAGAAAAGTGAAAAGAGAAAAGAGAAACGAAGTGAAAAGAGGAACGAGTAAAGAAGTGAAAAGAGAAAAGAAGTGGAAAGAGAATTGAGAAAAGAAGAGAAAAGAGAAAAGATAAAAGACGAGAAAAGAGAAATGAGAAAACAAGACAGAAGAAAAAGGAGATATGACAAAAGTAAAAAGAGAAAACAAGAGGAATGAGACTAGAGAAAACAAGAGAAAAGAGAAAACCCGAGAAAAGAAAAAAGAGAAAAAAAGAGAAAAGAGAAGAGAAGAGAAAAGCGAAACGTAGAGAAAAGAGTAAAGAAGAGAAAAGGGAAAAGAACACAAGAAGAGAAAAGAGAAAAGAAGTGAAAAGAGAAAAGAAGATAAAAGAGAAAAGAAGTGGGAAGAGAATTGAGAAAAGAAGAGAAAAGAGAAAAGATAAAAGATGAGAAAAGAGGTGAGAAAACAAGACAGAAGAAAACAGAGAAATGACAAAAGTAAAAAGAGAAAAGAAGAGGAAAGTGACTAGAGAAAACAAGAGAAGAGAGAAAACAAGAGAAAAGAAAAAAGAGAAAAGAAGAGAAAATGAAGTGGAGAAAAGAAGAGAAGGGGGAAATAAGAGAAAAGAGAAAAGAGAATTGAAGAGAAAAGAGAATTGAGAAAAGAAGAGAAAAGAGAAAGAAGAGAAAAGAGAAAAGAGAAGAGAAGAGAAAAGCGAAACGTCGAGAAAAGAGTAACGAAGAGAAAAGGGAAAAGAACACAAGAAGAGAAAAGAGAAAAGAAGTGAAAAGTGAAAAGAAGATAAAAGAGAAAAGAAGTGGAAAGAGAATTGAGAAAAGAAGAGAAAAGAGAAAAGATAAAAGATGAGAAAAGAGAAGTGAGAAAACAAGACAGAAGAAAACAGAGAAATGACAAAAGTAAAAAGAGAAACGAAGAGGAAAGTGACTAGAGAAAACAAGAGAAAAGAGAAAACAAGAGAAAAGAAAAAAGAGAAAAGAAGAGAAAAGAGAAGAGAAGAGAATAGAGAAATGTAGAGAAAAGAGTAAAGAAGAGAAAAGAGAAAAGAAAACAAGAAGAGAAAAGAGAACAGCAGTGAAAAGAGAAAAGAAGAGAATAGAGAAAAGAAGAGAAAAGAGAAAACAAGAGAAAAGAGGAAAGAGAAAAGAGAAAAGTGAAGCGAAAATAGAAAACAAGAAATGCGACAAGAGAAAAAGATTACAAGAGAGAAAAGAAGAGAAAAGAGAAATGTAGAGAAAAGAGAAAGTAGAATATAAGAGAAAGAGAAAAGATGAGAAAAGAGAAAATAAGAGAAAAGACAAAAGAAGAGAAAAGAGAAAGTAGAATATAAGAGAAAGAGAAAATAAGAGAAAACAGAATAGAAGAGAAAAGAGGAAAGAGAAAAGGAGAGAAAAGAGAAAGTAGAATATAAGAGAAAGAGAAAAGAGAAAAAAGAATAGAAGAGAAAAGAGGAAAGAGAAAAGGAGAGAAAAGAGAAAAGAGGTAAAAAATAAAAAGAGAAAAGAAGAGAAAAGAGAAAAGAAGAGAAAAGAGAAATGAGAAAACAAACAAAAGTGAAAAGAGGAATGACAAATGTGAAAAGAGAAACGAAGAGGAACGAGCATTGAGAAAAGAAGAGAAAAGAGAAAAATGAAATGAAGAGCAAATTAGAAAAAAGAGCAAAGAAGGGATAAGAGCAAAGAAGAGAAAAGAGAAAACAAGAGAAAAGAGGAAAGAGAAAAGAGAAAAGTGAAGAGAAGAGAGAAAACGAGAAATGAGACAAGAGAAAAAGATTACAAGAGAGAAAATAAGAGAAAAAAGAATTGAAGAGAAAAGAGAAAGTAGAATATAAGAGAAAGAGAAAAGATGAGAAAAGAGAAAAGAGAAAAGAAGAGAACAGAGAAAGATGCGAAAAGAGCAAAGAAGAGAAAATGCAGTGGAGAAAGGAAGAGAAGGTGGAAACGAGAAAAGAGAATCGAAGAGAAAAGAGAATTGAGAAAAGAAGGGAAAAGAGAATTGAAGAGAAAAGAGAATTGAGAAAAGAAGAGAAAAGAGAAAGAAGAGAAAAGAGAAAAGAGAAAAGAAGAGAAAAGAGAAAAGATAAATGAAGAGAAATGAGAAAAGAGAAATGACAAATTGAAAAGAGAAAAGAAGAGGAAAGCGAATAGAGAAAACAAGAGAAAAGAGAAAACAAGAGAAAAGAAAAAAGGAAAAAGAAGAGAAAATAGAATAGAAGAGAAGAGGAAAGAGAAAAGGAGAGAAAAGAAAAAAGAAGAGAAAAGTGAAAAGAGAAAAGAGAAAAGAAGCGAAAAGAGGAACGAGTAAAGAAGTGAAAAGAGAAAAGAAGTGGAAAGAGAATTGAGAAAAGAAGAGAAAAGAGATAAGATAAAAGACGAGAAAAGAGAAATGAGAAAACAAGACAGAAGAAAAAGGAGATATGACAAAAGTAAAAAGAGAAAACAAGAGGAAAGTGACTAGAGAAAACAAGAGAAAAGAGAAAACAAGAGAAAAGAAAAAAGAGAAAAGAAAAGAAAAGAGAAGAGAAGAGAATAGAGAAATGTAGAGAAAAGAGTAAAGAAGAGAAAAGAGAAAAGAAAACAAGAAGAGAAAAGAGAACAGCAGTGAAATGAGAAAAGAAGAGAATAGAGAAAAAAAGAGAAAAGAGAAAACAAGAGAAAAGAGGAAAGAGAAAAGCGAAAAGTGAAGCGAAAATAGAAAACAAGAAATGCGACAAGAGAAAAAGATTACAAGAGAGAAAAGAAGAGAAAAGAGAAAAGTAGAGAAAAGAGAAAGTAGAATATAAGAGAAAGAGAAAAGATGAGAAAAGAGAAAATAAGAGAAAAGACAAAAGAAGAGAAAAGAGAAAGTAGAATATAAGAGAAAGAGAAAATAAGAGAAAACAGAATAGAAGAGAAAAGAGGAAAGAGAAAAGGAGAGAAAAGAGATAGTAGAATATAATGAAAGAGAAAAGAGAAAAAAGAATAGAAGAGAAAAGAGGAAAGAGGAAAGGAGAGAAAAGAGAAAAGAGGAAAAAAATAAAAAGAGAAAAGAAGAGAAAAGAGAAAAGAAGCGAAAAGAGAAATGAGAAAACAAACAAAAGTGAAAAGAGGAATGACAAAAGTGAAAAGAGAAAAGAAGAGGAACGAGCATTGAGAAAAGAAGAGAAAAGAGAAAACAAGAGAAAAGAGGAAAGAGAAAAGAGAAAAGTGAAGAGAAGAGAGAAAACAAGAAATGAAACAAGAGAAAAAGATTACAAGAGAGAAAATAAGAGAAAAAAGAATTGAAGAGAAAAGAGAAAGTAGAATATAAGAGAAAGAGAAAAGAAGAGAAAAGAGAAAAGAAGAGAAAAGAGAAAAGACGAGAACAGAGAAAAGATGCGAAAAGAGCAAAGAAGAGAAAATGCAGTGGAGAAAGGAAGAGAAGGTGGAAAATAAGAGAAACGAGAAAAGAGAATTGAAGAGAAAAGAGAATTGAGAAAAGAAGAGAAAAGAGAAAGAAGAGAAAAGAGAAAAGAGAAAAGATAAATGAAGAGAAATGAGAAAAGAGAAATGACAAATTGAAAAGAGAAAAGAAGAGGAAAGAGAATAGAGAAAACAAGAGAAAAGAGAAAACAAGAGAAAAGAAAAAAGAAAAAAGAAGAGAAAAGAGAATAGAAGAGAAGAGGAAAGAGAAAAGGAGCGAAAAGAAAAAAGAAGAGAAAAGTGAAAAGAGAAAAGAGAAAAGAAGCGAAAAGAGGAACGAGTAAAGAAGTGAAAAGAGAAAAGAAGTGGAAAGAGACTTGAGAAAAGAAGAGAAAAGAGAAAAGATAAAAGACGAGAAAAGAGAAATGAGAAAACAAGACAGAAGAAAAAGGAGATATGACAAAAGTAAAAAGAGAAAACAAGAGGAATGAGACTAGAGAAAACAAGAGAAAAGAGAAAACACGAGAAAAGAACAGAGATAAGATGAGAAAAGAGAAGAGAAAAGAGAAACGTAGAGAAAAGAGTAAAGAAGAGAAAAGGGAAAAGAAAACAAGAAGAGAAAAGAGAAAAGCAGTGAAAAGAGAAAAGAAGAGAAAAGAGAAATGAGAAAACAAACAAAAGTGAAAAGAGGAATGACAAAAGTGAAAAGAGAAAAGAAGAGGAACGAGCATTGAGAAAAGAAGAGAAAAGAGAAAAGAAGAGAAAAGAGAAAAATGAAATGAAGAGTAAATTAGAAAAAAGAGCAAAGAAGGGATAAGAGCAAAGAAGAGAAAAGAGAAAACAAGAGAAAAGAGGAAAGAGAAAAGAGAAAAGTGAAGAGAAGAGAGAAAACGAGAAATGAAACAAGAGAAAAAGATTACAAGAGAGAAAATAAGAGAAAAAAGAATTGAAGAGAAAAGAGAAAGTAGAATATAAGAGAAAGAGAAAAGATGAGAAAAGAGAAAAGAAGAGAAAAGAGAAAAGAAGAGAACAGAGAAAAGATGCGAAAAGAGCAAAGAAGAGAAAATGCAGTGGAGAAAGGAAGAGAAGGAGGAAAATACGAGAAACGAGAAAAGAGAATTGAAGAGAAAAGAGAATTGAGAAAAGAAGAGCAAAGAGAAAAGAAGAGAAAAGAGAAAGAAGAGAAAAGAGGAATGAGAAAAGATGAGAAAAGAGAAAAGATAAATGAAGAGAAATGAGAAAAGAGAAATGACAAATTGAAAAGAGAAAAGAAGAGGAAAGCGAATAGAGAAAACAAGAGAAAAGAGAAAACAAGAGAAAAGGAAAAAGAAGAGAAAAGAGAATAGAAGAGAAGAGGAAAGAGAAAAGGAGAGAAAAGAAAAAAGAAGAGAAAAGTGAAAAGAGAAAAGAAGTGGGAAGAGAATTGAGAAAAGAAGAGAAAAGAGAAAAGATAAAAGATGAGAAAAGAGAAGTGAGAAAACAAGACAGAAGAAAAAGGAGATATGACAAAAGTAAAAAGAGAAAACAAGAGGAATGAGACTAGAGAAAACAAGAGAAAAGAGAAAACACGAGAAAAGTACAGACAAAAGATGAGAAAAGAGAAGAGAAAAGAGAAACGTAGAGAAAAGAGTAAAGAAGAGAAAAGAGAAAAGAAAACAAGAAGAGAAAAGAGAAAAGCAGTGAAAAGAGAAAAGAAGAGAAAAGAGAAATGAGAAAACAAACAAAAGTGAAAAGAGGAATGACAGAAGTGAAAAGAGAAAAGAAGAGGAACGAGCATTGAGAAAAGAAGAGAAAAGAGAAAAGAAGAGAAAAGAGAAAAATGAAATGAAGAGTAAATTAGAAAAAAGAGCAAAGAAGGGATAAGAGCAAAGAAGAGAAAAGAGAAAACAAGAGAAAAGAGGAAAGAGAAATGAGAAAAGTGAAGAGAAGAGAGAAAACGAGAAATGAAACAAGAGAAAAAGATTACAAGAGAGAAAATAAGAGAAAAAAGAATTGAAGAGAAAAGGGAAAGTAGAATATAAGAGAAAGAGAAAAGATGAGAAAAGAGAAAAGAAGAGAAAAGAGAAAAGAAGAGAACAGAGAAAAGATGCGAAAAGAGCAAAGAAGAGAAAATGCAGTGGAGAAAGGAAGAGAAGGAGGAAAATACGAGAAACGAGAAAAGAGAATTGAAGAGAAAAGAGAATTGAGAAAAGAAGAGCAAAGAGAAAAGAAGAGAAAAGAGAAAGAAGAGAAAAGAGGAATGAGAAAAGATGAGAAAAGAGAAAAGATAAATGAAGAGAAATGAGAAAAGAGAAATGACAAATTGAAAAGAGAAAAGAAGAGGAAAGCGAATAGAGAAAACAAGAGAAAAGAGAAAACAAGAGAAAAGAAAAAAGGAAAAAGAAGAGAAAAGAGAATAGAAGAGAAGAGGAAAGAGAAAAGGAGAGAAAAGAAAAAAGAAGAGAAAAGTGAAAAGAGAAAAGAAGTGGGAAGAGAACTGAGAAAAGAAGAGAAAAGAGAAAAGATAAAAGATGAGAAAAGAGAAGTGAGAAAACAAGACAGAAGAAAAAGGAGATATGACAAAAGTAAAAAGAGAAAACAAGAGGAATGAGACTCGAGAAAACAAGAGAAAAGAGAAAACACGAGAAAAGTACAGACAAAAGATGAGAAAAGAGAAGAGAAAAGAGAAACGTAGAGAAAAGAGTAAAGAAGAGAAAAGAGAAAAGAAAACAAGAAGAGAAAAGAGAAAAGCAGTGAAAAGAGAAAAGAAGAGAAAAGAGAAATGAGAAAACAAACAAAAGTGAAAAGAGGAATGACAAAGTGAAAAGAGAAAAGAAGAGGAACGAGCATTGAGAAAAGAAGAGAAAAGAGAAAAGAAGAGAAAAGAGAAAAATGAAATGAAGAGCAAAGTAGAAAAAAGAGCAAAGAAGGGATAAGAGCAAAGAAGAGAAAAGAGAAAACAAGAGAAAAGAGGAAAGTGAAATGAGAAAAGTGAAGAGAAGAGAGAAAACGAGAAATGAAACAAGAGAAAAAGATTACAAGAGAGAAAATAAGAGAAAAAAGAATTGAAGAGAAAAGAGAAAGTAGAATATAAGAGAAAGAGAAAAGATGAGAAAAGAGAAAAGAAGAGAAAAGATAAAAGAAGAGAACAGAGAAAAGATGCGAAAAGAGCAAAGAAGAGAAAATGCAGTGGAGAAAGGAAGAGAAGGTGGAAAATAAGAGAAACGAGAAAAGAGAATTGAAGAGAAAAGAGAATTGAGAAAAGAAGAGAAAAGAGAAAGAAGAGAAAAGAGAAAAGAGAAAAGAAGAGAAAAGAGAAAAGATAAATGAAGAGAAATGAGAAAAGAGAAATGACAAATTGAAAAGAGAAAAGAAGAGGAAAGCGAATAGAGAAAACAAGAGAAAAGAGAAAACAAGAGAAAAGAAAAAAGGAAAAAGAAGAGAAAAGAGAATAGAAGAGAAGAGGAAAGAGAAAAAGAGAGAAAAGAAAAAAGAAGACAAAAGTGAAAAGAGAAAAGAGAAAAGAAGCAAAGGAGGAACGAGTAAAGAAGTGAAAAGAGAAAAGAAGTGGAAAGAGAATTGAGAAAAGAAGAGAAAAGAGAAAAGATAAAAGACGAGAAAAGAGAAATGAGAAAACAAGACAGAAGAAAAAGGAGATATGACAAAAGTAAAAAGAGAAAACAAGAGGAATGAGACTAGAGAAAACAAGAGAAAAGAGAAAACCCGAGAAAAGAAAAAAGAGAAAAGAAGAGAAAAGAGAAGAGAAGAGAAAAGCGAAACGTAGAGAAAAGAGTAAAGAAGAGAAAAGGGAAAAGAACACAAGAAGAGAAAAGAGAAAAGAAGTGAAAAGAGAAAAGAAGATAAAAGAGAAAAGAAGTGCTAAGAGAATTGAGAAAAGAAGAGAAAAGAGAAAAGATAAAAGATGAGAAAAGAGAAGTGAGAAAACAAGACAGCAGAAAACAGAGAAATGACAAAAGTAAAAAGAGAAAAGAATAGGAAAGTGACTAGAGAAAAGAAGAGAAAAGAGAAAACAAGAGAAAAGAGGAAAGAGAAAAGAGAAAAGTGAAGCGAAAATAGAAAACGAGAAATGCGACAAGAGAAAAAGATTACAAGAGAGAAAAGAAGAGAAAAGAGAAATTTGGAGAAAAGAGAAAGTAGATTATAAGAGAAAGAGAAAAGATGAGAAAAGAGAAAAGAAGAGAAAAGAGAAAAGAAGAGAAAAGAGAAAATAGAATATAAGAGAAAGAGAAAATAAGAGAAAACAGAATACATGAGAAAAGAGGAAAGAGAAAAGGAGAGAAAACAGAAAAGAAAAGAGGAAAGAGAAAAGGAGAGAAAATACAAAAGACGACAAAAGAAAAGAGAAGAGAAGAGAAAAGAGAAAAGAAGAGATAAGAGAAAAGATAAAAGAAGAGAAAAGAGAAATGAGAAAACAAGACAAAAGAGAAAAGAGAAATCACAAAAGTGAAAAGAGAAAAGAAGAGGAAAGAAAAAAGAGAAAAGAAGAGAAATGAGTAAAGAAGAGAAAAGAGAAAAGAGCAAATAAGAGAACAGAGAAAAGAAGCGAAAAGAGCAAAGAAGAGAAAATGCAGTGGAGAAAGGAAGCGAAGGGAGAAAAGAAGAGAAAAGAGAAAAGAGAAATGAGGAGAAAAGAGAATTGAGAAAAGAAGAGAAAAGAGAAAGAAGAGAAAAGAGAAAAGAAGAGAAAAGAGAAAGTAGAATATAAGAGAAAGAGAAAAGAGAAAAGAGAATAGAAGAGAAAAGAAGAGAAAAGGAGAGAAAAGAGAAAAGAAAAAAAATCAAAAGAGAAAAGAAGAGAAAAGAGAAAAGAAGAGAAAAGAGAAATGAGAAAACAAACAAAAGAGAAAAGAGGAATGACAAAAGTGAAAAGAGAAAAGAAGAGGAACGAGCATTGAGAAATGAAGAGAAAAGAGAAAAGTGAAATGAACAGCAAATTAGAAAAAAGAGCAAAGAAGGGAAAAGAGCAAAGAAGAGAAAAGAGAAAACAAGAGAAAAGAGGAAAGAGAAAAGAGAAAAGTGAAGAGAAGAGAGAAAACGAGAAATCAGACAAGAGAAAAGAAGAGAAAAAAGAAAAGCAGAGAAAAGAGAAAGTAGAATATAAGAGAAAGAGAAAAGATGAGAAAAGAGAAAAGAAGAGAAAATGAAGTGGAGAAAAGAAGAGAAGGGGGAAAATAAGAGAAAAGAGAAAAGAGAATTGAAGAGAAAAGAGAATTGAGAAAAGAAGAGAAAAGAGAAAGAAGAGAAAAGAGAAAAGAAGAGAAAAGAGAAAGTAGAATATAAGAGAAAGAGAAAAGATGAGAAAAGAGAAAAGAAGAGAAATGAGAAAAGAAGAGAAAAGAGAAAAGATAAAAGACGAGAAAACAGAAATGAGAAAACAAGACAGAAGTAAAAAGAGATATGACAAAAGTAAAAAGAGAAAAGAAGGGGAATGAGACCTGAGAAAACAAGAGAAAAGGGAAAACACGAGAAAAGAAAAAAGAGAAAATAAGAGAAAAGAGAAGAGAAGAGAAAAGAGAAACGTAGAGAAATGAGTAAAGAAGAGAAAAGAGAAAAGAAAACAAGAAGAGAAAAGAGAAAAGAAGAGAAAAGAGAAACGATAAATGAAGAGAAAAGAGAAATGACAAAAGTGAAAAGAGAAACTAAGAGGAAAGAGAATAGAGAAAACAAGACAAAAGAGAAAACAAGAGAAAAGAAAAAAGAGAAAAGAAGAGAAAAGAAGTGAAAAGAGAAATGCAGAGAAAAGAGTAAAGAAGAGAAAAGAGAAAAGAAAAAAGAAGAGAAAAGAAGTGAAAAGAGAAAAGAAGGGAAAAGAGATAAGAAGAGAAAAGAGAAAAGAAGAGAAAAGCAGTGAAATGAGAAACGAGAGAAAAGAGAATAGAAGAGAAAAGAGAACAGATAAATGAAGAGAAAAGAGAAATGACAAAAGTGACAAGAGAAACTAAGAGGAAAGAGAATAGAGAAAACAAGACCAAAGAGAAAACAAGAGAAAAGAAAAAAGAGAAAAGAAGAGAAAAGAGAAAAGAAGTGAAAAGAGAAACGCAGAGAAAAGAGTAAAGAAGAGAAAAGAGAAAAGAGAAAAGAAGACAAAAGCAGTGAAAAGAGAAAAGAAGAGAAAAGAGAATAGAAGAGAAAAGAGAAAACAAGAGAACAGAGGAAAGAGAAAAGAGAAAAGTGAAGAGAAAATAGAAAACGAGAAATGAGACAAGAGAAAAAGATTACAAGAGAGAAAAGAAGAGAAAAAAGAAAAGAAGAGAAAAGAGAATAGAAGAGAAAAGAGAAAAGAAGAGAAAAGAGGAAAGAGAAAATAGAAAACGAGAAATGAGACAAGAGAAAAAGATTACAAAAGAGAAAAGAAGAGAAAAAAGAAAAGAAGAGAAAAGAGAAAGTAGAATATAAGAGAAAGAGAAAAGATGTGAAAAGAGAAAAGAAGAGAAAAGAGATAGAAGAGAAATGAGAAAAGAAGAGAAAAGAGAAAAGAAGAGAAATGAGAAGAGATAAATGAAGAGAAGTGAGAACAGAGAAATGACAAATTGAAAAGAGAAAAGAAGAGGAAAGACAATTGAGAAAACAAGAGAAAAGAGAAAATAAGAGAAAAGAAAAAAGGAAAAAGAAGAGAAAAGAGAATAGAAGAGAAAAGAGAACCGATAAATGAAGAGAAAAGAGAAATGACAAAAGGGAAAAGAGAAACTAAGAGGAAAGAGAATAGAGAAAAAAAGACAAAAGAGAAAACAAGAGAAAAGAAAAAAGAGAAAAGAACAGAAAAGAGAAAAGAAGTGAAAAGAGAAACGCAGAGAAAAGAGTAAAGAAGAGAAAAGAGAAAAAAAAGAAGAGAAAAGAAGTGAAAAGAGAAAAGAAGGGAAAAGAGATAAGAAGAGAAAAGAGAAAAGAAGAGAAAAGAGAAAAGCAGTGAAAAGAGCAAAGAAGAGAAAAGAGAATAGAAGAGAAAAGAGAAAACAAGAGAAAAGAGAAAAGAGAATTGAAGAGAAAAGAGAATTGAGAAAAGAAGAGAAAAGAGAATGAAGAGAAAAGAGAAAAGAGAAAAGAAGAGAAAAGAGAAAGTAGAATATAAGAGAAAGAGAAAAGATGAGAAAAGAGAAAAGAAGAGAAATGAGAAAAGAAGAGAAAAGAGAAAAGCAGTGAAAAGAGAATAGAAGAGAAAAGAGAAGTGAAGTGAAATCAGAAAAGAAGAGAAAAGAGAAAACGAGAAATGAGACAAGAGAAAAAGATTAAAAGAGAGAAAAGAAGAGAAATGAGGAAGTAGAATAAAAGAGAAAGAGAAAAGAAGAGAAAACAGAATAGAAGAGAAAAGAGGAAAGAGAAAAGGAGAGAAAAGAGAAAAGTAGAAAAAAAAGAAAAGAGAAAAGAAGAGAAAAGAGAAATGAGAAAACAAGACAAAAGAGTAAAGAGAAATGACAAAAGTGAAAAGAGAACAGAAGAGGAAAGAGAATTGTGAAAAGAAGAGAAAAGAGAAAAGAATAGAAAAGAGAAAAGAGAAGAGAAGAGAAATGGGAAAAGAGAAATGACAAATTGAAAAGAGAAAACAAGAGGAAAGAAAAAAGGAAAAAGAAGAGAAAAGAGAATAGAAGAGAAGAGGAAAGAGAAAAGGAGAGAAAAGAAAAAAGAAGAGAAAAGTGAAAAGAGAAAAGAAGCGAAAAGAAGAAAGAGTAAAGAAGTGAAAAGAGAAAAGAAGTGGAAAGAGAATTGAGAAAAGAAGAGAAAAGAGAAAAGATAAAAGACGAGAAAAGAGAAATGAGAAAACAAGACAGAACAAAAAGGAGATATGATAAAAGTAAAAAGAGAAAACAAGAGGAATGAGACTAGAGAAAACAAGAGAAAAGAGAAAACCCGAGAAAAGAAAAAAGAGAAAAGAAAAGAAAAGAGAAGAGAAGAGAAAAGAGAAACGTAGAGAAAAGAGTAAAGAAGAGAAAAGAGAAAAGAACACAAGAAGAGAAAAGAGAAAAGAAGTGAAAAGAGAAAAGAAGAGAAAAGAGAAAAGAAGTGGAAAGAGAATTGAGAAAAGAAGAGAAAAGATAAAAGATAAAAGATGAGAAAAGAGAAGTGAGAAAACAAGACAGAAGTAAAAAGAGATATGACAAAAGTAAAAAGAGAAAAGAAGGGGAATGAGACCTGAGAAAACAAGAGAAAAGAGAAAACAAGAGAAAAGAAAAAAGAGAAAGGAAGAGAAAAGAGAAGAGAAGAGAATAGAGAAATGTAGAGAAAAGAGTAAAGAAGAGAAAAGAGAAAAGAAAACAAGAAGAGAAAAGAGAACAGCAGTGAAAAGAGAAAAGAAGAGAATAGAGAAAAGAAGAGAAAAGAGAAAACCAGAGAAAAGAGGAAAGAGAAAAGAGAAAAGTGAAGCGAAAATAGAAAACGAGAAATGCGACAAGAGAAAAAGATTACAAGAGAGAAAAGAAGAGAAAAGAGAAAATTAGAGAAAAGAGAAAGTAGATTATAAGAGAAAGAGAAAAGATGAGAAAAGAGAAAAGAAGAGAAAAGAGAAAAGAAGAGAAAAGAGAAAGTAGAATATAAGAGGAAGAGAAAATAAGAGAAAACAGAATACAAGACAAAAGAGGAAAGAGAAAAGGAGAGAAAACAGAATAGAAGAGAAAAGAGGAAAGAGAAAAGGAGAGAAAATAGAAAAGACGAAAAAAGAAAAGAGAAGAGAAAAGAGAAAAGAAGAGATAAGAGAAAAGATAAAAGATGAGAAAAGAGAAATGAGAAAACAAGACAAAAGAGAAAAGAGAAATGACAAAAGTGAAAAGAGAAAAGAAGAGGAAAGAGAATTGAGAAAAGAAGAGAAAAGAGATAAGAAGAGAAAAGAGAAAAGAGCAAATAAGAGAACAGAGAAAAGAAGCAAAAAGAGCAAAGAAGAGAAAATACAATGGAGAGAGGAAGAGAAGGGGGAAAAGAAGAGAAAAGAGAAAAGAGAAAAGAAGAGAAAAGAGAATTGAGAATAGACGAGAAAAGAGAAAGAAGAGAAAAGAGAAAAGAAGAGAAAAGAGAAAAGATAAATGAAGAGAAATGAGAAAAGAGAAATGACAAATTGAAAAGAGAAAAGAAGAGGAAAGAGAATAGAGAAAAGAGAATTGAAGAGAAAAGAGAATTGAAAAAAGAAGAGAAAAGAGAATGAAGAGAAAAGAGAAAAGAGAAAAGAAGAGAAAAGAGAAAGTAGAATATAAGAGAAAGAGAAAAGATGAGAAAAGAGAAAAGAAGAGAAATGAGAAAAGAAGAGAAAAGAGAAAAGCAGTGAAAAGAGAATAGAAGAGAAAAGAGAAGTGAAGTGAAATCAGAAAAGAAGAGAAAAGAGAAAACGAGAAATGAGACAAGAGAAAAAGATTAAAAGAGAGAAAAGAAGAGAAATGAGGAAGTAGAATAAAAGAGAAAGAGAAAAGAAGAGAAAACAGAATAGAAGAGAAAAGAGGAAAGAGAAAAGGAGAGAAAAGAGAAAAGTAGAAAAAAAAGAAAAGAGAAAAGAAGAGAAAAGAGAAATGAGAAAACAAGACAAAAGAGTAAAGAGAAATGACAAAAGTGAAAAGAGAACAGAAGAGGAAAGAGAATTGTGAAAAGAAGAGAAAAGAGAAAAGAATAGAAAAGAGAAAAGCAGTGAAAAGAGAAAAGAAGAGAAAAGAGAAAAGAGAAGAGAAGAGAAATGGGAAAAGAGAAATGACAAATTGAAAAGAGAAAACAAGAGGAAAGAAAAAAGGAAAAAGAAGAGAAAAGAGAATAGAAGAGAAGAGGAAAGAGAAAAGGAGAGAAAAGAAAAAAGAAGAGAAAAGTGAAAAGAGAAAAGAAGCGAAAAGAAGAAAGAGTAAAGAAGTGAAAAGAGAAAAGAAGTGGAAAGAGAATTGAGAAAAGAAGAGAAAAGAGAAAAGATAAAAGACGAGAAAAGAGAAATGAGAAAACAAGACAGAACAAAAAGGAGATATGATAAAAGTAAAAAGAGAAAACAAGAGGAATGAGACTAGAGAAAACAAGAGAAAAGAGAAAACCCGAGAAAAGAAAAAAGAGAAAAGAAAAGAAAAGAGAAGAGAAGAGAAAAGAGAAACGTAGAGAAAAGAGTAAAGAAGAGAAAAGAGAAAAGAACACAAGAAGAGAAAAGAGAAAAGAAGTGAAAAGAGAAAAGAAGAGAAAAGAGAAAAGAAGTGGAAAGAGAATTGAGAAAAGAAGAGAAAAGATAAAAGATAAAAGATGAGAAAAGAGAAGTGAGAAAACAAGACAGAAGTAAAAAGAGATATGACAAAAGTAAAAAGAGAAAAGAAGGGGAATGAGACCTGAGAAAACAAGAGAAAAGAGAAAACAAGAGAAAAGAAAAAAGAGAAAGGAAGAGAAAAGAGAAGAGAAGAGAATAGAGAAATGTAGAGAAAAGAGTAAAGAAGAGAAAAGAGAAAAGAAAACAAGAAGAGAAAAGAGAACAGCAGTGAAAAGAGAAAAGAAGAGAATAGAGAAAAGAAGAGAAAAGAGAAAACCAGAGAAAAGAGGAAAGAGAAAAGAGAAAAGTGAAGCGAAAATAGAAAACGAGAAATGCGACAAGAGAAAAAGATTACAAGAGAGAAAAGAAGAGAAAAGAGAAAATTAGAGAAAAGAGAAAGTAGATTATAAGAGAAAGAGAAAAGATGAGAAAAGAGAAAAGAAGAGAAAAGAGAAAAGAAGAGAAAAGAGAAAGTAGAATATAAGAGAAAGAGAAAATAAGAGAAAACAGAATACAAGACAAAAGAGGAAAGAGAAAAGGAGAGAAAACAGAATAGAAGAGAAAAGAGGAAAGAGAAAAGGAGAGAAAATAGAAAAGACGAAAAAAGAAAAGAGAAGAGAAAAGAGAAAAGAAGAGATAAGAGAAAAGATAAAAGAAGAGAAAAGAGAAATAAGAATACAAGACAAAAGAGAAAAGAGAAATGACAAAAGTGAAAAGAGAAAAGAAGAGGAAAGTGACGAGAGAAAACAAGAGAAAAGAGAAAACCCGAGAAAAGAAAAAAGAGAAAAGAAGAGAAAAGAGAAGAGAAGAGAAAAGAGAAACGTAGAGAAATGAGTAAAGAAGAGAAAAGAGAAAAGAAAACAAGAAGAGAAAAGAGAACAGCAGTGAAAAGAGAAAAGAAGAGAATAGAGAAAAGAAGAGAAAAGAGAAAACAAGAGAAAAGAAGAAAGAGAAAAGAGAAAAGTGAAGCGAAAATACAAAACGAAAAATGCGACAAGAGAAAAAGATTACAAGAGAGAAAAGAAGAGAAAAGAGAAAATTAGAGAAAAGAGAAAGTAGAATATAAGAGAAAGAGAAAAGAAGAGAAAAGAGAAAAGAAGAGAAAAGAGAAAGTAGAATATAAGAGAAAGGGAAAATAAGAGAAAACAGAATACAAGAGAAAAGAGGAAAGAGAAAAGGAGAGAAAACAGAATAGAAGAGAAAAGAGGAAAGAGAAAAGGAGAGAAATAGAAAAGACAAAAAAAGAGAAGAGAAAAGAGAAAAGAAGAGATAAGAGAAAAGATAAAAGAAGAGAAAAGAGAAATGAGAAAACAAGACAAAAGAGAAAAGAGAATTGAAGAGAAAAGAGAATTGAGAAAAGACGAGAAAAGAGAAAGAAGAGAAATGACAAAAGTGAAAAGAGAAAAGAAGAGGAAAGAGAATTGAGAAAAGAAGAGAAAAGAGAAAAGAAGAGATAAGAGAAAAGCAGTGAAAAGAGAAAAGAAGAGAAAAGAAGAGCAAAGAGAATAGAAGAGAAAAGAGAAGTGAAGAGAAATGAGAAATGAAGAGAAAAGAGAAAAGAAGAGAAAAGAGAAAAGAAGAGAAAACTGAAAAGATAAATGAAGAGAAATGAGAAAAGAGAAATGACAAATTGAAAAGTGGAAAGAAGAGGAAAGAGATTAGAGAAAACAAGAGAAAAGAGAAAACAAGAGAAAAGAAAAAAGGTAAAAGAAGAGAATAGAGAATAGAAGAGAAGAGGAAAGAGAAAGGGATAGAAAAGAAAAAAGAAGAGAAAAGTGAAAAAAAAAAAGAAATGAAGCGAAAAGAGGAAAGAGAAAAGAAGAAAAAAGAGAAAAGAGAAGAGGGAAAGAGAAAGGAGGAGAAAAGATAAAAGAGAAATGAAGAGAAAAGATAAAAGAAGAGAAAAGAGAAAGAAGAGAAAAGAGGAATGAGAAAAGATGAGAATAGGGAGAAAGAGAAATAAAGAGAGAAGAGAAAAGAAGAGAAAAGAGGAGAGAGAAAAGAGAAAAGTGAAGAGAAAATAGATAACGAGAAATGAGACAAGAGAAAAAGATTACAAGAGAGAAAAGAAGAGAAAAGAGAAAAGAAGACAAAAGAGAAAAGAAGAGAAAAGAGAAAGTAGAATATAAGAGAAAGAGAAAAGAAGAGAAAAGAGAAAAGAAGAGAAAAGAGAAAGTAGAATGTAAGAGAAAGAGAAAAGAAGAGAAAGGAGAAAAGAAGAGTCAAGAGAAAGTAGAATGTAAGAGAAAGAGAAAAGAAGAGAAAACAGAATAGAAGAGAAAAGAGGAAAGTGAAAAGGAGATAAAAGCGGAAAGAGAAAAGAGAAAAGTGAAGAGAAAAGAGAAAGTAGAATATAAGAGAAAGAGAAAAGAAGAGAAAAGTGAAAAGAAGAGAAAAGAGAAAGTAGAATATAAGAGAAAGAGAAAAGAAGAGAAAAGAGAAAGTAGAATGTAAGAAAAAGAGAAAAGAAGTGAAAAGAGAAAAGAAGAGAAATGAGAAAAGATAAAAGAAGAGAAATGAGAAATGAGAAAACAAGACAAAAGAGAAAAGAGAAATGACAAAAGTGAAAAGAGAAAAGAAGAGGAAAGAGAATTGAGAAAAGAAGAGATAAGAGAAAAGCAGTGAAAAGAGCAAAGGAGAGAAAAGAGAAAAGAAGAGATAAGCGAAAAGCAGTGAAAAGAGAAGTGAAGAGAAAAGAGAAATGAAGAGCAAAGAGAATAGAAGAGAAAAGAGAAGTGAAGAGAAATGAGAAATGAAGAGAAAAGAGAAAAGAAGAGAAAAGAGAAAAGAAGAGAAAACAGAAAAGATAAATGAAGAGAAATGAGAAAAGAGAAATGACAAATTGAAAAGAGAAAAGAAGAGGAAAGAGAATAGAGAAAACAAGAGAAAAGAGAAAACAAGAGAAAAGAAAAAAGGTAAAAGAAGAGAATAGAGAATAGAAGAGAAGAGGAAAGAGAAAAGGAAAGATAAGAAAAAAGTAGAGAAAAGTGAAAAGAAAAAAGAAATGAAGCGAAAAGAGGAAAGAGAAAAGAAGAGAAAAGAGAAAGAAGAGAAAAGAGGAATGAAAAAGATGAGAAAAGGGTGAAAGAGAAATAAAGAGAGAAGAGAAAAGAAGAGAAATGAGGAAAGAGAAAAGAGAAAAGTGAAGAGAAAAGAGATAACGAGAAATAAGACAAGAGAAAAAGATTACAAGAGAAAAAAGAAGAGAAAAGAGAAAAGAAGAGAAAAGAGAAAAGAAGAGAAAAGAGAAAGTGGAATATTAGAGAAAGAGAAAAGAAGAGAAAAGACAAAATAGAATGTAAGAGAAAGAGAAAAGAAGAGAAAACAGAAAAGAAGAGAAATGAGAAATGAGAAATGACAAAAGTGAAAAGAGAAAAGAAGAGGAACGAGCATTGAGAAAAGAAGAGAAAAGAGAAAAGAAGAGAAAAGAGAAAAGTGAAATGAAGAGCAAATTAGAAAAAAGAGCAAAGAATGGAAAAGAGCAAAGAAGAGAAAAGAGAAAACAAGAGAAAAGAGTAAAGAGAAATGAGAAAAGTGAAGAGAAGAGAGAAAACGAGAAATGAGACAAGAGAAAAAGATTACAAGAGAGAAAAGAAGAGAAAAAAGAAATGAAGAGAAAAGAGAAAGTAGAATATAAGAGAAAGAGAAATGATGAGAAAAGAGAAAACAAGAGAAAAGAGAAAATAAGAGAACAGAGAAAAGAAGTGAAAAGAGCAAAGAAGAGAAAATGCAGTGGAGAAAGGAAGAGAAGGGGGAAAATAAGAGAAAAGAGAAAAGAGATTTGAAGAGAAAAGAGAATTGAGAAAAGACGAGAAAAGAGAAAGAAGAGAAAAGAGAAAAGAAGAGAAAAGACAAAAGATAAATGAAGAGAAATGAGAAAAGAGAAATGACAAATTGAAAAGAGAAAAGAAGAGGAAAGAGAATAGAGAAAACAAGAGAAAAGAGAAAACAAGAGAAAAGAAAAAAGGAAAAAGAAGAGAAAAGAGAATAGAAGGGAAGAGGAGAGAGAAAAGGAGAGAAAAGAAAAAAGAAGAGAAAAGTGAAAAGAGAAAAGAGAAAAGAAGCGAAAAGAGGAAAGAGAAAAGAAGAGAAAAGAGAAAAGAAGAGGAAAGAGAATTGAGAAAAGAAGAGAAAAGAGAAAAGATAAAGACGAGAAAAGAGAAATGAGAAAACAAGACAGAAAAAAAAGAGAAATGACAAAAATAAAAAGAGAAAAGAAGAGGAAAGTGACTAAGGAAAACAAGAGAAAATAGAAAACAAGAGAAACGAAAAAAGAGAAAAGAAGAGAAAAGAGAAGAGAGGAGAAAAGAGAAATGTAGAGAAAACAGTAAAGAAGAGAACAGAGAAAAGAAAGCAAGAAGAGAAAAGAGAAAAGAAGTGAAAAGAGAAAAGAAGAGAAAAGAGAAAACAAGAGAAAAGAGGAAAGAGAAAAGAGAAAAGTGAAGCGAAAATAGAAAACAAGAAATGAGACAAGAGAAAAAGATTACAAGAGAGAAAAGAAGAGAAAAAAGAAAAGAAGAGAAAAGAGAAAGTAGAATATAAGAGAAAGAGAAAACATGAGAAAAGAGAAAAGAAGAGAAATGAGAAAAGAAGAGAAAAGAGAAAAGATAAAAGACGAGAAAAGAGAAATGAGAAAACAAGACAGAAGAAAAAACAGATATGACAAAAGTAAAAAGAGAAAAGAAGAGGAATGAGACCTGAGAAAACAAGAGAAAAGAGAAAACACGAGAAAAGAAAAAAGAGAAAATAAGAGAAAAGAGAAGAGAAGAGAAAAGAGAAACGTAGAGAAATGAGTAAAGAAGAGAAAAGAGAAAAGAAAACAAGAAGAGAAAAGAGAAAAGAAGAGAAAAGAGAACCGATAAATGAAGAGAAAAGAGAAATGACAAAAGTGAAAAGAGAAACTAAGAGGAAAGAGAATGGAGAAAACAAGACAAAAGAGAAAACAAGAGAAAAGAAAAAAGAGAAAAGAAGAGAAAAGAGAAAAGAAGTGAAAAGAGAAACGCAGAGAAAAGAGTAAAGAAGAGAAAAGAAAAAAGAAAAAAGAAGAGAAAAGAAGTGAAAAGAGAAAAGAAGGGAAAAGAGATAAGAAGAGAAAAGAGAAAAGAAGAGAAAAGCAGTGAAAAGAGAAAACAAGAGAAAAGAGAATAGAAGGGAAAAGAGAAGAGAAGAGAAAAGAGAACCGATAAATGAAGAGAAAAGAGAACCGATAAATGAAGAGAAAAGAGAAATGACAAAAGTGACAAGAGAAACTAAGAGTAAAGAGAATAGAGAAAACAAGACAAAAGAGAAAACAAGAGAAAAGAAAAAAGAGAAAAGAAGAGAAAGGAGTAAAGAAGTGACAAGAGAAACGCAGAGAAAAGAGTAAAGAAGAGAAAAGAAAAAAGAAGAGAAAAGAAGTGAAAAGTTAAAAGAAGTGAAAAGAGATAAGAAGAGAAAAGAGGAAAGAAGACAAAAGCAGTGAAAAGAGAAAAGAAGAGAAAAGAGAATAGAAGAGAAAAGAGAAAACAAGAGAAAAGAGGAAAGAGAAAAGAGAAAAGTGAAGAGAAAATAGAAAACGAGAAATGAGACAAGAGAAAAAGATTACAAGAGTGAAAAGAAGAGAAAAAAGAAAAGAAGAGAAAAGAGAAAGTAGAATATAAGAGAAAGAGAAAAGATGAGAAAAGAGAAAAGAAGAGAAAAGAGATAGAAGAGAAATGAGAAAAGAAGAGAAAAGAGAAAAGAAGAGAAATGAGAAGAGATAAATGAAGAGAAGTGAGAAAAGAGAAATGACAAATTGAAAAGAGAAAAGAAGAGGAAAGAGAATTGAGAAAACAAGAGAAAAGTGAAAATAAGAGAAAAGAAAAAAGGAAAAAGAAGAGAAAAGAGATAAGAAGAGAAAAGAGAAAAGAAGACAAAAGCAGTGAAAAGAGAAAAGAAGAGAAAAGAGAATAGAAGAGAAAAGAGAAAAGAAGCGAAAAGAGGAAAGAGAAAAGAAGAGAAAAGAGAAAAGAAGAGGAAAGAGAATTGAGAAAAGAAGAGAAAAGAGAAAAGATAAAAGACGAGAAAAGAGAAATGAGAAAACAAGACAGAAAAAAAAGAGAAATGACAAAAGTAAAAAGAGAAAAGAAGAGGAAAGTGACTAGAGAAAACAAGAGAAAAGAGAAAACAAGAGAAAGGTAAAAAGAGAAAAGAAGAGAAAAGAGAAGAGAGGAGAAAAGAGAAATGTAGAGAAAAGAGTAAAGAAGAGAACAGAGAAAAGAAAGCAAGAAGAGAAAAGAGAAAAGAAGTGAAAAGAGAAAAGAAGAGAAAAGAGAAAACAAGAGAAAAGAGGAAAGAGAAAAGAGAAAAGTGAAGCGAAAATAAAAAACAAGAAATGAGACAAGAGAAAAAGATTACAAGAGAGAAAAGAAGTGAAAAAAGAAAAGAAGAGAAAAGAGAAAGTAGAATATAAGAGAAAGAGAAAACATGAGAAAAGAAGAGAAATGAGAAAAGAAGAGAAAAGAGAAAAGATAAAAGACGAGAAAAGAGAAATGAGAAAACAAGACAGAAGAAAAAACAGATATGACAAAAGTAAAAAGAGAAAAGAAGAGGAATGAGACCTGAGAAAACAAGAGAAAAGAGAAAACACGAGAAAAGAAAAAAGAGAAAATAAGAGAAAAGAGAAGAGAAGAGAAAAGAGAAACGTAGAGAAATGAGTAAAGAAGAGAAAAGAGAAAAGAAAACAAGAAGAGAAAAGAGAAAAGAAGAGAAAAGAGAACCGATAAATGAAGAGAAAAGAGAAATGACAAAAGTGAAAAGAGAAACTAAGAGGAAAGAGAATGGAGAAAACAAGACAAAAGAGAAAACAAGAGAAAAGAAAAAAGAGAAAAGAAGAGAAAAGAGAAAAGAAGTGAAAAGAGATAAGAATAGAAAAGAGAAAAGATGAGAAAAGCAGTGAAAAGAGAAAACAAGAGAAAAGAGAATAGAAGGGAAAAGAGAAGAGAAGAGAAAAGAGAACCGATAAATGAAGAGAAAAGAGAACCGATAAATGAAGAGAAAAGAGAAATGACAAAAGTGACAAGAGAAACTAAGAGGAAAGAGAATAGAGAAAACAAGACAAAAGAGAAAACAAGAGAAAAGAAAAAAGAGAAAAGAAGAGAAAGGAGAAAAGAAATGAAAAGAGAAACGCAGAGAAAAGAGTAAAGTAGAGAAAAGAAAAAAGAAAAAAGAAGAGAAAAGAAGTGAAAAGAGAAAAGAAGGGAAAAGAGATAAGAAGAGAAAAGAGAAAAGAAGAGAAAAGCAGTGAAAAGAGAAAAGAAGAGAAAAGAGAATAGAAGGGAAAAGAGAAGAGAAGAGAAAAGAGAACGGATAAATGAAGAGAAAAGAGAAACGATAAATGAAGAGAAAAGAGAAATGACAAAAGTGACAAGAGAAACTAAGAGGAAAGAGAATAGAGAAAACAAGACAAAAGAGAAAACAAGAGAAAAGAAAAAAGAGAAAAGAAGAGAAAGGAGAAAAGAAGTGAAAAGAGAAAAGAAGTGAAAAGAGATAAGAAGAGAAAAGAGAAAAGAAGAGAAAAGAGAATAGAAGAGAAAAGAGAAAACAAGAGAAAAGAGGAAAGAGAAAAGAAGAGAAAAGAGAAAAGAAGAGGAAAGAGAATTGAGAAAAGAAGAGAAAAGAGAAAAGATAAAAGACGAGAAAAGAGAAATGAGAAAACAAGACAGAAAAAAAAGAGAAATGACAAAAGTAAAAAGAGAAAAGAAGAGGAAAGTGACTAGAGAAAACAAGAGAAAAGAGAAAACAAGAGAAAGGTAAAAAGAGAAAAGAAGAGAAAAGAGAAGAGAGGAGAAAAGAGAAATGTAGAGAAAAGAGTAAAGAAGAGAACAGAGAAAAGAAAGCAAGAAGAGAAAAGAGAAAAGAAGTGAAAAGAGAAAAGAAGAGAAAAGAGAAAACAAGAGAAAAGAGGAAAGAGAAAAGAGAAAAGTGAAGCGAAAATAGAAAACAAGAAATGAGACAAGAGAAAAAGATTACAAGAGAGAAAAGAAGTGAAAAAAGAAAAGAAGAGAAAAGAGAAAGTAGAATATAAGAGAAAGAGAAAACATGAGAAAAGAGAAAAGAAGAGAAATGAGAAAAGAAGAGAAAAGAGAAAAGATAAAAGACGAGAAAAGAGAAATGAGAAAACAAGACAGAAGAAAAAACAGATATGACAAAAGTAAAAAGAGAAAAGAAGAGGAATGAGACCTGAGAAAACAAGAGAAAAGAGAAAACACGAGAAAAGAAAAAAGAGAAAATAAGAGAAAAGAGAAGAGAAGAGAAAAGAGAAACGTAGAGAAATGAGTAAAGAAGAGAAAAGAGAAAAGAAAACAAGAAGAGAAAAGAGAAAAGAAGAGAAAAGAGAACCGATAAATGAAGAGAAAAGAGAAATGACAAAAGTGAAAAGAGAAACTAAGAGGAAAGAGAATGGAGAAAACAAGACAAAAGAGAAAACAAGAGAAAAGAAAAAAGAGAAAAGAAGAGAAAAGAGAAAAGAAGTGAAAAGAGAAACGCAGAGAAAAGAGTAAAGAAGAGAAAAGAAAAAAGAAAAAAGTAGAGAAAAGAAGTGAAAAGAGAAAAGAAGGGAAAAGAGATAAGAAGAGAAAAGAGAAAAGAAGAGAAAAGCAGTGAAAAGAGAAAACAAGAGAAAAGAGAATAGAAGGGAAAAGAGAAGAGAAGAGAAAAGAGAACCGATAAATGAAGAGAAAAGAGAACCGATAAATGAAGAGAAAAGAGAAATGACAAAAGTGACAAGAGAAACTAAGAGGAAAGAGAATAGAGAAAAGAAGACAAAAGAGAAAACAAGAGAAAAGAAAAAAGAGAAAAGAAGAGAAAGGAGAAAAGAAATGAAAAGAGAAACGCAGAGAAAAGAGTAAAGTAGAGAAAAGAAAAAAGAAAAAAGAAGAGAAAAGAAGTGAAAAGAGAAAAGAAGGGAAAAGAGATAAGAAGAGAAAAGAGAAAAGAAGAGAAAAGCAGTGAAAAGAGAAAACAAGAGAAAAGAGAATAGAAGGGAAAAGAGAAGAGAAGAGAAAAGAGAACGGATAAATGAAGAGAAAAGAGAACCGATAAATGAAGAGAAAAGAGAAATGACAAAAGTGACAAGAGAAACTAAGAGGAAAGAGAATAGAGAAAACAAGACAAAAGAGAAAACAAGAGAAAAGAAAAAAGAGAAAAGAAGAGAAAGGAGAAAAGAAGTGAAAAGAGAAACGCAGAGAAAAGAGTAAAGAAGAGAAAAGAAAAAAAGAAGAGAAAAGAAGTGAAAAGATAAAAGAAGTGAAAAGAGATAAGAAGAGAAAAGAGAAAAGAAGACAAAAGCAGTGAAAAGAGAAAAGAAGAGAAAAGAGAATAGAAGAGAAAAGAGAAAAGAAGCGAAAAGAGGAAAGAGAAAAGAAGAGAAAAGAGAATAGAAGAGGAAAGAGAATTGAGAAAAGAAGAGAAAAGAGAAAAGATAAAAGACGAGAAAAGAGAAATGAGAAAACAAGACAGAAAAAAAAGAGAAATGACAAAAGTAAAAAGAGAAAAGAAGAGGAAAGTGACTAGAGAAAACAAGAGAAAAGAGAAAACAAGAGAAAAGTAAAAAGAGAAAAGAAGAGAAAAGAGAAGAGAGGAGAAAAGAGAAATGTAGAGAAAAGAGTAAAGAAGAGAACAGAGAAAAGAAAGCAAGAAGAGAAAAGAGAAAAGAAGTGAAAAGAGAAAAGAAGAGAAAAGAGAAAACAAGAGAAAAGAGGAAAGAGAAAAGAGAAAAGTGAAGCGAAAATAGAAAACAAGAAATGAGACAAGAGAAAAAGATTACAAGAGAGAAAAGAAGTGAAAAAAGAAAAGAAGAGAAAAGAGAAAGTAGAATATAAGAGAAAGAGAAAACATGAGAAAAGAGAAAAGAAGAGAAATGAGAAAAGAAGAGAAAAGAGAAAAGATAAAAGACGAGAAAAGAGAAATGAGAAAACAAGACAGAAGAAAAAACAGATATGACAAAAGTAAAAAGAGAAAAGAAGAGGAATGAGACCTGAGAAAACAAGAGAAAAGAGAAAACACGAGAAAAGAAAAAAGAGAAAATAAGAGAAAAGAGAAGAGAAGAGAAAAGAGAAACGTAGAGAAATGAGTAAAGAAGAGAAAAGAGAAAAGAAAACAAGAAGAGAAAAGAGAAAAGAAGAGAAAAGAGAACCGATAAATGAAGAGAAAAGAGAAATGACAAAAGTGAAAAGAGAAACTAAGAGGAAAGAGAATGGAGGAAACAAGACAAAAGAGAAAACAAGAGAAAAGAAAACAAGAGAAAAGAAGAAAGAGAAAAGAGAAAAGTGAAGAGAAAATAGAAAACGAGAAATGAGACAAGAGAAAAAGATTACAAGAGTGAAAAGAAGAGAAAAAAGAAAAGAAGAGAAAAGAGAAAGTAGAAAAGAGAAAGAGAAAAGATGAGAAAAGACAAAAGAAGAGAAAAGAGATAGAAGAGAAATGAGAAAAGAAGAGAAAAGAGAAAAGAAGACAAATGAGAAGAGATAAATGAAGAGAAGTGAGAAAAGAGAAATGACAAATTGAAAAGAGAAAAGAAGAGGAAAGAGAATTGAGAAAACAAGAGAAAAGAGAAAATAAGAGAAAAGAAAAAAGGAAAAAGAAGAGAAAAGAGAATAGAAGAGAAGAGGAAAGAGAAAAGGAGAGAAAAGAAAAAAGAAGAGAAAAGTGAAAAGAGAAAAGAGAAAAGAAGCGAAAAGAGGAAAGAGAAAAGAAGAGAAAAGAGAAAAGAAGAGGAAAGAGAATTGAGAAAAGAAGAGAAAAGAGAAAAGATAAAAGACGAGAAAAGAGAAATGAGAAAACAAGACAGAAAAAAAAAGAGAAATGACAAAAGTAAAAAGAGAAAAGAAGAGGAAAGTGACTAGAGAAAACAAGAGAAAAGAGAAAACAAGAGAAAAGTAAAAAGAGAAAAGAAGAGAAAAGAGAAGAGAGGAGAAAAGAGAAATGTAGAGAAAAGAGTAAAGAAGAGAACAGAGAAAAGAAAGCAAGAAGAGAAAAGAGAAAAGAAGTGAAAAGAGAAAAGAAGAGAAAAGAGAAAACAAGAGAAAAGAGGAAAGAGAAAAGAGAAAAGTGAAGCGAAAATAGAAAACAAGAAATGAGACAAGAGAAAAAGATTACAAGAGAGAAAAGAAGTGAAAAAAGAAAAGAAGAGAAAAGAGAAAGTAGAATATAAGAGAAAGAGAAAACATGAGAAAAGAGAAAAGAAGAGAAATGAGAAAAGAAGAGAAAAGAGAAAAGATAAAAGACGAGAAAAGAGAAATGAGAAAACAAGACAGAAGAAAAAACAGATATGACAAAAGTAAAAAGAGAAAAGAAGAGGAATGAGACCTGAGAAAACAAGAGAAAAGAGAAAACACGAGAAAAGAAAAAAGAGAAAATAAGAGAAAAGAGAAGAGAAGAGAAAAGAGAAACGTAGAGAAATGAGTAAAGAAGAGAAAAGAGAAAAGAAAACAAGAAGAGAAAAGAGAAAAGAAGAGAAAAGAGAACCGATAAATGAAGAGAAAAGAGAAATGACAAAAGTGAAAAGAGAAACTAAGAGGAAAGAGAATGGAGAAAACAAGACAAAAGAGAAAACAAGAGGAAAGAAAAAAGAGAAAAGAAGAGAAAAGAGAAAAGAAGTGAAAAGAGAAACGCAGAGAAAAGAGTAAAGAAGAGAAAAGAAAAAAGAAAAAAGTAGAGAAAAGAAGTGAAGAGAAAAGAAGGGAAAAGAGATAAGAAGAGAAAAGAGAAAAGAAGAGAAAAGCAGTGAAAAGAGAAAACAAGAGAAAAGAGAATAGAAGGGAAAAGAGAAGAGAAGAGAAAAGAGAACCGATAAATGAAGAGAAAAGAGAACCGATAAACGAAGAGAAAAGAGAAATGACAAAAGTGACAAGAGAAACTAAGAGGAAAGAGAATAGAGAAAACAAGACAAAAGAGAAAACAAGAGAAAAGAAAAAAGAGAAAAGAAGAGAAAGGAGAAAAGAAATGAAAAGAGAAACGCAGAGAAAAGAGTAAAGAAGAGAAAAGAAAAAAGAAGAGAAAAGAAGTGAAAAGATAAAAGAAGTGAAAAGAGATAAGAAGAGAAAAGAGAAAAGAAGACAAAAGCAGTGAAAAGAGAAAAGAGAAAACAAGAGAAAAGAGGAAAGAGAAAAGAGAAAAGTGAAGAGAAAATAGAAAACGAGAAATGAGACAAGAGAAAAAGATTACAAAAGAGAAAATAAGAGAAAAAAGAAATGAAGAGAAAAGAGAAAGTAGAATATAAGAGAAAGGGAAAGATGAGAAAAGAGAAAAGAAGAGAAAATGAAGTGGAGAAACGCAGAGAAGGGGGAAAATAAGAGAAAAGAGAAAAGATAATTGAAGAGAAAAGAGAATTGAGAAAAGAAGAGAAAAGAGAAAAGATAAATGAAGAGAAATGAGAAAAGAGAAATGACAAATTGAAAAGAGAAAAGAAGAGGAAAGAGAATAGAGAAAACAAGAGAAAATAGAAAACAAGAGAAAAGAAAAAAGGAAAAAGAAGAGAAAAGAGAATAGAAGAGAAGAGGAAAGAGAAAAGGAGAGAAAAGAAAAAAGAACAGAAAAGTGAAAAGAGAAAAGAGAAAAGAAGCAAAAAGAGAAAAGAGAAAAGAACACAAGAAGAGAAAAGAGAAAAGAAGTGAAAAGAGAAAAGAAGAGAAAAGAGAAAAGAAGTGGAAAGAGAATTGAGAAAAGAAGAGAAAAGATAAAAGATAAATGAAGAGAAATGAGAAAAGAGGAATGACAAATTGAAAAGAGAAAAGAAGAGGAAAGAGAATAGAGAAAACAAGAGAAAAGAGAAAACAAGAGAAAAGAAAAAAGGAAAAAGAAGAGAAAAGAGAATAGAAGAGAAGAGGAAAGAGAAAAGGAGAGAAAAGAAAAAAGAAGAGAAAAGTGAAAAGAGAAAAGAGAAAAGAAGCGAAAAGAGGAAAGAGAAAAGAAGAGAAAAGAGAAAAGAAGAGGAAAGAGAATTGAGAAAAGAAGAGAAAAGAGAAAAGATAAAAGACGAGAAAAGAGAAATGAGAAAACAAGACAGAAAAAAAAGAGAAATGACAAAAGTAAAAAGAGAAAAGAAGAGGAAAGAGAAGAGAGGAGAAAAGAGAAACGTAGAGAAATGAGTAAAGAAGAGAAAAGAGAAAAGAAAACAAGAAGAGAAAAGAGAAAAGAAGAGAAAAGAGAACCGATAAATGAAGAGAAAAGAGAAATGACAAAAGTGAAAAGAGAAACTAAGAGGAAAGAGAATGGAGAAAACAAGACAAAAGAGAAAACAAGAGAAAAGAAAAAAGAGAAAAGAAGAGAAAAGAGAAAAGAAGTGATAAGAGAAACGCAGAGAAAAGAGTAAAGAAGAGAAAAGAAAAAAGAAAAAAGAAGAGAAAAGAAGTGAAAAGAGAAAAGAAGGGAAAAGAGATAAGAAGAGAAAAGAGAAAAGAAGAGAAAAGCAGTGAAAAGAGAAAACAAGAGAAAAGAGAATAGAAGGGAAAAGAGAAGAGAAGAGAAAAGAGAACGGATAAATGAAGAGAAAAGAGAACCGATAAATGAAGAGAAAAGAGAAATGACAAAAGTGACAAGAGAAACTAAGAGGAAAGAGAATAGAGAAAACAAGACAAAAGAGAAAACAAGAGAAAAGAAAAAAGAGAAAAGAAGAGAAAGGAGAAAAGAAGTGAAAAGAGAAACGCAGAGAAAAGAGTAAAGAAGAGAAAAGAAAAAAGAAGAGAAAAGAAGTGAAAAGATAAAAGAAGTGAAAAGAGATAAGAAGAGAAAAGAGAAAAGAAGACAAAAGCAGTGAAAAGAGAAAAGAAGAGAAAAGAGAATAGAAGAGAAAAGAGAAAACAAGAGAAAAGAGGAAAGAGAAAACGGAAAAGTGAAGAGAAAATAGAAAACGAGAAATGAGACAAGAGAAAAAGATTACAAGAGTGAAAAGAAGAGAAAAAAGAAAAGAAGAGAAAAGAGAAAGTAGAAAAGAGAAAGAGAAAAGATGAGAAAAGAGAAAAGAAGAGAAAAGAGATAGAAGAGAAATGAGAAAAGAAGAGAAAAGAGAAAAGAAGACACATGAGAAGAGATAAATGAAGAGAAGTGAGAAAAGAGAAATGACAAATTGAAAAGAGAAAAGAAGAGGAAAGAGAATTGAGAAAACAAGAGAAAAGAGAAAATAAGAGAAAAGAAAAAAGGAAAAAGAAGAGAAAAGAGAATAGAAGAGAAGAGGAAAGAGAAAAGGAGAGAAAAGAAAAAAGAAGAGAAAAGTGAAAAGAGAAAAGAGAAAAGAAGCGAAAAGAGGAAAGAGAAAAGAAGAGAAAAGAGAAAAGAAGAGGAAAGAGAATTGAGAAAAGAAGAGAAAAGAGAAAAGATAAAAGACGAGAAAAGACAAATGAGAAAACAAGACAGAAAAAAAAGAGAAATGACAAAAGTAAAAAGAGAAAAGAAGAGGAAAGTGACTAGAGAAAACAAGAGAAAAGAGAAAACAAGAGAAAATAGAAAACAAGAGAAAAGAAAAAAGGAAAAAGAAGAGAAAAGAGAATAGAAGAGAAGAGGAAAGACAAAAGGAGAGAAAAGAAAAAAGAACAGAAAAGTGAAAAGAGAAAAGAGAAAAGAAGCAAAAAGAGAAAAGAGAAAAGAACACAAGAAGAGAAAAGAGAAAAGAAGTGAAAAGAGAAAAGAAGAGAAAAGAGAAAAGAAGTGGAAAGAGAATTGAGAAAAGAAGAGAAAAGATAAAAGATAAATGAAGAGAAATGAGAAAAGAGGAATGACAAATTGAAAAGAGAAAAGAAGAGGAAAGAGAATAGAGAAAACAAGAGAAAAGAAAAAAGGAAAAAGAAGAGAAAAGAGAATAGAAGAGAAGAGGAAAGAGAAAAGGAGAGAGAAGAAAAAAGAAGAGAAAAGAGAAAAGAAGCGAAAAGAGGAAAGAGAAAAGAAGAGAAAAGAGAAAAGAAGAGGAAAGAGAATTAGGAAAAGAAGAGAAAAGAGAAAAGATAAAAGACGAGAAAAGAGAAATGAGAAAACAAGACAGAAAAAAAAGAGAAATGACAAAAGTAAAAAGAGAAAAGAAGAGGAAAGTGACTAGAGAAAACAAGAGAAAAGAGAAAACAAGAGAAAAGTAAAAAGAGAAAGGAAGAGAAAAGAGAAGAGAGGAGAAAAGAGAAACATAGAGAAATGAGTAAAGAAGAGAAAAGAGAAAAGAAAACAAGAAGAGAAAAGAGAAAAGAAGAGAAAAGAGAACCGATAAATGAAGAGAAAAGAGAAATGACAAAAGTGAAAAGAGAAACTAAGAGGAAAGAGAATGGAGAAAACAAGACAAAAGAGAAAACAAGAGAAAAGAAAAAAGAGAAAAGAAGAGAAAAGAGAAAAGAAGTGAAAAGAGAAACGCAGAGAAAAGAGTAAAGAAGAGAAAAGAAAAAAGAAAAAAGTAGAGAAAAGAAGTGAAAAGAGAAAAGAAGGGAAAAGAGATAAGAAGAGAAAAGAGAAAAGAAGAGAAAAGCAGTGAAAAGAGAAAACAAGAGAAAAGAGAATAGAAGGGAAAAGAGAAGAGAAGAGAAAAGAGAACCGATAAATGAAGAGAAAAGAGAACCGATAAATGAAGAGAAAAGAGAAATGACAAAAGTGACAAGAGAAACTAAGAGGAAAGAGAATAGAGAAAAGAAGACAAAAGAGAAAACAAGAGAAAAGAAAAAAGAGAAAAGAAGAGAAAGGAGAAAAGAAATGAAAAGAGAAACGCAGAGAAAAGAGTAAAGTAGAGAAAAGAAAAAAGAAAAAAGAAGAGAAAAGAAGTGAAAAGAGAAAAGAAGGGAAAAGAGATAAGAAGAGAAAAGAGAAAAGAAGAGAAAAGCAGTGAAAAGAGAAAACAAGAGAAAAGAGAATAGAAGGGAAAAGAGAAGAGAAGAGAAAAGAGAACGGATAAATGAAGAGAAAAGAGAACCGATAAATGAAGAGAAAAGAGAAATGACAAAAGTGACAAGAGAAACTAAGAGGAAAGAGAATAGAGAAAACAAGACAAAAGAGAAAACAAGAGAAAAGAAAAAAGAGAAAAGAAGAGAAAGGAGAAAAGAAGTGAAAAGAGAAACGCAGAGAAAAGAGTAAAGAAGAGAAAAGAAAAAAAGAAGAGAAAAAAAAGTGAAAAGATAAAAGAAGTGAAAAGAGATAAGAAGAGAAAAGAGAAAAGAAGACAAAAGCAGTGAAAAGAGAAAAGAAGAGAAAAGAGAATAGAAGAGAAAAGAGAAAAGAAGCGAAAAGAGGAAAGAGAAAAGAAGAGAAAAGAGAAAAGAAGAGGAAAGAGAATTGAGAAAAGAAGAGAAAAGAGAAAAGATAAAAGACGAGAAAAGAGAAATGAGAAAACAAGACAGAAAAAAAAGAGAAATGACAAAAGTAAAAAGAGAAAAGAAGAGGAAAGTGACTAGAGAAAACAAGAGAAAAGAGAAAACAAGAGAAAAGTAAAAAGAGAAAAGAAGAGAAAAGAGAAGAGAGGAGAAAAGAGAAATCTAGAGAAAAGAGTAAAGAAGAGAACAGAGAAAAGAAAGCAAGAAGAGAAAAGAGAAAAGAAGTGAAAAGAGAAAAGAAGAGAAAAGAGAAAACAAGAGAAAAGAGGAAAGAGAAAAGAGAAAAGTGAAGTGAAAATAGAAAACAAGAAATGAGACAAGAGAAAAAGATTACAAGAGAGAAAAGAAGAGAAAAAAGAAAAGAAGAGAAAAGAGAAAGTAGAATATAAGAGAAAGAGAAAACATGAGAAAAGAGAAAAGAAGAGAAATGAGAAAAGAAGAGAAAAGAGAAAAGATAAAAGACGAGAAAAGAGAAATGAGAGAACAAGACAGAAGAAAAAACAATTATGACAAAAGTAAAAAGAGAAAAGAAGAGGAATGAGACCTGAGAAAACAAGAGAAAAGAGAAAACACGAGAAAAGAAAATAGAGAAAATAAGAGAAAAGAGAAGAGAAGAGAAAAGAGTAACGTAGAGAAATGAGTAAAGAAGAGAAAAGAGAAAAGAAAACAAGAAGAGAAAAGAGAAAAGAAGAGAAAAGAGAACCGATAAATGAAGAGAAAAGAGAAATGACAAAAGTGAAAAGAGAAACTAAGAGGAAAGAGAATGGAGAAAACAAGACAAAAGAGAAAACAAGAGAAAAGAAAAAAGAGAAAAGAAGAGAAAAGAGAAAAGAAGTGAAAAGAGAAACGCAGAGAAAAGAGTAAAGAAGAGAAAAGAAAAAAGAAAAAAGTAGAGAAAAGAAGTGAAAAGAGAAAAGAAGGGAAAAGAGATAAGAAGAGAAAAGAGAAAAGAAGAGAAAAGCAGTGAAAAGAGAAAACAAGAGAAAAGAGAATAGAAGGGAAAAGAGAAGAGAAGAGAAAAGAGAACCGATAAATGAAGAGAAAAGAGAACCGATAAATGAAGAGAAAAGAGAAATGACAAAAGTGACAAGAGAAACTAAGAGGAAAGAGAATAGAGAAAAGAAGACAAAAGAGAAAACAAGAGAAAAGAAAAAAGAGAAAAGAAGAGAAAGGAGAAAAGAAATGAAAAGAGAAACGCAGAGAAAAGAGTAAAGTAGAGAAAAGAAAAAAGAAAAAAGAAGAGAAAAGAAGTGAAAAGAGAAAAGAAGGGAAAAGAGATAAGAAGAGAAAAGAGAAAAGAAGAGAAAAGCAGTGAAAAGAGAAAACAAGAGAAAAGAGAATAGAAGGGAAAAGAGAAGAGAAGAGAAAAGAGAACGGATAAATGAAGAGAAAAGAGAACCGATAAATGAAGAGAAAAGAGAAATGACAAAAGTGACAAGAGAAACTAAGAGGAAAGAGAATAGAGAAAACAAGACAAAAGAGAAAACAAGAGAAAAGAAAAAAGAGAAAAGAAGAGAAAGGAGAAAAGAAGTGAAAAGAGAAACGCAGAGAAAAGAGTAAAGAAGAGAAAAGAAAAAAAGAAGAGAAAAAAAAGTGAAAAGATAAAAGAAGTGAAAAGAGATAAGAAGAGAAAAGAGAAAAGAAGACAAAAGCAGTGAAAAGAGAAAAGAAGAGAAAAGAGAATAGAAGAGAAAAGAGAAAAGAAGCGAAAAGAGGAAAGAGAAAAGAAGAGAAAAGAGAAAAGAAGAGGAAAGAGAATTGAGAAAAGAAGAGAAAAGAGAAAAGATAAAAGACGAGAAAAGAGAAATGAGAAAACAAGACAGAAAAAAAAGAGAAATGACAAAAGTAAAAAGAGAAAAGAAGAGGAAAGTGACTAGAGAAAACAAGAGAAAAGAGAAAACAAGAGAAAAGTAAAAAGAGAAAAGAAGAGAAAAGAGAAGAGAGGAGAAAAGAGAAATCTAGAGAAAAGAGTAAAGAAGAGAACAGAGAAAAGAAAGCAAGAAGAGAAAAGAGAAAAGAAGTGAAAAGAGAAAAGAAGAGAAAAGAGAAAACAAGAGAAAAGAGGAAAGAGAAAAGAGAAAAGTGAAGTGAAAATAGAAAACAAGAAATGAGACAAGAGAAAAAGATTACAAGAGAGAAAAGAAGAGAAAAAAGAAAAGAAGAGAAAAGAGAAAGTAGAATATAAGAGAAAGAGAAAACATGAGAAAAGAGAAAAGAAGAGAAATGAGAAAAGAAGAGAAAAGAGAAAAGATAAAAGACGAGAAAAGAGAAATGAGAGAACAAGACAGAAGAAAAAACAATTATGACAAAAGTAAAAAGAGAAAAGAAGAGGAATGAGACCTGAGAAAACAAGAGAAAAGAGAAAACACGAGAAAAGAAAATAGAGAAAATAAGAGAAAAGAGAAGAGAAGAGAAAAGAGTAACGTAGAGAAATGAGTAAAGAAGAGAAAAGAGAAAAGAAAACAAGAAGAGAAAAGAGAAAAGAAGAGAAAAGAGAACCGATAAATGAAGAGAAAAGAGAAATGACAAAAGTGAAAAGAGAAACTAAGAGGAAAGAGAATGGAGAAAACAAGACAAAAGAGAAAACAAGAGAAAAGAAAAAAGAGAAAAGAAGAGAAAGGAGAAAAGAAGTGAAAAGAGAAACGCAGAGAAAAGAGTAAAGAAGAGAAAAGAAAAAAAGAAGAGAAAAGAAGTGAAAAGATAAAAGAAGTGAAAAGAGATAAGAAGAGAAAAGAGAAAAGAAGAGAAAAGAGAATAGAAGAGAAAAGAGAAAACAAGAGAAAAGAGGAAAGAGAAAAGAAGAGAAAAGAGAAAAGAAGAGGAAAGAGAATTGAGAAAAGAAGAGAAAAGAGAAAAGATAAAAGACGAGAAAAGAGAAATGAGAAAACAAGACAGAAAAAAAAGAGAAATGACAAAAGTAAAAAGAGAAAAGAAGAGGAAAGTGACTAGAGAAAACAAGAGAAAAGAGAAAACAAGAGAAAGGTAAAAAGAGAAAAGAAGAGAAAAGAGAAGAGAGGAGAAAAGAGAAATGTAGAGAAAAGAGTAAAGAAGAGAACAGAGAAAAGAAAGCAAGAAGAGAAAAGAGAAAAGAAGTGAAAAGAGAAAAGAAGAGAAAAGAGAAAACAAGAGAAAAGAGGAAAGAGAAAAGAGAAAAGTGAAGCGAAAGTAGAAAACAAGAAATGAGACAAGAGAAAAAGATTACAAGAGAGAAAAGAAGTGAAAAAAGAAAAGAAGAGAAAAGAGAAAGTAGAATATAAGAGAAAGAGAAAACATGAGAAAAGAGAAAAGAAGAGAAATGAGAAAAGAAGAGAAAAGAGAAAAGATAAAAGACGAGAAAAGAGAAATGAGAAAACAAGACAGAAGAAAAAACAGATATGACAAAAGTAAAAAGAGAAAAGAAGAGGAATGAGACCTGAGAAAACAAGAGAAAAGAGAAAACACGAGAAAAGAAAAAAGAGAAAATAAGAGAAAAGAGAAGAGAAGAGAAAAGAGAAACGTAGAGAAATGAGTAAAGAAGAGAAAAGAGAAAAGAAAACAAGAAGAGAAAAGAGAAAAGAAGAGAAAAGAGAACCGATAAATGAAGAGAAAAGAGAAATGACAAAAGTGAAAAGAGAAACTAAGAGGAAAGAGAATGGAGAAAACAAGACAAAAGAGAAAACAAGAGAAAAGAAAAAAGAGAAAAGAAGAGAAAAGAGAAAAGAAGTGAAAAGAGAAACGCAGAGAAAAGAGTAAAGAAGAGAAAAGAAAAAAGAAAAAAGTAGAGAAAAGAAGTGAAAAGAGAAAAGAAGGGAAAAGAGATAAGAAGAGAAAAGAGAAAAGAAGAGAAAAGCAGTGAAAAGAGAAAACAAGAGAAAAGAGAATAGAAGGGAAAAGAGAAGAGAAGAGAAAAGAGAACCGATAAATGAAGAGAAAAGAGAACCGATAAACGAAGAGAAAAGAGAAATGACAAAAGTGACAAGAGAAACTAAGAGGAAAGAGAATAGAGAAAACAAGACAAAAGAGAAAACAAGAGAAAAGAAAAAAGAGAAAAGAAGAGAAAGGAGAAAAGAAATGAAAAGAGAAACGCAGAGAAAAGAGTAAAGAAGAGAAAAGAAAAAAGAAGAGAAAAGAAGTGAAAAGATAAAAGAAGTGAAAAGAGATAAGAAGAGAAAAGAGAAAAGAAGACAAAAGCAGTGAAAAGAGAAAAGAGAAAACAAGAGAAAAGAGGAAAGAGAAAAGAGAAAAGTGAAGAGAAAATAGAAAACAAGAAATGAGACAAGAGAAAAAGATTACAAAAGAGAAAATAAGAGAAAAAAGAAATGAAGAGAAAAGAGATAGTAGAATATAAGAGAAAGGGAAAGATGAGAAAAGAGAAAAGAAGAGAAAATGAAGTGGAGAAACGCAGAGAAGGGGGAAAATAAGAGAAAAGAGAAAAGATAATTGAAGAGAAAAGAGAATTGAGAAAAGAAGAGAAAAGAGAAAAGATAAATGAAGAGAAATGAGAAAAGAGAAATGACAAATTGAAAAGAGAAAAGAAGAGGAAAGAGAATAGAGAAAACAAGAGAAAATAGAAAACAAGAGAAAAGAAAAAAGGAAAAAGAAGAGAAAAGAGAATAGAAGAGAAGAGGAAAGAGAAAAGGAGAGAAAAGAAAAAAGAACAGAAAAGTGAAAAGAGAAAAGAGAAAAGAAGCAAAAAGAGAAAAGAGAAAAGAACACAAGAAGAGAAAAGAGAAAAGAAGTGAAAAGAGAAAAGAAGAGAAAAGAGAAAAGAAGTGGAAAGAGAATTGAGAAAAGAAGAGAAAAGATAAAAGATAAATGAAGAGAAATGAGAAAAGAGGAATGACAAATTGAAAAGAGAAAAGAAGAGGAAAGAGAATAGAGAAAACAAGAGAAAAGAGAAAACAAGAGAAAAGAAAAAAGGAAAAAGAAGAGAAAAGAGAATAGAAGAGAAGAGGAAAGAGAAAAGGAGAGAAAAGAAAAAAGAAGAGAAAAGTGAAAAGAGAAAAGAGAAAAGAAGCGAAAAGAGGAAAGAGAAAAGAAGAGAAAAGAGAAAAGAAGAGGAAAGAGAATTGAGAAAAGAAGAGAAAAGAGAAAAGATAAAAGACGAGAAAAGAGAAATGAGAAAACAAGACAGAAAAAAAAGAGAAATGACAAAAGTAAAAAGAGAAAAGAAGAGGAAAGAGAAGAGAGGAGAAAAGAGAAACGTAGAGAAATGAGTAAAGAAGAGAAAAGAGAAAAGAAAACAAGAAGAGAAAAGAGAAAAGAAGAGAAAAGAGAACCGATAAATGAAGAGAAAAGAGAAATGACAAAAGTGAAAAGAGAAACTAAGAGGAAAGAGAATGGAGAAAACAAGACAAAAGAGAAAACAAGAGAAAAGAAAAAAGAGAAAAGAAGAGAAAAGAGAAAAGAAGTGATAAGAGAAACGCAGAGAAAAGAGTAAAGAAGAGAAAAGAAAAAAGAAAAAAGAAGAGAAAAGAAGTGAAAAGAGAAAAGAAGGGAAAAGAGATAAGAAGAGAAAAGAGAAAAGAAGAGAAAAGCAGTGAAAAGAGAAAACAAGAGAAAAGAGAATAGAAGGGAAAAGAGAAGAGAAGAGAAAAGAGAACGGATAAATGAAGAGAAAAGAGAACCGATAAATGAAGAGAAAAGAGAAATGACAAAAGTGACAAGAGAAACTAAGAGGAAAGAGAATAGAGAAAACAAGACAAAAGAGAAAACAAGAGAAAAGAAAAAAGAGAAAAGAAGAGAAAGGAGAAAAGAAGTGAAAAGAGAAACGCAGAGAAAAGAGTAAAGAAGAGAAAAGAAAAAAGAAGAGAAAAGAAGTGAAAAGATAAAAGAAGTGAAAAGAGATAAGAAGAGAAAAGAGAAAAGAAGACAAAAGCAGTGAAAAGAGAAAAGAAGAGAAAAGAGAATAGAAGAGAAAAGAGAAAACAAGAGAAAAGAGGAAAGAGAAAACGGAAAAGTGAAGAGAAAATAGAAAACGAGAAATGAGACAAGAGAAAAAGATTACAAGAGTGAAAAGAAGAGAAAAAAGAAAAGAAGAGAAAAGAGAAAGTAGAAAAGAGAAAGAGAAAAGATGAGAAAAGAGAAAAGAAGAGAAAAGAGATAGAAGAGAAATGAGAAAAGAAGAGAAAAGAGAAAAGAAGACACATGAGAAGAGATAAATGAAGAGAAGTGAGAAAAGAGAAATGACAAATTGAAAAGAGAAAAGAAGAGGAAAGAGAATTGAGAAAACAAGAGAAAAGAGAAAATAAGAGAAAAGAAAAAAGGAAAAAGAAGAGAAAAGAGAATAGAAGAGAAGAGGAAAGAGAAAAGGAGAGAAAAGAAAAAAGAAGAGAAAAGTGAAAAGAGAAAAGAGAAAAGAAGCGAAAAGAGGAAAGAGAAAAGAAGAGAAAAGAGAAAAGAAGAGGAAAGAGAATTGAGAAAAGAAGAGAAAAGAGAAAAGATAAAAGACGAGAAAAGAGAAATGAGAAAACAAGACAGAAAAAAAAGAGAAATGACAAAAGTAAAAAGAGAAAAGAAGAGGAAAGTGACTAGAGAAAACAAGAGAAAAGAGAAAACAAGAGAAAATAGAAAACAAGAGAAAAGAAAAAAGGAAAAAGAAGAGAAAAGAGAATAGAAGAGAAGAGGAAAGACAAAAGGAGAGAAAAGAAAAAAGAACAGAAAAGTGAAAAGAGAAAAGAGAAAAGAAGCAAAAAGAGAAAAGAGAAAAGAACACAAGAAGAGAAAAGAGAAAAGAAGTGAAAAGAGAAAAGAAGAGAAAAGAGAAAAGAAGTGGAAAGAGAATTGAGAAAAGAAGAGAAAAGATAAAAGATAAATGAAGAGAAATGAGAAAAGAGGAATGACAAATTGAAAAGAGAAAAGAAGAGGAAAGAGAATAGAGAAAACAAGAGAAAAGAAAAAAGGAAAAAGAAGAGAAAAGAGAATAGAAGAGAAGAGGAAAGAGAAAAGGAGAGAGAAGAAAAAAGAAGAGAAAAGAGAAAAGAAGCGAAAAGAGGAAAGAGAAAAGAAGAGAAAAGAGAAAAGAAGAGGAAAGAGAATTAGGAAAAGAAGAGAAAAGAGAAAAGATAAAAGACGAGAAAAGAGAAATGAGAAAACAAGACAGAAAAAAAAGAGAAATGACAAAAGTAAAAAGAGAAAAGAAGAGGAAAGTGACTAGAGAAAACAAGAGAAAAGAGAAAACAAGAGAAAAGTAAAAAGAGAAAGGAAGAGAAAAGAGAAGAGAGGAGAAAAGAGAAACATAGAGAAATGAGTAAAGAAGAGAAAAGAGAAAAGAAAACAAGAAGAGAAAAGAGAAAAGAAGAGAAAAGAGAACCGATAAATGAAGAGAAAAGAGAAATGACAAAAGTGAAAAGAGAAACTAAGAGGAAAGAGAATGGAGAAAACAAGACAAAAGAGAAAACAAGAGAAAAGAAAAAAGAGAAAAGAAGAGAAAAGAGAAAAGAAGTGAAAAGAGAAACGCAGAGAAAAGAGTAAAGAAGAGAAAAGAAAAAAGAAAAAAGTAGAGAAAAGAAGTGAAATGAGAAAAGAAGGGAAAAGAGATAAGAAGAGAAAAGAGAAAAGAAGAGAAAAGCAGTGAAAAGAGAAAACAAGAGAAAAGAGAATAGAAGGGAAAAGAGAAGAGAAGAGAAAAGAGAACCGATAAATGAAGAGAAAAGAGAACCGATAAATGAAGAGAAAAGAGAAATGACAAAAGTGACAAGAGAAACTAAGAGGAAAGAGAATAGAGAAAAGAAGACAAAAGAGAAAACAAGAGAAAAGAAAAAAGAGAAAAGAAGAGAAAGGAGAAAAGAAATGAAAAGAGAAACGCAGAGAAAAGAGTAAAGTAGAGAAAAGAAAAAAGAAAAAAGAAGAGAAAAGAAGTGAAAAGAGAAAAGAAGGGAAAAGAGATAAGAAGAGAAAAGAGAAAAGAAGAGAAAAGCAGTGAAAAGAGAAAACAAGAGAAAAGAGAATAGAAGGGAAAAGAGAAGAGAAGAGAAAAGAGAACGGATAAATGAAGAGAAAAGAGAACCGATAAATGAAGAGAAAAGAGAAATGACAAAAGTGACAAGAGAAACTAAGAGGAAAGAGAATAGAGAAAACAAGACAAAAGAGAAAACAAGAGAAAAGAAAAAAGAGAAAAGAAGAGAAAGGAGAAAAGAAGTGAAAAGAGAAACGCAGAGAAAAGAGTAAAGAAGAGAAAAGAAAAAAAGAAGAGAAAAAAAAGTGAAAAGATAAAAGAAGTGAAAAGAGATAAGAAGAGAAAAGAGAAAAGAAGACAAAAGCAGTGAAAAGAGAAAAGAAGAGAAAAGAGAATAGAAGAGAAAAGAGAAAAGAAGCGAAAAGAGGAAAGAGAAAAGAAGAGAAAAGAGAAAAGAAGAGGAAAGAGAATTGAGAAAAGAAGAGAAAAGAGAAAAGATAAAAGACGAGAAAAGAGAAATGAGAAAACAAGACAGAAAAAAAAGAGAAATGACAAAAGTAAAAAGAGAAAAGAAGAGGAAAGTGACTAGAGAAAACAAGAGAAAAGAGAAAACAAGAGAAAAGTAAAAAGAGAAAAGAAGAGAAAAGAGAAGAGAGGAGAAAAGAGAAATCTAGAGAAAAGAGTAAAGAAGAGAACAGAGAAAAGAAAGCAAGAAGAGAAAAGAGAAAAGAAGTGAAAAGAGAAAAGAAGAGAAAAGAGAAAACAAGAGAAAAGAGGAAAGAGAAAAGAGAAAAGTGAAGTGAAAATAGAAAACAAGAAATGAGACAAGAGAAAAAGATTACAAGAGAGAAAAGAAGAGAAAAAAGAAAAGAAGAGAAAAGAGAAAGTAGAATATAAGAGAAAGAGAAAACATGCGAAAAGAGAAAAGAAGAGAAATGAGAAAAGAAGAGAAAAGAGAAAAGATAAAAGACGAGAAAAGAGAAATGAGAGAACAAGACAGAAGAAAAAACAATTATGACAAAAGTAAAAAGAGAAAAGAAGAGGAATGAGACCTGAGAAAACAAGAGAAAAGAGAAAACACGAGAAAAGAAAATAGAGAAAATAAGAGAAAAGAGAAGAGAAGAGAAAAGAGTAACGTAGAGAAATGAGTAAAGAAGAGAAAAGAGAAAAGAAAACAAGAAGAGAAAAGAGAAAAGAAGAGAAAAGAGAACCGATAAATGAAGAGAAAAGAGAAATGACAAAAGTGAAAAGAGAAACTAAGAGGAAAGAGAATGGAGAAAACAAGACAAAAGAGAAAACAAGAGAAAAGAAAAAAGAGAAAAGAAGAGAAAAGAGAAAAGAAGTGAAAAGAGAAACGCAGAGAAAAGAGTAAAGAAGAGAAAAGAAAAAAGAAAAAAGTAGAGAAAAGAAGTGAAAAGAGAAAAGAAGGGAAAAGAGATAAGAAGAGAAAAGAGAAAAGAAGAGAAAAGCAGTGAAAAGAGAAAACAAGAGAAAAGAGAATAGAAGGGAAAAGAGAAGAGAAGAGAAAAGAGAACCGATAAATGAAGAGAAAAGAGAACCGATAAATGAAGAGAAAAGAGAAATGACAAAAGTGACAAGAGAAACTAAGAGGAAAGAGAATAGAGAAAAGAAGACAAAAGAGAAAACAAGAGAAAAGAAAAAAGAGAAAAGAAGAGAAAGGAGAAAAGAAATGAAAAGAGAAACGCAGAGAAAAGAGTAAAGTAGAGAAAAGAAAAAAGAAAAAAGAAGAGAAAAGAAGTGAAAAGAGAAAAGAAGGGAAAAGAGATAAGAAGAGAAAAGAGAAAAGAAGAGAAAAGCAGTGAAAAGAGAAAACAAGAGAAAAGAGAATAGAAGGGAAAAGAGAAGAGAAGAGAAAAGAGAACGGATAAATGAAGAGAAAAGAGAACCGATAAATGAAGAGAAAAGAGAAATGACAAAAGTGACAAGAGAAACTAAGAGGAAAGAGAATAGAGAAAACAAGACAAAAGAGAAAACAAGAGAAAAGAAAAAAGAGAAAAGAAGAGAAAGGAGAAAAGAAGTGAAAAGAGAAACGCAGAGAAAAGAGTAAAGAAGAGAAAAGAAAAAAAGAAGAGAAAAAAAAGTGAAAAGATAAAAGAAGTGAAAAGAGATAAGAAGAGAAAAGAGAAAAGAAGACAAAAGCAGTGAAAAGAGAAAAGAAGAGAAAAGAGAATAGAAGAGAAAAGAGAAAAGAAGCGAAAAGAGGAAAGAGAAAAGAAGAGAAAAGAGAAAAGAAGAGGAAAGAGAATTGAGAAAAGAAGAGAAAAGAGAAAAGATAAAAGACGAGAAAAGAGAAATGAGAAAACAAGACAGAAAAAAAAGAGAAATGACAAAAGTAAAAAGAGAAAAGAAGAGGAAAGTGACTAGAGAAAACAAGAGAAAAGAGAAAACAAGAGAAAAGTAAAAAGAGAAAAGAAGAGAAAAGAGAAGAGAGGAGAAAAGAGAAATCTAGAGAAAAGAGTAAAGAAGAGAACAGAGAAAAGAAAGCAAGAAGAGAAAAGAGAAAAGAAGTGAAAAGAGAAAAGAAGAGAAAAGAGAAAACAAGAGAAAAGAGGAAAGAGAAAAGAGAAAAGTGAAGTGAAAATAGAAAACAAGAAATGAGACAAGAGAAAAAGATTACAAGAGAGAAAAGAAGAGAAAAAAGAAAAGAAGAGAAAAGAGAAAGTAGAATATAAGAGAAAGAGAAAACATGAGAAAAGAGAAAAGAAGAGAAATGAGAAAAGAAGAGAAAAGAGAAAAGATAAAAGACGAGAAAAGAGAAATGAGAGAACAAGACAGAAGAAAAAACAATTATGACAAAAGTAAAAAGAGAAAAGAAGAGGAATGAGACCTGAGAAAACAAGAGAAAAGAGAAAACACGAGAAAAGAAAATAGAGAAAATAAGAGAAAAGAGAAGAGAAGAGAAAAGAGTAACGTAGAGAAATGAGTAAAGAAGAGAAAAGAGAAAAGAAAACAAGAAGAGAAAAGAGAAAAGAAGAGAAAAGAGAACCGATAAATGAAGAGAAAAGAGAAATGACAAAAGTGAAAAGAGAAACTAAGAGGAAAGAGAATGGAGAAAACAAGACAAAAGAGAAAACAAGAGAAAAGAAAAAAGAGAAAAGAAGAGAAAGGAGAAAAGAAGTGAAAAGAGAAACGCAGAGAAAAGAGTAAAGAAGAGAAAAGAAAAAAAGAAGAGAAAAGAAGTGAAAAGATAAAAGAAGTGAAAAGAGATAAGAAGAGAAAAGAGAAAAGAAGAGAAAAGAGAATAGAAGAGAAAAGAGAAAACAAGAGAAAAGAGGAAAGAGAAAAGAAGAGAAAAGAGAAAAGAAGAGGAAAGAGAATTGAGAAAAGAAGAGAAAAGAGAAAAGATAAAAGACGAGAAAAGAGAAATGAGAAAACAAGACAGAAAAAAAAGAGAAATGACAAAAGTAAAAAGAGAAAAGAAGAGGAAAGTGACTAGAGAAAACAAGAGAAAAGAGAAAACAAGAGAAAGGTAAAAAGAGAAAAGAAGAGAAAAGAGAAGAGAGGAGAAAAGAGAAATGTAGAGAAAAGAGTAAAGAAGAGAACAGAGAAAAGAAAGCAAGAAGAGAAAAGAGAAAAGAAGTGAAAAGAGAAAAGAAGAGAAAAGAGAAAACAAGAGAAAAGAGGAATGAGAAAAGAGAAAAGTGAAGCGAAAGTAGAAAACAAGAAATGAGACAAGAGAAAAAGATTACAAGAGAGAAAAGAAGTGAAAAAAGAAAAGAAGAGAAAAGAGAAAGTAGAATATAAGAGAAAGAGAAAACATGAGAAAAGAGAAAAGAAGAGAAATGAGAAAAGAAGAGAAAAGAGAAAAGATAAAAGACGAGAAAAGAGAAATGAGAAAACAAGACAGAAGAAAAAACAGATATGACAAAAGTAAAAAGAGAAAAGAAGAGGAATGAGACCTGAGAAAACAAGAGAAAAGAGAAAACACGAGAAAAGAAAAAAGAGAAAATAAGAGAAAAGAGAAGAGAAGAGAAAAGAGAAACGTAGAGAAATGAGTAAAGAAGAGAAAAGAGAAAAGAAAACAAGAAGAGAAAAGAGAAAAGAAGAGAAAAGAGAACCGATAAATGAAGAGAAAAGAGAAATGACAAAAGTGAAAAGAGAAACTAAGAGGAAAGAGAATGGAGAAAACAAGACAAAAGAGAAAACAAGAGAAAAGAAAAAAGAGAAAAGAAGAGAAAAGAGAAAAGAAGTGAAAAGAGAAACGCAGAGAAAAGAGTAAAGAAGAGAAAAGAAAAAAGAAAAAAGTAGAGAAAAGAAGTGAAAAGAGAAAAGAAGGGAAAAGAGATAAGAAGAGAAAAGAGAAAAGAAGAGAAAAGCAGTGAAAAGAGAAAACAAGAGAAAAGAGAATAGAAGGGAAAAGAGAAGAGAAGAGAAAAGAGAACCGATAAATGAAGAGAAAAGAGAACCGATAAATGAAGAGAAAAGAGAAATGACAAAAGTGACAAGAGAAACTAAGAGGAAAGAGACTAGAGAAAAGAAGACAAAAGAGAAAACAAGAGAAAAGAAAAAAGAGAAAAGAAGAGAAAGGAGAAAAGAAATGAAAAGAGAAACGCAGAGAAAAGAGTAAAGTAGAGAAAAGAAAAAAGAAAAAAGAAGAGAAAAGAAGTGAAAAGAGAAAAGAAGGGAAAAGAGATAAGAAGAGAAAAGAGAAAAGAAGAGAAAAGCAGTGAAAAGAGAAAACAAGAGAAAAGAGAATAGAAGGGAAAAGAGAAGAGAAGAGAAAAGAGAACGGATAAATGAAGAGAAAAGAGAACCGATAAATGAAGAGAAAAGAGAAATGACAAAAGTGACAAGAGAAACTAAGAGGAAAGAGAATAGAGAAAACAAGACAAAAGAGAAAACAAGAGAAAAGAAAAAAGAGAAAAGAAGAGAAAGGAGAAAAGAAGTGAAAAGAGAAACGCAGAGAAAAGAGTAAAGAAGAGAAAAGAAAAAAAGAAGAGAAAAGAAGTGAAAAGATAAAAGAAGTGAAAAGAGATAAGAAGAGAAAAGAGAAAAGAAGACAAAAGCAGTGAAAAGAGAAAAGAAGAGAAAAGAGAATAGAAGAGAAAAGAGAAAAGAAGCGAAAAGAGGAAAGAGAAAAGAAGAGAAAAGAGAAAAGAAGAGGAAAGAGAATTGAGAAAAGAAGAGAAAAGAGAAAAGATAAAAGACGAGAAAAGAGAAATGAGAAAACAAGACAGAAAAAAAAGAGAAATGACAAAAGTAAAAAGAGAAAAGAAGAGGAAAGTGACTAGAGAAAACAAGAGAAAAGAGAAAACAAGAGAAAAGTAAAAAGAGAAAAGAAGAGAAAAGAGAAGAGAGGAGAAAAGAGAAATGTAGAGAAAAGAGTAAAGAAGAGAACAGAGAAAAGAAAGCAAGAAGAGAAAAGAGAAAAGAAGTGAAAAGAGAAAAGAAGAGAAAAGAGAAAACAAGAGAAAAGAGGAAAGAGAAAAGAGAAAAGTGAAGCGAAAATAGAAAACAAGAAATGAGACAAGAGAAAAAGATTACAAGAGAGAAAAGAAGTGAAAAAAGAAAAGAAGAGAAAAGAGAAAGTAGAATATAAGAGAAAGAGAAAACATGAGAAAAGAGAAAAGAAGAGAAATGAGAAAAGAGAAAAGATAAAAGACGAGAAAAGAGAAATGAGAAAACAAGACAGAAGAAAAAACAGATATGACAAAAGTAAAAAGAGAAAAGAAGAGGAATGAGACCTGAGAAAACAAGAGAAAAGAGAAAACACGAGAAAAGAAAAAAGAGAAAATAAGAGAAAAGAGAAGAGAAGAGAAAAGAGAAACGTAGAGAAATGAGTAAAGAAGAGAAAAGAGAAAAGAAAACAAGAAGAGAAAAGAGAAAAGAAGAGAAAAGAGAACCGATAAATGAAGAGAAAAGAGAAATGACAAAAGTGAAAAGAGAAACTAAGAGGAAAGAGAATGGAGAAAACAAGACAAAAGAGAAAACAAGAGAAAAGAAAACAAGAGAAAAGAAGATAGAGAAAAGAGAAAAGTGAAGAGAAAATAGAAAACGAGAAATGAGACAAGAGAAAAAGATTACAAGAGTGAAAAGAAGAGAAAAAAGAAAAGAAGAGAAAAGAGAAAGTAGAAAAGAGAAAGAGAAAAGATGAGAAAAGACAAAAGAAGAGAAAAGAGATAGAAGAGAAATGAGAAAAGAAGAGAAAAGAGAAAAGAAGACAAATGAGAAGAGATAAATGAAGAGAAGTGAGAAAAGAGAAATGACAAATTGAAAAGAGAAAAGAAGAGGAAAGAGAATTGAGAAAACAAGAGAAAAGAGAAAATAAGAGAAAAGAAAAAAGGAAATAGAAGAGAAAAGAGAATAGAAGAGAAGAGGAAATAGAAAAGGAGAGAAAAGAAAAAAGAAGAGAAAAGTGAAAAGAGAAAAGAGAAAAGAAGCGAAAAGAGGAAAGAGAAAAGAAGAGAAAAGAGAAAAGAAGAGGAAAGAGAATTGAGAAAAGAAGAGAAAAGAGAAAAGATAAAAGACGAGAAAAGAGAAATGAGAAAACAAGACAGAAAAAAAAAGAGAAATGACAAAAGTAAAAAGAGAAAAGAAGAGGAAAGTGACTAGAGAAAACAAGAGAAAAGAGAAAACAAGAGAAAAGTAAAAAGAGAAAAGAAGAGAAAAGAGAAGAGAGGAGAAAAGAGAAATGTAGAGAAAAGAGTAAAGAAGAGAACAGAGAAAAGAAAGCAAGAAGAGAAAAGAGAAAAGAAGTGAAAAGAGAAAAGAAGAGAAAAGAGAAAACAAGAGAAAAGAGGAAAGAGAAAAGAGAAAAGTGAAGCGAAAATAGAAAACAAGAAATGAGACAAGAGAAAAAGATTACAAGAGAGAAAAGAAGTGAAAAAAGAAAAGAAGAGAAAAGAGAAAGTAGAATATAAGAGAAAGAGAAAACATGAGAAAAGAGAAAAGAAGAGAAATGAGAAAAGAAGAGAAAAGAGAAAAGATAAAAGACGAGAAAAGAGAAATGAGAAAACAAGACAGAAGAAAAAACAGATATGACAAAAGTAAAAAGAGAAAAGAAGAGGAATGAGACCTGAGAAAACAAGAGAAAAGAGAAAACACGAGAAAAGAAAAAAGAGAAAATAAGAGAAAAGAGAAGAGAAGAGAAAAGAGAAACGTAGAGAAATGAGTAAAGAAGAGAAAAGAGAAAAGAAAACAAGAAGAGAAAAGAGAAAAGAAGAGAAAAGAGAACCGATAAATGAAGAGAAAAGAGAAATGACAAAAGTGAAAAGAGAAACTAAGAGGAAAGAGAATGGAGAAAACAAGACAAAAGAGAAAACAAGAGGAAAGAAAAAAGAGAAAAGAAGAGAAAAGAGAAAAGAAGTGAAAAGAGAAACGCAGAGAAAAGAGTAAAGAAGAGAAAAGAAAAAAGAAAAAAGTAGAGAAAAGAAGTGAAAAGAGAAAAGAAGGGAAAAGAGATAAGAAGAGAAAAGAGAAAAGAAGAGAAAAGCAGTGAAAAGAGAAAACAAGAGAAAAGAGAATAGAAGGGAAAAGAGAAGAGAAGAGAAAAGAGAACCGATAAATGAAGAGAAAAGAGAACCGATAAACGAAGAGAAAAGAGAAATGACAAAAGTGACAAGAGAAACTAAGAGGAAAGAGAATAGAGAAAACAAGACAAAAGAGAAAACAAGAGAAAAGAAAAAAGAGAAAAGAAGAGAAAGGAGAAAAGAAATGAAAAGAGAAACGCAGAGAAAAGAGTAAAGAAGAGAAAAGAAAAAAGAAGAGAAAAGAAGTGAAAAGATAAAAGAAGTGAAAAGAGATAAGAAGAGAAAAGAGAAAAGAAGACAAAAGCAGTGAAAAGAGAAAAGAGAAAACAAGAGAAAAGAGGAAAGAGAAAAGAGAAAAGTGAAGAGAAAATAGAAAACGAGAAATGAGACAAGAGAAAAAGATTACAAAAGAGAAAATAAGAGAAAAAAGAAATGAAGAGAAAAGAGAAAGTAGAATATAAGAGAAAGGGAAAGATGAGAAAAGAGAAAAGAAGAGAAAATGAAGTGGAGAAACGCAGAGAAGGGGGAAAATAAGAGAAAAGAGAAAAGATAATTGAAGAGAAAAGAGAATTGAGAAAAGAAGAGAAAAGAGAAAAGATAAATGAAGAGAAATGAGAAAAGAGAAATGACAAATTGAAAAGAGAAAAGAAGAGGAAAGAGAATAGAGAAAACAAGAGAAAATAGAAAACAAGAGAAAAGAAAAAAGGAAAAAGAAGAGAAAAGAGAATAGAAGAGAAGAGGAAAGAGAAAAGGAGAGAAAAGAAAAAAGAACAGAAAAGTGAAAAGAGAAAAGAGAAAAGAAGCAAAAAGAGAAAAGAGAAAAGAACACAAGAAGAGAAAAGAGAAAAGAAGTGAAAAGAGAAAAGAAGAGAAAAGAGAAAAGAAGTGGAAAGAGAATTGAGAAAAGAAGAGAAAAGATAAAAGATAAATGAAGAGAAATGAGAAAAGAGGAATGACAAATTGAAAAGAGAAAAGAAGAGGAAAGAGAATAGAGAAAACAAGAGAAAAGAGAAAACAAGAGAAAAGAAAAAAGGAAAAAGAAGAGAAAAGAGAATAGAAGAGAAGAGGAAAGAGAAAAGGAGAGAAAAGAAAAAAGAAGAGAAAAGTGAAAAGAGAAAAGAGAAAAGAAGCGAAAAGAGGAAAGAGAAAAGAAGAGAAAAGAGAAAAGAAGAGGAAAGAGAATTGAGAAAAGAAGAGAAAAGAGAAAAGATAAAAGACGAGAAAAGAGAAATGAGAAAACAAGACAGAAAAAAAAGAGAAATGACAAAAGTAAAAAGAGAAAAGAAGAGGAAAGAGAAGAGAGGAGAAAAGAGAAACGTAGAGAAATGAGTAAAGAAGAGAAAAGAGAAAAGAAAACAAGAAGAGAAAAGAGAAAAGAAGAGAAAAGAGAACCGATAAATGAAGAGAAAAGAGAAATGACAAAAGTGAAAAGAGAAACTAAGAGGAAAGAGAATGGAGAAAACAAGACAAAAGAGAAAACAAGAGAAAAGAAAAAAGAGAAAAGAAGAGAAAAGAGAAAAGAAGTGATAAGAGAAACGCAGAGAAAAGAGTAAAGAAGAGAAAAGAAAAAAGAAAAAAGAAGAGAAAAGAAGTGAAAAGAGAAAAGAAGGGAAAAGAGATAAGAAGAGAAAAGAGAAAAGAAGAGAAAAGCAGTGAAAAGAGAAAACAAGAGAAAAGAGAATAGAAGGGAAAAGAGAAGAGAAGAGAAAAGAGAACGGATAAATGAAGAGAAAAGAGAACCGATAAATGAAGAGAAAAGAGAAATGACAAAAGTGACAAGAGAAACTAAGAGGAAAGAGAATAGAGAAAACAAGACAAAAGAGAAAACAAGAGAAAAGAAAAAAGAGAAAAGAAGAGAAAGGAGAAAAGAAGTGAAAAGAGAAACGCAGAGAAAAGAGTAAAGAAGAGAAAAGAAAAAAGAAGAGAAAAGAAGTGAAAAGATAAAAGAAGTGAAAAGAGATAAGAAGAGAAAAGAGAAAAGAAGACAAAAGCAGTGAAAAGAGAAAAGAAGAGAAAAGAGAATAGAAGAGAAAAGAGAAAACAAGAGAAAAGAGGAAAGAGAAAACGGAAAAGTGAAGAGAAAATAGAAAACGAGAAATGAGACAAGAGAAAAAGATTACAAGAGTGAAAAGAAGAGAAAAAAGAAAAGAAGAGAAAAGAGAAAGTAGAAAAGAGAAAGAGAAAAGATGAGAAAAGAGAAAAGAAGAGAAAAGAGATAGAAGAGAAATGAGAAAAGAAGAGAAAAGAGAAAAGAAGACACATGAGAAGAGATAAATGAAGAGAAGTGAGAAAAGAGAAATGACAAATTGAAAAGAGAAAAGAAGAGGAAAGAGAATTGAGAAAACAAGAGAAAAGAGAAAATAAGAGAAAAGAAAAAAGGAAAAAGAAGAGAAAAGAGAATAGAAGAGAAGAGGAAAGAGAAAAGAAAAAAGAAGAGAAAAGTGAAAAGAGAAAAGAGAAAAGAAGCGAAAAGAGGAAAGAGAAAAGAAGAGAAAAGAGAAAAGAAGAGGAAAGAGAATTGAGAAAAGAAGAGAAAAGAGAAAAGATAAAAGATGAGAAAAGAGAAATGAGAAAACAAGACAGAAAAAAAAGAGAAATGACAAAAGTAAAAAGAGAAAAGAAGAGGAAAGTGACTAGAGAAAACAAGAGAAAAGAGAAAACAAGAGAAAATAGAAAACAAGAGAAAAGAAAAAAGGAAAAAGAAGAGAAAAGAGAATAGAAGAGAAGAGGAAAGAGAAAAGGAGAGAAAAGAAAAAAGAACAGAAAAGTGAAAAGAGAAAAGAGAAAAGAAGCAAAAAGAGAAAAGAGAAAAGAACACAAGAAGAGAAAAGAGAAAAGAAGTGAAAAGAGAAAAGAAGAGAAAAGAGAAAAGAAGTGGAAAGAGAATTGAGAAAAGAAGAGAAAAGATAAAAGATAAATGAAGAGAAATGAGAAAAGAGGAATGACAAATTGAAACGAGAAAAGAAGAGGAAAGAGAATAGAGAAAACAAGAGAAAAGAAAAAAGGAAAAAGAAGAGAAAAGAGAATAGAAGAGAAGAGGAAAGAGAAAAGGAGAGAGAAGAAAAAAGAAGAGAAAAGAGAAAAGAAGCGAAAAGAGGAAAGAGAAAAGAAGAGAAAAGAGAAAAGAAGGGGAAAGAGAATTGAGAAAAGAAGAGAAAAGAGAAAAGATAAAAGACGAGAAAAGAGAAATGAGAAAACAAGACAGAAAAAAAAGAGAAATGACAAAAGTAAAAAGAGAAAAGAAGAGGAAAGTGACTAGAGAAAACAAGAGAAAAGAGAAAACAAGAGAAAAGTAAAAAGAGAAAGGAAGAGAAAAGAGAAGAGAGGAGAAAAGAGAAACGTAGAGAAATGAGTAAAGAAGAGAAAAGAGAAAAGAAAACAAGAAGAGAAAAGAGAAAAGAAGAGAAAAGAGAACCGATAAATGAAGAGAAAAGAGAAATGACAAAAGTGAAAAGAGAAACTAAGAGGAAAGAGAATGGAGAAAACAAGACAAAAGAGAAAACAAGAGAAAAGAAAACAAGAGAAAAGAAGAAAGAGAAAAGAGAAAAGTGAAGAGAAAATAGAAAACGAGAAATGAGACAAGAGAAAAAGATTACAAGAGTGAAAAGAAGAGAAAAAAGAAAAGAAGAGAAAAGAGAAAGTAGAAAAGAGAAAGAGAAAAGATGAGAAAAGAGAAAAGAAGAGAAAAGAGATAGAAGAGAAATGAGAAAAGAAGAGAAAAGAGAAAAGAAGACAAATGAGAAGAGATAAATGAAGAGAAGTGAGAAAAGAGAAATGACAAATTGAAAAGAGAAAAGAAGAGGAAAGAGAATTGAGAAAACAAGAGAAAAGAGAAAATAAGAGAAAAGAAAAAAGGAAAAAGAAGAGAAAAGAGAATAGAAGAGAAGAGGAAAGAGAAAAGGAGAGAAAAGAAAAAAGAAGAGAAAAGTGAAAAGAGAAAAGAGAAAAGAAGTGAAAAGAGGAAAGATAAAAGACGAGAAAAGAGAAATGAGAAAACAAGACAGAAAAAAAAGAGAAATGACAAAAGTAAAAAGAGAAAAGAAGAGGAAAGTGACTAGAGAAAACAAGAGAAAAGAGAAAACAAGAGAAAAGTAAAAAGAGAAAAGAAGAGAAAAGAGAAGAGAGGAGAAAAGAGAAATGTAGAGAAAAGAGTAAAGAAGAGAACAGAGAAAAGAAAGCAAGAAGAGAAAAGAGAAAAGAAGTGAAAAGAGAAAAGAAGAGAAAAGAGAAAACAAGAGAAAAGAGGAAAGAGAAAAGAGAAAAGTGAAGCGAAAATAGAAAACAAGAAATGAGACAAGAGAAAAAGATTACAAGAGAGAAAAGAAGTGAAAAAAGAAAAGAAGAGAAAAGAGAAAGTAGAATATAAGAGAAAGAGAAAACATGAGAAAAGAGAAAAGAAGAGAAATGAGAAAAGAAGAGAAAAGAGAAAAGATAAAAGACGAGAAAAGAGAAATGAGAAAACAAGACAGAAGAAAAAACAGATATGACAAAAGTAAAAAGAGAAAAGAAGAGGAATGAGACCTGAGAAAACAAGAGAAAAGAGAAAACACGAGAAAAGAAAAAAGAGAAAATAAGAGAAAAGAGAAGAGAGGAGAAAAGAGAAACGTAGAGAAATGAGTAAAGAAGAGAAAAGAGAAAAGAAAACAAGAAGAGACAAGAGAAAAGAAGAGAAAAGAGAACCGATAAATGAAGAGAAAAGAGAAATGACAAAAGTGAAAAGAGAAACTAAGAGGAAAGAGAATGGAGAAAACAAGACAAAAGAGAAAACAAGAGAAAAGAAAAAAGAGAAAAGAAGAGAAAAGAGAAAAGAAGTGAAAAGAGAAACGCAGAGAAAAGAGTAAAGAAGAGAAAACAAAAAAGAAAAAAGTAGAGAAAAGAAGTGAAGAGAAAAGAAGGGAAAAGAGATAAGAAGAGAAAAGAGATAAGAAGAGAAAAGCAGTGAAAAGAGAAAACAAGAGAAAAGAGAATAGAAGGGAAAAGAGAAGAGAAGAGAAAAGAGAACCGATAAATGAAGAGAAAAGAGAACCGATAAATGAAGAGAAAAGAGAAATGACAAAAGTGACAAGAGAAACTAAGAGGAAAGAGAATAGAGAAAACAAGACAAAAGAGAAAACAAGAGAAAAGAAGAGACAGGAGAAAAGAAGTGAAAAGAGAAACGCAGAGAAAAGAGTAAAGAAGAGAAAAGAAAAAAGAAGAGAAAAGAAGTGAAAAGATAAAAGAAGTGAAAAGAGATAAGAAGAGAAAAGAGAAAAGAAGACAAAAGCAGTGAAAAGAGAAAAGAGAAAACAAGAGAAAAGAGGAAAGAGAAAAGAGAAAAGTGAAGAGAAAATAGAAAACGAGAAATGAGACAAGAGAAAAAGACTACAAGAGAGAAAATAAGAGAAAAAAGAAATGAAGAGAAAAGAGAAAGTAGAATATAAGAGAAAGGGAAAGATGAGAAAAGAGAAAAGAAGAGAAAATGAAGTGGAGAAACGCAGAGAAGGGGAAAATAAGAGAAAAGAGAAAAGATAATTGAAGAGAAAAGAGAATTGAGAAAAGAAGTGAAAAGAGAAAAGAAGTGAAAAGAGATAAGAAGAGAAAAGAGAAAAGAAGACAAAAGAGAAAACAAGAGAAAAGAGGAAAGAGAAAAGAGAAAAGTGAAGAGAAAATAGAAAACGAGAAATGAGACAAGAGAAAAAGATTACAAGAGTGAAAAGAAGAGAAAAAAGAAAAGAAGAGAAAAGAGAAAGTAGAAAAGAGAAAGAGAAAAGATGAGAAAAGAGAAAAGAAGAGAAAAGAGATAGAAGAGAAATCAGAAAAGAAGAGAAAAGAGAAAAGAAGAGAAATGAGAAGAGATAAATGAAGAGAAGTGAGAAAAGAGAAATGACAAATTGAAAAGAGAAAAGAAGAGGAAAGAGAATTGAGAAAACAAGAGAAAAGAGAAAATAAGAGAAAAGAAAAAAGGAAAAAGAAGAGAAAAGAGAATAGAAGAGAAGAGGAAAGAGAAAAGGAGAGAAAAGAAAAAAGAAGAGAAAAGTGAAAAGAGAAAAGAGAAAAGAAGCGAAAAGAGGAAAGAGAAAAGAAGAGAAAAGAGAAAAGAAGAGGAAAGAGAATTGAGAAAAGAAGAGAAAAGAGAAAAGATAAAAGACGAGAAAAGAGAAATGAGAAAACAAGACAGAAAAAAAAGAGAAATGACAAAAGTAAAAAGAGAAAAGAAGAGGAAAGTGACTAGAGAAAACAAGAGAAAAGAGAAAACAAGAGAAAAGTAAAAAGAGAAAAGAAGAGAAAAGAGAAGAGAGGAGAAAAGAGAAATGTAGAGAAAAGAGTAAAGAAGAGAACAGAGAAAAGAAAGCAAGAAGAGAAAAGAGAAAAGAAGTGAAAAGAGAAAAGAAGAGAAAAGAGAAAACAATAGAAAAGAGGAAAGAGAAAAGAGAAAAGTGAAGCGAAAATAGAAAACAAGAAATGAGACAAGAGAAAAAGATTACAAGAGAGAAAAGAAGTGAAAAAAGAAAAGAAGAGAAAAGAGAAAGTAGAATATAAGAGAAAGAGAAAACATGAGAAAAGAGAAAAGAAGAGAAATGAGAAAAGAAGAGAAAAGAGAAAAGATAAAAGACGAGAAAAGAGAAATGAGAAAACAAGACAGAAGAAAAAACAGATATGACAAAAGTACAAAGAGAAAAGAAGAGGAATGAGACCTGAGAAAACAAGAGAAAAGAGAAAACACGAGAAAAGAAAAAAGAGAAAATAAGAGAGAAGAGAAGAGAAGAGAAAAGAGAAACGTAGAGAAATGAGTAAAGAAGAGAAAAGAGAAAAGAAAACAAGAAGAGAAAAGAGAAAAGAAGAGAAAAGAGAACCGATAAATGAAGAGAAAAGAGAAATGACAAAAGTGAAAAGAGAAACTAAGAGGAAAGAGAATGGAGAAAACAAGACAAAAGAGAAAACAAGAGAAAAGAAAAAAGGAAAAAGAAGAGAAAAGAGAATAGAAGAGAAGAGGAAAGAGAAAAGGAGAGAAAAGAAAAAAGAAGAGAAAAGTGAAAAGAGAAAAGAGAAAAGAAGCGAAAAGAGGAAAGAGAAAAGAAGAGAAAAGAGAAAAGAAGAGGAAAGAGAATTGAGAAAAGAAGAGAAAAGAGAAAAGATAAAAGACGAGAAAAGAGAAATGAGAAAACAAGACAGAAAAAAAAGAGAAATGACAAAAGTAAAAAGAGAAAAGAAGAGGAAAGTGACGAGAGAAAACAAGAGAAAAGAGAAAACAAGAGAAAAGTAAAAAGAGAAAGGAAGAGAAAAGAGAAGAGAGGAGAAAAGAGAAATGTAGAGAAAAGAGTAAAGAAGAGAACAGAGAAAAGAAAGCAAGAAGAGAAAAGAGAAAAGAAGTGAAAAGAGAAAAGAAGAGAAAAGAGAAAACAAGAGAAAAGAGGAAAGAGAAAAGAGAAAAGTGAAGTGAAAATAGAAAACAAGAAATGAGACAAGAGAAAAAGATTACAAGAGAGAAAAGAAGAGAAAAAAGAAAAGAAGAGAAAAGAGAAAGTAGAATATAAGAGAAAGAGAAAACATGAGAAAAGAGAAAAGAAGAGAAATGAGAAAAGAAGAGAAAAGAGAAAAGATAAAAGACGAGAAAAGAGAAATGAGAAAACAAGACAGAAGAAAAAACAGATATGACAAAAGTAAAAAGAGAAAAGAAGAGGAATGAGACCTGAGAAAACAAGAGAAAAGAGAAAACACGAGAAAAGAAAAAACAGAAAATAAGAGAAAAGAGAAGAGAAGAGAAAAGAGAAACGTAGAGAAATGAGTAAAGAAGAGAAAAGAGAAAAGAAAACAAGAAGAGAAAAGAGAAAAGAAGAGAAAAGAGAACCGATAAATGAAGAGAAAAGAGAAATGACAAAAGTGAAAAGAGAAACTAAGAGGAAAGAGAATGGAGAAAACAAGACAAAAGAGAAAACAAGAGAAAAGAAAAAAGAGAAAAGAAGAGAAAAGAGAAAAGAAGTGAAAAGAGAAACGCAGAGAAAAGAGTAAAGAAGAGAAAACAAAAAAGAAAAAAGTAGAGAAAAGAAGTGAAAAGAGAAAAGAAGGGAAAAGAGATAAGAAGAGAAAAGAGAAAAGAAGAGAAAAGCAGTGAAAAGAGAAAACAAGAGAAAAGAGAATAGAAGGGAAAAGAGAAGAGAAGAGAAAAGAGAACCGATAAATGAAGAGAAAAGAGAACCGATAAATGAAGAGAAAAGAGAAATGACAAAAGTGACAAGAGAAACTAAGAGGAAAGAGAATAGAGAAAACAAGACAAAAGAGAAAACAAGAGAAAAGAAAAAAGAGAAAAGAAGAGACAGGAGAAAAGAAGTGAAAAGAGAAACGCAGAGAAAAGAGTAAAGAAGAGAAAAGAAAAAAGAAGAGAAAAGAAGTGAAAAGATAAAAGAAGTGAAAAGAGATAAGAAGAGAAAAGAGAAAAGAAGACAAAAGCAGTGAAAAGAGAAAAGAGAAAACAAGAGAAAAGAGGAAAGAGAAAAGAGAAAAGTGAAGAGAAAATAGAAAACGAGAAATGAGACAAGAGAAAAAGATTACAAGAGAGAAAATAAGAGAAAAAAGAAATGAAGAGAAAAGAGAAAGTAGAATATAAGAGAATGGGAAAGATGAGAAAAGAGAAAAGAAGAGAAAATGAAGTGGAGAAACGCAGAGACGGGGGAAAATAAGAGAAAAGAGAAAAGATAATTGAAGAGAAAGAGAATTGAGAAAAGAAGAGAAAAGAGAAAAGATAAATGAAGAGAAATGAGAAAAGAGAAATGACAAATTGAAAAGAGAAAAGAAGAGGAAAGAGAATAGAGAAAACAAGAGAAAATAGAAAACAAGAGAAAAGAAAAAAGGAAAAAGAAGAGAAAAGAGAATAGAAGAGAAGAGGAAAGAGAAAAGGAGAGAAAAGAAAAAAGAACAGAAAAGTGAAAAGAGAAAAGAGAAAAGAAGCGAAAAGAGAAAAGAGAAAAGAAGCGAAAAGAGGACAGAGAAAAGAAGTGAAAAGAGAAACGAAGAGGAAAGAGAATTGAGAAAAGAAGAGAAAAGTGAAAAGATAAAAGACGTGAAAAGAGAAATGTGAAATGAAGACAGAAGAAAAAAGAGATATGACAAAAGTAAAAAGACAAAAGAAGAGGAAAGAGAAAAGAGAAAAGAAGATAAAAGAGAAAAGATAAATGAAGAGAAAAGAGAAAAGAGAAATGACAAATTGAAAAGAGAAAAGAAGAGGAAAGAGAATAGAGAAAACAAGAGAAAAGAGAAAACAAGAGAAAAGAAAAAAGGAAAAAGAAGAGAAAAGAGAATAGAAGAGAAGAGGACAGAGAAAAGGAGAGAAAAGAAAAAAGAAGAGAAAAGTGAAAAGAGAAAAGAGAAAAGAAGCGAAAAGAGAAAAGAGAAATGAAGCGAAAAGAGGACAGAGAAAAGAAGTGAAAAGAGAAACGAAGAGGAAAGAGAATTGAGAAAAGAAGAGAAAAGTGAAAAGATAAAAGACGTGAAAAGAGAAATGTGAAATGAAGTCAGAAGAAAAAAGAAATATGACAAAAGTAAAAAGACAAAGAAGAGGAAAGAGAAAAGAGAAAAGAAGATAAAAGAGAAAAGATAAATGAAGAGAAATGAGAAAAGAGAAATGACAAATTGAAATGAGAAAAGAAGAGGAAAGAGAGTAGAGAAAACAAGAGAAAAGAGAAAACAAGAGAAAAGAAAAAAGGGAAAAGAAGAGAAAAGAGATTACAAGAGAAGAGGAAAGAGAAAAGGAGAGAAAAGAAAAAAAAAGAGAAAAGTGAAAAGAGAAAAGAGAAAAGAAGCAAAAAGAGAAAGAAGAAAAGAACACAAGAAGAGAAAAGAGAAAAGAAGTGAAAAGAGAAAAGAAGAGAAAAGAGAAAAGAAGTGGAAAGAGAATTGAGAAAAGAAGAGAAAAGATAAAAGATAAATGAAGAGAAATGAGAAAAGAGGAATGACAAATTGAAAAGAGAAAAGAAGAGGAAAGAGAATAGAGAAAACAAGAGAAAAGAGAAAACAAGAGAAAAGGAAAAAGGAAAAAGAAGAGAAAAGAGAATAGAAGAGAAGAGGAAAGAGAAAAGGAGAGAAAAGAAAAAAGAAGAGAAAAGTGAAAAGAGAAAAGAGAAAAGAAGCGAAAAGAGGAAAGAGAAAAGAAGAGAAAAGAGAAAAGAAGAGGAAAGAGAATTGAGAAAAGAAGAGAAAAGAGAAAAGATAAAAGACGAGAAAAGAGAAATGAGAAAACAAGACAGAAAAAAAAGAGAAATGACAAAAGTAAAAAGAGAAAAGAAGAGGAAAGTGACTAGAGAAAACAAGAGAAAAGAGAAAACAAGAGAAAAGTAAAAAGAGAAAGGAAGAGAAAAGAGAAGAGAGGAGAAAAGAGAAATGTAGAGAAAAGAGTAAAGAAGAGAACAGAGAAAAGAAAGCAAGAAGAGAAAAGAGAAAAGAAGTGAAAAGAGAAAAGAAAAGAGAAGAGAAAAGAGAACCGATAAATGAAGAGAAAAGAGAACCGATAAATGAAGAGAAAAGAGAAATGACAAAAGTGACAAGAGAAACTAAGAGGAAAGAGAATAGAGAAAACAAGACAAAAGAGAAAACAAGAGAAAAGAAAAAAGAGAAAAGAAGAGAAAGGAGAAAAGAAGTGAAAAGAGAAACGCAGAGAAAAGAGTAAAGAAGAGAAAAGAAAAAAGAAGAGAAAAGAAGTGAAAAGATAAAAGAAGTGAAAAGAGATAAGAAGAGAAAAGAGAAAAGAAGACAAAAGCAGTGAAAAGAGAAAAGAGAAAACAAGAGAAAAGAGGAAAGAGAAAAGAGAAAAGTAAAGAGAAAATAGAAAACGAGAAATGAGACAAGAGAAAAAGACTACAAGAGAGAAAATAAGAGAAAAAAGAAATGAAGAGAAAAGAGAAAGTAGAATATAAGAGAAAGGGAAAGATGAGAAAAGAGAAAAGAAGAGAAAATGAAGTGGAGAAACGCAGAGAAGGGGGAAAATAAGAGAAAAGAGAAAAGATAATTGAAGAGAAAAGAGAATTGAGAAAAGAAGAGAAAAGAGAAAAGATAAATGAAGAGAAATGAGAAAAGAGAAATGACAAATTGAAAAGAGAAAAGAAGAGGAAAGAGAATAGAGAAAACAAGAGAAAATAGAAAACAAGAGAAAAGAAAAAAGGAAAAAGAAGAGAAAAGAGAATAGAAGAGAAGAGGAAAGAGAAAAGGAGAGAAAAGAAAAAAGAACAGAAAAGTGAAAAAGGAAAAGAGAAAAGAAGCAAAAAGAGAAAAGAGAAAAGAACACAAGAAGAGAAAAGAGAAAAGAAGTGAAAAGAGAAAAGAAGAGAAAAGAGAAAAGAAGTCGAAAGAGAATTGAGAAAAGAAGAGAAAAGATAAAAGATAAATGAAGAGAAATGAGAAAAGAGGAATGACAAATTGAAAAGAGAAAAGAAGAGGAAAGAGAATAGAGAAAACAAGAGAAAAGAGAAAACAAGAGAAAAGAAAAAAGGAAAAAGAAGAGAAAAGAGAATAGAAGAGAAGAGGAAAGAGAAAAGGAGAGAAAAGAAAAAAGAAGAGAAAAGTGAAAAGAGAAAAGAGAAAAGAAGCGAAAAGAGGAAAGAGAAAAGAAGAGAAAAGAGAAAAGAAGAGGAAAGAGAATTGAGAAAAGAAGAGAAAAGAGAAAAGATAAAAGACGAGAAAAGAGAAATGAGAAAACAAGACAGAAAAAAAAGAGAAATGACAAAAGTAAAAAGAGAAAAGAAGAGGAAAGTGACTAGAGAAAACAAGAGAAAAGAGAAAACAAGAGAAAAGTAAAAAGAGAAAGGAAGAGAAAAGAGAAGAGAGGAGAAAAGAGAAATCTAGAGAAAAGAGTAAAGAAGAGAACAGAGAAAAGAAAGCAAGAAGAGAAAAGAGAAAAGAAGTGAAAAGAGAAAAGAAGAGAAAAGAGAAAACAAGAGAAAAGAGGAAAGAGAAAAGAGAAAAGTGAAGTGAAAATAGAAAACAAGAAATGAGACAAGAGAAAAAGATTACAAGAGAGAAAAGAAGAGAAAAAAGAAAAGAAGAGAAAAGAGAAAGTAGAATATAAGAGAAAGAGAAAACATGAGAAAAGAGAAAAGAAGAGAAATGAGAAAAGAAGAGAAAAGAGAAAGATAAAAGACGAGAAAAGAGAAATGAGAAAACAAGACAGAAGAAACAACAGATATGACAAAAGTACAAAGAGAAAAGAAGAGGAATGAGACCTGAGAAAACAAGAGAAAAGAGAAAACACGAGAAAAGAAAAAAGAGAAAATAAGAGAGAAGAGAAGAGAAGAGAAAAGAGAAACGTAGAGAAATGAGTAAAGAAGAGAAAAGAGAAAAGAAAACAAGAAGAGAAAAGAGAAAAGAAGAGAAAAGAGAACCGATAAATGAAGAGAAAAGAGAAATGACAAAAGTGAAAAGAGAAACTAAGAGGAAAGAGAATGGAGAAAACAAGACAAAAGAGAAAACAAGAGAAAAGAAAAAAGAGAAAAGAAGAGAAAAGAGAAAAGAAGAGGAAAGAGAATAGAGAAAACAAGAGAAAAGAGAAAACAAGAGAAAAGAAAAATGGAAAAAGAAGAGAAAAGAGAATAGAAGAGAAGAGGAAAGAGAAAAGGAGAGAAAAGAAAAAAGAAGAGCAAAGTGAAAAGAGAAAAGAGAAAAGAAGCGAAATGAGGAAAGAGAAAAGAAGAGAAAAGAGAAAAGAAGAGGAAAGAGAATTGAGAAAAGAAGAGAAAAGAGAAAAGATAAAAGACGAGAAAAGAGAAATGAGAAAACAAGACAGAAAAAAAAGAGAAATGACAAAAGTAAAAAGAGAAAAGAAGAGGAAAGTGACGAGAGAAAACAAGAGAAAAGAGAAAACAAGAGAAAAGTAAAAAGAGAAAGGAAGAGAAAAGAGAAGAGAGGAGAAAAGAGAAACGCAGAGAAAAGAGTAAAGAAGAGAAAAGAAAAAAGAAAAAAGAAGAGAAAAGAAGTGAAAAGAGAAAAGAAGGGAAAAGAGATAAGAGAAAAGAGAAAAGAAGAGAAAAGCAGTGAAAAGAGAAAACAAGAGAAAAGAGAATAGAAGGGAAAAGAGAAGAGAAGAGAAAAGAGAACCGATAAATGAAGAGAAAAGAGAAATGACAAAAGTGACAAGAGAAACTAAGAGGAAAGAGAATAGAGAAAACAAGACAAAAGAGAAAACAAGAGAAAAGAAAAAAGAGAAAGGAAGAGAAAGGAGAAAAGAAGTGAAAAGTGAAACGCAGAGAAAAGAGTAAAGAAGAGAAAAGAAAAAAGAAGAGAAAAGAAGTGAAAAGATAAAAGAAGTGAAAAGAGATAAGAAGAGAAAAGAGAAAAGAAGACAAAAGCAGTGAAAAGAGAAAAGAAGAGAAAAGAGAATAGAAGAGAAAAGAGAAAACAAGAGAAAAGAGGAAAGAGAAAAGAGAAAAGTGAAGAGAAAATAGAAAACGAGAAATGAGACAAGAGAAAAAGATTACAAGAGTGAAAAGAAGAGAAAAAAGAAAAGAAGAGAAAAAGAAAGTAGAAAAGAGAAAGAGAAAAGATGAGAAAAGAGAAAAGAAGAGAAAAGAGATAGAAGAGAAATGAGAAAAGAAGAGAAAAGAGAAAAGAAGAGAAATGAGAAGAGATAAATGAAGAGAAGTGAGAAAAGATAAATGACAAATTGAAAAGAGAAAAGAAGAGGAAAGAGATTAGAGAAAACAAGAGAAAAGAGAAAACAAGAGAAAAGAAAAAAGGAAAAAGAAGAGAAAAGAGAATAGAAGAGAAGAGGAAAGAGAAAAGGAGAGAAAAGAAAAAAGAAGAGAAAAGTGAAAAGAGAAAAGAGAAAAGAAGCGAAAAGAGGAAAGAGAAAAGAAGAGAAAAGAGAAAAGAAGAGGAAAGAGAATTGAGAAAAGACGAGAAAAGAGAAAAGATAAAAGACGAGAAAAGAAAAATGAGAAAACAAGACAGAAAAAAAAGAGAAATGACAAAAGTAAAAAGAGAAAAGAAGAGGAAAGTGACTAGAGAAAACAAGAGAAAAGAGAAAACAAGAGAAAAGTAAAAAGAGAAAAGAAGAGAAAAGAGAAGAGAGGAGAAAAGAGAAATGTAGAGAAAAGAGTAAAGAAGAGAACAGAGAAAAGAAAGCAAGAAGAGAAAAGAGAAAAGAAGTGAAAAGAGAAAAGAAAAGAGAAGAGAAAAGAGAACCGATAAATGAAGAGAAAAGAGAACCGATAAATGAAGAGAAAAGAGAAATGACAAAAGTGACAAGAGAAACTAAGAGGAAAGAGAATAGAGAAAACAAGACAAAAGAGAAAACAAGAGAAAAGAAAAAAGAGACAAGAAGAGAAAGGAGAAAAAAAGTGAAAAGAGAAACGCAGAGAAAAGAGTAAAGAAGAGAAAAGAAAAAAGAAGAGAAAAGAAGTGAAAAGATAAAAGAAGTGAAAAGAGATAAGAAGAGAAAAGAGAAAAGAAGAGAAAAGCAGTGAAAAGAGAAAACAAGAGAAAAGAGAATAGAAGGGAAAAGAGAAGAGAAGAGAAAAGAGAACCGATAAATGATGAGAAAAGAGAAATGACAAAAGTGAAAAGAGAAACTAAGAGGAAAGAGAATGGAGAAAACAAGACAAAAGAGAAAACAAGAGAAAAGAAAAAAGAGAAAAGAAGAGAAAAGAGAAAAGAAGTGAAAAGAGAAACGCAGAGAAAAGAGTAAAGAAGAGAAAACAAAAAAGAAAAAAGTAGAGAAAAGAAGTGAAAAGAGAAAAGAAGGGAAAAGAGATAAGAAGAGAAAAGAGAAAAGAAGAGAAAAGCAGTGAAAAGAGAAAACAAGAGAAAAGAGAATAGAAGGGAAAAGAGAAGAGAAGAGAAAAGAGAACCGATAAATGAAGAGAAAAGAGAACCGATAAATGAAGAGAAAAGAGAAATGACAAAAGTGACAAGAGAAACTAAGAGGAAAGAGAATAGAGAAAACAAGACAAAAGAGAAAACAAGAGAAAAGAAGAGACAGGAGAAAAGAAGTGAAAAGAGAAACGCAGAGAAAAGAGTAAAGAAGAGAAAAGAAAAAAGAAGAGAAAAGAAGTGAAAAGATAAAAGAAGTGAAAAGAGATAAGAAGAGAAAAGAGAAAAGAAGACAAAAGAGAAAACAAGAGAAAAGAGGAAAGAGAAAAGAGAAAAGTGAAGAGAAAATAGAAAACGAGAAATGAGACAAGAGAAAAAGATTACAAGAGAGAAAATAAGAGAAAAAAGAAATGAAGAGAAAAGAGAAAGTAGAATATAAGAGAATGGGAAAGATGAGAAAAGAGAAAAGAAGAGAAAATGAAGTGGAGAAACGCAGAGACGGGGGAAAATAAGAGAAAAGAGAAAAGATAATTGAAGAGAAAAGAGAATTGAGAAAAGAAGAGAAAAGAGAAAAGATAAATGAAGAGAAATGAGAAAAGAGAAATGACAAATTGAAAAGAGAAAAGAAGAGGAAAGAGAATAGAGAAAACAAGAGAAAATAGAAAACAAGAGAAAAGAAAAAAGGAAAAAGAAGAGAAAAGAGAATAGAAGAGAAGAGGAAAGAGAAAAGGAGAGAAAAGAAAAAAGAACAGAAAAGTGAAAAGAGAAAAGAGAAAAGAAGCGAAAAGAGAAAAGAGAAAAGAAGCGAAAAGAGGACAGAGAAAAGAAGTGAAAAGAGAAACGAAGAGGAAAGAGAATTGAGAAAAGAAGAGAAAAGTGAAAAGATAAAAGACGTGAAAAGAGAAATGTGAAATGAAGACAGAAGAAAAAAGAGATATGACAAAAGTAAAAAGACAAAAGAAGAGGAAAGAGAAAAGAGAAAAGAAGATAAAAGAGAAAAGATAAATGAAGAGAAAAGAGAAAAGAGAAATGACAAATTGAAAAGAGAAAAGAAGAGGAAAGAGAATAGAGAAAACAAGAGAAAAGAGAAAACAAGAGAAAAGAAAAAAGGAAAAAGAAGAGAAAAGAGAATAGAAGAGAAGAGGACAGAGAAAATGAGAGAAAAGAAAAAAGAAGAGAAAAGTGAAAAGAGAAAAGAGAAAAGAAGCGAAAAGAGAAAAGAGAAATGAAGCGAAAAGAGGACAGAGAAAAGAAGTGAAAAGAGAAACGAAGAGGAAAGAGAATTGAGAAAAGAAGAGAAAAGTGAAAAGATAAAAGACGTGAAAAGAGAAATGTGAAATGAAGTCAGAAGAAAAAAGAAATATGACAAAAGTAAAAAGACAAAGAAGAGGAAAGAGAAAAGAGAAAAGAAGATAAAAGAGAAAAGATAAATGAAGAGAAATGAGAAAAGAGAAATGACAAATTGAAATGAGAAAAGAAGAGGAAAGAGAGTAGAGAAAACAAGAGAAAAGAGAAAACAAGAGAAAAGAAAAAAGGGAAAAGAAGAGAAAAGAGATTACAAGAGAAGAGGAAAGAGAAAAGGAGAGAAAAGAAAAAAAAAGAGAAAAGTGAAAAGAGAAAAGAGAAAAGAAGCAAAAAGAGAAAGAAGAAAAGAACACAAGAAGAGAAAAGAGAAAAGAAGTGAAAAGAGAAAAGAAGAGAAAAGAGAAAAGAAGTGGAAAGAGAATTGAGAAAAGAAGAGAAAAGATAAAAGATAAATGAAGAGAAATGAGAAAAGAGGAATGACAAATTGAAAAGAGAAAAGAAGAGGAAAGAGAATAGAGAAAACAAGAGAAAAGAGAAAACAAGAGAAAAGGAAAAAGGAAAAAGAAGAGAAAAGAGAATAGAAGAGAAGAGGAAAGAGAAAAGGAGAGAAAAGAAAAAAGAAGAGAAAAGTGAAAAGAGAAAAGAGAAAAGAAGCGAAAAGAGGAAAGAGAAAAGAAGAGAAAAGAGAAAAGAAGAGGAAAGAGAATTGAGAAAAGAAGAGAAAAGAGAAAAGATAAAAGACGAGAAAAGAGAAATGAGAAAACAAGACAGAAAAAAAAGAGAAATGACAAAAGTAAAAAGAGAAAAGAAGAGGAAAGTGACTAGAGAAAACAAGAGAAAAGAGAAAACAAGAGAAAAGTAAAAAGAGAAAAGAAGAGAAAAGAGAAGAGAGGAGAAAAGAGAAATGTAGAGAAAAGAGTAAAGAAGAGAACAGAGAAAAGAAAGCAAGAAGAGAAAAGAGAAAAGAAGTGAAAAGAGAAAAGAAAAGAGAAGAGAAAAGAGAACCGATAAATGAAGAGAAAAGAGAACCGATAAATGAAGAGAAAAGAGAAATGACAAAAGTGACAAGAGAAACTAAGAGGAAAGAGAATAGAGAAAACAAGACAAAAGAGAAAACAAGAGAAAAGAAAAAAGAGAAAAGAAGAGAAAGGAGAAAAGAAGTGAAAAGAGAAACGCAGAGAAAAGAGTAAAGAAGAGAAAAGAAAAAAGAAGAGAAAAGAAGTGAAAAGATAAAAGAAGTGAAAAGAGATAAGAAGAGAAAAGAGAAAAGAAGACAAAAGCAGTGAAAAGAGAAAAGAGAAAACAAGAGAAAAGAGGAAAGAGAAAAGAGAAAAGTAAAGAGAAAATAGAAAACGAGAAATGAGACAAGAGAAAAAGACTACAAGAGAGAAAATAAGAGAAAAAAGAAATGAAGAGAAAAGAGAAAGTAGAATATAAGAGAAAGGGAAAGATGAGAAAAGAGAAAAGAAGAGAAAATGAAGTGGAGAAACGCAGAGAAGGGGGAAAATAAGAGAAAAGAGAAAAGATAATTGAAGAGAAAAGAGAATTGAGAAAAGAAGAGAAAAGAGAAAAGATAAATGAAGAGAAATGAGAAAAGAGAAATGACAAATTGAAAAGAGAAAAGAAGAGGAAAGAGAATAGAGAAAACAAGAGAAAATAGAAAACAAGAGAAAAGAAAAAAGGAAAAAGAAGAGAAAAGAGAATAGAAGAGAAGAGGAAAGAGAAAAGGAGAGAAAAGAAAAAAGAACAGAAAAGTGAAAAGAGAAAAGAGAAAAGAAGCAAAAAGAGAACAGAGAAAAGAACACAAGAAGAGAAAAGAGAAAAGAAGTGAAAAGAGAAAAGAAGAGAAAAGAGAAAAGAAGTGGAAAGAGAATTGAGAAAAGAAGAGAAAAGATAAAAGATAAATGAAGAGAAATGAGAAAAGAGGAATGACAAATTGAAAAGAGAAAAGAAGAGGAAAGAGAATAGAGAAAACAAGAGAAAAGAGAAAACAAGAGAAAAGAAAAAAGGAAAAAGAAGAGAAAAGAGAATAGAAGAGAAGAGGAAAGAGAAAAGGAGAGAAAAGAAAAAAGAAGAGAAAAGTGAAAAGAGAAAAGAGAAAAGAAGCGAAAAGAGGAAAGAGAAAAGAAGAGAAAAGAGAAAAGAAGAGGAAAGAGAATTGAGAAAAGAAGAGAAAAGAGAAAAGATAAAAGACGAGAAAAGAGAAATGAGAAAACAAGACAGAAAAAAAAGAGAAATGACAAAAGTAAAAAGAGAAAAGAAGAGGAAAGTGACTAGAGAAAACAAGAGAAAAGAGAAAACAAGAGAAAAGTAAAAAGAGAAAGGAAGAGAAAAGAGAAGAGAGGAGAAAAGAGAAATCTAGAGAAAAGAGTAAAGAAGAGAACAGAGAAAAGAAAGCAAGAAGAGAAAAGAGAAAAGAAGTGAAAAGAGAAAAGAAGAGAAAAGAGAAAACAAGAGAAAAGAGGAAAGAGAAAAGAGAAAAGTGAAGTGAAAATAGAAAACAAGAAATGAGACAAGAGAAAAAGATTACAAGAGAGAAAAGAAGAGAAAAAAGAAAAGAAGAGAAAAGAGAAAGTAGAATATAAGAGAAAGAGAAAACATGAGAAAAGAGAAAAGAAGAGAAATGAGAAAAGAAGAGAAAAGAGAAAAGATAAAAGACGAGAAAAGAGAAATGAGAAAACAAGACAGAAGAAAAAACAGATATGACAAAAGTACAAAGAGAAAAGAAGAGGAATGAGACCTGAGAAAACAAGAGAAAAGAGAAAACACGAGAAAAGAAAAAAGAGAAAATAAGAGAGAAGAGAAGAGAAGAGAAAAGAGAAACGTAGAGAAATGAGTAAAGAAGAGAAAAGAGAAAAGAAAACAAGAAGAGAAAATAGAAAAGAAGAGAAAAGAGAACCGATAAATGAAGAGAAAAGAGAAATGACAAAAGTGAAAAGAGAAACTAAGAGGAAAGAGAATGGAGAAAACAAGACAAAAGAGAAAACAAGAGAAAAGAAAAAAGAGAAAAGAAGAGAAAAGAGAAAAGAAGAGGAAAGAGAATAGAGAAAACAAGAGAAAAGAGAAAACAAGAGAAAAGAAAAAAGGAAAAAGAAGAGAAAAGAGAATAGAAGAGAAGAGGAAAGAGAAAAGGAGAGAAAAGAAAAAAGAAGAGAAAAGTGAAAAGAGAAAAGAGAAAAGATGCGAAATGAGGAAAGAGAAAAGAAGAGAAAAGAGAAAAGAAGAGGAAAGAGAATTGAGAAAAGAAGAGAAAAGAGAAAAGATAAAAGACGAGAAAAGAGAAATGAGAAAACAAGACAGAAAAAAAAGAGAAATGACAAAAGTAAAAAGAGAAAAGAAGAGGAAAGTGACGAGAGAAAACAAGAGAAAAGAGAAAACAAGAGAAAAGTAAAAAGAGAAAGGAAGAGAAAAGAGAAGAGAGGAGAAAAGAGAAACGCAGAGAAAAGAGTAAAGAAGAGAAAAGAAAAAAGAAAAAAGTAGAGAAAAGAAGTGAAAAGAGAAAAGAAGGGAAAAGAGATAAGAAGAGAAAAGAGAAAAGAAGAGAAAAGCAGTGAAAAGAGAAAACAAGAGAAAAGAGAATAGAAGGGAAAAGAGAAGAGAAGAGAAAAGAGAACCGATAAATGAAGAGAAAAGAGAAATGACAAAAGTGACAAGAGAAACTAAGAGGAAAGAGAATAGAGAAAACAAGACAAAAGAGAAAACAAGAGAAAAGAAAAAAGAGAAAGGAAGAGAAAGGAGAAAAGAAGAGAAAAGTGAAACGCAGAGAAAGGAGTAAAGAAGAGAAAAGAAAAAAGAAGAGAAAAGAAGTGAAAAGATAAAAGAAGTGAAAAGAGATAAGAAGAGAAAAGAGAAAAGAAGACAAAAGCAGTGAAAAGAGAAAAGAAGAGAAAAGAGAATAGAAGAGAAAAGAGAAAACAAGAGAAAAGAGGAAAGAGAAAAGAGAAAAGTGAAGAGAAAATAGAAAACGAGAAATGAGACAAGAGAAAAAGATTACAAGAGTGAAAAGAAGAGAAAAAAGAAAAGAAGAGAAAAAGAAAGTAGAAAAGAGAAAGAGAAAAGATGAGAAAAGAGAAAAGAAGAGAAAAGAGATAGAAGAGAAATGAGAAAAGAAGAGAAAAGAGAAAAGAAGAGAAATGAGAAGAGATAAATGAAGAGAAGTGAGAAAAGAGAAATGACAAATTGAAAAGAGAAAAGAAGAGGAAAGAGATTAGAGAAAACAAGAGAAAAGAGAAAACAAGAGAAAAGAAAAAAGGAAAAAGAAGAGAAAAGAGAATAGAAGAGAAGAGGAAAGAGAAAAGGAGAGAAAAGAAAAAAGAAGAGAAAAGTGAAAAGAGAAAAGAGAAAAGAAGCGAAAAGAGGAAAGAGAAAAGAAGAGAAAAGAGAAAAGAAGAGGAAAGAGAATTGAGAAAAGACGAGAAAAGAGAAAAGATAAAAGACGAGAAAAGAAAAATGAGAAAACAAGACAGAAAAAAAAGAGAAATGACAAAAGTAAAAAGAGAAAAGAAGAGGAAAGTGACTAGAGAAAACAAGAGAAAAGAGAAAACAAGAGAAAAGTAAAAAGAGAAAAGAAGAGAAAAGAGAAGAGAGGAGAAAAGAGAAATGTAGAGAAAAGAGTAAAGAAGAGAACAGAGAAAAGAAAGCAAGAAGAGAAAAAAGAAAAGAAGTGAAAAGAGAAAAGAAAAGAGAAGAGAAAAGAGAACCGATAAATGAAGAGAAAAGAGAACCGATAAATGAAGAGAAAAGAGAAATGACAAAAGTGACAAGAGAAACTAAGAGGAAAGAGAATAGAGAAAACAAGACAAAAGAGAAAACAAGAGAAAAGAAAAAAGAGACAAGAAGAGAAAGGAGAAAAGAAGTGAAAAGAGAAACGCAGAGAAAAGAGTAAAGAAGAGAAAAGAAAAAAGAAGAGAAAAGAAGTGAAAAGATAAAAGAAGTGAAAAGAGATAAGAAGAGAAAAGAGAAAAGAAGACAAAAGCAGTGAAAAGAGAAAAGAGAAAACAAGAGAAAAGAGGAAAGAGAAAAGAGAAAAGTGAAGAGAAAATAGAAAACAAGAAATGAGACAAGAGAAAAAGATTACAAGAGAGAAAAGAAGAGAAAAAAGAAAAGAAGAGAAAAGAGAAAGTAGAATATAAGAGAAAGAGAAAACATGAGAAAAGAGAAAAGAAGAGAAATGAGAAAAGAAGAGAAAAGAGAAAAGATAAAAGACGAGAAAAGAGAAATGAGAAAACAAGACAGAAGAAAAAACAGATATGACAAAAGTAAAAAGAGAAAAGAAGAGGAATGAGACCTGAGAAAACAAGAGAAAAGAGAAAACACGAGAAAAGAAAAAAGAGAAAATAAGAGAAAAGAGAAGAGAAGAGAAAAGAGAAACGTAGAGAAATGAGTAAAGAAGAGAAAAGAGAAAAGAAATCAAGAAGAGAAAAGAGAAAAGAAGAGAAAAGAGAACCGATAAATGAAGAGAAAAGAGAAATGACAAAAGTGAAAAGAGAAACTAAGAGGAAAGAGAATGGAGAAAACAAGACAAAAGAGAAAACAAGAGAAAAGAAAAAAGAGAAAAGAAGAGAAAAGAGAAAAGAAGTGAAAAGAGAAACGCAGAGAAAAGAGTAAAGAAGAGAAAAGAAAAAAGAAAAAAGAAGAGAAAAGAAGTAAAAAGAGAAAAGAAGGGAAAAGAGATAAGAAGAGAAAAGAGAAAAGAAGAGAAAAGCAGTGAAAAGAGAAAACAAGAGAAAAGAGAATAGAAGGGAAAAGAGAAGAGAAGAGAAAAGAGAACCGATAAATGAAGAGAAAAGAGAACCGATAAATGAAGAGAAAAGAGAAATGACAAAAGTGACAAGAGAAACTAAGAGGAAAGAGAATAGAGAAAACAAGACAAAAGAGAAAACAAGAGAAAAGAAAAAAGAGAAAGGAAGAGAAAGGAGAAAAGAAGTGAAAAGTGAAACGCAGAGAAAAGAGTAAAGAAGAGAAAAGAAAAAAGAAGAGAAAAGAAGTGAAAAGATAAAAGAAGTGAAAAGAGATAAGAAGAGAAAAGAGAAAAGAAGACAAAAGCAGTGAAAAGAGAAAAGAAGAGAAAAGAGAATAGAAGAGTAAAGAGAAAACAAGAGAAAAGAGGAAAGAGAAAAGAGAAAAGTGAAGAGAAAATAGAAAACGAGAAATGAGACAAGAGAAAAAGATTACAAGAGTGAAAAGAAGAGAAAAAAGAAAAGAAGAGAAAAAGAAAGTAGAAAAGAGAAAGAGAAAAGATGAGAAAAGAGAAAAGAAGAGAAAAGAGATAGAAGAGAAATGAGAAAAGAAGAGAAAAGAGAAAAGAAGAGAAATGAGAAGAGATAAATGAAGAGAAGTGAGAAAAGAGAAATGACAAATTGAAAAGAGAAAAGAAGAGGAAAGAGATTAGAGAAAACAAGAGAAAAGAGAAAACAAGAGAAAAGAAAAAAGGAAAAAGAAGAGAAAAGAGAATAGAAGAGAAGAGGAAAGAGAAAAGGAGAGAAAAGAAAAAAGAACAGAAAAGTGAAAAGAGAAAAGAGAAAAGAAGCGAAAAGAGGAAAGAGAAAAGAAGAGAAAAGAGAAAAGAAGAGGAAAGAGAATTGAGAAAAGACGAGAAAAGAGAAAAGATAAAAGACGAGAAAAGAGAAATGAGAAAACAAGACAGAAAAAAAAGAGAAATGACAAAAGTAAAAAGAGAAAAGAAGAGGAAAGTGACTAGAGAAAACAAGAGAAAAGAGAAAACAAGAGAAAAGTAAAAAGAGAAAAGAAGAGAAAAGAGAAGAGAGGAGAAAAGAGAAATGTAGAGAAAAGAGTAAAGAAGAGAACAGAGAAAAGAAAGCAAGAAGAGAAAAGAGAAAAGAAGTGAAAAGAGAAAAGAAAAGAGAAGAGAAAAGAGAACCGATAAATGAAGAGAAAAGAGAACCGATAAATGAAGAGAAAAGAGAAATGACAAAAGTGACAAGAGAAACTAAGAGGAAAGAGAATAGAGAAAACAAGACAAAAGAGAAAACAAGAGAAAAGAAAAAAGAGACAAGAAGAGAAAGGAGAAAAGAAGTGAAAAGAGAAACGCAGAGAAAAGAGTAAAGAAGAGAAAAGAAAAAAGAAGAGAAAAGAAGTGAAAAGATAAAAGAAGTGAAAAGAGATAAGAAGAGAAAAGAGAAAAGAAGACAAAAGCAGTGAAAAGAGAAAAGAGAAAACAAGAGAAAAGAGGAAAGAGAAAAGAGAAAAGTGAAGAGAAAATAGAAAACAAGAAATGAGACAAGAGAAAAAGATTACAAGAGAGAAAAGAAGAGAAAAAAGAAAAGAAGAGAAAAGAGAAAGTAGAATATAAGAGAAAGAGAAAACATGAGAAAAGAGAAAAGAAGAGAAATGAGAAAAGAAGAGAAAAGAGAAAAGATAAAAGACGAGAAAAGAGAAATGAGAAAACAAGACAGAAGAAAAAACAGATATGACAAAAGTAAAAAGAGAAAAGAAGAGGAATGAGACCTGAGAAAACAAGAGAAAAGAGAAAACACGAGAAAAGAAAAAAGAGAAAATAAGAGAAAAGAGAAGAGAAGAGAAAAGAGAAACGTAGAGAAATGAGTAAAGAAGAGAAAAGAGAAAAGAAATCAAGAAGAGAAAAGAGAAAAGAAGAGAAAAGAGAACCGATAAATGAAGAGAAAAGAGAAATGACAAAAGTGAAAAGAGAAACTAAGAGGAAAGAGAATGGAGAAAACAAGACAAAAGAGAAAACAAGAGAAAAGAAAAAAGAGAAAAGAAGAGAAAAGAGAAAAGAAGTGAAAAGAGAAACGCAGAGAAAAGAGTAAAGAAGAGAAAAGAAAAAAGAAAAAAGAAGAGAAAAGAAGTAAAAAGAGAAAAGAAGGGAAAAGAGATAAGAAGAGAAAAGAGAAAAGAAGAGAAAAGCAGTGAAAAGAGAAAACAAGAGAAAAGAGAATAGAAGGGAAAAGAGAAGAGAAGAGAAAAGAGAACCGATAAATGAAGAGAAAAGAGAACCGATAAATGAAGAGAAAAGAGAAATGACAAAAGTGACAAGAGAAACTAAGAGGAAAGAGAATAGAGAAAACAAGACAAAAGAGAAAACAAGAGAAAAGAAAAAAGAGAAAGGAAGAGAAAGGAGAAAAGAAGTGAAAAGTGAAACGCAGAGAAAAGAGTAAAGAAGAGAAAAGAAAAAAGAAGAGAAAAGAAGTGAAAAGATAAAAGAAGTGAAAAGAGATAAGAAGAGAAAAGAGAAAAGAAGACAAAAGCAGTGAAAAGAGAAAAGAAGAGAAAAGAGAATAGAAGAGTAAAGAGAAAACAAGAGAAAAGAGGAAAGAGAAAAGAGAAAAGTGAAGAGAAAATAGAAAACGAGAAATGAGACAAGAGAAAAAGATTACAAGAGTGAAAAGAAGAGAAAAAAGAAAAGAAGAGAAAAAGAAAGTAGAAAAGAGAAAGAGAAAAGATGAGAAAAGAGAAAAGAAGAGAAAAGAGATAGAAGAGAAATGAGAAAAGAAGAGAAAAGAGAAAAGAAGAGAAATGAGAAGAGATAAATGAAGAGAAGTGAGAAAAGAGAAATGACAAATTGAAAAGAGAAAAGAAGAGGAAAGAGATTAGAGAAAACAAGAGAAAAGAGAAAACAAGAGAAAAGAAAAAAGGAAAAAGAAGAGAAAAGAGAATAGAAGAGAAGAGGAAAGAGAAAAGGAGAGAAAAGAAAAAAGAACAGAAAAGTGAAAAGAGAAAAGAGAAAAGAAGCGAAAAGAGGAAAGAGAAAAGAAGAGAAAAGAGAAAAGAAGAGGAAAGAGAATTGAGAAAAGACGAGAAAAGAGAAAAGATAAAAGACGAGAAAAGAGAAATGAGAAAACAAGACAGAAAAAAAAGAGAAATGACAAAAGTAAAAAGAGAAAAGAAGAGGAAAGTGACTAGAGAAAACAAGAGAAAAGAGAAAACAAGAGAAAAGTAAAAAGAGAAAAGAAGAGAAAAGAGAAGAGAGGAGAAAAGAGAAATGTAGAGAAAAGAGTAAAGAAGAGAACAGAGAAAAGAAAGCAAGAAGAGAAAAGAGAAAAGAAGTGAAAAGAGAAAAGAAAAGAGAAGAGAAAAGAGAACCGATAAATGAAGAGAAAAGAGAACCGATAAATGAAGAGAAAAGAGAAATGACAAAAGTGACAAGAGAAACTAAGAGGAAAGAGAATAGAGAAAACAAGACAAAAGAGAAAACAAGAGAAAAGAAAAAAGAGACAAGAAGAGAAAGGAGAAAAGAAGTGAAAAGAGAAACACAGAGAAAAGAGTAAAGAAGAGAAAAGAAAAAAGAAGAGAAAAGAAGTGAAAAGATAAAAGAAGTGAAAAGAGATAAGAAGAGAAAAGAGAAAAGAAGACAAAAGCAGTGAAAAGAGAAAAGAGAAAACAAGAGAAAAGAGGAAAGAGAAAAGAGAATAGAAAAGAGAAAATAGAAAACGAGAAATGAGACAAGAGAAAAAGATTACAAGAGAGAAAATAAGAGAAAAAAGAAAAGAAGAGAAAAGAGAAAGCATAATATAAGAGAAAGAGAAAAGATGAGAAAAGAGAAAAGAAGAGAAAAGAGATAGAAGAGAAATGAGAAAAGAAGAGAAAAGAGAAAAGAAGAGAAATGAGAAGAGATAAAGGAAGAGAAATGAGAAAAGAGAAATGACAAATTGAAAAGAGAAAAGAAGAGGAAAGAGAATAGAGAAAACAAGAGAAAAGAGAAAACAAGAGAAAAGAAAAAAGGAAAAAGAAGAGAAAAGAGAATAGAAGAGAAGAGGAAAGAGAAAAGGAGAGAAAAGAAAAAAGAACAGAAAAGTGAAAAGAGAAAAGAGAAAAGAAGCGAAAAGAGAAAAGAGAAAAGAAGCGAAAAGAGGACAGAGAAAAGAAGTGAAAAGAGAAACGAAGAGGAAAGAGAATTGAGAAAAGAAGAGAAAAGTGAAAAGATAAAAGACGTGAAAAGAGAAATGTGAAATGAAGACAGAAGAAAAAAGAGATATGACAAAAGTAAAAAGACAAAAGAAGAGGAAAGAGAAATGAGAAAAGAAGATAAAAGAGAAAAGATAAATGAAGAGAAATGAGAAAAGAGAAATGACAAATTGAAAAGAGAAAAGAAGAGGAAAGAGAATAGAGAAAACAAGAGAAAAGAGAAAACAAGAGAAAAGAAAAAAGGAAAAAGAAGAGAAAAGAGAATAGAAGAGAAGAGGACAGAGAAAATGAGAGAAAAGAAAAAAGAAGAGAAAAGTGAAAAGAGAAAAGAGAAAAGAAGCGAAAAGAGAAAAGAAGCGAAAAGAGGACAGAGAAAAGAAGTGAAAAGAGAAACGAAGAGGAAAGAGAATTGAGAAAAGAAGAGAAAAGTGAAAAGATAAAAGACGTGAAAAGAGAAATGTGAAATGAAGTCAGAAGAAAAAAGAGATATGACAAAAGTAAAAAGACAAAAGAAGAGGAAAGAGAATTGAGAAAAGAAGAGAAAAGAGAAAAGATAAATGAAGAGAAATGAGAAAAGAGAAATGACAAATTGAAAAGAGAAAAGAAGAGGAAAGAGAGTAGAGAAAACAAGAGAAAAGAGAAAACAAGAGAAAAGAAAAAAGGAAAAAGAAGAGAAAAGAGAATAGAAGAGAAGAGGAAAGAGAAAAGGAGAGAAAAGAAAAAAAAGAGAAAAGTGAAAAGAGAAAAGAGAAAAGAAGCAAAAAGAGAAAAGAGAAAAGAACACAAGAAGAGAAAAGAGAAAAGAAGTGAAAAGAGAAAAGAAGAGAAAAGAGAAAAGAAGTGGAAAGAGAATTGAGAAAAGAAGAGAAAAGATAAAAGATAAACGAAGAGAAATGAGAAAAGAGGAATGACAAATTGAAAAGAGAAAAGAAGAGGAAAGAGAATAGAGAAAACAAGAGAAAAGAGAAAACAAGAGAAAAGAAAAAAGGAAAAAGGAGAGAAAAGAGAATAGAAGAGAAGAGGAAAGAGAAAAGGAGAGAAAAGAAAAAAGAAGAGAAAAGTGAAAAGAGAAAAGAGAAAAGAAGCGAAAAGAGGAAAGAGAAAAGAAGAGAAAAGAGAAAAGAAGAGGAAAGAGAATTGAGAAAAGAAGAGAAAAGAGAAAAGATAAAAGACGAGAAAAGAGAAATGAGAAAACAAGACAGAAAAAAAAGAGAAATGACAAAAGTAAAAAGAGAAAAGAAGAGGAAAGTGACTAGAGAAAACAAGAGAAAAGAGAAAACAAGAGAAAAGTAAAAAGAGAAAGGAAGAGAAAAGAGAAGAGAGGAGAAAAGAGAAATGTAGAGAAAAGAGTAAAGAAGAGAACAGAGAAAAGAAAGCAAGAAGAGAAAAGAGAAAAGAAGTGAAAAGAGAAAAGAAGAGAAAAGAGAAAACAAGAGAAAAGAGGAAAGAGAAAAGAGAAAAGTGAAGTGAAAATAGAAAACAAGAAATGAGACAAGAGAAAAAGATTACAAGAGAGAAAAGAAGAGAAAAAAGAAAAGACGAGAAAAGAGAAAGTAGAATATAAGAGAAAGAGAAAACATGAGAAAAGAGAAAAGAAGAGAAATGAGAAAAGAAGAGAAAAGAGAAAAGATAAAAGACGAGAAAAGAGAAATGAGAAAACAAGACAGAAGAAAAAACAGATATGACAAAAGTAAAAAGAGAAAAGAAGAGGAATGAGACCTGAGAAAACAAGAGAAAAGAGAAAACACGAGAAAAGAAAAAAGAGAAAGGAAGAGAAAGGAGAAAAGAAGTGAAAAGTGAAACGCAGAGAAAAGAGTAAAGAAGAGAAAAGAAAAAAGAAGAGAAAAGAAGTGAAAAGATAAAAGAAGTGAAAAGAGATAAGAAGAGAAAAGAGAAAAGAAGACAAAAGCAGTGAAAAGAGAAAAGAAGAGAAAAGAGAATAGAAGAGTAAAGAGAAAACAAGAGAAAAGAGGAAAGAGAAAAGAGAAAAGTGAAGAGAAAATAGAAAACGAGAAATGAGACAAGAGAAAAAGATTACAAGAGTGAAAAGAAGAGAAAAAAGAAAAGAAGAGAAAAAGAAAGTAGAAAAGAGAAAGAGAAAAGATGAGAAAAGAGAAAAGAAGAGAAAAGAGATAGAAGAGAAATGAGAAAAGAAGAGAAAAGAGAAAAGAAGAGAAATGAGAAGAGATAAATGAAGAGAAGTGAGAAAAGAGAAATGACAAATTGAAAAGAGAAAAGAAGAGGAAAGAGATTAGAGAAAACAAGAGAAAAGAGAAAACAAGAGAAAAGAAAAAAGGAAAAAGAAGAGAAAAGAGAATAGAAGAGAAGAGGAAAGAGAAAAGGAGAGAAAAGAAAAAAGAACAGAAAAGTGAAAAGAGAAAAGAGAAAAGAAGCGAAAAGAGGAAAGAGAAAAGAAGAGAAAAGAGAAAAGAAGAGGAAAGAGAATTGAGAAAAGACGAGAAAAGAGAAAAGATAAAAGACGAGAAAAGAGAAATGAGAAAACAAGACAGAAAAAAAAGAGAAATGACAAAAGTAAAAAGAGAAAAGAAGAGGAAAGTGACTAGAGAAAACAAGAGAAAAGAGAAAACAAGAGAAAAGTAAAAAGAGAAAAGAAGAGAAAAGAGAAGAGAGGAGAAAAGAGAAATGTAGAGAAAAGAGTAAAGAAGAGAACAGAGAAAAGAAAGCAAGAAGAGAAAAGAGAAAAGAAGTGAAAAGAGAAAAGAAAAGAGAAGAGAAAAGAGAACCGATAAATGAAGAGAAAAGAGAACCGATAAATGAAGAGAAAAGAGAAATGACAAAAGTGACAAGAGAAACTAAGAGGAAAGAGAATAGAGAAAACAAGACAAAAGAGAAAACAAGAGAAAAGAAAAAAGAGACAAGAAGAGAAAGGAGAAAAGAAGTGAAAAGAGAAACACAGAGAAAAGAGTAAAGAAGAGAAAAGAAAAAAGAAGAGAAAAGAAGTGAAAAGATAAAAGAAGTGAAAAGAGATAAGAAGAGAAAAGAGAAAAGAAGACAAAAGCAGTGAAAAGAGAAAAGAGAAAACAAGAGAAAAGAGGAAAGAGAAAAGAGAATAGAAAAGAGAAAATAGAAAACGAGAAATGAGACAAGAGAAAAAGATTACAAGAGAGAAAATAAGAGAAAAAAGAAAAGAAGAGAAAAGAGAAAGCATAATATAAGAGAAAGAGAAAAGATGAGAAAAGAGAAAAGAAGAGAAAAGAGATAGAAGAGAAATGAGAAAAGAAGAGAAAAGAGAAAAGAAGAGAAATGAGAAGAGATAAAGGAAGAGAAATGAGAAAAGAGAAATGACAAATTGAAAAGAGAAAAGAAGAGGAAAGAGAATAGAGAAAACAAGAGAAAAGAGAAAACAAGAGAAAAGAAAAAAGGAAAAAGAAGAGAAAAGAGAATAGAAGAGAAGAGGAAAGAGAAAAGGAGAGAAAAGAAAAAAGAACAGAAAAGTGAAAAGAGAAAAGAGAAAAGAAGCGAAAAGAGAAAAGAGAAAAGAAGCGAAAAGAGGACAGAGAAAAGAAGTGAAAAGAGAAACGAAGAGGAAAGAGAATTGAGAAAAGAAGAGAAAAGTGAAAAGATAAAAGACGTGAAAAGAGAAATGTGAAATGAAGACAGAAGAAAAAAGAGATATGACAAAAGTAAAAAGACAAAAGAAGAGGAAAGAGAAAAGAGAAAAGAAGATAAAAGAGAAAAGATAAATGAAGAGAAATGAGAAAAGAGAAATGACAAATTGAAAAGAGAAAAGAAGAGGAAAGAGAATAGAGAAAACAAGAGAAAAGAGAAAACAAGAGAAAAGAAAAAAGGAAAAAGAAGAGAAAAGAGAATAGAAGAGAAGAGGACAGAGAAAATGAGAGAAAAGAAAAAAGAAGAGAAAAGTGAAAAGAGAAAAGAGAAAAGAAGCGAAAAGAGAAAAGAAGCGAAAAGAGGACAGAGAAAAGAAGTGAAAAGAGAAACGAAGAGGAAAGAGAATTGAGAAAAGAAGAGAAAAGTGAAAAGATAAAAGACGTGAAAAGAGAAATGTGAAATGAAGTCAGAAGAAAAAAGAGATATGACAAAAGTAAAAAGACAAAAGAAGAGGAAAGAGAATTGAGAAAAGAAGAGAAAAGAGAAAAGATAAATGAAGAGAAATGAGAAAAGAGAAATGACAAATTGAAAAGAGAAAAGAAGAGGAAAGAGAGTAGAGAAAACAAGAGAAAAGAGAAAACAAGAGAAAAGAAAAAAGGAAAAAGAAGAGAAAAGAGAATAGAAGAGAAGAGGAAAGAGAAAAGGAGAGAAAAGAAAAAAAAGAGAAAAGTGAAAAGAGAAAAGAGAAAAGAAGCAAAAAGAGAAAAGAGAAAAGAACACAAGAAGAGAAAAGAGAAAAGAAGTGAAAAGAGAAAAGAAGAGAAAAGAGAAAAGAAGTGGAAAGAGAATTGAGAAAAGAAGAGAAAAGATAAAAGATAAACGAAGAGAAATGAGAAAAGAGGAATGACAAATTGAAAAGAGAAAAGAAGAGGAAAGAGAATAGAGAAAACAAGAGAAAAGAGAAAACAAGAGAAAAGAAAAAAGGAAAAAGGAGAGAAAAGAGAATAGAAGAGAAGAGGAAAGAGAAAAGGAGAGAAAAGAAAAAAGAAGAGAAAAGTGAAAAGAGAAAAGAGAAAAGAAGCGAAAAGAGGAAAGAGAAAAGAAGAGAAAAGAGAAAAGAAGAGGAAAGAGAATTGAGAAAAGAAGAGAAAAGAGAAAAGATAAAAGACGAGAAAAGAGAAATGAGAAAACAAGACAGAAAAAAAAGAGAAATGACAAAAGTAAAAAGAGAAAAGAAGAGGAAAGTGACTAGAGAAAACAAGAGAAAAGAGAAAACAAGAGAAAAGTAAAAAGAGAAAGGAAGAGAAAAGAGAAGAGAGGAGAAAAGAGAAATGTAGAGAAAAGAGTAAAGAAGAGAACAGAGAAAAGAAAGCAAGAAGAGAAAAGAGAAAAGAAGTGAAAAGAGAAAAGAAGAGAAAAGAGAAAACAAGAGAAAAGAGGAAAGAGAAAAGAGAAAAGTGAAGTGAAAATAGAAAACAAGAAATGAGACAAGAGAAAAAGATTACAAGAGAGAAAAGAAGAGAAAAAAGAAAAGACGAGAAAAGAGAAAGTAGAATATAAGAGAAAGAGAAAACATGAGAAAAGAGAAAAGAAGAGAAATGAGAAAAGAAGAGAAAAGAGAAAAGATAAAAGACGAGAAAAGAGAAATGAGAAAACAAGACAGAAGAAAAAACAGATATGACAAAAGTAAAAAGAGAAAAGAAGAGGAATGAGACCTGAGAAAACAAGAGAAAAGAGAAAACACGAGAAAAGAAAAAAGAGAAAATAAGAGAAAAGAGAAGAGAAGAGAAAAGAGAAACGTAGAGAAATGAGTAAAGAAGAGAAAAGAGAAAAGAAAACAAGAAGAGAAAAGAGAAAAGAAGAGAAAAGAGAACCGATAAATGAAGAGAAAAGAGAAATGACAAAAGTGAAAAGAGAAACTAAGAGGAAAGAGAATGGAGAAAACAAGACAAAAGAGAAAACAAGAGAAAAGAAAAAAGAGAAAAGAAGAGAAAAGAGAAAAGAAGTGAAAAGAGAAACGCAGAGAAAAGAGTAAAGAAGAGAAAAGAAAAAAGAAAAAAGTAGAGAAAAGAAGTGAAAAGAGAAAAGAAGGGAAAAGAGATAAGAAGAGAAAAGAGAAAAGAAGAGAAAAGCAGTGAAAAGAGAAAACAAGAGAAAAGAGAATAGAAGGGAAAAGAGAAGAGAAGAGAAAAGAGAACCGATAAATGAAGAGAAAAGAGAACCGATAAATGAAGAGAAAAGAGAAATGACAAAAGTGACAAGAGAAACTAAGAGGAAAGAGAATAGAGAAAACAAGACAAAAGAGAAAACTAGAGAAAAGAAAAAAGAGAAAAGAAGAGAAAGGTGAAAAGAAGTGAAAAGAGAAACGCAGAGAAAAGAGTAAAGAAGAGAAAAGAAAAAAGAAGAGAAAAGAAGTGAAAAGATAAAAGAAGTGAAAAGAGATAAGAAGAGAAAAGAGTAAAGAAGAGAAAAGCAGTGAAAAGAGAAAAGAAGAGAAAAGAGAATAGAAGAGAAAAGAGAAAACAAGAGAAAAGAGGAAAGAGAAAAGAGAAAAGTGAAGAGAAAATAGAAAACGAGAAATGAGACAAGAGAAAAAGATTACAAGAGAGAAAAGAAGAGAAAAAAGAAAAGAAGAGAAAAGAGAAAGTAGAATATAAGAGAAAGAGAAAAGATGAGAAAAGAGAAAAGAAGAGAAAAGAGATAGAAGAGAAATGAGAAAAGAAGAGAAAAGAGAAAAGAAGAGAAATGAGAAGAGATAAATGAAGAGAAGTGAGAAAAGAGAAATGACAAATTGAAAAGAGAAAAGAAGAGGAAAGAGAATTGAGAAAACAAGAGAAAAGAGAAAATAAGAGAAAAGAAAAAAGGAAAAAGAAGAGAAAAGAGAATAGAAGAGAAGAGGAAAGAGAAAAGGAAAGAAAAGAAAAAAGAAGAGAAAAGTGAAAAGAGAAAAGAGAAAAGAAGCGAAAAGAGGAAAGAAGAGGAAAGAGAAAAGATAAAAGACGAGAAAGGAGAAAAGAGAAAACAAGATAGAAGAAAAAAGAGATATGACAAAAGTAAAAAGAGAGAAGAAGAGGAATGAGACTAGAGAAAACAAGAGAAAAGAGAAAACACGAGAAAAGAAAAAAGAGAAAAGAAGAGAAAAGAGCAATGAGAAAACAAACAAAAGAGAAAAGAGGAATGACAAAAGTGTAAAGAGAAAAGAAGAGGAACGAGCATTGAGAAAAGATGAGAAAAGAGCAAAGAAGAGAAAAGAGAAAACAAGAGAAAAGAGGAAAGAGGAAAGAGAAAAGTGAAGAGAAGAGTGAAAAGGAGAAATGAGACAAGAGAAAAAGATTACAAGAGAGAAAATAAGAGAAAAAAGAAATGAAGAGAAAAGAGAAAGTAGAATATAAGAGAAAGGGAAAGATGAGAAAAGAGCAAAGAAGAGAAAATGCAGTGGAGAAAGGAAGAGAAGGGGGAAAATAAGAGAAAAGAGAAAAGAGAATTGAAGAGAAAAGAGAATTGAGAAAAGAAGAGAAAAGAGAACGAAGAGAAAAGAGAAAAGAAGAGAAAAGAGAAAAGATAAATGAAGAGAAATGAGAAAAGGGAAATGACAAATTGAAAAGAGAAAAGAAGAGGAAAGAGAATACAGAAAACAAGAGAAAAGAGAAAACAAGAGAAAAGAAAAAAGGAAAAAGAAGAGAAAAGAGAATAGAAGAGAAGAGGAAAGAGAAAAGGAGAGAAAAGAAAATAGAAGAGAAAAGTGAAAAGAGAAAAGAGAAAAGAAGCGAAAAGAGGAAAGAGAAAAGAAGTGAAAAGAGAAAAGAAGAGGAAAGAGAATTGAGAAAAAAAGAGAAAAGAGAAAAGATAAAAGACGAGAAAAGAGAAATGAGAAAACAAGACAGAAGAAAAAGGAGATATGACAACAGTAAAAAGAGAAAAGAAGAGAAAAGTGACGAGAGAAAACAAGAGAAAAGAGAAAACCCGAGAAAAGAAGAGAAAAGAGAACAGAAGAGAAAAGAGAAACGTAGAGAAAAGAGTAAAGAAGAGAAAAGAGAAAAGAACACAAGAAGAGAAAAGAGAAAAGAAGTGAAAAGAGAAAAGAAGAGAAAAGAGAAAAGAAGTGGAAAGAGAATTGAGAAAAGAAGAGAAAAGATAAAAGATAAATGAAGAGAAATGAGAAACGAGGAATGACAAATTGAAAAGAGAAAAGAAGAGGAAAGAGAATAGAGAAAACAAGAGAAAAGAGAAAACAAGAGAAAAGAAAAAAGGAAAAAGAAGAGAAAAGAGAATAGAAGAGAAGAGGAAAGAGAAAAGGAGAGAAAAGAAAATAGAAGAGAAAAGTGAAAAGAGAAAAGAGAAAAGAAGCGAAAACAGGAAAGAGAAAAGAAGTGAAAAGAGAAAAGAAGAGGAAAGAGAATTGAGAAAAAAAGAGAAAAGAGAAAAGAAAGAAGACAAGAAAAGAGAAATGAGAAAACAAGACAGAAGAAAGAGGAGATATGACAACAGTAAAAAGAGAAAAGAAGAGAAAAGTGACGAGAGAAAACAAGAGAAAAGAGAAAACCCGAGAAAAGAAGAGAAAAGAGAAGAGAAGAGAAAAGAGAAACGTAGAGAAAAGAGTAAAGAAGAGAAAAGAGAAAAGAACACAAGAAGAGAAAAGAGAAAAGAAGTGAAAAGAGAAAAGAAGAGAAAAGAGAAAAGAAGTGGAAAGAGAATTGAGAAAAGAAGAGAAAAGATAAAAGATAAAAGATGAGAAAAGAGAAGTGAGAAAACAAGACAGAAGAAAACAGAGAAATGACAAAAGTAAAAAGAGAAAAGAAGAGGAAAGTGACTAGAGAAAACAAGAGAAAAGAGAAAACAAGAGAAAAGAAAAAAGAGAAAAGAAGAGAAAAGAGAAGAGAAGAGAATAGAGAAATGTAGAGAAAAGAGTAAAGAAGAGAAAAGAGAAAAGAAAACAAGAAGAGAAAAGAGAACAGCAGTGAAAAGAGAAAAGAAGAGAACAGAGAAAAGAAGAGAAAAGAGAAAACAAGAGAAAAGAGGAAAGAGAAAAGAGAAAAGTGAAGCGAAAATAGAAAACGAGAAATGCGACAAGAGAAAAAGATTACAAGAGAGAAAAGAAGAGAAAAGAGAAAATTAGAGAAAAGAAAAAGTAGATTATAAGAGAAAGAGAAAAGATGATAAAAGAAGAGAAAAGAGAAAAGAAGAGAAAAGAGAAAGTAGAATATAAGAGGAAGAGAAAATAAGAGAAAGCAGAATACAAGAGAAAAGAGGAAAGAGAAAAGGAGAGAAAGCAGAATAGAAGAGAAAAGAGGAAAGAGAAAAGGAGAGAAAAGAGAAAAGAAGAAAAAATCAAAAGAGAAAAGAAGAGAAAAGAGAAAAGAAGAGAAAAGTGAAATGAGAAAACAAACAAGAGAGAAAAGAGGAATGACAAAAGTGAAAAGAGAAAAGAAGAGGAAAGAGCATTGAGAAAAGAAGAGAAAAGAGCAAAGAAGAGAAAAGAGAAATCAAGAGAAAAGAGGAAAGAGAAAAGAGAAAAGTGAAGAGAAGAGAGAAAAGGAGAAATGAGACAAGAGAAAAAGATTACAAGAGAGAAAATAAGAGAAAAAGAAATGAAGAGAAAAGAGAAAGTAGAATATAAGAGAAAGGGAAAGATGAGAAAAGAGAAAAGAAGAGAAAATGAAGTGGAGAAACGCAGAGAAGGGGGAAAATAAGAGAAAAGAGAAAAGATAATTGAAGAGAAAAGAGAATTGAGAAAAGAAGAGAAAAGAGAAAAGATAATTGAAGAGAAATGAGAAAAGAGAAATGACAAATTGAAAAGAGAAAAGAAAAGAAAAGAGAAAAGATAAATGAAGAGAAATGAGAAAAGAGAAATGACAAATTGAAAAGAGAAAAGAAGAGGAAAAAGAATAGAGAAAACAAGAGAAAAGAGAAAACAAGAGAAAAGAAAAAAGGAAAAAGAAGAGAAAAGAGAATAGAAGAGAAGAGGAAAGAGAAAAGGAGAGAAAAGAAAAAAGAAGAGAAAAGTGAAAAGAGAAAAGAGAAAAGAAGCGAAAAGAGAAAAGAGAAAAGAAGCGAAAAGAGGACAGAGAAAAGAAGTGAAAAGAGAAACGAAGAGGAAGAGAATTGAGAAAAGAAGAGAAAAGTGAAAAGATAAAAGACGTGAAAAGAGAAATGTGAAAAGAAGACAGAAGAAAAAAGAGATATGACAAAAGTAAAAAGACAAAAGAAGAGGAATGAGACTAGAGAAAACAAGAGAAAAGAGAAAACACGAGAAAAGAACAAAGAGAAAAGAAGAGAAAAGAGAAGAGAAAAGAGAAACGTAGAGAAAAGAGTAAAGAAGAGAAAAGGGAAAAGAAAACAAGAAGAGAAAAGAGAAAAGAAGCGAAAAGAGAAAAGAAGAGAAAAGAGAAAAGAAGAGAAAAGAGAACTGATAAATGAAGAGAAAATAGAAATGACAAAAGTGAAAAGAGAAAAGAAGAGGAAAGAGAATTGAGAAAAGAAGAGAAAAGAGAAAAGAAGAGATAAGAGAAAAGCAGTGAAAAGAGAAAAGAAGAGAAAAGAAGAGCAAAGAGAATAGAAGAGAAAAGAGAAGTGAAGAGAAATGAGAAAAGAAGAGACAAGAAGATAAAAGAGAAAAGAAGAGATAACACAAAAGATAAATGAAGAGAAATGAGAAAAGAGAAATGACAAATTGAAAAGAGAAAAGAAGAGGAAAGAGAAAACAAGAGAAAAGAGAAAACAAGAGAAAAGAAAAAAGGTAAAAGAAGAGAATAGAGAATAGAAGAGAAGAGGAAAGAGAAAAGGATAGAAAAGAGAAAAGAAGAGAAAAGAGAAACGATAAAAGAAGAGAAATGAGAAATGAGAAAAGAAGACAAAAGAGAAAAGAGAAATGACAAAAGTGAAAAGAGAAAAGAAGAGGAAAGAGAATGAAAGAGAAAAGAGAAAGTAGAATATAAGAGAAAGAGAAAAAAAGAGAAAACAGAATACAAGAGAAAAGAGGAAAGAGAAAAGAAGAGAAAAGAGAAAAGAAGAAAAATAGAAAAGAGAAAAGAAGAGAAAAGAGAAAAGATAAAAGAAGTGAAATGAGAAATGAGAAAACAAGACAAAAGAGAAAAGAGAAATGACAAAAGTGAAAAGAGAAAAGAAGAGGAAAGAGAATTGAGAAAACAAGAGAAAAGAGAAAACAAGAGAAAAGAAAAAAGGAAAAAGAAGAGAAAAGAGAATAGAAGAGAAGAGGACAGAGAAAATGAGAGAAAAGAAAAAAGAAGAGAAAAGTGAAAAGAGAAAAGAGAAAAGAAGCGAAAAGAGAAAAGAGAAAAGAAGCGAAAAGAGGACAGAGAAAAGAAGTGAAAAGAGAAACGAAGAGGAAAGAGAATTGAGAAAAGAAGAGAAAAGTGAAAAGATAAAAGACGTGAAAAGAGAAATGTGAAATGAAGTCAGAAGAAAAAAGAGATATGACAAAAGTAAAAAGACAAAAGAAGAGGAAAGAGAATTGAGAAAAGAAGAGAAAAGAGAAAAGATAAATGAAGAGAAATGAGAAAAGAGAAATGACAAATTGAAAAGAGAAAAGAAGAGGAAAGAGAGTAGAGAAAACAAGAGAAAAGAGAAAACAAGAGAAAAGAAAAAAGGAAAAAGAAGAGAAAAGAGAATAGAAGAGAAGAGGAAAGAGAAAAGGAGAGAAAAGAAAAAAAGAGAAAAGTGAAAAGAGAAAAGAGAAAAGAAGCAAAAAGAGAAAAGAGAAAAGAACACAAGAAGAGAAAAGAGAAAAGAAGTGAAAAGAGAAAAGAAGAGAAAAGAGAAAAGAAGTGGAAAGAGAATTGAGAAAAGAAGAGAAAAGATAAAAGATAAACGAAGAGAAATGAGAAAAGAGGAATGACAAATTGAAAAGAGAAAAGAAGAGGAAAGAGAATAGAGAAAACAAGAGAAAAGAGAAAACAAGAGAAAAGAAAAAAGGAAAAAGGAGAGAAAAGAGAATAGAAGAGAAGAGGAAAGAGAAAAGGAGAGAAAAGAAAAAAGAAGAGAAAAGTGAAAAGAGAAAAGAGAAAAGAAGCGAAAAGAGGAAAGAGAAAAGAAGAGAAAAGAGAAAAGAAGAGGAAAGAGAATTGAGAAAAGAAGAGAAAAGAGAAAAGATAAAAGACGAGAAAAGAGAAATGAGAAAACAAGACAGAAAAAAAAGAGAAATGACAAAAGTAAAAAGAGAAAAGAAGAGGAAAGTGACTAGAGAAAACAAGAGAAAAGAGAAAACAAGAGAAAAGTAAAAAGAGAAAGGAAGAGAAAAGAGAAGAGAGGAGAAAAGAGAAATGTAGAGAAAAGAGTAAAGAAGAGAACAGAGAAAAGAAAGCAAGAAGAGAAAAGAGAAAAGAAGTGAAAAGAGAAAAGAAGAGAAAAGAGAAAACAAGAGAAAAGAGGAAAGAGAAAAGAGAAAAGTGAAGTGAAAATAGAAAACAAGAAATGAGACAAGAGAAAAAGATTACAAGAGAGAAAAGAAGAGAAAAAAGAAAAGACGAGAAAAGAGAAAGTAGAATATAAGAGAAAGAGAAAACATGAGAAAAGAGAAAAGAAGAGAAATGAGAAAAGAAGAGAAAAGAGAAAAGATAAAAGACGAGAAAAGAGAAATGAGAAAACAAGACAGAAGAAAAAACAGATATGACAAAAGTAAAAAGAGAAAAGAAGAGGAATGAGACCTGAGAAAACAAGAGAAAAGAGAAAACACGAGAAAAGAAAAAAGAGAAAATAAGAGAAAAGAGAAGAGAAGAGAAAAGAGAAACGTAGAGAAATGAGTAAAGAAGAGAAAAGAGAAAAGAAAACAAGAAGAGAAAAGAGAAAAGAAGAGAAAAGAGAACCGATAAATGAAGAGAAAAGAGAAATGACAAAAGTGAAAAGAGAAACTAAGAGGAAAGAGAATGGAGAAAACAAGACAAAAGAGAAAACAAGAGAAAAGAAAAAAGAGAAAAGAAGAGAAAAGAGAAAAGAAGTGAAAAGAGAAACGCAGAGAAAAGAGTAAAGAAGAGAAAAGAAAAAAGAAAAAAGTAGAGAAAAGAAGTGAAAAGAGAAAAGAAGGGAAAAGAGATAAGAAGAGAAAAGAGAAAAGAAGAGAAAAGCAGTGAAAAGAGAAAACAAGAGAAAAGAGAATAGAAGGGAAAAGAGAAGAGAAGAGAAAAGAGAACCGATAAATGAAGAGAAAAGAGAACCGATAAATGAAGAGAAAAGAGAAATGACAAAAGTGACAAGAGAAACTAAGAGGAAAGAGAATAGAGAAAACAAGACAAAAGTGAAAACAAGAGAAAAGAAAAAAGAGAAAAGAAGAGAAAGGTGAAAAGAAGTGAAAAGAGAAACGCAGAGAAAAGAGTAAAGAAGAGAAAAGAAAAAAGAAGAGAAAAGAAGTGAAAAGATAAAAGAAGTGAAAAGAGATAAGAAGAGAAAAGAGTAAAGAAGAGAAAAGCAGTGAAAAGAGAAAAGAAGAGAAAAGAGAATAGAAGAGAAAAGAGAAAACAAGAGAAAAGAGGAAAGAGAAAAGAGAAAAGTGAAGAGAAAATAGAAAACGAGAAATGAGACAAGAGAAAAAGATTACAAGAGAGAAAAGAAGAGAAAAAAGAAAAGAAGAGAAAAGAGAAAGTAGAATATAAGAGAAAGAGAAAAGATGAGAAAAGAGAAAAGAAGAGAAAAGAGATAGAAGAGAAATGAGAAAAGAAGAGAAAAGAGAAAAGAAGAGAAATGAGAAGAGATAAATGAAGAGAAGTGAGAAAAGAGAAATGACAAATTGAAAAGAGAAAAGAAGAGGAAAGAGAATTGAGAAAACAAGAGAAAAGAGAAAATAAGAGAAAAGAAAAAAGGAAAAAGAAGAGAAAAGAGAATAGAAGAGAAGAGGAAAGAGAAAAGGAAAGAAAAGAAAAAAGAAGAGAAAAGTGAAAAGAGAAAAGAGAAAAGAAGCGAAAAGAGGAAAGAAGAGGAAAGAGAAAAGATAAAAGACGAGAAAGGAGAAAAGAGAAAACAAGATAGAAGAAAAAAGAGATATGACAAAAGTAAAAAGAGAGAAGAAGAGGAATGAGACTAGAGAAAACAAGAGAAAAGAGAAAACACGAGAAAAGAAAAAAGAGAAAAGAAGAGAAAAGAGCAATGAGAAAACAAACAAAAGAGAAAAGAGGAATGACAAAAGTGTAAAGAGAAAAGAAGAGGAACGAGCATTGAGAAAAGATGAGAAAAGAGCAAAGAAGAGAAAAGAGAAAACAAGAGAAAAGAGGAAAGAGGAAAGAGAAAAGTGAAGAGAAGAGTGAAAAGGAGAAATGAGACAAGAGAAAAAGATTACAAGAGAGAAAATAAGAGAAAAAAGAAATGAAGAGAAAAGAGAAAGTAGAATATAAGAGAAAGGGAAAGATGAGAAAAGAGCAAAGAAGAGAAAATGCAGTGGAGAAAGGAAGAGAAGGGGGAAAATAAGAGAAAAGAGAAAAGAGAATTGAAGAGAAAAGAGAATTGAGAAAAGAAGAGAAAAGAGAACGAAGAGAAAAGAGAAAAGAAGAGAAAAGAGAAAAGATAAATGAAGAGAAATGAGAAAAGGGAAATGACAAATTGAAAAGAGAAAAGAAGAGGAAAGAGAATACAGAAAACAAGAGAAAAGAGAAAACAAGAGAAAAGAAAAAAGGAAAAAGAAGAGAAAAGAGAATAGAAGAGAAGAGGAAAGAGAAAAGGAGAGAAAAGAAAATAGAAGAGAAAAGTGAAAAGAGAAAAGAGAAAAGAAGCGAAAAGAGGAAAGAGAAAAGAAGTGAAAAGAGAAAAGAAGAGGAAAGAGAATTGAGAAAAAAAGAGAAAAGAGAAAAGATAAAAGACGAGAAAAGAGAAATGAGAAAACAAGACAGAAGAAAAAGGAGATATGACAACAGTAAAAAGAGAAAAGAAGAGAAAAGTGACGAGAGAAAACAAGAGAAAAGAGAAAACCCGAGAAAAGAAGAGAAAAGAGAACAGAAGAGAAAAGAGAAACGTAGAGAAAAGAGTAAAGAAGAGAAAAGAGAAAAGAACACAAGAAGAGAAAAGAGAAAAGAAGTGAAAAGAGAAAAGAAGAGAAAAGAGAAAAGAAGTGGAAAGAGAATTGAGAAAAGAAGAGAAAAGATAAAAGATAAATGAAGAGAAATGAGAAACGAGGAATGACAAATTGAAAAGAGAAAAGAAGAGGAAAGAGAATAGAGAAAACAAGAGAAAAGAGAAAACAAGAGAAAAGAAAAAAGGAAAAAGAAGAGAAAAGAGAATAGAAGAGAAGAGGAAAGAGAAAAGGAGAGAAAAGAAAATAGAAGAGAAAAGTGAAAAGAGAAAAGAGAAAAGAAGCGAAAACAGGAAAGAGAAAAGAAGTGAAAAGAGAAAAGAAGAGGAAAGAGAATTGAGAAAAAAAGAGAAAAGAGAAAAGAAAGAAGACAAGAAAAGAGAAATGAGAAAACAAGACAGAAGAAAGAGGAGATATGACAACAGTAAAAAGAGAAAAGAAGAGAAAAGAGAATAGAGAAAACAAGAGAAAAGAGAAAACCCGAGAAAAGAAAAAAGGAAAAAGAAGAGAAAAGAGAATAGAAGAGAAGAGGAAAGAGAAAAGGAGAGAAAAGAAAATAGAAGAGAAAAGTGAAAAGAGAAAAGAGAAAAGAAGCGAAAACAGGAAAGAGAAAAGAAGTGAAAAGAGAAAAGAAGAGGAAAGAGAATTGAGAAAAAAAGAGAAAAGAGAAAAGAAAGAAGACAAGAAAAGAGAAATGAGAAAACAAGACAGAAGAAAGAGGAGATATGACAACAGTAAAAAGAGAAAAGAAGAGAAAAGTGACGAGAGAAAACAAGAGAAAAGAGAAAACCCGAGAAAAGAAGAGAAAAGAGAAGAGAAGAGAAAAGAGAAACGTAGAGAAAAGAGTAAAGAAGAGAAAAGAGAAAAGAACACAAGAAGAGAAAAGAGAAAAGAAGTGAAAAGAGAAAAGAAGAGAAAAGAGAAAAGAAGTGGAAAGAGAATTGAGAAAAGAAGAGAAAAGATAAAAGATAAAAGATGAGAAAAGAGAAGTGAGAAAACAAGACAGAAGAAAACAGAGAAATGACAAAAGTAAAAAGAGAAAAGAAGAGGAAAGTGACTAGAGAAAACAAGAGAAAAGAGAAAACAAGAGAAAAGAAAAAAGAGAAAAGAAGAGAAAAGAGAAGAGAAGAGAATAGAGAAATGTAGAGAAAAGAGTAAAGAAGAGAAAAGAGAAAAGAAAACAAGAAGAGAAAAGAGAACAGCAGTGAAAAGAGAAAAGAAGAGAACAGAGAAAAGAAGAGAAAAGAGAAAACAAGAGAAAAGAGGAAAGAGAAAAGAGAAAAGTGAAGCGAAAATAGAAAACGAGAAATGCGACAAGAGAAAAAGATTACAAGAGAGAAAAGAAGAGAAAAGAGAAAATTAGAGAAAAGAAAAAGTAGATTATAAGAGAAAGAGAAAAGATGATAAAAGAAGAGAAAAGAGAAAAGAAGAGAAAAGAGAAAGTAGAATATAAGAGAAAGAGAAAATAAGAGAAAGCAGAATACAAGAGAAAAGAGGAAAGAGAAAAGGAGAGAAAGCAGAATAGAAGAGAAAAGAGGAAAGAGAAAAGGAGAGAAAAGAGAAAAGAAGAAAAAATCAAAAGAGAAAAGAAGAGAAAAGAGAAAAGAAGAGAAAAGTGAAATGAGAAAACAAACAAGAGAGAAAAGAGGAATGACAAAAGTGAAAAGAGAAAAGAAGAGGAAAGAGCATTGAGAAAAGAAGAGAAAAGAGCAAAGAAGAGAAAAGAGAAATCAAGAGAAAAGAGGAAAGAGAAAAGAGAAAAGTGAAGAGAAGAGAGAAAAGGAGAAATGAGACAAGAGAAAAAGATTACAAGAGAGAAAATAAGAGAAAAAGAAATGAAGAGAAAAGAGAAAGTAGAATATAAGAGAAAGGGAAAGATGAGAAAAGAGAAAAGAAGAGAAAATGAAGTGGAGAAACGCAGAGAAGGGGGAAAATAAGAGAAAAGAGAAAAGATAATTGAAGAGAAAAGAGAATTGAGAAAAGAAGAGAAAAGAGAAAAGATAAATGAAGAGAAATGAGAAAAGAGAAATGACAAATTGAAAAGAGAAAAGAAGAGAAAAGAGAAAAGATAAATGAAGAGAAATGAGAAAAGAGAAATGACAAATTGAAAAGAGAAAAGAAGAGGAAAAAGAATAGAGAAAACAAGAGAAAAGAGAAAACAAGAGAAAAGAAAAAAGGAAAAAGAAGAGAAAAGAGAATAGAAGAGAAGAGGAAAGAGAAAAGGAGAGAAAAGAAAAAAGAAGAGAAAAGTGAAAAGAGAAAAGAGAAAAGAAGCGAAAAGAGAAAAGAGAAAAGAAGCGAAAAGAGGACAGAGAAAAGAAGTGAAAAGAGAAACGAAGAGGAAGAGAATTGAGAAAAGAAGAGAAAAGTGAAAAGATAAAAGACGTGAAAAGAGAAATGTGAAAAGAAGACAGAAGAAAAAAGAGATATGACAAAAGTAAAAAGACAAAAGAAGAGGAATGAGACTAGAGAAAACAAGAGAAAAGAGAAAACACGAGAAAAGAACAAAGAGAAAAGAAGAGAAAAGAGAAGAGAAAAGAGAAACGTAGAGAAAAGAGTAAAGAAGAGAAAAGGGAAAAGAAAACAAGAAGAGAAAAGAGAAAAGAAGCGAAAAGAGAAAAGAAGAGAAAAGAGAAAAGAAGAGAAAAGAGAACTGATAAATGAAGAGAAAATAGAAATGACAAAAGTGAAAAGAGAAAAGAAGAGGAAAGAGAATTGAGAAAAGAAGAGAAAAGAGAAAAGAAGAGATAAGAGAAAAGCAGTGAAAAGAGAAAAGAAGAGAAAAGAAGAGCAAAGAGAATAGAAGAGAAAAGAGAAGTGAAGAGAAATGAGAAAAGAAGAGACAAGAAGATAAAAGAGAAAAGAAGAGATAACACAAAAGATAAATGAAGAGAAATGAGAAAAGAGAAATGACAAATTGAAAAGAGAAAAGAAGAGGAAAGAGAAAACAAGAGAAAAGAGAAAACAAGAGAAAAGAAAAAAGGTAAAAGAAGAGAATAGAGAATAGAAGAGAAGAGGAAAGAGAAAAGGATAGAAAAGAGAAAAGAAGAGAAAAGAGAAACGATAAAAGAAGAGAAATGAGAAATGAGAAAAGAAGACAAAAGAGAAAAGAGAAATGACAAAAGTGAAAAGAGAAAAGAAGAGGAAAGAGAATTGAGAAAAGAAGAGCAAAGAGAATAGAAGAGAAAAGAGAAGTGAAGTGAAATGAGAAATGAAGAGAAAAGAGAACAGACGAGAAAACTGAAAAGATAAATGAAGAGAAATGACAAATTGAAAAGAGGAAAGAAGAGGAAAGAGATTAGAGAAAACAAGAGAAAAGAGAAAACAAGAGAAAAGAAAAAAGGTAAAACAAGAGAATAGAGAATAGAAGAGAAGAGGAAAGAGAAAAGGATAGAAAAGAAAAAAGAAGAGAAAAGTGAAAAGAAAAAAGAAATGAAGCGAAAAGAGGAAAGAGAAAAGAAGAAAAAAGAGAAAATAGAAGAGGGAAAGAGAAAGGAGGAGAAAAGATAAAAGAGAAATGAAGAGAAAAGAGAAAAGAAGAGAGAAGAGAAAAAAGAGAAAAGAGGAATGAGAAAAGATGAGAATAGGGTGAAAGAGAAATAAAGAGAGTAGAGAAAAGAAGAGAAAAGAGAAAAGAAGAGAAAACAGAAAGTAGAATATAAGAGAAAGAGAAAAGAAGAGAAAAGAGAAAAGAAGAGAAAAGAGAAAGTAGAATGTAAGAGAAAGAGAAAAGAAGAGAAAACAGAATAGAAGAGAACAGAGGAAAGAGAAAAGGAGAGAAAAGAGAAAAGTGAAGAGAAAAGAGAAAGTAGAATATAAGAGAAAGAGAAAAGAAGAGAAAAGAGAAAAGAACAGAAAAGAGAAAGTAGAATATAAGACAAAGAGAAAAGAAGAGAAAAGAGAAAAGAAGAGAAAAGAGAAAGTAGAATATAAGAGAAAGAGAAAAGAAGAGAAAAGAGAAAGTAGAATGTAAGAAAAAGAGAAAAGAAGTGAAAAGAGAAAAGAAGAGAAAAGAGAAAAGATAAAAGAAGAGAAATGAGAAATGAGAAAACAAGACAAAAGAGAAAAGAGAAATGACAAAAGTGAAAAGAGAAAAGAAGAGGAAAGAGAATTGAGAAAAGAAGAGATAAGAGAAAAGCAGTGAAAAGAGCAAAGGACAGAAAAGAGAAATGAAGAGCAAAGAGAATAGAAGAGAAAAGAGAAGTGAAGAGAAATGAGAAATGAAGAGAAAAGAGAAAAGAAGAGAAAAGAGAAAAGAAGAGAAAACTGAAAAGATAAATGAAGAGAAATGAGAAAAGAGAAATGACAAATTGAAAAGAGGAAAGAAGAGGAAAGAGATTAGAGAAAACAAGAGAAAAGAGAAAACAAGAGAAAAGAAAAAAGGTAAAAGAAGAGAATAGAGAATAGAAGAGAAGAGGAAAGAGAAAAGGATAGAAAAGAAAAAAGAAGAGAAAAGTGAAAAGAAAAAAGAAATGAAGCGAAAAGAGGAAAGAGAAATGAAGAGAAAAGAGAAAGAAGAGAAAAGAGGAATGAAAAAGATGAGAAAAGAGAAAAGAGAAATGAAGAGAGAAGAGAAAAGAAGAGAAAAGAGAAGAGGGAAAGAGAAAGGAGGAGAAAAGATAAAAGAGAAATGTAGAGAAAAGAGAAAAGAAGAGAAAAGAGAAAGAAGAGAAAAGAGGAATGAGAAAAGATGAGTAAAGTGAAAAGAGAAATGAAGAGAGGACAGAAAAGAAGAGAAAAGAGGAAAGAGAAAAGAGAAAAGTGAAGAGAAAATAGATAACGAGAAATGAGACAAGAGAAAAAGATTACAAGAGAGAAAAGAAGAGAAAAGAGGAAAGAAGAGAAAAGAGAAAGTAGAATATAAGAGAAACAGAAAAGAAGAGAAAAGAGAAAAGAAGAGAAAAGAGAAAGTAGAATATAAGAGAAAGAGAAAAGAAGAGAAAACAGAATAGAAGAGAAAAGTGGAAAGAGAAAAGGAGAGAAAAGAGAAAAGAAGAAAAATAGAAAAGAGAAAAGAAGAGAAAAGAGAAAAGATAAAAGAAGAGAAATGAGAAATGAGAAAACAAGACAAAAGAGAAAAGAGAAATGACAAAAGTGAAAAGAGAGAAGAAGAGGAAAGAGAATTGAGAAAAGAAGAGAAAAGAGAAAAGAAGAGATAAGAGAAAAGCAGTGAAAAGAGAAAAGAAGAGAAAAGAGAAAAGAGAAAAGAAGAGCAAAGAGAATAGAAGAGAAAAGAGAAGTGAAGAGAAATGAGAAAAGAAGAGAAAAGAGAAAAGAAGAGAAAACAGAAAAGATAAATGAAGAGTAATGAGAAAAGAGAAATGACAAATTGAAAAGAGAAAAGAAGAGGAAAGAGAATAGAGAAAACAAGAGAAAAAAGAAAACAAGAGAAAAGAAAAAAAGGTAAAAGAGAATAGAAGAGAAGAGGAAAGAGAAAAGGAGAGAAAAGAAAAAAGAAGAGAAAAGTGAAAAGAGAAAAGAGATAAGAAGCGAAAAGAGGAAAGAGAAAAGAAGAGAAAAGAGAAAAGGAGAAAAAAGAGAAAAGAGAAAAGTAGAGAAAAGAGAAAAGATCCACGACAAGAAAAGAGAAATGAGAAAACAAGACAGAAGAAAAAAGAGAAATGACAAAAGTAAAAAGAGAAATGAAGAGGAAAGTGACTAGAGAAAACAAGAGAAAAGAGAAAACAAGAGAAAAGAAAAAAGAGAAAAGATGAGAATAGAGAATAGAAGAGAAAAGAGAAACGTAGAGAAAAGAGTAAAGAAGAGAAAAGATAAAAGAAAACAAGAAGAGAAAAGAGAAAAGAAGTGAAAAGAGAAAAGAAGAGAAAAGAGAAAAGAAGAGAAAAGGGAAGCGGTAAAAGAAGAGAAAAGAGAAATGACAAAAGTGAAAAGAGAAAAGAAGAGGAAAGAGAATAGAGAAAACAAGACGAAAGAGAAAACAAGAGAAAAGAAAAAAGAGAAAAGAAGAGAAACGAGAAAAGAAGTGAAAAGAGAAATGTAGAGAAAAGAGTAAAGGAGAGAAAAGAGAAAAGAAGTCAAATGAGAAAAGAAGAGAAAAGAGAAAAGAAGCGAAAAGAGCAAAGAAGAGAAAATGCAATCGAGAAAGGAAGAGAAGGGGGAAAAGAAGAGAAAACAGAAAAGAGAAATGAAGAGAAAAGAGAAAAGAAGAGAAAAGAGAAAGAAAAGAAAAGATGAATGAGAAAAGATGAGAAAAGAGAAATGAAGAGAGAAGAGAAAAGAAGAGAAAAGAGAAGAGGGAAAGAGAAAGGAGGAGAAAAGATAAAAGATAAATGAAGAGAAAAGAGAAAAGAAGAGAAAAGAGAAAGAAGAGAAAAGACGAATGAGAAAAGATGAGAAAAGGGAAAAGAGAAATGAAGAGAGGAGAGAAAAGAAGAGAAAAGAGGAAAGAGAAAAGAGAAAAGTGAAGAGAAAATAGATAACGAGAAATGAGACAAGAGAAAAAGATTACAAGAGAGAAAAGAAGAGAAAAGAGAAAAGAAGAGAAAAGAGAAAGTAGAATATAAGAGAAAGAGAAAAGAAGAGAAAAGAGAAAGGAAGAGAAAAGAGAAAGTAGAATATAAAGAAAGAGAAAAGAAGAGAATACAGAATAGAAGAGAAAAGAGGAAAGAGAAAAGGAGAGAAAAGAGAAAAGAAGAAAAATAGAAAAGAGAAAAGAAGAGAAAAGAGAAAAGATAAAAGAAGAGAAATGAGAAATGAGAAAACAAGACAAAAGAGAAAAGAGAAATGACAAAAGTGAAAAGAGAAAAGAAGAGAAAAGAAGAGATAAGAGAAAAGCAGTGAAAAGAGAAAAGAAAAGAAAAGAGAAAAGAAGAGCAAAGAGAAGAGAAGAGAAAAGAGAAGTGAAGAGAAAAGAGAAAAGAAGAGAAAAGAGAAAAGAAGAGAAAACAGAAAAGATAAATGAAGAGAAATGAGAAAAGAGAAATGACAAATTGAAAAGAGAAAAGAAGAGGAAAGAGAATACAGAAAACAAGAGAAAAAAGAAAACAAGAGAAAAGAAAAAAAGGTAAAAGAAGAGAAAAGAGAATAGAAGAGAAGAGGAAAGAGAAAAGGAGAGAAAAGAAAAAAGAAGAGAAAAGTGAAAAGAGAAAAGAGATAAGAAGCGAAAAGAGGAAAGAGAAAAGAAGAGAAAAGAGAAAAGGAGAAAAAAGAGAAAAGAGAAAAGTAGAGAAAAGAGAAAAGATCAAAGACAAGAAAAGAGAAATGAGAAAACAAGACAGAAGAAAAAAGAGAAATGACAAAAGTAAAAAGAGAAATGAAGAGGAAAGTGACTAGAGAAAACAAGAGAAAAGAGAAAACAAGAGAAAAGAAAACAGAGAAAAGATGAGAATAGAGAATAGAAGAGAAAAGAGAAACGTAGAGAAAAGAGTAAAGAAGAGAAAAGATAAAAGAAAACAAGAAGAGAAAAGAGAAAAGAAGTGAAAAGAGAAAAGAAGAGAAAAGAGAAAAGAAGAGAAAAGGGAAGCGGTAAAAGAAGAGAAAAGAGAAATGACAAAAGGGAAAAGAGAAAAGAAGAGGAAAGAGAATAGAGAAAACAAGACAAAAGAGAAAACAAGAGAAAAGAAAAAAGAGAAAAGAAGAGAAATGAGAAAAGAAGTGAAAAGAGAAACGTAGATAAAAAAAGAATAAAGGAGAGAAAAGAGAAAAGAAGTCAAATGAGAAAAGAAGAGAAAAGAGAAAAGAAGCGAAAAGAGGAAAGAAGAGAAAATGCAATCGTGAAAGGAAGAGAAGGGGAAAAGAAGAGAAAACAGAAAAGAGAAATGAAGAGAAAAGAGAAAAGAAGAGAAAAGAGAAAGAAAAGAAAAGAGGAATGAGAAAAGATGAGAAAAGAGAAAAGAGAAATGAAGAGAGAAGAGAAAAGAAGAGAAAAGAGAAGGGGGAAAGAGAAAGGAGGAGAAAAGATAAACGAGAAATAAAGAGAAAAGAGAGAAGAAGAGAAAAGAGAAAGAACAGAAAAGAGGAATGAGAAAAGATCAGAAAAGGGAAAAGAGAAATGAAGAGAAAAGAGAAAAGAAGAGAAAAGAGAAAGTAGAATATAAGAGAAAGAGAAAAGAAGAGGAAAGAGAAAAGAAGAGAATAGAGAAAGTAGAATGTAAGAGAAAGAGAAAAGAAGAGAAAACAGAATGAAAGAGAAAAGAGAAAGTAGAATATAAGAGAAAGAGAAAAGAAGAGAAAACAGAATAGAAGAGAAAAGAGGAAAGAGAAAAGGAGAGAAAAGTGAAAAGAAGAAAAATAGAAAAGAGAAAAGAAGAGAAAAGATAAAAGAAGAGAAATGAGAAATGAGAAAACAAGACAAAAGAGAAAAGAGAAATGACAAAAGTGAAAAGAGAGAAGAAGAGGAAAGAGAATTGAGAAAAGAAGAGAAAAGAGAAAAGAAGAGATAAGAGAAAAGCAGTGAGAAGAGAAAAGAAGAGAAAAGAGAAAAGAGAAAAGAAGAGCAAAGAGAATAGAAGAGAAAAGAGAAAAGAAGAGAGAACAGAAAAGATAAATGAAGAGAAATGCGAAAAGAGAAATGACAAATTGAAAAGAGAAAACAAGAGAAAAAAGAAAACAAGAGAAAAGAAAAAAGGGTAAAAGAAGAGAAAAGAGAATAGAAGAGAAGAGGAAAGAGAAAAGGAGAGAAAAGAAAAAAAAAGAGAAAAGTGAAAAGAGAAAAGAGATAAGAAGCGAAAAGAGGAAAGAGAAAAGAAGAGAACAGAGAAAAGGAGAAAAAAGAGAAAAGAGAAAAGTAGAGAAAAGAGAAAAGATCAAAGACAAGAAAAGAGAAATGAGAAAACAAGACAGAAGAAAAAAGAGAAATGACAAAAGTAAAAAAGAGAAATGAAGAGGAAAGTGACTCGAGAAAACAAGAGAAAAGAGAAAACAAGAGAAAAAAAAAAGAGAAAAGATGAGAATAGAGAATAGAAGAGAAAAGAGAAACGTAGAGAAAAGAGTAAAGAAGAGAAAAGATAAAAGAAAACAAGAAGAGAAAAGAGAAAAGAAGTGAAAAGAGAAAAGAAGAGAAAAGAGAAAAGAAGAGAAAAGGGAAACGGTAAAAGAAGAGAAAAGAGAAATGGCAAAAGTGAAAAGAGAAAAGAAGAGGAAAGAGAATAGAGAAAACAAGACAAAAGAGAAAACAAGAGAAAAGAAAAAAGAGAAAAGAAGAGAAACGAGAAAAGAAGTGAAAAGAGAAACGTAGAGAAAAGAGGAAAGGAGAGAGAAGAGAAAAGAAGAGAAAAGAGAAGAGGGAAAGAGAAAGGAGGAGAAAAGATAAAAGAGAAATGAAGAGAAAAGAGAAAAGAAGAGAAAAGAGAAAGAAGAGAAAAGAGGAATGAGAAAAGATGAGAAAAGGGAAAAGAGAAATGAAGAGAGAAGAGAAAAGAAGAGAAAAGTGGAAAGAGAAAAGAGAAAAGTGAAGAGAAAAGAGATAACGAGAAATGAGTCAAGAGAAAAAGATTACAAGAGAGAAAAGAAGAGAAAAGAGAAAAGAAGAGAAAAGAGAAAGTAGAATATAAGAGAAAGAGAAATGAAGAGAAAAGAGAAAAGAAGAGAAAAGAGGAAAGAGAAAAGAAGAGAAAAGAGAAAAGAAGAAAAATAGAAAAGAGAAAAGAAGAGAAAAGAGAAAAGATAAAAGAAGTGAAATGAGAAATGAGAAAACAAGACAAAAGAGAAAAGAGAAATGACAAAAGTGAAAAGAGAAAAGAAGAGGAAAGAGAATTGAGAAAAGAAGAGAAAAGAGAAAAGAAGAGATAAGAGAAAAGCAGTGAAAAGAGAAAGTAGAATATAAGAGAAAGAGAAAAGAGAATAGAAGAGAAGAGGAAAGAGAAAAGGAGAGAAAAGAAAAAAGAAGCGAAAAGTGAAAAGAAAAAAGAGAATTGAAGCGAAAAGTGGAAAGAGAAAAGAAGTGAAAAGAGAAAAGAAGAGAAAAGAGAAAAGAAGAGAAAAGAGAAATGATAAATGAAGAGAAAAGAGAAATGATTAATGTCAAAAGGAAAGAGAATACAGAAAACAAGACAAAAGAGAAAAGAAGAGAAAGGAAAAAAGAGAAAAGAAGAGAAATGAGAAAAGAAGTGAAAAGAGAAACGTAGAGAAAAGAGTAAAGGAGAGAAAAGAGAAAAGAAGTGAAAAGAGAAAAGAAGAGAAAAGAGAAAAGAAGAGAAAAGAGAAACGATAAATGAAGAGAAAAGAAAAATGACAAAAGTGAAAAGAGAATAGAAGAGGAAAGAGAATAGAGAAAACTAGACAAAAGAGAAAAGAAGAGAAAGGAAAAAAGAGAAAAGGAGAGAAAAGAGAAAAGATAAAAGAAGAGAAATGAGAAATGAGAAAACAAGACAAAAGAGAAAAGAGAAATGACAAAAATGTAAAGAGAGAAGAAGAGGAAAGAGAATTGAGAAAAGAAGAGAAAAGAGAAAAGAAGAGATAAGAGAAAAACAGTGAAAAGAGAAAAGAAGTGAAAAGAGAAAAGAAAAGCAAAGAGAATAGAAGAGAAAAGAGAAGTGAAGAGAAATGAGAATAGAAGAGAAAAGAGAAACGTAGAGAAAAGAGTAAAGAAGAGAAAAGATAAAAGAAAACAAGAAGAGAAAAGAGAAAAGAAGTGAAAAGAGAAAAGAAGAGAAAAGAGAAAAGAAGAGAAAAGGGAAACGGTAAAAGAAGAGAAAAGAGAAATGACAAAAGTGAAAAGAGAAAAGAAGAGGAAAGAGAATAGAGAAAACAAGACAAAAGAGAAAACAAGAGAAAAAAAAGAGAAAAGAAAAGAAATGAGAAAAGAAGTGAAAAGAGAAACGTAGAGAAAAGAGTAAAGGAGAGAAAAGAGAAAAGAAGTCAAATCAGAAAAGAAGAGAAAAGAGAAAAGAAGCGAAAAGAGCAAAGAAGAGAAAATGCAATCGAGAAAGGAAGAGAAGGGGGAAAAGAAGAGAAAACAGAAAAGAGAAATGAAGAGAAAAGAGAAAAGAAGAGAAAAGAGAAAGAAAAGAAAAGAGGAATGAGAAAAGATGAGAAAAGAGAAAAGAGAAATGAAGAGAGAAGAGAAAAGAAGAGAAAAGAGAAGAGGGAAAGAGAAAGGAGCAGAAAAGATAAAAGAGAAATGAAGAGAAAAGAGAAAAGAAGAGAAAAGAGAAAGAAGAGAAAAGAGGAATGAGAAAAGATGAGAAAAGGGAAAAGAGAAATGAAGAGAGGAGAGAAAAGAAGAGAAAAGAGGAAAGAGAAAAGAGAAAAGTGAAGAGAAAATAGATAACGAGAAATGAGACAAGAGAAAATGATTACAAGAGAGAAAAGAAGAGAAAAGAGAAAAGAAGAGAAAAGAGAAAGTAGAATATAAGAGAAAGAGAAATGAAGAGAAAAGAGAAAAGAAGAGAAAAGAGAAAGTAGAATATAAGAGAAAGAGAAAAGAAGAGAAAACAGAATAGAAGAGAAAAGAGGAAAGAGAAAAGGAGAGAAAAGAGAAAAGAAGAAAAATAGAAAAGGGAAAAGAAGAGAAAAGAGAAAAGATAAAAGAAGAGAAATGAGAAATGAGAAAACAAGACAAAAGAGAAAAGAGAAATGACAAAAGTGAAAAGAGAAAAGAAGAGATAAGAGAAAAGCAGTGAAAAGAGAATAGAAGAGAAAAGAGAAAAGAGAAAAGAAGAGCAAAGAGAAGAGAAGAGAAAAGAGAAGTGAAGAGAAATGAGAAAAGAAGAGAAAAGAGAAAAGAAGAGAAAAGAGAAAAGACGAGAAAACAGAAAAGATAAATGAAGAGAAATGAGAAAAGAGAAATGACAAATTGAAAAGAGAAAAGAAGAGGAAAGAGAATAGAGAAAACAAGAGAAAAGAGAAAACAAGAGAAAAGAAAAAAAGGTAAAAGAAGAGAAAAGAGAAATGAAGTCAAAAGGGAAACGTAGAGAAATGAGTAAAGGAGAGAAAAGAGAAAAGAAGAGAAAAGCAGTGAAAAGAGTAACTAGAATATAAGAGAAAGAGAAAAGAGAATAGAAGAGAAGAGGAAAGAGAAAAGGAGAGAAAAGAAAAAAGAAGAGAAAAGAAAAAAGAAGAGAAAAGTGAAAAGAAAAAAGAGAATTGAAGCGAAAAGAGAAAAGAGAAAAGAAGAGAAAAGAGAAATGATAAATGAAGAGAAAAGAAGAAATGATAAATGTCAAAAGGAAAGAGAATACAGAAAACAAGACAAAAGAGAAAAGAAGAGAAAGGAAAAAAGAGAAAAGAAGAGAAAAGAGAAAAGAAGTGAAAAGAGAAACGTAGAGAAAAGAGTAAAGGAGAGAAAAGAGAAAAGAAGTGAAAAGAGAAAAGAAGAGAAAAGAGAAAAGAAGAGAAAAGAGAAACGATAAATGAAGAGAAAAGAAAAATGACAAAAGTGAAAAGAGAATAGAAGAGGAAAGAGAATAGAGAAAACTAGACAAAAGAGAAAAGAAGAGAAAGGAAAAAAAGAGAAAAGGAGAGAAAAGAGAAAAGATAAAAGAAGAGAAATGAGAAATGAGAAAACAAGACAAAAGAGAAAAGAGAAATGACAAAAATGTAAAGAGAGAAGAAGAGGAAAGAGAATTGAGAAAAGAAGAGAAAAGAGAAAAGAAGAGATAAGAGAAAAACAGTGAAAAGAGAAAAGAAGTGAAAAGAGAAAAGAAAAGTAAAGAGAATAGAAGAGAAAAGAGAAGTGAAGAGAAATGAGAATAGAAGAGAAAAGAGAAACGTAGAGAAAAGAGTAAAGAAGAGAAAAGATAAAAGAAAACAAGAAGAGAAAAGAGAAAAGAAGTGAAAAGAGAAAAGAAGAGAAAAGAGAAAAGAAGAGAAAAGGGAAACGGTAAAAGAAGAGAAAAGAGAAATGACAAAAGTGAAAAGAGAAAAGAAGAGGAAAGAGAATAGAGAAAACAAGACAAAAGAGAAAACAAGAGAAAAAAAAAGAGAAAAGAAGAGAAATGAGAAAAGAAGTGAAAAGAGAAACGTAGAGAAAAGAGTAAAGGAGAGAAAAGAGAAAAGAAGTCAAATGAGAAAAGAAGAGAAAAGAGAAAAGAAGCGAAAAGAGCAAAGAAGAGAAAATGCAATCGAGAAAGGAAGAGAAGGGGGAAAAGAAGAGAAAACAGAAAAGAGAAATGAAGAGAAAAGAGAAAAGAAGAGAAAAGAGAAAGAAAAGAAAAGACGAATGAGAAAAGATGAGAAAAGAGAAAAGAGAAATGAAGAGAGAAGAGAAAAGAAGAGACAAGAGAAGAGGGAAAGAGAAAGGAGGAGAAAAGATAAAAGATAAATGAAGAGAAAAGAGAAAAGAAGAGAAAAGAGAAAGAAGAGAAAAGAGGAATGAGAAAAGATGAGAAAAGAGAAAAGAGAAATGAAGAGAGGAGAGAAAAGAAGAGAAATGAGGGAAGAGAAAAGAGAAAAGTGAAGAGAAAATAGATAACGAGAAATGAGACAAGAGAAAAAAATTACAAGAGAGAAAAGAAGAGAAAAGAGAAAAGAAGAGAAAAGAGAAAGTAGAATATAAGAGAAAGAGAAAAGAAGAGAAAAGAGAAAAGAAGAGAAAAGAGATAGTAGAATATAAGAGAAAGAGAAAAGAAGAGAAAACAGAATAGAAGAGAAAAGAGGAAAGAGAAAAGGAGAGAAAAGAGAAAAGAAGAAAAATAGAAAAGGGAAAAGAAGAGAAAAGAGAAAAGATAAAAGAAGAGAAATGAGAAATGAGAAAACAAGACAAAAGAGAAAAGAGAAATGACAAAAGTGAAAAGAGAAAAGAAGAGATAAGAGAAAAGCAGTAAAAAGAGAATAGAAGAGAAAAGAGAAAAGAAGAGCAAAGAGAAGAGAAGAGAAAAGAGAAGTGAAGAGAAATGAGAAAAGAAGAGAAAAGAGAAAAGAAGAGAAAAGAGAAAAGACGAGAAAACAGAAAAGATAAATGAAGAGAAATGAGAAAAGAGAAATGACAAATTGAAAAGAGAAAAGAAGAGGAAAGAGAATAGAGAAAACAAGAGAAAAGAGAAAACAAGAGAAAAGAAAAAAAGGTAAAAGAAGAGAAAAGAGAAATGAAGTCAAAAGGGAAACGTAGAGAAATGAGTAAAGGAGAGAAAAGAGAAAAGAAGAGGAAAGGGAAAAGATAAAAGAAGAGAAATGAGAAATGAGAAAACAAGACAAAAGAGAAAAGAGAAATGACAAAAATGAAAAGAGAGAAGAAGAGGAAAGAGAATTGAGAAAAGAAGAGAAAAGAGAAAAGAAGAGATAAGAGAAAAGCAGTGATAAGAGAAAAGAAGAGAAAAGACAAAAGAGAAAAGAAGAGCAAAGAGAATAGAAGAGAAAAGAGAAGTGAACAGAAATGAGAAAAGAAGAGAAAAAAGAAAAGAAGCGAAAAGAGCAAAGAAGAGAAAATGCAATCGAGAAAGGAAGAGAAGGGGGAAAAGAAGAGAAAACAAATGAGGAGAAAAGACAAAAGAAGAGATAAGAGAAAAGGAGAAAAAAGAGAAAAGAGAAAAGTAGAGAAAAGAGAAAAGATCAAAGACAAGAAAAGAGAAATGAGAAAACAAGACAGAAGAAAAAAGACAAATGACAAAAGTAAAAAGAGAAATGAAGAGAAAAGTGACTAGAGAAAACAAGAGAAAAGAGAAAACAAGAGAAAAGAAAAAAGAGAAAAGATGAGAATAGAGAATAGAAGAGAAAAGAGAAACGTAGAGAAAAGAGTAAAGAAGAGAAAAGATAAAAGAAAACAAGAAGAGAAAAGAGAAAAGAAGTGAAAAGAGAAAAGAAGAGAAAAGAGAAAAGAAGAGAAAAGGGAAACGGTAAAAGAAGAGAAAAGAGAAATGACAAAAGTGAAAAGAGAAAAGAAGAGGAAAGAGAATAGAGAAAACAAGACAAAAGAGAAAACAAGAGAAAAGAAAAAAGAGAAAAGAAGAGAAACGGGAAAAGAAGTGAAAAGAGAAACGTAAAGAAAAGAGTAAAGGAGAGAAAAGAGAAAAGAAGTCAAATGAGAAAAGAAGAGAAAAGAGAAAAGAAGCGAAAAGAGCAAAGAAGAGAAAATGCAATCGAGAAAGGAAGAGAAGGGGGAAAAGAAGAGAAAACAGAAAAGAGAAATGAAGAGAAAAGAGAAAAGAAGAGAAAAGAGAAAGAAAGGAAAAGAGGAATGAGAAAAGATGAGAAAAGAGAAATGAAGAGAGAAGAGAAAAGAAGAGACAAGAGAAGAGGGAAAGAGAAAGGAGGAGAAAAGATAAAAGAGAAATGAAGAGAAAAGAGAAAAGAAGAGAAAAGAGAAAGAAGAGAAAAGAGGAATGAGAAAAGATGAGAAAAGGGAAAAGAGAAATGAAGAGAGGAGAGAAAAGAAGAGAAAAGAGGAAAGAGAAAAGAGAAAAGTGAAGAGAAAATAGATAACGAGAAATGAGACAAGAGAAAATGATTACAAGAGAGAAAAGAAGAGAAAAGAGAAAAGAAGAGAAAAGAGAAAGTAGAATATAAGAGAAAGAGAAATGAAGAGAAAAGAGAAAAGAAGAGAAAAGAGAAAGTAGAATATAAGAGAAAGAGAAAAGAAGAGAAAACAGAATAGAAGAGAAAAGAGGAAAGAGAAAAGGAGAGAAAAGAGAAAAGAAGAAAAATAGAAAAGGGAAAAGAAGAGAAAAGAGAAAAGATAAAAGAAGAGAAATGAGAAATGAGAAAACAAGACAAAAGAGAAAAGAGAAATGACAAAAGTGAAAAGAGAAAAGAAGAGATAAGAGAAAAGCAGTGAAAAGAGAATAGAAGAGAAAAGAGAAAAGAGAAAAGAAGAGCAAAGAGAAGAGAAGAGAAAAGAGAAGTGAAGAGAAATGAGAAAAGAAGAGAAAAGAGAAAAGAAGAGAAAAGAGAAAAGACGAGAAAACAGAAAAGATAAATGAAGAGAAATGAGAAAAGAGAAATGACAAATTGAAAAGAGAAAAGAAGAGGAAAGAGAATAGAGAAAACAAGAGAAAAGAGAAAACAAGAGAAAAGAAAAAAAGGTAAAAGAAGAGAAAAGAGAAATGAAGTCAAAAGGGAAACGTAGAGAAATGAGTAAAGGAGAGAAAAGAGAAAAGAAGAGAAAAGCAGTGAAAAGAGTAACTAGAACATAAGAGAAAGAGAAAAGAGACTAGAAGAGAAGAGGAAAGAGAAAAGGAGAGAAAAGAAAAAAGAAGAGAAAAGAAAAAAGAAGAGAAAAGTGAAAAGAAAAAAGAGAATTGAAGCGAAAAGAGAAAAGAGAAAAGAAGAGAAAAGAGAAATGATAAATGAAGAGAAAAGAGAAATGATAAATGTCAAAAGGAAAGAGAATACAGAAAACAAGACAAAAGAGAAAAGAAGAGAAAGGAAAAAAGAGAAAAGAAGATAAAAGAGAAAAGAAGTGAAAAGAGAAACGTAGAGAAAAGAGTAAAGGAGAGAAAAGAGAAAAGAAGTGAAAAGAGAAAAGAAGAGAAAAGAGAAAAGAAGAGAAAAGAGAAACGATAAATGAAGAGAAAAGAAAAATGACAAAAGTGAAAAGAGAATAGAAGAGGAAAGAGAATAGAGAAAACTAGACAAAAGAGAAAAGAAGAGAAAGGAAAAAAGAGAAAAGGAGAGAAAAGAGAAAAGATAAAAGAAGAGAAATGAGAAATGAGAAAACAAGACAAAAGAGAAAAGAGAAATGACAAAAATGTAAAGAGAGAAGAAGAGGAAAGAGAATTGAGAAAAGAAGAGAAAAGAGAAAAGAAGAGATAAGAGAAAAACAGTGAAAAGAGAAAAGAAGTGAAAAGAGAAAAGAAGAGCAAAGAGAATAGAAGAGAAAAGAGAAGTGAAGAGAAATGAGAATAGAAGAGAAAAGAGAAACGTAGAGAAAAGAGTAAAGAAGAGAAAAGATAAAAGAAAACAAGAAGAGAAAAGAGAAAAGAAGTGAAAAGAGAAAAGAAGAGAAAAGAGAAAAGAAGAGAAAAGGGAAACGGTAAAATAAGAGAAAAGAGAAATGACAAAAGTGAAAAGAGAAAAGAAGAGGAAAGAGAATAGAGAAAACAAGACAAAAGAGAAAACAAGAGAAAAAAAAGAGAAAAGAAGAGAAATGAGAAAAGAAGTGAAAAGAGAAACGTAGAGAAAAGAGTAAAGGAGAGAAAAGAGAAAAGAAGTCAAATGAGAAAAGAAGAGAAAAGAGAAAAGAAGCGAAAAGAGCAAAGAAGAGAAAATGCAATCGAGAAAGGAAGAGAAGGGGGAAAAGAAGAGAAAACAGAAAAGAGAAATGAAGAGAAAAGAGAAAAGAAGAGAAAAGAGAAAGAAAAGAAAAGACGAATGAGAAAAGATGAGAAAAGAGAAAAGAGAAATGAAGAGAGAAGAGAAAAGAAGAGACAAGAGAAGAGGGAAAGAGAAAGGAGGAGAAAAGATAAAAGATAAATGAAGAGAAAAGAGAAAAGGAGAGAAAAGAGAAAGAAGAGAAAAGAGGAATGAGAAAAGATGAGAAAAGGGAAAAGAGAAATGAAGAAAGGAGAGAAAGGAAGAGAAATGAGGGAAGAGAAAAGAGAAAAGCGAAGAGAAAATAGATAACGAGAAATGAGACAAGAGAAAAAAATTACAAGAGAGAAAAGAAGAGAAAAGAGAAAAGAAGAGAAAAGAGAAAGTAGAATATAAGAGAAAGAGAAAAGAAGAGAAAAGAGAAAAGAAGAGAAAAGAGAAAGTAGAATATAAGAGAAAGAGAAAAGAAGAGAAAACAGAATAGAAGAGAAAAGAGGAAAGAGAAAAGGAGAGAAAAGAGAAAAGAAGAAAAATAGAAAAGGGAAAAGAAGAGAAAAGAGAAAAGATAAAAGAAGAGAAATGAGAAATGAGAAAACAAGGCAAAAGAGAAAAGAGAAATGACAAAAGTGAAAAGAGAAAAGAAGAGATAAGAGAAAAGCAGTAAAAAGAGAATAGAAGAGAAAAGAGAAAAGAGAAAAGAAGAGCAAAGAGAAAAGACGAGAAAACAGAAAAGATAAATGAAGAGAAATGAGAAAAGAGAAATGACAAATTGAAAAGAGAAAAGAAGAGGAAAGAGAATAGAGAAAACAAGAGAAAAGAGAAAACAAGAGAAAAGAAAAAAAGGTAAAAGAAGAGAAAAGAGAAATGAAGTCAAAAGGGAAACGTAGAGAAATGAGTAAAGGAGAGAAAAGAGAAAAGAAGAGGAAAGGGAAAAGATAAAAGAAGAGAAATGAGAAATGAGAAAACAAGACAAAAGAGAAAAGAGAAATGACAAAAATGAAAAGAGAGAAGAAGAGGAAAGAGAATTGAGAAAAGAAGAGAAAAGAGAAAAGAAGAGATAAGAGAAAAGCAGTGATAAGAGAAAAGAAGAGAAAAGAGAAAATAAGAGATAAGAGAAAAACAGTGAAAAGAGAAAAGAAGTGAAAAGAGAAAAGAAGAGCAAAGAGAATAGAAGAGAAAAGAGAAGTGAAGAGAAATGAGAATAGAAGAGAAAAAAGAAACGTAGAGAAAAGAGTAAAGAAGAGAAAAGATAAAAGAAAACAAGAAGAGAAAAGAGAAAAGAAGTGAAAAGAGAAAAGAAGAGAAAAGACAAAAGAAGAGAAAAGGGAAACGGTAAAAGAAGAGAAAAGAGAAATGACAAAAGTGAAAAGAGAAAAGAAGAGGAAAGAGAATAGAGAAAACAAGACAAAAGAGAAAACAAGAGAAAAAAAAAGAGAAAAGAAGAGAAATGAGAAAAGAAGTGAAAAGAGAAAAGAAGCGAAAGGAGCAAAGAAGAGAAAATGCAATCGAGAAAGGAAGAGAAGGGGGAAAAGAAGAGAAAACAGAAAAGAGAAATGAAGAGAAAGAGAAAAGAAGAGAAAAGAGAAAGAAAAGAAAAGACGAATGAGAAAAGATGAGAAAAGAGAAAAGAGAAATGAAGAGAGAAGAGAAAAGAAGAGAAAAGAGAAGAGGGAAAGAGAAAGGAGGAGAAAAGATAAAAGAAAAATGAAGAGAAAAGAGAAAAGAAGAGAAAAGAGAAAGAAGAGAAAAGAGGAATGAGAAAAGATGAGAAAAGGGAAAAGAGAAATGAAGAGAGGAGAGAAAAGAAGAGAAAAGAGGGAAGAGAAAAGAGAAAAGTGAAGAGAAAATAGATAACGAGAAATGAGACAAGAGAAAAAGATTACAAGAGAGAAAAGAAGAGAAAAGAGAAAAGAAGAGAAAAGAGAAAGTAGAATATAAGAGAAAGAGAAAAGAAGAGAAAAGAGAAAAGAAGAGAAAAGAGAAAGTAGAATATAAGAGAAAGAGAAAAGAAGAGAAAACAGAATAGAAGAGAAAAGAGGAAAGAGAAAAGGAGAGAAAAGAGAAAAGAAGAAAAATAGAAAAGGGAAAAGAAGAGAAAAGAGAAAAGATAAAAGAAGAGAAATGAGAAATGAGAAAACAAGACAAAAGAGAAAAGAGAAATGACAAAAGTGAAAAGAGAAAAGAAGAGATAAGAGAAAAGCATTGAAAAGAGAATAGAAGAGAAAAGAGAAAAGAGAAAAGAAGAGCAAAGAGAAGAGAAGAGAAAAGAGAAGTGAAGAGAAATGAGAAAAGAAGAGAAAAGAGAAAAGAAGAGAAAAGAGAAAAGACGAGAAAACAGAAAAGATAAATGAAGAGAAATGAGAAAAGAGAAATGACAAATTGAAAAGAGAAAAGAAGAGGAAAGAGAATAGAGAAAACAAGAGAAAAGAGAAAACAAGAGAAAAGAAAAAAAGGTAAAAGAAGAGAAAAGAGAAATGAAGTCAAAAGGGAAACGTAGAGAAATGAGTAAAGGAGAGAAAAGAGAAAAGAAGAGGAAAGGGAAAAGATAAAAGAAGAGAAATGAGAAATGAGAAAACAAGACAAAAGAGAAAAGAGAAATGACAAAAATGAAAAGAGAGAAGAAGAGGAAAGAGAATTGAGAAAAGAAGAGAAAAGAGAAAAGAAGAGATAAGAGAAAAGCAGTGATAAGAGAAAAGAAGAGAAAAGACAAAAGAGAAAAGAAGAGCAAAGAGAATAGAAGAGAAAAGAGAAGTGAACAGAAATGAGAAAAGAAGAGAAAAAAGAAAAGAAGCGAAAAGAGCAAAGAAGAGAAAATGCAATCGAGAAAGGAAGAGAAGGGGGAAAAGAAGAGAAAACAAATGAGGAGAAAAGACAAAAGAAGAGATAAGAGAAAAGGAGAAAAAAGAGAAAAGAGAAAAGTAGAGAAAAGAGAAAAGACGAGAAAACAGAAAAGATAAATGAAGAGAAATGAGAAAAGAGAAATGACAAATTGAAAAGAGAAAAGAAGAGGAAAGAGAATAGAGAAAACAAGAGAAAAGAGAAAACAAGAGAAAAGAAAAAAAGGTAAAAGAAGAGAAAAGAGAAATGAAGTCAAAAGGGAAACGTAGAGAAATGAGTAAAGGAGAGAAAAGAGAAAAGAAGAGGAAAGGGAAAAGATAAAAGAAGAGAAATGAGAAATGAGAAAACAAGACAAAAGAGAAAAGAGAAATGACAAAAATGAAAAGAGAGAAGAAGAGGAAAGAGAATTGAGAAAAGAAGAGAAAAGAGAAAAGAAGAGATAAGAGAAAAGCAGTGATAAAAGAAAAGAAGAGAAAAGAGAAAAGAGAAAAGAAGAGCAAAGAGAATAGAAGAGAAAAGAGAAGTGAACAGAAATGAGAAAAGAAGAGAAAAAAGAAAAGAAGCGAAAAGAGCAAAGAAGAGAAGGGGGAAAAGAAGAGAAAACAGAAATGAGGAGAAAAGACAAAAGAAGAGAAAAGAGAAAAGACCAAAGACAAGAAAAGAGAAATGAGAAAGCAAGACAGAAGAAAAAAGAGAAATGACAAAAGTAAAAAGAGAAATGAAGAGGAAAGTGACTAGAGAAAACAAGAGAAAAGAGAAAACAAGAGAAAAGAAAAAAGAGAAGTGAAGAGAAATGAGAATAGAAGAGAAAAGAGAAACGTAGAGAAAAGAGTAAAGAAGAGAAAAGATAAAAGAAAACAAGAAGAGAAAAGAGAAAAGAAGTGAAAAGAGAAAAGAAGAGAAAAGAGAACTGAAGAGAAAAGGGGAACGGTAAAAGAAGAGAAAAGAGAAATGACAAAAGTGAAAAGAGAAAAGAAGAGGAAAGAGAATAGAGAAAACAAGACAAAAGAGAAAAGAGAAATGACAAAAGTGAAAAGAGAAAAGAAGAGGAAAGAGAATTGAGAAAAGAAGAGAAAAGAGAAAAGAAGAGAAAGGAAAAAAGAGGAAAGAAGAGAAAAGAGAAATGAAGTGAAAAGAGAAACGTAGAGAAATGAGTAAAGGAGAGAAAAGAGAAAAGAAGAGAAAAGGGAAAAGATAAAAGAAGAGAAATGAGAAATGAGAAAACAAGACAAAAGAGAAAAGAGAAATGACAAAAATGAAAAGAGAGAAGAAGAGGAAAGAGAATTGAGAAAAGAAGAGAAAAGAGAAAAGAAGAGATAAGAGAAAAGCAGTGAAAAGAGAAAAGAAGAGAAAAGCGAAAAGATAAAAGAAGAGAAATGAGAAATGAGAAAACAAGACAAAAGAGAAAACAGAAATGTCAAAAGTGAAAAGAGAAAAGAAGAGGAAAGAGAATTGAGAAAAGAAGAGTCAAGAAGAGATAAGAGAAAAGCAGTGAAAAGAGAAAAGAAGAGAAAAGAGAAAAGGAGAGCAAAGTGAATAGAAGAGAAAAGAGAAGTGAAGAGAAATTAGAAAAGAAGAGAAAAGAGAAAAGAAGAGAAAACAGAAAAGATAAATGAAGAGAAATGAGAAAAGAGAAATGACAAATTGAAAAGAGAAAAGAAGAGGAAAGAGAATAGAGAAAACAAGAGAAAAGAGAATACAAGAGAAAAGAAAAAAAGGTAAAGGAAGAGAAAAGAGAATAGAAGAGAAGAGGAAAGAGAAAAGGCGAGAAAAGAAAAAAGAAGAGAAAAGCGAAAAGAAAAAAAGAGAATTGAAGCGAAAAGAGGAAACAGAAAAGAAGAGAAAAGAGAAAAGAAGAAAAATAGAAAAGAGAAAAGAAGAGAAAAGAGAAAAGATAAAAGAAGAGAAATGAGAAATGAGAAAACAAGACAAAAGAGAAAAGAGAAATGACAAAAGTGAAAAGAGAAAAGAAGAGAAAAGAAGAGATAAGAGAAAAGCAGTGAAAAGAGAAAAGAAAAGAATAGAGAAAAGAAGAGCAAAGAGAAGAGAAGAGAAAAGAGAAGTGAAGAGAAAAGAGAAAAGAAGAGAAAAGAGAAAAGAAGAGAAAACAGAAAAGATAATTGAAGAGAAATGAGAAAAGAGAAATGACAAATTGAAAAGAGAAAAGAAGAGGAAAGAGAATAGAGAAAACAAGAGAAAAAAGAAAACAAGAGAAAAGAAAAAAAGGTAAAAGAAGAGAAAAGAGAATAGAAGAGAAGAGGAAAGAGAAAAGGAGAGAAAAGAAAAAAGAAGAGAAAAGTGAAAAGAGAAAAGAGATAAGAAGCGAAAAGAGGAAAGAGAAAAGAAGAGAAAAGAGAAAAGGAGAAAAAAGAGAAAAGAGAAAAGTAGAGAAAAGAGAAAAGATCAAAGACAAGAAAAGAGAAATGAGAAAACAAGACAGAAGAAAAAAGAGAAATGACAAAAGTAAAAAGAGAAATGAAGAGGAAAGTGACTAGAGAAAACAAGAGAAAAGAGAAAACAAGAGAAAAGAAAACAGAGAAAAGATGAGAATAGAGAATAGAAGAGAAAAGAGAAACGTAGAGAAAAGAGTAAAGAAGAGAAAAGATAAAAGAAAACAAGAAGAGAAAAGAGAAAAGAAGTGAAAAGAGAAAAGAAGAGAAAAGAGAAAAGAAGAGAAAAGGGAAGCGGTAAAAGAAGAGAAAAGAGAAATGACAAAAGTGAAAAGAGAAAAGAAGAGGAAAGAGAATAGAGAAAACAAGACAAAAGAGAAAACAAGAGAAAAGAAAAAAGAGAAAAGAAGAGAAATGAGAAAAGAAGTGAAAAGAGAAACGTAGATAAAAAAAGAGTAAAGGAGAGAAAAGAGAAAAGAAGTCAAATGAGAAAAGAAGAGAAAAGAGAAAAGAAGCGAAAAGAGGAAAGAAGAGAAAATGCAATCGAGAAAGGAAGAGAAGGGGAAAAGAAGAGAAAACAGAAAAGAGAAATGAAGAGAAAAGAGAAAAGAAGAGAAAAGAGAAAGAAAAGAAAAGAGGAATGAGAAAAGAGAAAAGAGAAATGAAGAGAGAAGAGAAAAGAAGAGAAAAGAGAAGGGGGAAAGAGAAAGGAGGAGAAAAGATAAACGAGAAATAAAGAGAAAAGAGAGAAGAAGAGAAAAGAGAAAGAACAGAAAAGAGGAATGAGAAAAGATCAGAAAAGGGAAAAGAGAAATGAAGAGAAAAGAGAAAAGAAGAGAAAAGAGAAAGTAGAATATAAGAGAAAGAGAAAAGAAGAGGAAAGAGAAAAGAAGAGAATAGAGAAAGTAGAATATAAGAGAAAGAGAAAAGAAGAGAAAACAGAATGAAAGAGAAAAGAGAAAGTAGAATATAAGAGAAAGAGAAAAGAAGAGAAAACAGAATAGAAGAGAAAAGAGGAAAGAGAAAAGGAGAGAAAAGTGAAAAGAAGAAAAATAGAAAAGAGAAAAGAAGAGAAAAGATAAAAGAAGAGAAATGAGAAATGAGAAAACAAGACAAAAGAGAAAAGAGAAATGACAAAAGTGAAAAGAGAGAAGAAGAGGAAAGAGAATTGAGAAAAGAAGAGAAAAGAGAAAAGAAGAGATAAGAGAAAAGCAGTGAGAAGAGAAAAGAAGAGAAAAGAGAAAAGAGAAAAGAAGAGCAAAGAGAATAGAAGAGAAAAGAGAAAAGAAGAGAGAACAGAAAAGATAAATGAAGAGAAATGCGAAAAGAGAAATGACAAATTGAAAAGAGAAAACAAGAGAAAAAAGAAAACAAGAGAAAAGAAAAAAAGGTAAAAGAAGAGAAAAGAGAATAGAAGAGAAGAGGAAAGAGAAAAGGAGAGAAAAGAAAAAAAAAGAGAAAAGTGAAAAGAGAAAAGAGATAAGAAGCGAAAAGACGAAAGAGAAAAGAAGAGAAAAGAGAAAAGGAGAAAAAAGAGAAAAGAGAAAAGTAGAGAAAAGAGAAAAGATCAAAGACAAGAAAAGAGAAATGAGAAAACAAGACAGAAGAAAAAAGAGAAATGACAAAAGTAAAAAAGAGAAATGAAGAGGAAAGTGACTCGAGAAAACAAGAGAAAAGAGAAAACAAGAGAAAAGAAAAAAGAGAAAAGATGAGAATAGAGAATAGAAGAGAAAAGAGAAACGTAGAGAAAAGAGTAAAGAAGAGAAAAGATAAAAGAAAACAAGAAGAGAAAAGAGAAAAGAAGTGAAAAGAGAAAAGAAGAGAAAAGAGAAAAGAAGAGAAAAGGGAAACGGTAAAAGAAGAGAAAAGAGAAATGGCAAAAGTGAAAAGAGAAAAGAAGAGGAAAGAGAATAGAGAAAACAAGACAAAAGAGAAAACAAGAGAAAAGAAAAAAGAGAAAAGAAGAGAAACGAGAAAAGAAGTGAAAAGAGAAACGTAGAGAAAAGAGTAAAGGAGAGAAAAGAGAAAAGAAGTGAAAAGAGAAAAGAAGAGAAAAGAGAAAAGAAGAGAAAAGAGAAACGATAAATGAAGAGAAAAGAAAAATGACAAAAGTGAAAAGAGAATAGAAGAGGAAAGAGAATAGAGAAAACTAGACAAAAGAGAAAAGAAGAGAAAGGAAAAAAGAGAAAAGGAGAGAAAAGAGAAAAGATAAAAGAAGAGAAATGAGAAATGAGAAAACAAGACAAAAGAGAAAAGAGAAATGACAAAAATGTAAAGAGAGAAGAAGAGGAAAGAGAATTGAGAAAAGAAGTGAAAAGAGAAAAGAAGAGCAAAGAGAATAGAAGAGAAAAGAGAAGTGAAGAGAAATGAGAATAGAAGAGAAAAGAGAAACGTAGAGTAAGAGTAAAGAAGAGAAAAGATAAAAGAAAACAAGAAGAGAAAAGAGAAAAGAAGAGAAAAGGGAAACGGTAAAAGAAGAGAAAAGAGAAATGACAAAAGTGAAAAGAGAAAAGAAGAGGAAAGAGAATAGAGAAAACAAGACAAAAGAGAAAACAAGAGGAAAAAAAAGAGAAAAGAAGAGAAATGAGAAAAGAAGTGAAAAGAGAAACGTAGAGAAAAGAGTAAAGGAGAGAAAAGAGAAAAGAAGTCAAATGAGAAAAGAAGAGAAAAGAGAAAAGAAGCGAAAAGAGCAAAGAAGAGAAAATGCAATCGAGAAAGGAAGAGAAGGGGGAAAAGAAGAGAAAACAGAAAAGAGAAATGAAGAGAAAAGAGAAAAGAAGAGAAAAGAGAAAGAAAAGAAAAGAGGAATGAGAAAAGATGAGAAAAGAGAAAAGAGAAATGAAGAGAGAAGAGAAAAGAAGAGAAAAGAGAAGAGGGAAAGAGAAAGGAGGAGAAAAGATAAAAGATAAATGAAGAGAAAAGAGAAAAGAAGAGAAAAGAGAAAGAAGAGAAAAGAGGAATGAGAAAAGATGAGAAAAGGGAAAAGAGAAATGAAGAGAGGAGAGAAAAGAAGAGAAATGAGGGAAGAGAAAAGAGAAAAGTGAAGAGAAAATAGATAACGAGAAATGAGACAAGAGAAAAAAATTACAAGAGAGAAAAGAAGAGAAAAGAGAAAAGAAGAGAAAAGAGAAAGTAGAATATAAGAGAAAGAGAAAAGAAGAGAAAAGAGAAAAGAAGAGAAAAGAGAAAGTAGAATATAAGAGAAAGAGAAAAGAAGAGAAAACAGAATAGAAGAGAAAAGAGGAAAGAGAAAAGGAGAGAAAAGAGAAAAGAAGAAAAATAGAAAAGGGAAAAGAAGAGAAAAGAGAAAAGATAAAAGAAGAGAAATGAGAAATGAGAAAACAAGACAAAAGAGAAAAGAGAAATGACAAAAGTGAAAAGAGAAAAGAAGAGATAAGAGAAAAGCAGTAAAAAGAGAATAGAAGAGAAAAGAGAAAAGAGAAAAGAAGAGCAAAGAGAAGAGAAGAGAAAAGAGAAGTGAAGAGAAATGAGAAAAGAAGAGAAAAGAGAAAAGATAAATGAAGAGAAATGAGAAATGAGAAAACAAGACAAAAGAGAAAAGAGAAATGACAAAAGTGAAAAGAGAAAAGAAGAGATAAGAGAAAAGCAGTAAAAAGAGAATAGAAGAGAAAAGAGAAAAGAGAAAAGAAGAGCAAAGAGAAGAGAAGAGAAAAGAGAAGTGAAGAGAAATGAGAAAAGAAGAGAAAAGAGAAAAGATAAATGAAGAGAAATGAGAAAAGAGAAATGACAAATTGAAAAGAGAAAAGAAGAGGAAAGAGAATAGAGAAAACAAGAGAAAAGAGAAAACAAGAGAAAAGAAAAAAAGGTAAAAGAAGAGAAAAGAGAAATGAAGTCAAAAGGGAAACGTAGAGAAATGAGTAAAGGAGAGAAAAGAGAAAAGAAGAGGAAAGGGAAAAGATAAAAGAAGAGAAATGAGAAATGAGAAAACAAGACAAAAGAGAAAAGAGAAATGACAAAAATGAAAAGAGAGAAGAAGAGGAAAGAGAATTGAGAAAAGAAGAGAAAAGAGAAAAGAAGAGATAAGAGAAAAGCAGTGATAAGAGAAAAGAAGAGAAAAGAGAAAAGAAGAGATAAGAGAAAAACAGTGAAAAGAGAAAAGAAGTGAAAAGAGAAAAGAAGAGCAAAGAGAATAGAAGAGAAAAGAGAAGTGAAGAGAAATGAGAATAGAAGAGAAAAGAGAAACGTAGAGAAAAGAGTAAAGAAGAGAAAAGATAAAAGAAAACAAGAAGAGAAAAGAGAAAAGAAGTGAAAAGAGAAAGTAGAATATAAGAGAAAGAGAAAAGAAGAGAAAAGAGAAAAGAAGAGAAAAGAGAAAGTAGAATATAAGAGAAAGAGAAAAGAAGAGAAAACAGAATAGAAGAGAAAAGAGGAAAGAGAAAAGGAGAGAAAAGAGAAAAGAAGAAAAATAGAAAAGGGAAAAGAAGAGAAAAGAGAAAAGATAAAAGAAGAGAAATGAGAAATGAGAAAACAAGACAAAAGAGAAAAGAGAAATGACAAAAGTGAAAAGAGAAAAGAAGAGATAAGAGAAAAGCAGTAAAAAGAGAATAGAAGAGAAAAGAGAAAAGAGAAAAGAAGAGCAAAGAGAAGAGAAGAGAAAAGAGAAGTGAAGAGAAATGAGAAAAGAAGAGAAAAGAGAAAAGATAAATGAAGAGAAATGAGAAATGAGAAAACAAGACAAAAGAGAAAAGAGAAATGACAAAAGTGAAAAGAGAAAAGAAGAGATAAGAGAAAAGCAGTAAAAAGAGAATAGAAGAGAAAAGAGAAAAGAGAAAAGAAGAGCAAAGAGAAGAGAAGAGAAAAGAGAAGTGAAGAGAAATGAGAAAAGAAGAGAAAAGAGACAAGATAAATGAAGAGAAATGAGAAAAGAGAAATGACAAATTGAAAAGAGAAAAGAAGAGGAAAGAGAATAGAGAAAACAAGAGAAAAGAGAAAACAAGAGAAAAGAAAAAAAGGTAAAAGAAGAGAAAAGAGAAATGAAGTCAAAAGGGAAACGTAGAGAAATGAGTAAAGGAGAGAAAAGAGAAAAGAAGAGGAAAGGGAAAAGATAAAAGAAGAGAAATGAGAAATGAGAAAACAAGACAAAAGAGAAAAGAGAAATGACAAAAATGAAAAGAGAGAAGAAGAGGAAAGAGAATTGAGAAAAGAAGAGAAAAGAGAAAAGAAGAGATAAGAGAAAAGCAGTGATAAGAGAAAAGAAGAGAAAAGAGAAAAGAAGAGATAAGAGAAAAACAGTGAAAAGAGAAAAGAAGTGAAAAGAGAAAAGAAGAGCAAAGAGAATAGAAGAGAAAAGAGAAGTGAAGAGAAATGAGAATAGAAGAGAAAAGAGAAACGTAGAGAAAAGAGTAAAGAAGAGAAAAGATAAAAGAAAACAAGAAGAGAAAAGAGAAAAGAAGTGAAAAGAGAAAGTAGAATATAAGAGAAAGAGAAAAGAAGAGAAAAGAGAAAAGAAGAGAAAAGAGAAAGTAGAATATAAGAGAAAGAGAAAAGAAGAGAAAACAGAATAGAAGAGAAAAGAGGAAAGAGAAAAGGAGAGAAAAGAGAAAAGAAGAAAAATAGAAAAGGGAAAAGAAGAGAAAAGAGAAAAGATAAAAGAAGAGAAATGAGAAATGAGAAAACAAGACAAAAGAGAAAAGAGAAATGACAAAAGTGAAAAGAGAAAAGAAGAGATAAGAGAAAAGCATTGAAAAGAGAATAGAAGAGAAAAGAGAAAAGAGAAAAGAAGAGCAAAGAGAAGAGAAGAGAAAAGAGAAGTGAAGAGAAATGAGAAAAGAAGAGAAAAGAGAAAAGAAGAGAAAAGAGAAAAGACGAGAAAACAGAAAAGATAAATGAAGAGAAATGAGAAAAGAGAAATGACAAATTGAAAAGAGAAAAGAAGAGGAAAGAGAATAGAGAAAACAAGAGAAAAGAGAAAACAAGAGAAAAGAAAAAAAGGTAAAAGAAGAGAAAAGAGAAATGAAGTCAAAAGGGAAACGTAGAGAAATGAGTAAAGGAGAGAAAAGAGAAAAGAAGAGGAAAGGGAAAAGATAAAAGAAGAGAAATGAGAAATGAGAAAACAAGACAAAAGAGAAAAGAGAAATGACAAAAATGAAAAGAGAGAAGAAGAGGAAAGAGAATTGAGAAAAGAAGAGAAAAGGGAAAAGAAGATATAAGAGAAAAGCAGTGATAAGAGAAAAGAAGAGAAAAGACAAAAGAGAAAAGAAGAGCAAAGAGAATAGAAGAGAAAAGAGAAGTGAACAGAAATGAGAAAAGAAGAGAAAAAAGAAAAGAAGCGAAAAGAGCAAAGAAGAGAAAATGCAATCGAGAAAGGAAGAGAAGGGGGAAAAGAAGAGAAAACAAATGAGGAGAAAAGACAAAAGAAGAGATAAGAGAAAAGGAGAAAAAAGAGAAAAGAGAAAAGTAGAGAAAAGAGAAAAGATCAAAGACAAGAAAAGAGAAATGAGAAAACAAGACAGAAGAAAAAAGACAAATGACAAAAGTAAAAAGAGAAATGAAGAGAAAAGTGACTAGAGAAAACAAGAGAAAAGAGAAAACAAGAGAAAAGAAAAAAGAGAAAAGATGAGAATAGAGAATAGAAGAGAAAAGAGAAACGTAGAGAAAAGAGTAAAGAAGAGAAAAGATAAAAGAAAACAAGAAGAGAAAAGAGAAAAGAAGTGAAAAGAGAAAAGAAGAGAAAAGAGAAAAGAAGAGAAAAGGGAAACGGTAAAAGAAGAGAAAAGAGAAATGACAAAAGTGAAAAGAGAAAAGAAGAGGAAAGAGAATAGAGAAAACAAGACAAAAGAGAAAACAAGAGAAAAGAAAAAAGAGAAAAGAAGAGAAACGGGAAAGGAAGTGAAAAGAGAAACGTAGAGAAAAGAGTAAAGGAGAGAAAAGAGAAAAGAAGTCAAATGAGAAAAGAAGAGAAAAGAGAAAAGAAGCGAAAAGAGCAAAGAAGAGAAAATGCAATCGAGAAAGGAAGAGAAGGGGGAAAAGAAGAGAAAACAGAAAACAGAAATGAAGAGAAAAGAGAAAAGAAGAGAAAAGAGAAAGAAAGGAAAAGAGGAATGAGAAAAGATGAGAAAAGAGAAATGAAGAGAGAAGAGAAAAGAAGAGACAAGAGAAGAGGGAAAGAGAAAGGAGGAGAAAAGATAAAAGAGAAATGAAGAGAAAAGAGAAAAGAAGAGAAAAGAGAAAGAAGAGAAAAGAGGAATGAGAAAAGATGAGAAAAGGGAAAAGAGAAATGAAGAGAGGAGAGTAAAGAAGAGAAAAGAGGAAAGAGAAAAGAGAAAAGTGAAGAGAAAATAGATAACGAGAAATGAGACAAGAGAAAAAGAACACAAGAGAGAAAAGAAGAGAAAAGAGGAAAGAAGTGAAAAGAGAAAGTAGAATATAAGAGAAAGAGAAAAGAAGAGAAAAGAGAAAAGAAGAGAAAAGAGAAAGTAGAATATAAGAGAAAGAGAAAAGAAGAGAAAACAGAATAGAAGAGAAAAGAGGAAAGAGAAAAGGAGAGAAAAGAGAAAAGAAGAAAAATAGAAAAGAGAAAAGAAGAGAAAAGAGAAAAGATAAAAGAAGAGAAATGAGAAATGAGAAAACAAGACAAAAGAGAAAAGAGAAATGACAAAAGTGAAAAGAGAGAAGAAGAGAATTGAGAAAAGAAGAGAAAAGAGAAAAGAAGAGATAAGAGAAAAGCAGTGAAAAGAGAAAAGAGAAAACAAGAGCAAAGAGAATAGAAGAGAAAAGAGAAGTGAAGAGGAATGAGAAAAGAAGAGAAAAGAGAAAAGAAGAGAAAAGAGAAAAGACGAGAAAACAGAAAAGATAAATGAAGAGAAATGAGAAAAGAGAAATGACAAATTGAAAAGAGAAAAGAAGAGGAAAGAGAATAGAGAAAACAAGAGAAAAGAGAAAACAAGAGAAAAGAAAAAAAGGTAAAAGAAGAGAAAAGAGAAATGAAGTCAAAAGGGAAACGTAGAGAAATGAGTAAAGGAGAGAAAAGAGAAAAGAAGAGGAAAGGGAAAAGATAAAAGAAGAGAAATGAGAAATGAGAAAACAAGACAAAAGAGAAAAGAGAAATGACAAAAATGAAAAGAGAGAAGAAGAGGAAAGAGAATTGAGAAAAGAAGAGAAAAGAGAAAAGAAGAGATAAGAGAAAAGCAGTGATAAAAGAAAAGAAGAGAAAAGAGAAAAGAGAAAAGAAGAGCAAAGAGAATAGAAGAGAAAAGAGAAGTGAACAGAAATGAGAAAAGAAGAGAAAAAAGAAAAGAAGCGAAAAGAGCAAAGAAGAGAAGGGGGAAAAGAAGAGAAAACAGAAATGAGGAGAAAAGACAAAAGAAGAGAAAAGAGAAAAGACCAAAGACAAGAAAAGAGAAATGAGAAAGCATGACAGAAGAAAAAAGAGAAATGACAAAAGTAAAAAGAGAAATGAAGAGGAAAGTGACTAGAGAATACAAGAGAAAAGAGAAAACAAGAGAAAAGAAAAAAGAGAAGTGAAGAGAAATGAGAATAGAAGAGAAAAGAGAAACGTAGAGAAAAGAGTAAAGAAGAGAAAAGATAAAAGAAAACAAGAAGAGAAAAGAGAAAAGAAGTGAAAAGAGAAAAGAAGAGAAAAGAGAACTGAAGAGAAAAGGGGAACGGTAAAAGAAGAGAAAAGAGAAATGACAAAAGTGAAAAGAGAAAAGAAGAGGAAAGAGAATAGAGAAAACAAGACAAAAGAGAAAAGAGAAATGACAAAAGTGAAAAGAGAAAAGAAGAGGAAAGAGAATTGAGAAAAGAAGAGAAAAGAGAAAAGAAGAGAAAGGAAAAAAGAGGAAAGAAGAGAAAAGAGAAATGAAGTGAAAAGAGAAACGTAGAGAAATGAGTAAAGGAGAGAAAAGAGAAAAGAAAAGAAAAGGGAAAAGATAAAAGAAGAGAAATGAGAAATGAGAAAACAAGACAAAAGAGAAAAGAGAAATGACAAAAATGAAAAGAGAGAAGAAGAGGAAAGAGAATTGAGAAAAGAAGAGAAAAGAGAAAAGAAGAGATAAGAGAAAAGCAGTGAAAAGAGAAAAGAAGAGAAAAGCGAAAAGATAAAAGAAGAGAAATGAGAAATGAGAAAACAAGACAAAAGAGAAAAGAGAAATGTCAAAAGTGAAAAGAGAAAAGAAGAGGAAAGAGAATTGAGAAAAGAAGAGACAAGAAGAGATAAGAGAAAAGCAGTGAAAAGAGAAAAGAAGAGAAAAGAGAAAAGGAGAGCAAAGTGAATAGAAGAGAAAAGAGAAGTGAAGAGAAATTAGAAAAGAAGAGAAAAGAGGAAAGAAGAGAAAACAGAAAAGATAAATGAAGAGAAATGAGAAAAGAGAAATGACAAATTGAAAAGAGAAAAGAAGAGGAAAGAGAATAGAGAAAACAAGAGAAAAGAGAATACAAGAGAAAAGAAAAAAAGGTAAAGGAAGAGAAAAGAGAATAGAAGAGAAGAGGAAAGAGAAAAGGCGAGAAAAGAAAAAAGAAGAGAAAAGCGAAAAGAAAAAAAGAGAATTGAAGCGAAAAGAGGAAACAGAAAAGAAGAGAAAAGAGAAAAGGAGAAAAAAGAGAAAAGAGAAAAGAAGAGGAAAGAGAAATGATAAATGAAGAGAAAAGAGAAATGACAAATGTCAATAGGAAAGAGAATAGAGAAAACAAGACCATAGAGAAAAGAAGAGAAAAGAGAAAAGAAGTGAAAAGAGAAACGTAGAGAAAAGAGTAAAGGAGAGAAAAGAGAAAAGGAGTGAAAAGAGAAAAGAAGACAAAAGAGAAAAGAAGAGAAAAGAGAAACGATAAATGAAGAGAAAAGAAAAATGACAATAGTGAAAAGAGAAAAGAAGAGGAAAGAGAATAGAGAAAACAAGACAAAAGAGAAAACAAGAGAAAAGAAAAAAGAGAAAAGAAGAGAAAAATGAAAATAAGCGAAAACATAAACGTAGAGAAAAGAGTAAAGGAGAGAAAAGAGAAAAGAGGTCAAAAGATAAAAGAAGAGAAAAGAGAAAAGAAGAGAAAAGAAGCGAAAAGAGCAAAGAAGAGAAAATGCAATCATGAAAGGAAGAGAAGGGGGAAAAGAAGAGAAAAGATGAAAGAGAAATGAAGAGAAAAGAGAAAAGAAGAGAAAAGAGAAAGAAGAGAAAAGAGGAATGAGAAAAGATGAGAAAAGAGAAAAGAGAAATGAAGAGAGAAGAGAAAAGAAGAGAAAAGAGAAGAGGGAAAGAGAAAGGAGGAGAAAAGATAAAAGAGAAATGAAGAGAAAAGAGAAAAGAAGAGAAAAGAGAAAGAAGAGAAAAGAGGAATGAGAAAAGATGAGAAAAGGGAAAAGAGAAATGAAGAGAGAAGAGAAAAGAAGAGAAAAGAGGAAAGAGAAAAGAGAAAAGTGAAGAGAAAAGAGATAACGAGAAATGAGACAAGAGAAAAAGATTACAAGAGAGAAAAGAAGAGAAAAGAAGAGAGAAGAGAAAGTAGAATATAAGAGAAAGAGAAAAGAAGAGAAAACAGAATAGAAGAGAAAAGAGGAAAGAGAAAAGGAGAGAAAAGAAGAAAAATAGAAAAGAGAAAAGAAGAGAAAAGAGAAAAGATAAAAGAAGAGAAATGAGAAATGAGAAAACAAGACAAAAGACAAAAGAGAAATAACAAAAGTGAAAAGAGAAAAGAAGAGGAAAGACAATTGAGAAAAGAAGAGAAAAGAGAAAAGAAGAGATAAGAGAAAAGCAGTGAAAAGAGAAAAGAAGAGAAAAGAGAAAAGAGATAAGAAGAGCAAAGAGAATAGAAGAGAAAAGAGAAGTGAAGAGAAATGAGAAAAGAAGAGAAAAGAGAAAAGAAGAGAAAACAGAAAAGAAGAGAAAACAGAAAAGATAAATGAAGAGAAATGAGAAAAGAGAAATGACAAATTGAAAAGAGAAAAGAAGAGGAAAGAGAATAGAGAAAACAAGAGAAAAGAGAAAACAAGAGAAAAGAAAAAAAGGTAAAAGAAGAGAAAAGAGAATAGAAGAGAAGAGGAAAGAGAAAAGGATAGAAAAGAAAAAAGAAGAGAAAAGAGAAAAGAAAAAAGAAATGAAGCGAAAAGAGGAAAGAGAAAAGAAGAGAAAAGAGAAAAGGAGAAAAAAGAGAAAATAGAAAAGAAGAGAAAAGAGAAATGATAAATGAAGAGAAAAGAGAAATGACAAAAGTGAAAAGAGAAAAGAAGAGGAAAGAGAATAGAGAAAACAAGACAAAAGAGAAAAGAAGAGAAAGGATAAAAGAGAAAAGAAGAGAAAAGAGAAACGTAGAGAAAAGAGTAAAGGAGAGAAAAGAGAAACGAAGAGAAAAGAGAAAAGATAAAAGAAGAGAAATGAGAAATGAGAAAACAAGACGAAAGAGAAAATAGAAATGACAAAAATGAAAAGAGAGAAGAAGAGGATAGAGAATTGAGAAAAGAAGAGGAAAGAGAAAAGAAGAGCAAAGAGAATAGAAGAGAAAAGAGAAGTGAAGAGAAATGAGAAAAGAGAAATGACAAATTGAAAAAGAGAAAAGAAGAGAAAAGAGAAAAGGAGAGCAAAGAGAATAGAAGAGAAAAGAGAAATGAAGAGAAATGAGAAAAGAAGAGAAAAGAGAAAAGAAGAGAAAACAGAAAAGATAAATGAAGAGAAATGAGAAAAGAGAAATGACAAATTGAAAAAGAGAAAAGAAGAGAAAAGAGAAAAGAGAAAAGGAGAGCAAAGTGAATAGAAGAGAAACGAGAAGTGAAGAGAAATGAGAAAAGAAGAGAAAAGAGAAAAGAGAAAAGAAGAGAAAACAGAAAAGAGAAAAGAAGTGCAAATAGAATAGATGAGAAAAGAGAAGTGAAGAGAAATGAGAAAAGAAGATGAAAGAGAAAAGAAGAGAAAAGAGAAAAGAAGAGAAAACAGAAAAGATAAATGAAGAGAAATGAGAAAAGAGAAATGACAAATTGAAAAGAGAAAAGAAGAGGAAAGAGAATACAGAAAACAAGAGAAAAGAGAAAACAAGAGAAAAGAAAAAAAGGTAAAAGAAGAGAAAAGAGAATAGAAGAGAAGAGGAAAGAGAAAAGGAGAGAAAAGAAAAAAGAAGAGAAAAGTGAAAAGAAAAAAGAGAATTGAAGCGAAAAGAGGAAAGAGAAAAGAAGAGAAAAGAGAAAAGGAGAAAAAAGAGAAAAGAGAAAAGAAGAGAAAAGAGAAATGATAAATGAAGAGAAAAGAGAAACGACAAATGTCAAAAGGAAAGAGAATAGAGAAAACAAGACAGTAGAGAAAAGAAGAGAAAAGAGAAAAGAAGTGAAAAGAGAAACGTAGAGAAAAGAGTAAAGGAGAGAAAAGAGAAAAGGAGTGAAAAGAGAAAAGAAGAGAAAAGAGAAAAGAAGAGAAAAGAGAAACGATAAATGAAGAGAAAAGAAAAATGACAAAAGTGAAAAGAGAAAAGAAGAGGAAAGAGAATACAGAAAACAAGACAAAAGAGAAAACAAGAGAAAAGAAAAAAGAGAAAAGAAGAGAAAAGATAAAAGAAGTGAAAAGAGAAATGTAGAGAAAAGAGTAAAGGAGAGAAAAGAGAAAAGAGGTCAAAAGAGAAAAGAAGAGAAAAGAGAAAAGAAGAGAAAAGAAGGGAAAAGAGCAAAGAAGAGAAAATGCAATCGTGAAAGGAAGAGAAGGGGGAAAAGAAGAGAAAAGATGAAAGAGAAATGAAGAGAAAAGAGAAAAGAAGAGAAAAGAGAAAGAAGAGAAAAGAGGAATGAGAAAAGATGAGAAAAGAGAAAAGAGAAATGAAGAGAGAAGAGAAAAGAAGAGAAAAGAGAAGAGGGAAAGAGAAAGGAGGAGAAAAGATAAAACAGAAATGAAGAGAAAAGAGAAAAGAAGAGAAAAGAGAAAGAAGAGAAAAGAGGAATGAGAAAAGATGAGAAAAGGGAAAAGAGAAATGAAGAGAGAAGAGAAAAGAAGAGAAAAGAGGAAAGAGAAAAGAGAAAAGTGAAGAGAAAAGAGATAACGAGAAATGAGACAAGAGAAAAAGAATTCAAGAGAGAAAAGAAGAGAAAAGAGTAAAGAAGAGAAAAGAGAAAGTAGAATATAAGAGAAAGAGAAAAGAAGAGAAAACAGAAAAGAAGTCAAAAGAGAAAAGAAGAGAAAAGAGAAAAGAAGCGAAAAGAGCAAAGAAGAGAAAATGCAATCGAGAAAGGAAGAGAAGGCGGAAAAGAAGAGAAAACAGAAAAGAGAAATGAAGAGAAAAGAGAAAAGAAGTGAAAAGAGAAAAGAAGAGAAAAGAGAAGAGGGAAAGAGAAAGGAGGAGAAAAGATAAAAGAGAAATGAAGAGAAAAGAGAAAAGAAGAGAAAAGAGAAGAGGGAAAGAGAAAGGAGGAGAAAAGATAAAAGAGAAATGAAGAGAAAAGAGAAAAGAAGAGAAAAGAGAAAGAAGAGAAAAGAGGAATGAGAAAAGAAGAGAAAAGGGAAAAGAGAAATGAAGAGAGAAGAGAAAAGAAGAGAAAAGAGGAAAGAGAAAAGAGAAAAGTGAAGAGAAAAAAGATAACGAGAAATGAGACAAGAGAAAAAGATTACAAGAGAGAAAAGAAGAGAAAAGAGTAAAGAAGAGAAAAGAGAAAGTAGAATATAAGAGAAAGAGAAAAGAAGAGAAAACAGAAAAGAAGAAAAATAGAAAAGAGAAAAGAAGAGAAGGAGAAAAGATAAAAGAAGAAAATGAGAAATGAGAAAACAAGACAAAAGAGAAAAGAGAAATGACAAAAGTGAAAAGAGAAAAGAAGAGGAAAGAGAATTGAGAAAAGATGAGAAAAGAGAAAAGAAGAGATAAGAGAAAAGCAGTGAAAAGAGAAATGAAGAGGAAAGAGAATAGAGAAAACAAGACAAAAGAGAAAACAAGAGAAAAGAATAAAGGAAAAAGAAGAGAAAAGTGAAAAGAAGAGAAAAGAGAAAAGTAGAGAAAAGAGTAAAGAAGAGAAAAGAGAAAAGAAAACAAGAAGAGAAAAGAGAAAAGAAGAGAAAAGAGAAAAGAAGTGAAAAGAGAAAAGAAGAGAAAAGAGAAACGATAAATGAAGAGAAAAGAGAAAGAAGAGAAAAGAGGAATGAGAAAAGATGAGAAAAGGGAAAAGAGAAATGAAGAGAGAAGAGAAAAGAAGAGAAAAGAGGAAAGAGAAAAGAGAAAAGTGAAGAGAAAAGAGATAACGAGAAATGAGACAAGAGAAAAAGATAACAAGAGAGAAAAGAAGAGAAAAGAGAAAATAAGAGAAAAGAGAAAGTAGAATATAAGAGAAAGAGAAAAGAAGAGGAAAGAGAAAAGAAGAGGAAAGAGAATAGAGAAAACAAGAGAAAAGAGTAAACAAGAGAAAAGAAAAAAGAGAAAAGAAGAGAAAAGAGAAAATAAGTGAAAAGAGAAACGTAGAGAAAAGAGTAAAGGAGAGAAAAGAGAAAAGAAGTCAAAAGAGAAAAGAAGAGAAAAGAGAAAAGAAGCGAAAAGAGCAAAGAAGAGGAAAGGAAGAGAAGGGGGAAAAAGAGAAAACAGAAAAGAGAAATGAAGAGAAAAGAGAAAAGAGAGAGAAAAGAAAAGAGGAATGAGAAAAGATGAGAAAAGAGAAAAGAGAAATGAAGAGAGAAGAGAAAAGAAGAGAAAAGAGAAGAGGGAAAGAGAAAGGAGGAGAAAAGATAAAAGAGAAATGAAGAGAAAAGAGAAAAGAAGAGAAAAGAGAAAGAAGAGAAAAGAGGAATGAGAAAAGATCAGAAAAGGGAAAAGAGAAATGAAGAGAGAAGATAAAAGAAGAGAAAAGAGGAAAGAGAAAAGTGAAGAGAAAAGAGATAACGAGAAATGAGACAAGAGAAAAAGATTAGAAGAGAGAAAAGAAGAGAAAAGAGAAAAGAAGAGAAAAGAGAAAGTAGAATATAAGAGAAAGAGAAAAGAAGTCAAAAGAGAAAAGAAGAGAAAAGAGAAAGTAGAATATAAGAGAAAGAGAAAAGAAGAGAAAACAGAATAGAAGAGAAAAGAGGAAAGAGAAAAGCAGAGAAAAGAGAAAAGAAGAAAAATAGAAAAGAGAAAAGAAGAGAAAGGAGAAAAGATAAAAGAAGGAAATGAGAAATGAGAAAACAAGACAAAAGAGAAAAGAGAAATGACAAAAGTGAAAAGAGAAAAGAAGAGGAAAGAGAATTGAGAAAAGAAGAGAAAAGAGAAAAGAAGAGATAAGAGAAAAGCAGTGAAAAGAGAAATGAAGAGGAAAGAGAATAGAGAAAACAAGACAAAAGAGAAAACAAGAGAAAAGAATAAAGGAAAAAGAAGAGAAAAGTGAAAAGAAGAGAAAAGAGAAAAGTAGAGAAAAGAGTAAAGAAGAGAAAAGAGAAAAGAAAACAAGAAGAGAAAAGAGAAAAGAAGAGAAAAGAGAAAAGAAGTGAAAAGGGAAAAGAAGAGAAAAGAGAAACGATAAATGAAGAGAAAAGAGAAATGACAAAAGTGAAAAGAGAAAAGAAGAGGAAAGAGAATAGAAAAACAAGACAAAAGAGAAAACAAGAGAAAAGAAAAAAGAGAAAAGGAGAGAAAAGAGAAAAGAAGTGAAAAGAGAAACGTAGAGAAAAGAGTAAAGAACAGAAAAAAGAAAAGGAAAAAGAAGAGAAAAGATGTGAAAAGAGAAACGTAGAGAAAAGAGTAAACAAGATAAAAGAGAAAAGAAAAAAGAAGAGAAAAGAAGTGAAATGAGAAAAGAAGGGAAAAGAGATATGAAGTGAATAGAGAAAAGAAGAGAAAAGAGAAAAGAGAAATGAAGAGAAAAGAGAAAAGAGATAAGAGAAAGAAGAGAAAAGAGGAATGAGAAAAGATGAGAAAAGAGAAAAGAGAAATGAAGAGAGAAGAGAAAGGAGGAGATAAGATAAAAGGAGAGAAAAGATAAAAGAAGAGAAAGGAGAAAAGAAGAGATAAGAGAAAAGATGAAAGACGAGAAAAGAGAAATGACAAAAGTAAAAAGAGAAAAGAAGAGGAAAGCGACTAGAGAAAACAAGAGAAAAGAGAAAACAAGAGAAAAGAACAAAGAGAAAAGAAGAGAATAGGGAATAGAAGAGAAAAGAGAAACGTAGAGAAAAGAGTAAAGAAGCGAAAAGATAAAAGAAAACAAGAAGAGAAAAGAGAAAAGAAGTGAAAAGAGAAAAGAAGAGAAAAGAGAAAAGAAGTGAAAAGAGAAAAGAAGAGGAACGAGAAAAGAAGAGGAAAGAGAATAGAGAAAACAAAACAAACGAGAAAACAAGAGAAAAGAAAAAAGAGAAAAGAAGAGAAACGAGAAAAGAAGTGAAAAGAGAAACGAAGAGAAAAGAGTAAAGGAGAGAAAAGAGAAAAGAAGTCAAAAGAGAAAAGAAGAGAAAAGAGAAAAGAAGCGAAAAGAGCAAAGAAGAGAAAATGCAATCGAGAAAGGAAGAGAAGCGGGAAAAGAAGAGAAACAGAAAAGAGAAATGAAGAGAAAAGAGAAAAGAAGAGAAAAGAGAAAGAAAAGAAAAGAGGAATGAGAAAAGATGAGAAAAGAGAAAAGAGAAATGAAGAGAAAAGAGAAAAGAAGAGAAAAGAGAAGAGGGAAAGAGAAAGGAGGTGAAAAGATAAAAGAGAAATGAAGAGAAAAGAGAAAATAAGAGAAAAGAGAAAGAAGAGAAAATAGGAATGAGAAAAGATGAGAAAAGGGAAAAGAGAAATGAAAAGAGAAGAGAAAAGAAGAGAAAAGAGGAAAGAGAAAAGAGAAAAGTGAAGAGAAAAGAGATAACGAGAAATGAGACAAGAGAAAATGATTACAAGAGAGAAAAGAAGAGAAAAGAGAAAGTAGAATATAAGAGAAAGAGAAAAGAAGAGAAAAGAGAAAAGAAGAGAAAAGAGAAAGTAGAATATAAGAGAAAGAGAAAAGAAGAGAAAACAGAATACAACAGAAAAGGGAAACGTAGAGAAAAGAGTAAAGGAGAGAAAAGAGAAAAGAAGAGAAAAGAGAAAAGATAAAAGAAGAGAAATGAGAAATGAGAAAACAAGACAAAAGAGAAAAGAGAAATGACAAAAATGAAAAGAGAAAAGAAGAGGATAGAGAATTGAGAAAAGAAGAGAAAAGAGAAAAGAAGAGATAAGAGAAAAGCAGTGAAAAGAGAAAAGAAGAGAAAAGAGAAAAGAGAAAAGAAGAGCAAAGAGAATAGAAGAGAAAAGAGAAGTGAAGAGAAATGAGAAAAGAAGAGAAAAGAGAAAAGATGAGAAAAGAGAAAAGAGAAAACAAGAGAAAAGAGGAAAGAGAAAAGAGAAGAGAAAAGAGCAAACGAGAAATGAAATAAGAGAAAAAGATTACAAGAGAGAAAAGAAGAGAAAAGAGAAAAGAAGAGAAAAGAGAAAGTAGAATATAAGAGAAAGAGAGAGGAGAAAACAGAATAGAAGAGAAAAGAGGAAAGCGAAATGGAGAGAAAAGGGAAAAGAAGAAAGAAATAAAAGAAAAAAGAAGAGAAATGAGAAAGCAAACAAAAGAGAAAAGAGTAATGACAAAAGTGAAATGAGAAAAGAAGAGGAAAGAGCATTGAGAAAAGAAGAGAAAAGAGGAAAGAAAAAAGAGAAAAGTGAAGAGAAAAGAGAAAATGAGAAATGAGACAAGAGAAAAAGATTAGAAGAGAGAAAAGGAGAGAAAAGAGAAAAGAAGAAAAAAGAGAATTTAGTATATAAGAGAAAGAGAAAAGAAGAGAAAACAGAATAGAAGAGAAAAGAGGAAAGAGAAAAGGAGAGAAAAGAGAAACGAAGAAGAAACGAAAAGAGATAAGAAGAGAAAAGAGAAAAGATAAAAGAAGAGAAATGAAAAGTGAGAAAACAAGACAAAAGAGAAATGACAAAAGTGAAAAGAGAAAAGAAGAGGAAAGAGAATTGAGAAAAGAAGAGAAAAGAGAAAAGAGAAAAGCAGTGAAAAGAGAAAAGAAGAGAAAAGAGAAACGAGCAAAGAAGAGCAAAGAGAATGGAAGAGAAAAGAGAATTGAAGAGAAATGAGAAAAGAAGAGAGAAGAGAAAAGAAGAGAAAAGAGAAGAGGGAAAGAGAAAGGAGGAGAAAAGATAAAAGAGAAATGAAGAGAAAAGAGAAAAGAAGAGAAAAGAGAGAGAAGAGAAAAGAGGATTGAGAAAGATGAGAAAAGGGAAAAGAGAAATGAAGAGAGAAGAGAAAGGAAGAGAAAAGAGAAGAGGGAAAGAGAAAGCAGGAGAAAAGATAAAAGGACAGAAAAGGGAAAAAAAGAGAAAGGAGAAAAGAAGAGAAAAGAGAAAGTAGAATATAAGAGAGAGAGAAAAGAAGAGAAAACAGAATAGAAGAGAAAAGAGGAAAGAGAAATGAAGAGCAAATTAGAAAAAAGAGCAAAGAAGGGAAAAGAGCAAAGAAGAGAAAGAGAAAACAAGAGAAAAGAGGAAAGAAAAAAGAGAAAAGTGAAGAGAAAAGAGAAAATGAGAAATGAGACAAGAGAAAAAGATTAGAAGAGAGAAAAGGAGAGAAAAGAGAAAAGAAGAGAAAAGAGAAAGTAGTAGATAAGAGAAAGAGAAAAGAAGAGAAAAGAGAAAAGAAGAGAAAAGAGAAAGTAGAATATAAGAGAAAGAGAAAAGAAGAGAAAACAGAATAGAAGAGAAAAGGGGAAAGAGAAAAGGAGAGGAAAGAGAAACGAAGAAGAAACGAAAAGAGAGGAGGAGAAAAGATAAAAGGAGAGAAAAGATAAAAGAAGAGAAAGGAGAAAACAAAAAAGAGTAAAGAAGAGAAAAGAGAAAAGAAAAAAGAAGAGAAAAGAAGTGAAAAGAGATAAGAAGGGAAAAGAGATAAGAAGAGAAAAGAGAAAAGAAGAGAAAAGAGCAAATAGGAGAACAGAGAAAAGAAGCGAAAAGAGCAAAGAAGGGAAAATGCAATGGAGAAAGGAAGAGAAGGGGGAAAAGCAGAGAAAAGATAAAAGAGAAATGAAGAGAAAAGCGAAAAGAAGAGAAAAGAGAAAGAAGAGAAAAGAGGAATGAGAAAAGATGAGAAAAGGGAAAAGAGAAATGAAGAGAGAAGAGAAAAGAGAAGAGGGAAAGAGATAGCAGGAGAAAAGATAAAAGGAGAGAAAAGATAAAAGAAGAGAAAGGAGAAAAGAAGAGAAAAGAGAAATTAGAATAGAAGAGAAAGAGAAAAGAAGAGAAAACAGAATAGAAGAGAAAAGAGGAAAGAGAAAAGAAGAGAAAAGAGAAAAGAAGAAAAAAGAAAAGAGAAGGAAGAGAAAAGAGAAAAGAAACAATAAGAGAAAAGATAAGAGAAGAGAAATGAGAAAAGATAAAAGAAGAGAAATGAGAAATGAGAAAACAAGACAAAAGAGAAAAGACAAATGACAATGACAAAAGTGAAAAGAGAAAAGAAGAGGAAAGAGAATTGAGAAAAGAAGAGAAAAGAGAAAAGAAGAGAAAAGAGAAAGAAGAGAAAAGAGGAATGAGAAAAGATGAGAAAAGAGGAAAGAGAAATGAAGAGAGAAGAGAAAAGAAGAGAAAAGAGAAGAGGGAAAGAGAAAGGAGGAGAAAAGATAAAAGGAGAGAAAAGATAAAAGAAGAGAAAGGAGAAAAGAAGAGAAAACAGAAAAGAGAAATGAAGAGCAAATTAGAAAAAAGAGCAAAGAAGGGAAAGGAGCAAAGAAGAGAAAAGAGAAAAGAGAAAACAAGAGAAAAGAGGAAAGAGAAAAGAGAAAAGAGAAGAGAAAAGAGCAAACGAGAAATGAAATAAGAGTAAAAGATTACAAGAGAAAAAAGAAGAGAAAAGAGAAAAGAAGAGAAAAGAGAAAGTAGAATATAAGAGAAAGAGAAAAGAGAAAACAGAATAGAAGAGAAAAGAGGAAAGCGAAATGGAGAGAAAAGAAGAAAGAAATAAAAGAGAAAAGAAGAGAAAAGAGAAAAGAGAAATGAGAAAACAAACAAAAGAGAAAAGAGTAATGACAAAAGTGAAATGAGAAAAGAAGAGGAAGGAGCATTGAGAAAAGAAGAGAAAAGAGAAAAGAAGAGAAAAGAGAAAAGAGAAATGAAGAGCAAATTAGAAAAAAGAGCAAAGAAGGGAAAAAAACAAAGAAGAGAAAGAGAAAACAAGAGAAAAGAGGAAAGAAAAAAGAGAAAAGTGAAGAGAAAAGAGAAAATGAGAAATGAGACAAGAGAAAAAGATTAGAAGAGAGAAAACGAGAGAAAACAGAAAAGAAGAGAAAAGAGAAAGTAGTATATAAGAGAAAGAGAAAAGAAGAGAAAAGAGAAAAGAGAAAGTAGAATATAAGAGAAAGAGAAAAAAAGAGAAAACAGAATACAAGAGAAAAGAGGAAAGAGAAAAGAAGAGAAAAGAGAAAAGAAGAAGAAAAGAAAAGAGAAAAGAAGAGAAAACAGAAAAGATAAAAGAAGAGAAATGAGAAGTGAGAAAACAAGACAAAAGAGAACAGAGAAATGACAAATGTAAAAAGAGAAAAGAAGAGGAAAGAGAATTGAGAAAAGAAGAGAAAAGAGAAAAGAAGAGATAAGAGAAAAGCAGTGAAAAGAGAAAAGAAGAGAAAAGAGAATAGAAGTGAAAAGAGAAAAGAAGAGAAAACAAAAGATAAATGAAGAGAAATGAGAAAAGAGAAATGACAAATTGAAAAGAGAAAAGAAGAGGAAAGAGAATAGAGAAAACAAGACAAAAGAAAAAACAAGAGAAAAGAAAAAGAGTAAAGAAGAGAAAAGAGAAAAGAAAAAAGAAGAGAAAAGAAGTGAAAAGAGATAAGAAGGGAAAAGAGATAAGAAGAGAAAAGAGAAAAGTAGAGAAAAGAGCAAATAGGAGAACAGAGAAAAGAAGCGAAAAGAGCAAAGAAGGGAAAATGCAATGGAGAAAGGAAGAGAAGGGGGGAAAGCAGAGAAAAGAGAAAAGAGAAATGAAGAGAAAAGCGAAAAGAAGAGAAAAGAGAAAGAAGAGAAAAGAGGAATGAGAAAAGATGAGAAAAGGGAAAAGAGAAATGAAGAGAGAAGAGAAAAGAAGAGAAAAGAGAAGAGGGAAAGAGATAGCAGGAGAAAAGATAAAAGGAGAGAAAAGATAAAAGAAGAGAAAGGAGAAAAGAAGAGAAAAGAGAAAGTAGAATATAAGAGAAAGAGAAAAGAAGAGAAAACAGAATAGAAGAGAAAAGAGGAAAGAGAAAAGAAGAGAAAAGAGAAAAGAAGAAAAAAGAAAAGAGAAGGAAGAGAAAAGAGAAAAGAAACAATAAAAGAAAAGATAAGAGAAGAGAAATGAGAAAAGATAAAAGAAGAGAAATGAGAAATGAGAAAACAAGACAAAAGAGAAAAGAGAAATGACAAAAGTGAAAAGAGAAAAGAAGAGGAAAGACAATTGAGAAAAGAAGAGAAAAGAGAAAAGAAGAGAAAAGAGAAAGAAGAGAAAAGAGGAATGAGAAAAGATGAGAAAAGAGGAAAGAGAAATGAAGAGAGAAGAGAAAAGAAGAGAAAAGAGAAGAGGGAAAGAGAAAGGAGGAGAAAAGATAAAAGGAGAGAAAAGATAAAAGAAGAGAAAGGAGAAAACAAAAAAGAGTAAAGAAGAGAAAAGAGAAAAGAAAAAAGAAGAGAAAAGAAGTGAAAAGAGATAAGAAGGGAAAAGAGATAAGAAGAGAAAAGAGAAAAGAAGAGAAAAGAGCAAATAGGAGAACAGAGAAAAGAAGCGAAAAGAGCAAAGAAGGGAAAATGCAATGGAGAAAGGAAGAGAAGGGGGAAAAGCAGAGAAAAGAGAAAAGAGAAATGAAGAGAAAAGCGAAAAGAAGAGAAAAGAGAAAGAAGAGAAAAGAGGAATGAGAAAAGATGAGAAAAGGGAAAAGAGAAATGAAGAGAGAAGAGAAAAGAGAAGAGGGAAAGAGATAGCAGGAGAAAAGATAAAAGGAGAGAAAAGATAAAAGAAGAGAAAGGAGAAAAGAAGAGAAAAGAGAAATTAGAATAGAAGAGAAAGAGAAAAGAAGAGAAAACAGAATAGAAGAGAAAAGAGGAAAGAGAAAAGAAGAGAAAAGAGAAAAGAAGAAAAAAGAAAAGAGAAGGAAGAGAAAAGAGAAAAGAAACAATAAGAGAAAAGATAAGAGAAGAGAAATGAGAAAAGATAAAAGAAGAGAAATGAGAAATGAGAAAACAAGACAAAAGAGAAAAGAGAAATGACAATGACAAAATTGAAAAGAGAAAAGAAGAGGAAAGAGAATTGAGAAAAGAAGAGAAAAGAGAAAAGAAGAGAAAAGAGCAAATAGGAGAACAGAGAAAAGAAGCGAAAAGTGCAAAGAAGGGAAAATGCAATGGAGAAAGGAAGAGAAGGGGGAAAAGCCGAGAAAAGATAAAAGAGAAATGTAGAGAAAAGCGAAAAGAAGAGAAAAGAGAAAGAAGAGAAAAGAGGAATGAGAAAAGATGAGAAAAGGGAAAAGAGAAATGAAGAGAGAAGAGAAAAGAAGAGAAAAGAGAAGAGGGAAAGAGATAGCAGGAGAAAAGATAAAAGGAGAGAAAAGATAAAAGAAGAGAAAGGAGAAAAGAAGAGAAAAGAGAAAGTAGAATATAAGAGAAAGAGAAAAGAAGAGAAAACAGAATAGAAGAGAAAAGAGGAAAGAGAAAAGAAGAGAAAAGAGAAAAGAAGAAAAAAGAAAAGAGAAGGAAGAGAAAAGAGAAAAGAAACAATAAGAGAAAAGATAAGAGAAGAGAAATGAGAAAAGATAAAAGAAGAGAAATGAGAAATGAGAAAACAAGACAAAAGAGAAAAGAGAAATAACAATGACAAAAGTGAAAAGAGAAAAGAAGAGGAAAGAGAATTGAGAAAAGAAGAGTAAAGAGAAAAGAAGAGAAAAGAGAAAGAAGAGAAAAGAGGAATGAGAAAAGATGAGAAAAGAGGAAAGAGAAATGAAGAGAGAAGAGAAAAGAAGAGAAAAGAGAAGAGGGAAAGAGAAAGGAGGAGAAAAGATAAAAGGAGAGAAAAGATAAAAGAAGAGAAAGGAGAAAAGAAGAGAAAACAGAAAAGAGAAATGAAGAGCAAATTAGAAAAAAGAGCAAAGAAGGGAAAGGAGCAAAGAAGAGAAAAGAGAAAAGAGAAAACAAGAGAAAAGAGGAAAGAGAAAAGAGAAAAGAGAAGAGAAAAGAGCAAACGAGAAATGAAATAAGTGTAAAAGATTACAAGAGAAAAAAGAAGAGAAAAGAGAAAAGAAGAGAAAAGAGAAAGTAGAATATAAGAGAAAGAGAAAAGAGAAAACAGAATAGAAGAGAAAAGAGGAAAGCGAAATGGAGAGAAAAGGGAAAAGAAGAAAGAAATAAAAGAGAAAAGAAGAGAAAAGAGAAAAGAGAAATGAGAAAACAAACAAAAGAGAAAAGAGTAATGACAAAAGTGAAATGAGAAAAGAAGAGGAAGGAGCATTGAGAAAAGAAGAGAAAAGAGAAAAGAAGAGAAAAGAGAAAAGAGAAATGAAGAGCAAATTAGAAAAAAGAGCAAAGAAGGGAAAAAAACAAAGAAGAGAAAGAGAAAACAAGAGAAAAGAAGAAAGAAAAAAGAGAAAAGTGAAGAGAAAAGAGAAAATGAGAAATGAGACAAGAGAAAAAGATTAGAAGAGAGAAAACGAGAGAAAAGAGAAAAGAAGAGAAAAGAGAAAAGAGAAAGTAGAATACAAGAGAAAGAGAAAAAAAGAGAAAACAGAATACAAGAGAAAAGAGGAAAGAGAAAAGAAGAGAAAAGAGAAAAGAAGAAGAAAAGAAAAGAGAAAAGAAGAAAAAACAGAAAAGATAAAAGAAGAGAAATGAGAAGTGAGAAAACAAGACAAAAGAGAACAGAGAAATGACAAATGTGAAAAGAGAAAAGAAGAGGAAAGAGAATTGAGAAAAGAAGAGAAAAGAGAAAAGAAGAGATAAGAGAAAAGCAGTGAAAAGAGAAAAGAAGAGAAAAGAGAATAGAAGAGAAAAGAGAAAAGAAGAGAAAACAAAAGATAAATGAAGAGAAATGAGAAAAGAGAAATGACTAATTGAAAAGAGAAAAGAAGAGGAAAGAGAATAGAGAAAACAAGACAAAAGAAAAAACAAGAGAAAAGAAAAAGAGTAAAGAAGAGAAAAGAGAAAAGAAAAAAGAAGAGAAAAGAAGTGAAAAGAGATAAGAAGGGAAAAGAGATAAGAAGAGAAAAGAGAAAAGTAGAGAAAAGAGCAAATAGGAGAACAGAGAAAAGAAGCGAAAAGAGCAAAGAAGGGAAAATGCAATGGAGAAAGGAAGAGAAGGGGGAAAAGCAGAGAAAAGAGAAAAGAGAAATGAAGAGAAAAGCGAAAAGAAGAGAAAAGAGAAAGAAGAGAAAAGAGGAATGAGAAAAGATGAGAAAAGGGAAAAGTGAAATGAAGAGAGAAGAGAAAAGAGAAGAGGGAAAGAGATAGCAGGAGAAAAGATAAAAGGAGAGAAAAGATAAAAGAAGAGAAAGGAGAAAAGAAGAGAAAAGAGAAAGTAGAATATAAGAGAAAGAGAAAAGAAGAGAAAACAGAATAGAAGAGAAAAGAGGAAAGAGAAAAGAAGAGAAAAGAGAAAAGAAGAAAAAAGAAAAGAGAAGGAAGAGAAAAGAGAAAAGAAACAATAAGAGAAAAGATAAGAGAAGAGAAATGAGAAAAGATAAAAGAAGAGAAATGAGAAATGAGAAAACAAGACAAAAGAGAAAAGAGAAATGACAAAAGTGAAAAGAGAAAAGAAGAGGAAAGAGAATTGAGAAAAGAAGAGAAAAGAGAAAAGAAGAGAAAAGAGAAAGAAGAGAAAAGAGGAATGAGAAAAGATGAGAAAAGAGGAAAGAGAAATGAAGAGAGAAGAGAAAAGAAGAGAAAAGAGAAGAGGGAAAGAGAAAGGAGGAGAAAAGATAAAAGGAGAGAAAAGATAAAAGAAGAGAAAGGAGAAAAGAAAAAAGAGTAAAGAAGAGAAAAGAGAAAAGAAAAAAGAAGAGAAAAGAAGTGAAAAGAGATAAGAAGGGAAAAGAGATAAGAAGAGAAAAGAGAAAAGAAGAGAAAAGAGCAAATAGGAGAACAGAGAAAAGAAGCGAAAAGAGCAAAGAAGGGAAAATGCAATGGAGAAAGGAAGAGAAGGGGGAAAAGCAGAGAAAAGATAAAAGAGAAATGAAGAGAAAAGCGAAAAGAAGAGAAAAGAGAAAGAAGAGAAAAGAGGAATGAGAAAAGATGAGAAATGGGAAAAGAGAAATGAAGAGAGAAGAGAAAAGAGAAGAGGGAAAGAGATAGCAGGAGAAAAGATAAAAGGAGAGAAAAGATAAAAGAAGAGAAAGGAGAAAAGAAGAGAAAAGAGAAAGTAGAATAGAAGAGAAAGAGAAAAGAAGAGAAAACAGAATAGAAGAGAAAAGAGGAAAGAGAAAAGAAGAGAAAAGAGAAAAGAAGAAAAAAGAAAAGAGAAGGAAGAGAAAAGAGAAAAGAAACAATAAGAGAAAAGATAAGAGAAGAGAAATGAGAAAAGATAAAAGAAGAGAAATGAGAAATGAGAAAACAAGACAAAAGAGAAAAGAGAAATGACAATGACAAAAGTGAAAAGAGAAAAGAAGAGGAAAGAGAATTGAGAAAAGAAGAGAAAAGAGAAAAGAAGAGAAAAGAGAAAGAAGAGAAAAGAGGAATGAGAAAAGATGAGAAAAGAGGAAAGAGAAATGAAGAGAGAAGAGAAAAGAAGAGAAAAGAGAAGAGGGAAAGAGAAAGGAGGAGAAAAGATAAAAGGAGAGAAAAGATAAAAGAAGAGAAAGGAGAAAAGAAGAGAAAACAGAAAAGAGAAATGAAGAGCAAATTAGAAAAAAGAGCAAAGAAGGGAAAGGAGCAAAGAAGAGAAAAGAGAAAAGAGAAAACAAGAGAAAAGAGGAAAGAGAAAAGAGAAAAGAGAAGAGAAAAGAGCAAACGAGAAATGAAATAAGAGTAAAAGATTACAAGAGAAAAAAGAAGAGAAAAGAGAAAAGAAGAGAAAAGAGAAAGTAGAATATAAGAGAAAGAGAAAAGAGAAAACAGAATAGAAGAGAAAAGAGGAAAGCGAAATGGAGAGAAAAGGGAAAAGAAGAAAGAAATAAAAGAGAAAAGAAGAGAAAAGAGAAAAGAGAAATGAGAAAACAAACAAAAGAGAAAAGAGTAATGACAAAAGTGAAATGAGAAAAGAAGAGGAAGGAGCATTGAGAAAAGAAGAGAAAAGAGAAAAGAAGAGAAAAGAGAAAAGAGAAATGAAGAGCAAATTAGAAAAAAGAGCAAAGAAGGGAAAAAAACAAAGAAGAGAAAGAGAAAACAAGAGAAAAGAGGAAAGAAAAAAGAGAAAAGTGAAGAGAAAAGAGAAAATGAGAAATGAGACAAGAGAAAAAGATTAGAAGAGAGAAAACGAGAGAAAAGAGAAAAGAAGAGAAAAGAGAAAGTATTATATAAGAGAAAGAGAAAAGAAGAGAAAAGAGAAAAGAGAAAGTAGAATATAAGAGAAAGAGAAAAAAAGAGAAAACAGAATACAAGAGAAAAGAGGAAAGAGAAAAGAAGAGAAAAGAGAAAAGAAGAAGAAAAGAAAAGAGAAAAGAAGAGAAAACAGAAAAGATAAAAGAAGAGAAATGAGAAGTGAGAAAACAAGACAAAAGAGAACAGAGAAATGACAAATGTAAAAAGAGAAAAGAAGAGGAAAGAGAATTGAGAAAAGAAGAGAAAAGAGAAAAGAAGAGATAAGAGAAAAGCAGTGAAAAGAGAAAAGAAGAGAAAAGAGAATAGAAGTGAAAAGAGAAAAGAAGAGAAAACAAAAGATAAATGAAGAGAAATGAGAAAAGAGAAATGACAAATTGAAAAGAGAAAAGAAGAGGAAAGAGAATAGAGAAAACAAGACAAAAGAAAAAACAAGAGAAAAGAAAAAGAGTAAAGAAGAGAAAAGAGAAAAGAAAAAAGAAGAGAAAAGAAGTGAAAAGAGATAAGAAGGGAAAAGAGATAAGAAGAGAAAAGAGAAAAGTAGAGAAAAGAGCAAATAGGAGAACAGAGAAAAGAAGCGAAAAGAGCAAAGAAGGGAAAATGCAATGGAGAAAGGAAGAGAAGGGGGGAAAGCAGAGAAAAGAGAAAAGAGAAATGAAGAGAAAAGCGAAAAGAAGAGAAAAGAGAAAGAAGAGAAAAGAGGAATGAGAAAAGATGAGAAAAGGGAAAAGAGAAATGAAGAGAGAAGAGAAAAGAAGAGAAAAGAGAAGAGGGAAAGAGATAGCAGGAGAAAAGATAAAAGGAGAGAAAAGATAAAAGAAGAGAAAGGAGAAAAGAAGAGAAAAGAGAAAGTAGAATATAAGAGAAAGAGAAAAGAAGAGAAAACAGAATAGAAGAGAAAAGAGGAAAGAGAAAAGAAGAGAAAAGAGAAAAGAAGAAAAAAGAAAAGAGAAGGAAGAGAAAAGAGAAAAGAAACAATAAAAGAAAAGATAAGAGAAGAGAAATGAGAAAAGATAAAAGAAGAGAAATGAGAAATGAGAAAACAAGACAAAAGAGAAAAGAGAAATGACAAAAGTGAAAAGAGAAAAGAAGAGGAAAGAGAATTGAGAAAAGAAGAGAAAAGAGAAAAGAAGAGAAAAGAGAAAGAAGAGAAAAGAGGAATGAGAAAAGATGAGAAAAGAGGAAAGAGAAATGAAGAGAGAAGAGAAAAGAAGAGAAAAGAGAAGAGGGAAAGAGAAAGGAGGAGAAAAGATAAAAGGAGAGAAAAGATAAAAGAAGAGAAAGGAGAAAACAAAAAAGAGTAAAGAAGAGAAAAGAGAAAAGAAAAAAGAAGAGAAAAGAAGTGAAAAGAGATAAGAAGGGAAAAGAGATAAGAAGAGAAAAGAGAAAAGAAGAGAAAAGAGCAAATAGGAGAACAGAGAAAAGAAGCGAAAAGAGCAAAGAAGGGAAAATGCAATGGAGAAAGGAAGAGAAGGGGGAAAAGCAGAGAAAAGAGAAAAGAGAAATGAAGAGAAAAGCGAAAAGAAGAGAAAAGAGAAAGAAGAGAAAAGAGGAATGAGAAAAGATGAGAAAAGGGAAAAGAGAAATGAAGAGAGAAGAGAAAAGAGAAGAGGGAAAGAGATAGCAGGAGAAAAGATAAAAGGAGAGAAAAGATAAAAGAAGAGAAAGGAGAAAAGAAGAGAAAAGAGAAATTAGAATAGAAGAGAAAGAGAAAAGAAGAGAAAACAGAATAGAAGAGAAAAGAGGAAAGAGAAAAGAAGAGAAAAGAGAAAAGAAGAAAAAAGAAAAGAGAAGGAAGAGAAAAGAGAAAAGAAACAATAAGAGAAAAGATAAGAGAAGAGAAATGAGAAAAGATAAAAGAAGAGAAATGAGAAATGAGAAAACAAGACAAAAGAGAAAAGAGAAATGACAATGACAAAATTGAAAAGAGAAAAGAAGAGGAAAGAGAATTGAGAAAAGAAGAGAAAAGAGAAAAGAAGAGAAAAGAGCAAATAGGAGAACAGAGAAAAGAAGCGAAAAGTGCAAAGAAGGGAAAATGCAATGGAGAAAGGAAGAGAAGGGGGAAAAGCCGAGAAAAGATAAAAGAGAAATGTAGAGAAAAGCGAAAAGAAGAGAAAAGAGAAAGAAGAGAAAAGAGGAATGAGAAAAGATGAGAAAAGGGAAAAGAGAAATGAAGAGAGAAGAGAAAAGAAGAGAAAAGAGAAGAGGGAAAGAGATAGCAGGAGAAAAGATAAAAGGAGAGAAAAGATAAAAGAAGAGAAAGGAGAAAAGAAGAGAAAAGAGAAAGTAGAATATAAGAGAAAGAGAAAAGAAGAGAAAACAGAATAGAAGAGAAAAGAGGAAAGAGAAAAGAAGAGAAAAGAGAAAAGAAGAAAAAAGAAAAGAGAAGGAAGAGAAAAGAGAAAAGAAACAATAAGAGAAAAGATAAGAGAAGAGAAATGAGAAAAGATAAAAGAAGAGAAATGAGAAATGAGAAAACAAGACAAAAGAGAAAAGAGAAATAACAATGACAAAAGTGAAAAGAGAAAAGAAGAGGAAAGAGAATTGAGAAAAGAAGAGTAAAGAGAAAAGAAGAGAAAAGAGAAAGAAGAGAAAAGAGGAATGAGAAAAGATGAGAAAAGAGGAAAGAGAAATGAAGAGAGAAGAGAAAAGAAGAGAAAAGAGAAGAGGGAAAGAGAAAGGAGGAGAAAAGATAAAAGGAGAGAAAAGATAAAAGAAGAGAAAGGAGAAAAGAAGAGAAAACAGAAAAGAGAAATGAAGAGCAAATTAGAAAAAAGAGCAAAGAAGGGAAAGGAGCAAAGAAGAGAAAAGAGAAAAGAGAAAACAAGAGAAAAGAGGAAAGAGAAAAGAGAAAAGAGAAGAGAAAAGAGCAAACGAGAAATGAAATAAGAGTAAAAGATTACAAGAGAAAAAAGAAGAGAAAAGAGAAAAGAAGAGAAAAGAGAAAGTAGAATATAAGAGAAAGAGAAAAGAGAAAACAGAATAGAAGAGAAAAGAGGAAAGCGAAATGGAGAGAAAAGGGAAAAGAAGAAAGAAATAAAAGAGAAAAGAAGAGAAAAGAGAAAAGAGAAATGAGAAAACAAACAAAAGAGAAAAGAGTAATGACAAAAGTGAAATGAGAAAAGAAGAGGAAGGAGCATTGAGAAAAGAAGAGAAAAGAGAAAAGAAGAGAAAAGAGAAAAGAGAAATGAAGAGCAAATTAGAAAAAAGAGCAAAGAAGGGGAAAAAACAAAGAAGAGAAAGAGAAAACAAGAGAAAAGAAGAAAGAAAAAAGAGAAAAGTGAAGAGAAAAGAGAAAATGAGAAATGAGACAAGAGAAAAAGATTAGAAGAGAGAAAACGAGAGAAAAGAGAAAAGAAGAGAAAAGAGAAAAGAGAAAGTAGAATATAAGAGAAAGAGAAAAAAAGAGAAAACAGAATACAAGAGAAAAGAGGAAAGAGAAAAGAAGAGAAAAGAGAAAAGAAGAAGAAAAGAAAAGAGAAAAGAAGAAAAAACAGAAAAGATAAAAGAAGAGAAATGAGAAGTGAGAAAACAAGACAAAAGAGAACAGAGAAATGACAAATGTGAAAAGAGAAAAGAAGAGGAAAGAGAATTGAGAAAAGAAGAGAAAAGAGAAAAGAAGAGATAAGAGAAAAGCAGTGAAAAGAGAAAAGAAGAGAAAAGAGAATAGAAGAGAAAAGAGAAAAGAAGAGAAAACAAAAGATAAATGAAGAGAAATGAGAAAAGAGAAATGACAAATTGAAAAGAGAAAAGAAGAGGAAAGAGAATAGAGAAAACAAGACAAAAGAAAAAACAAGAGAAAAGAAAAAGAGTAAAGAAGAGAAAAGAGAAAAGAAAAAAGAAGAGAAAAGAAGTGAAAAGAGATAAGAAGGGAAAAGAGATAAGAAGAGAAAAGAGAAAAGAAGAGAAAAGAGCAAATAGGAGAACAGAGAAAAGAAGCGAAAAGAGCAAAGAAGGGAAAATGCAATGGAGAAAGGAAGAGAAGGGGGAAAAGCAGAGAAAAGATAAAAGAGAAATGAAGAGAAAAGCGAAAAGAAGAGAAAAGAGAAAGAAGAGAAAAGAGGAATGAGAAAAGATGAGAAATGGGAAAAGAGAAATGAAGAGAGAAGAGAAAAGAGAAGAGGGAAAGAGATAGCAGGAGAAAAGATAAAAGGAGAGAAAAGATAAAAGAAGAGAAAGGAGAAAAGAAGAGAAAAGAGAAAGTAGAATAGAAGAGAAAGAGAAAAGAAGAGAAAACAGAATAGAAGAGAAAAGAGGAAAGAGAAAAGAAGAGAAAAGAGAAAAGAAGAAAAAAGAAAAGAGAAGGAAGAGAAAAGAGAAAAGAAACAATAAGAGAAAAGATAAGAGAAGAGAAATGAGAAAAGATAAAAGAAGAGAAATGAGAAATGAGAAAACAAGACAAAAGAGAAAAGAGAAATGACAATGACAAAAGTGAAAAGAGAAAAGAAGAGGAAAGAGAATTGAGAAAAGAAGAGAAAAGAGAAAAGAAGAGAAAAGAGAAAGAAGAGAAAAGAGGAATGAGAAAAGATGAGAAAAGAGGAAAGAGAAATGAAGAGAGAAGAGAAAAGAAGAGAAAAGAGAAGAGGGAAAGAGAAAGGAGGAGAAAAGATAAAAGGAGAGAAAAGATAAAAGAAGAGAAAGGAGAAAAGAAGAGAAAACAGAAAAGAGAAATGAAGAGCAAATTAGAAAAAAGAGCAAAGAAGGGAAAGGAGCAAAGAAGAGAAAAGAGAAAAGAGAAAACAAGAGAAAAGAGGAAAGAGAAAAGAGAAAAGAGAAGAGAAAAGAGCAAACGAGAAATGAAATAAGAGTAAAAGATTACAAGAGAAAAAAGAAGAGAAAAGAGAAAAGAAGAGAAAAGAGAAAGTAGAATATAAGAGAAAGAGAAAAGAGAAAACAGAATAGAAGAGAAAAGAGGAAAGCGAAATGGAGAGAAAAGGGAAAAGAAGAAAGAAATAAAAGAGAAAAGAAGAGAAAAGAGAAAAGAGAAATGAGAAAACAAACAAAAGAGAAAAGAGTAATGACAAAAGTGAAATGAGAAAAGAAGAGGAAGGAGCATTGAGAAAAGAAGAGAAAAGAGAAAAGAAGAGAAAAGAGAAAAGAGAAATGAAGAGCAAATTAGAAAAAAGAGCAAAGAAGGGAAAAAAACAAAGAAGAGAAAGAGAAAACAAGAGAAAAGAGGAAAGAAAAAAGAGAAAAGTGAAGAGAAAAGAGAAAATGAGAAATGAGACAAGAGAAAAAGATTAGAAGAGAGAAAACGAGAGAAAAGAGAAAAGAAGAGAAAAGAGAAAGTATTATATAAGAGAAAGAGAAAAGAAGAGAAAAGAGAAAAGAGAAAGTAGAATATAAGAGAAAGAGAAAAAAAGAGAAAACAGAATACAAGAGAAAAGAGGAAAGAGAAAAGAAGAGAAAAGAGAAAAGAAGAAGAAAAGAAAAGAGAAAAGAAGAGAAAACAGAAAAGATAAAAGAAGAGAAATGAGAAGTGAGAAAACAAGACAAAAGAGAACAGAGAAATGACAAATGTAAAAAGAGAAAAGAAGAGGAAAGAGAATTGAGAAAAGAAGAGAAAAGAGAAAAGAAGAGATAAGAGAAAAGCAGTGAAAAGAGAAAAGAAGAGAAAAGAGAATAGAAGTGAAAAGAGAAAAGAAGAGAAAACAAAAGATAAATGAAGAGAAATGAGAAAAGAGAAATGACAAATTGAAAAGAGAAAAGAAGAGGAAAGAGAATAGAGAAAACAAGACAAAAGAAAAAACAAGAGAAAAGAAAAAGAGTAAAGAAGAGAAAAGAGAAAAGAAAAAAGAAGAGAAAAGAAGTGAAAAGAGATAAGAAGGGAAAAGAGATAAGAAGAGAAAAGAGAAAAGTAGAGAAAAGAGCAAATAGGAGAACAGAGAAAAGAAGCGAAAAGAGCAAAGAAGGGAAAATGCAATGGAGAAAGGAAGAGAAGGGGGGAAAGCAGAGAAAAGAGAAAAGAGAAATGAAGAGAAAAGCGAAAAGAAGAGAAAAGAGAAAGAAGAGAAAAGAGGAATGAGAAAAGATGAGAAAAGGGAAAAGAGAAATGAAGAGAGAAGAGAAAAGAAGAGAAAAGAGAAGAGGGAAAGAGATAGCAGGAGAAAAGATAAAAGGAGAGAAAAGATAAAAGAAGAGAAAGGAGAAAAGAAGAGAAAAGAGAAAGTAGAATATAAGAGAAAGAGAAAAGAAGAGAAAACAGAATAGAAGAGAAAAGAGGAAAGAGAAAAGAAGAGAAAAGAGAAAAGAAGAAAAAAGAAAAGAGAAGGAAGAGAAAAGAGAAAAGAAACAATAAAAGAAAAGATAAGAGAAGAGAAATGAGAAAAGATAAAAGAAGAGAAATGAGAAATGAGAAAACAAGACAAAAGAGAAAAGAGAAATGACAAAAGTGAAAAGAGAAAAGAAGAGGAAAGAGAATTGAGAAAAGAAGAGAAAAGAGAAAAGAAGAGAAAAGAGAAAGAAGAGAAAAGAGGAATGAGAAAAGATGAGAAAAGAGGAAAGAGAAATGAAGAGAGAAGAGAAAAGAAGAGAAAAGAGAAGAGGGAAAGAGAAAGGAGGAGAAAAGATAAAAGGAGAGAAAAGATAAAAGAAGAGAAAGGAGAAAACAAAAAAGAGTAAAGAAGAGAAAAGAGAAAAGAAAAAAGAAGAGAAAAGAAGTGAAAAGAGATAAGAAGGGAAAAGAGATAAGAAGAGAAAAGAGAAAAGAAGAGAAAAGAGCAAATAGGAGAACAGAGAAAAGAAGCGAAAAGAGCAAAGAAGGGAAAATGCAATGGAGAAAGGAAGAGAAGGGGGAAAAGCAGAGAAAAGAGAAAAGAGAAATGAAGAGAAAAGCGAAAAGAAGAGAAAAGAGAAAGAAGAGAAAAGAGGAATGAGAAAAGATGAGAAAAGGGAAAAGAGAAATGAAGAGAGAAGAGAAAAGAGAAGAGGGAAAGAGATAGCAGGAGAAAAGATAAAAGGAGAGAAAAGATAAAAGAAGAGAAAGGAGAAAAGAAGAGAAAAGAGAAATTAGAATAGAAGAGAAAGAGAAAAGAAGAGAAAACAGAATAGAAGAGAAAAGAGGAAAGAGAAAAGAAGAGAAAAGAGAAAAGAAGAAAAAAGAAAAGAGAAGGAAGAGAAAAGAGAAAAGAAACAATAAGAGAAAAGATAAGAGAAGAGAAATGAGAAAAGATAAAAGAAGAGAAATGAGAAATGAGAAAACAAGACAAAAGAGAAAAGAGAAATGACAATGACAAAATTGAAAAGAGAAAAGAAGAGGAAAGAGAATTGAGAAAAGAAGAGAAAAGAGAAAAGAAGAGAAAAGAGCAAATAGGAGAACAGAGAAAAGAAGCGAAAAGTGCAAAGAAGGGAAAATGCAATGGAGAAAGGAAGAGAAGGGGGAAAAGCCGAGAAAAGATAAAAGAGAAATGTAGAGAAAAGCGAAAAGAAGAGAAAAGAGAAAGAAGAGAAAAGAGGAATGAGAAAAGATGAGAAAAGGGAAAAGAGAAATGAAGAGAGAAGAGAAAAGAAGAGAAAAGAGAAGAGGGAAAGAGATAGCAGGAGAAAAGATAAAAGGAGAGAAAAGATAAAAGAAGAGAAAGGAGAAAAGAAGAGAAAAGAGAAAGTAGAATATAAGAGAAAGAGAAAAGAAGAGAAAACAGAATAGAAGAGAAAAGAGGAAAGAGAAAAGAAGAGAAAAGAGAAAAGAAGAAAAAAGAAAAGAGAAGGAAGAGAAAAGAGAAAAGAAACAATAAGAGAAAAGATAAGAGAAGAGAAATGAGAAAAGATAAAAGAAGAGAAATGAGAAATGAGAAAACAAGACAAAAGAGAAAAGAGAAATAACAATGACAAAAGTGAAAAGAGAAAAGAAGAGGAAAGAGAATTGAGAAAAGAAGAGTAAAGAGAAAAGAAGAGAAAAGAGAAAGAAGAGAAAAGAGGAATGAGAAAAGATGAGAAAAGAGGAAAGAGAAATGAAGAGAGAAGAGAAAAGAAGAGAAAAGAGAAGAGGGAAAGAGAAAGGAGGAGAAAAGATAAAAGGAGAGAAAAGATAAAAGAAGAGAAAGGAGAAAAGAAGAGAAAACAGAAAAGAGAAATGAAGAGCAAATTAGAAAAAAGAGCAAAGAAGGGAAAGGAGCAAAGAAGAGAAAAGAGAAAAGAGAAAACAAGAGAAAAGAGGAAAGAGAAAAGAGAAAAGAGAAGAGAAAAGAGCAAACGAGAAATGAAATAAGAGTAAAAGATTACAAGAGAAAAAAGAAGAGAAAAGAGAAAAGAAGAGAAAAGAGAAAGTAGAATATAAGAGAAAGAGAAAAGAGAAAACAGAATAGAAGAGAAAAGAGGAAAGCGAAATGGAGAGAAAAGGGAAAAGAAGAAAGAAATAAAAGAGAAAAGAAGAGAAAAGAGAAAAGAGAAATGAGAAAACAAACAAAAGAGAAAAGAGTAATGACAAAAGTGAAATGAGAAAAGAAGAGGAAGGAGCATTGAGAAAAGAAGAGAAAAGAGAAAAGAAGAGAAAAGAGAAAAGAGAAATGAAGAGCAAATTAGAAAAAAGAGCAAAGAAGGGGAAAAAACAAAGAAGAGAAAGAGAAAACAAGAGAAAAGAAGAAAGAAAAAAGAGAAAAGTGAAGAGAAAAGAGAAAATGAGAAATGAGACAAGAGAAAAAGATTAGAAGAGAGAAAACGAGAGAAAAGAGAAAAGAAGAGAAAAGAGAAAAGAGAAAGTAGAATATAAGAGAAAGAGAAAAAAAGAGAAAACAGAATACAAGAGAAAAGAGGAAAGAGAAAAGAAGAGAAAAGAGAAAAGAAGAAGAAAAGAAAAGAGAAAAGAAGAAAAAACAGAAAAGATAAAAGAAGAGAAATGAGAAGTGAGAAAACAAGACAAAAGAGAACAGAGAAATGACAAATGTGAAAAGAGAAAAGAAGAGGAAAGAGAATTGAGAAAAGAAGAGAAAAGAGAAAAGAAGAGATAAGAGAAAAGCAGTGAAAAGAGAAAAGAAGAGAAAAGAGAATAGAAGAGAAAAGAGAAAAGAAGAGAAAACAAAAGATAAATGAAGAGAAATGAGAAAAGAGAAATGACAAATTGAAAAGAGAAAAGAAGAGGAAAGAGAATAGAGAAAACAAGACAAAAGAAAAAACAAGAGAAAAGAAAAAGAGTAAAGAAGAGAAAAGAGAAAAGAAAAAAGAAGAGAAAAGAAGTGAAAAGAGATAAGAAGGGAAAAGAGATAAGAAGAGAAAAGAGAAAAGAAGAGAAAAGAGCAAATAGGAGAACAGAGAAAAGAAGCGAAAAGAGCAAAGAAGGGAAAATGCAATGGAGAAAGGAAGAGAAGGGGGAAAAGCAGAGAAAAGATAAAAGAGAAATGAAGAGAAAAGCGAAAAGAAGAGAAAAGAGAAAGAAGAGAAAAGAGGAATGAGAAAAGATGAGAAATGGGAAAAGAGAAATGAAGAGAGAAGAGAAAAGAGAAGAGGGAAAGAGATAGCAGGAGAAAAGATAAAAGGAGAGAAAAGATAAAAGAAGAGAAAGGAGAAAAGAAGAGAAAAGAGAAAGTAGAATAGAAGAGAAAGAGAAAAGAAGAGAAAACAGAATAGAAGAGAAAAGAGGAAAGAGAAAAGAAGAGAAAAGAGAAAAGAAGAAAAAAGAAAAGAGAAGGAAGAGAAAAGAGAAAAGAAACAATAAGAGAAAAGATAAGAGAAGAGAAATGAGAAAAGATAAAAGAAGAGAAATGAGAAATGAGAAAACAAGACAAAAGAGAAAAGAGAAATGACAATGACAAAAGTGAAAAGAGAAAAGAAGAGGAAAGAGAATTGAGAAAAGAAGAGAAAAGAGAAAAGAAGAGAAAAGAGAAAGAAGAGAAAAGAGGAATGAGAAAAGATGAGAAAAGAGGAAAGAGAAATGAAGAGAGAAGAGAAAAGAAGAGAAAAGAGAAGAGGGAAAGAGAAAGGAGGAGAAAAGATAAAAGGAGAGAAAAGATAAAAGAAGAGAAAGGAGAAAAGAAGAGAAAACAGAAAAGAGAAATGAAGAGCAAATTAGAAAAAAGAGCAAAGAAGGGAAAGGAGCAAAGAAGAGAAAAGAGAAAAGAGAAAACAAGAGAAAAGAGGAAAGAGAAAAGAGAAAAGAGAAGAGAAAAGAGCAAACGAGAAATGAAATAAGAGTAAAAGATTACAAGAGAAAAAAGAAGAGAAAAGAGAAAAGAAGAGAAAAGAGAAAGTAGAATATAAGAGAAAGAGAAAAGAGAAAACAGAATAGAAGAGAAAAGAGGAAAGCGAAATGGAGAGAAAAGGGAAAAGAAGAAAGAAATAAAAGAGAAAAGAAGAGAAAAGAGAAAAGAGAAATGAGAAAACAAACAAAAGAGAAAAGAGTAATGACAAAAGTGAAATGAGAAAAGAAGAGGAAGGAGCATTGAGAAAAGAAGAGAAAAGAGAAAAGAAGAGAAAAGAGAAAAGAGAAATGAAGAGCAAATTAGAAAAAAGAGCAAAGAAGGGAAAAAAACAAAGAAGAGAAAGAGAAAACAAGAGAAAAGAGGAAAGAAAAAAGAGAAAAGTGAAGAGAAAAGAGAAAATGAGAAATGAGACAAGAGAAAAAGATTAGAAGAGAGAAAACGAGAGAAAAGAGAAAAGAAGAGAAAAGAGAAAGTATTATATAAGAGAAAGAGAAAAGAAGAGAAAAGAGAAAAGAGAAAGTAGAATATAAGAGAAAGAGAAAAAAAGAGAAAACAGAATACAAGAGAAAAGAGGAAAGAGAAAAGAAGAGAAAAGAGAAAAGAAGAAGAAAAGAAAAGAGAAAAGAAGAGAAAACAGAAAAGATAAAAGAAGAGAAATGAGAAGTGAGAAAACAAGACAAAAGAGAACAGAGAAATGACAAATGTAAAAAGAGAAAAGAAGAGGAAAGAGAATTGAGAAAAGAAGAGAAAAGAGAAAAGAAGAGATAAGAGAAAAGCAGTGAAAAGTGAAAAGAAGAGAAAAGAGAATAGAAGTGAAAAGAGAAAAGAAGAGAAAACAAAAGATAAATGAAGAGAAATGAGAAAAGAGAAATGACAAATTGAAAAGAGAAAAGAAGAGGAAAGAGAATAGAGAAAACAAGACAAAAGAAAAAACAAGAGAAAAGAAAAAGAGTAAAGAAGAGAAAAGAGAAAAGAAAAAAGTAGAGAAAAGAAGTGAAAAGAGATAAGAAGGGAAAAGAGATAAGAAGAGAAAAGAGAAAAGTAGAGAAAAGAGCAAATAGGAGAACAGAGAAAAGAAGCGAAAAGAGCAAAGAAGGGAAAATGCAATGGAGAAAGGAAGAGAAGGGGGGAAAGCAGAGAAAAGAGAAAAGAGAAATGAAGAGAAAAGCGAAAAGAAGAGAAAAGAGAAAGAAGAGAAAAGAGGAATGAGAAAAGATGAGAAAAGGGAAAAGAGAAATGAAGAGAGAAGAGAAAAGAAGAGAAAAGAGAAGAGGGAAAGAGATAGCAGGAGAAAAGATAAAAGGAGAGAAAAGATAAAAGAAGAGAAAGGAGAAAAGAAGAGAAAAGAGAAAGTAGAATATAAGAGAAAGAGAAAAGAAGAGAAAACAGAATAGAAGAGAAAAGAGGAAAGAGAAAAGAAGAGAAAAGAGAAAAGAAGAAAAAAGAAAAGAGAAGGAAGAGAAAAGAGAAAAGAAACAATAAAAGAAAAGATAAGAGAAGAGAAATGAGAAAAGATAAAAGAAGAGAAATGAGAAATGAGAAAACAAGACAAAAGAGAAAAGAGAAATGACAAAAGTGAAAAGAGAAAAGAAGAGGAAAGAGAATTGAGAAAAGAAGAGAAAAGAGAAAAGAAGAGAAAAGAGAAAGAAGAGAAAAGAGGAATGAGAAAAGATGAGAAAAGAGGAAAGAGAAATGAAGAGAGAAGAGAAAAGAAGAGAAAAGAGAAGAGGGAAAGAGAAAGGAGGAGAAAAGATAAAAGGAGAGAAAAGATAAAAGAAGAGAAAGGAGAAAACAAAAAAGAGTAAAGAAGAGAAAAGAGAAAAGAAAAAAGAAGAGAAAAGAAGTGAAAAGAGATAAGAAGGGAAAAGAGATAAGAAGAGAAAAGAGAAAAGAAGAGAAAAGAGCAAATAGGAGAACAGAGAAAAGAAGCGAAAAGAGCAAAGAAGGGAAAATGCAATGGAGAAAGGAAGAGAAGGGGGAAAAGCAGAGAAAAGAGAAAAGAGAAATGAAGAGAAAAGCGAAAAGAAGAGAAAAGAGAAAGAAGAGAAAAGAGGAATGAGAAAAGATGAGAAAAGGGAAAAGAGAAATGAAGAGAGAAGAGAAAAGAGAAGAGGGAAAGAGATAGCAGGAGAAAAGATAAAAGGAGAGAAAAGATAAAAGAAGAGAAAGGAGAAAAGAAGAGAAAAGAGAAATTAGAATAGAAGAGAAAGAGAAAAGAAGAGAAAACAGAATTGAAGAGAAAAGAGGAAAGAGAAAAGAAGAGAAAAGAGAAAAGAAGAAAAAAGAAAAGAGAAGGAAGAGAAAAGAGAAAAGAAACAATAAGAGAAAAGATAAGAGAAGAGAAATGAGAAAAGATAAAAGAAGAGAAATGAGAAATGAGAAAACAAGACAAAAGAGAAAAGAGAAATGACAATGACAAAATTGAAAAGAGAAAAGAAGAGGAAAGAGAATTGAGAAAAGAAGAGAAAAGAGAAAAGAAGAGAAAAGAGCAAATAGGAGAACAGAGAAAAGAAGCGAAAAGTGCAAAGAAGGGAAAATGCAATGGAGAAAGGAAGAGAAGGGGGAAAAGCCGAGAAAAGATAAAAGAGAAATGTAGAGAAAAGCGAAAAGAAGAGAAAAGAGAAAGAAGAGAAAAGAGGAATGAGAAAAGATGAGAAAAGGGAAAAGAGAAATGAAGAGAGAAGAGAAAAGAAGAGAAAAGAGAAGAGGGAAAGAGATAGCAGGAGAAAAGATAAAAGGAGAGAAAAGATAAAAGAAGAGAAAGGAGAAAAGAAGAGAAAAGAGAAAGTAGAATATAAGAGAAAGAGAAAAGAAGAGAAAACAGAATAGAAGAGAAAAGAGGAAAGAGAAAAGAAGAGAAAAGAGAAAAGAAGAAAAAAGAAAAGAGAAGGAAGAGAAAAGAGAAAAGAAACAATAAGAGAAAAGATAAGAGAAGAGAAATGAGAAAAGATAAAAGAAGAGAAATGAGAAATGAGAAAACAAGACAAAAGAGAAAAGAGAAATAACAATGACAAAAGTGAAAAGAGAAAAGAAGAGGAAAGAGAATTGAGAAAAGAAGAGTAAAGAGAAAAGAAGAGAAAAGAGAAAGAAGAGAAAAGAGGAATGAGAAAAGATGAGAAAAGAGGAAAGAGAAATGAAGAGAGAAGAGAAAAGAAGAGAAAAGAGAAGAGGGAAAGAGAAAGGAGGAGAAAAGATAAAAGGAGAGAAAAGATAAAAGAAGAGAAAGGAGAAAAGAAGAGAAAACAGAAAAGAGAAATGAAGAGCAAATTAGAAAAAAGAGCAAAGAAGGGAAAGGAGCAAAGAAGAGAAAAGAGAAAAGAGAAAACAAGAGAAAAGAGGAAAGAGAAAAGAGAAAAGAGAAGAGAAAAGAGCAAACGAGAAATGAAATAAGAGTAAAAGATTACAAGAGAAAAAAGAAGAGAAAAGAGAAAAGAAGAGAAAAGAGAAAGTAGAATATAAGAGAAAGAGAAAAGAGAAAACAGAATAGAAGAGAAAAGAGGAAAGCGAAATGGAGAGAAAAGGGAAAAGAAGAAAGAAATAAAAGAGAAAAGAAGAGAAAAGAGAAAAGAGAAATGAGAAAACAAACAAAAGAGAAAAGAGTAATGACAAAAGTGAAATGAGAAAAGAAGAGGAAGGAGCATTGAGAAAAGAAGAGAAAAGAGAAAAGAAGAGAAAAGAGAAAAGAGAAATGAAGAGCAAATTAGAAAAAAGAGCAAAGAAGGGAAAAAAACAAAGAAGAGAAAGAGAAAACAAGAGAAAAGAAGAAAGAAAAAAGAGAAAAGTGAAGAGAAAAGAGAAAATGAGAAATGAGACAAGAGAAAAAGATTAGAAGAGAGAAAACGAGAGAAAAGAGAAAAGAAGAGAAAAGAGAAAAGAGAAAGTAGAATATAAGAGAAAGAGAAAAAAAGAGAAAACAGAATACAAGAGAAAAGAGGAAAGAGAAAAGAAGAGAAAAGAGAAAAGAAGAAGAAAAGAAAAGAGAAAAGAAGAAAAAACAGAAAAGATAAAAGAAGAGAAATGAGAAGTGAGAAAACAAGACAAAAGAGAACAGAGAAATGACAAATGTGAAAAGAGAAAAGAAGAGGAAAGAGAATTGAGAAAAGAAGAGAAAAGAGAAAAGAAGAGATAAGAGAAAAGCAGTGAAAAGAGAAAAGAAGAGAAAAGAGAATAGAAGTGAAAAGAGAAAAGAAGAGAAAACAAAAGATAAATGAAGAGAAATGAGAAAAGAGAAATGACAAATTGAAAAGAGAAAAGAAGAGGAAAGAGAATAGAGAAAACAAGACAAAAGAAAAAACAAGAGAAAAGAAAAAGAGTAAAGAAGAGAAAAGAGAAAAGAAAAAAGAAGAGAAAAGAAGTGAAAAGAGATAAGAAGGGAAAAGAGATAAGAAGAGAAAAGAGAAAAGTAGAGAAAAGAGCAAATAGGAGAACAGAGAAAAGAAGCGAAAAGAGCAAAGAAGGGAAAATGCAATGGAGAAAGGAAGAGAAGGGGAGAAAGCAGAGAAAAGAGAAAAGAGAAATGAAGAGAAAAGCGAAAAGAAGAGAAAAGAGAAAGAAGAGAAAAGAGGAATGAGAAAAGATGAGAAAAGGGAAAAGAGAAATGAAGAGAGAAGAGAAAAGAGAAGAGGGAAAGAGATAGCAGGAGAAAAGATAAAAGGAGAGAAAAGATAAAAGAAGAGAAAGGAGAAAAGAAGAGAAAAGAGAAATTAGAATAGAAGAGAAAGAGAAAAGAAGAGAAAACAGAATTGAAGAGAAAAGAGGAAAGAGAAAAGAAGAGAAAAGAGAAAAGAAGAAAAAAGAAAAGAGAAGGAAGAGAAAAGAGAAAAGAAACAATAAGAGAAAAGATAAGAGAAGAGAAATGAGAAAAGATAAAAGAAGAGAAATGAGAAATGAGAAAACAAGACAAAAGAGAAAAGAGAAATGACAATGACAAAATTGAAAAGAGAAAAGAAGAGGAAAGAGAATTGAGAAAAGAAGAGAAAAGAGAAAAGAAGAGAAAAGAGCAAATAGGAGAACAGAGAAAAGAAGCGAAAAGTGCAAAGAAGGGAAAATGCAATGGAGAAAGGAAGAGAAGGGGGAAAAGCCGAGAAAAGATAAAAGAGAAATGTAGAGAAAAGCGAAAAGAAGAGAAAAGAGAAAGAAGAGAAAAGAGGAATGAGAAAAGATGAGAAAAGGGAAAAGAGAAATGAAGAGAGAAGAGAAAAGAAGAGAAAAGAGAAGAGGGAAAGAGATAGCAGGAGAAAAGATAAAAGGAGAGAAAAGATAAAAGAAGAGAAAGGAGAAAAGAAGAGAAAAGAGAAAGTAGAATATAAGAGAAAGAGAAAAGAAGAGAAAACAGAATAGAAGAGAAAAGAGGAAAGAGAAAAGAAGAGAAAAGAGAAAAGAAGAAAAAAGAAAAGAGAAGGAAGAGAAAAGAGAAAAGAAACAATAAGAGAAAAGATAAGAGAAGAGAAATGAGAAAAGATAAAAGAAGAGAAATGAGAAATGAGAAAACAAGACAAAAGAGAAAAGAGAAATAACAATGACAAAAGTGAAAAGAGAAAAGAAGAGGAAAGAGAATTGAGAAAAGAAGAGTAAAGAGAAAAGAAGAGAAAAGAGAAAGAAGAGAAAAGAGGAATGAGAAAAGATGAGAAAAGAGGAAAGAGAAATGAAGAGAGAAGAGAAAAGAAGAGAAAAGAGAAGAGGGAAAGAGAAAGGAGGAGAAAAGATAAAAGGAGAGAAAAGATAAAAGAAGAGAAAGGAGAAAAGAAGAGAAAACAGAAAAGAGAAATGAAGAGCAAATTAGAAAAAAGAGCAAAGAAGGGAAAGGAGCAAAGAAGAGAAAAGAGAAAAGAGAAAACAAGAGAAAAGAGGAAAGAGAAAAGAGAAAAGAGAAGAGAAAAGAGCAAACGAGAAATGAAATAAGAGTAAAAGATTACAAGAGAAAAAAGAAGAGAAAAGAGAAAAGAAGAGAAAAGAGAAAGTAGAATATAAGAGAAAGAGAAAAGAGAAAACAGAATAGAAGAGAAAAGAGGAAAGCGAAATGGAGAGAAAAGGGAAAAGAAGAAAGAAATAAAAGAGAAAAGAAGAGAAAAGAGAAAAGAGAAATGAGAAAACAAACAAAAGAGAAAAGAGTAATGACAAAAGTGAAATGAGAAAAGAAGAGGAAGGAGCATTGAGAAAAGAAGAGAAAAGAGAAAAGAAGAGAAAAGAGAAAAGAGAAATGAAGAGCAAATTAGAAAAAAGAGCAAAGAAGGGAAAAAAACAAAGAAGAGAAAGAGAAAACAAGAGAAAAGAAGAAAGAAAAAAGAGAAAAGTGAAGAGAAAAGAGAAAATGAGAAATGAGACAAGAGAAAAAGATTAGAAGAGAGAAAACGAGAGAAAAGAGAAAAGAAGAGAAAAGAGAAAAGAGAAAGTAGAATATAAGAGAAAGAGAAAAAAAGAGAAAACAGAATACAAGAGAAAAGAGGAAAGAGAAAAGAAGAGAAAAGAGAAAAGAAGAAGAAAAGAAAAGAGAAAAGAAGAAAAAACAGAAAAGATAAAAGAAGAGAAATGAGAAGTGAGAAAACAAGACAAAAGAGAACAGAGAAATGACAAATGTGAAAAGAGAAAAGAAGAGGAAAGAGAATTGAGAAAAGAAGAGAAAAGAGAAAAGAAGAGATAAGAGAAAAGCAGTGAAAAGAGAAAAGAAGAGAAAAGAGAATAGAAGTGAAAAGAGAAAAGAAGAGAAAACAAAAGATAAATGAAGAGAAATGAGAAAAGAGAAATGACAAATTGAAAAGAGAAAAGAAGAGGAAAGAGAATAGAGAAAACAAGACAAAAGAAAAAACAAGAGAAAAGAAAAAGAGTAAAGAAGAGAAAAGAGAAAAGAAAAAAGAAGAGAAAAGAAGTGAAAAGAGATAAGAAGGGAAAAGAGATAAGAAGAGAAAAGAGAAAAGTAGAGAAAAGAGCAAATAGGAGAACAGAGAAAAGAAGCGAAAAGAGCAAAGAAGGGAAAATGCAATGGAGAAAGGAAGAGAAGGGGAGAAAGCAGAGAAAAGAGAAAAGAGAAATGAAGAGAAAAGCGAAAAGAAGAGAAAAGAGAAAGAAGAGAAAAGAGGAATGAGAAAAGATGAGAAAAGGGAAAAGAGAAATGAAGAGAGAAGAGAAAAGAAGAGAAAAGAGAAGAGGGAAAGAGATAGCAGGAGAAAAGATAAAAGGAGAGAAAAGATAAAAGAAGAGAAAGGAGAAAAGAAGAGAAAAGAGAAAGTAGAATATAAGAGAAAGAGAAAAGAAGAGAAAACAGAATAGAAGAGAAAAGAGGAAAGAGAAAAGAAGGGAAAAGAGAAAAGAAGAAAAAAGAAAAGAGAAGGAAGAGAAAAGAGAAAAGAAACAATAAAAGAAAAGATAAGAGAAGAGAAATGAGAAAAGATAAAAGAAGAGAAATGAGAAATGAGAAAACAAGACAAAAGAGAAAAGAGAAATGACAAAAGTGAAAAGAGAAAAGAAGAGGAAAGAGAATTGAGAAAAGAAGAGAAAAGAGAAAAGAAGAGAAAAGAGAAAGAAGAGAAAAGAGGAATGAGAAAAGAGGAAAGAGAAATGAAGAGAGAAGAGAAAAGAAGAGAAAAGAGAAGAGGGAAAGAGAAAGGAGGAGAAAAGATAAAAGGAGAGAAAAGATAAAAGAAGAGAAAGGAGAAAACAAAAAAGAGTAAAGAAGAGAAAAGAGAAAAGAAAAAAGAAGAGAAAAGAAGTGAAAAGAGATAAGAAGGGAAAAGAGATAAGAAGAGAAAAGAGAAAAGAAGAGAAAAGAGCAAATAGGAGAACAGAGAAAAGAAGCGAAAAGAGCAAAGAAGGGAAAATGCAATGGAGAAAGGAAGAGAAGGGGGAAAAGCAGAGAAAAGAGAAAAGAGAAATGAAGAGAAAAGCAAAAAGAAGAGAAAAGAGAAAGAAGCGAAAAGAGGAATGAGAAAAGATGAGAAAAGGGAAAAGAGAAATGAAGAGAGAAGAGAAAAGAGAAGAGGGAAAGAGATAGCAGGAGAAAAGATAAAAGGAGAGAAAAGATAAAAGAAGAGAAAGGAGAAAAGAAGAGAAAAGAGAAAGTAGAATAGAAGAGAAAGAGAAAAGAAGAGAAAACAGAATAGAAGAGAAAAGAGGAAAGAGAAAAGAAGAGAAAAGAGAAAAGAAGAAAAAAGAAAAGAGAAGGAAGAGAAAAGAGAAAAGAAACAATAAGAGAAAAGATAAGAGAAGAGAAATGAGAAAAGATAAAAGAAGAGAAATGAGAAATGAGAAAACAAGACAAAAGAGAAAAGAGAAATGACAATGACAAAAGTGAAAAGAGAAAAGAAGAGGAAAGAGAATTGAGAAAAGAAGAGAAAAGAGAAAAGAAGAGAAAAGAGCAAATAGGAGAACAGAGAAAAGAAGCGAAAAGTGCAAAGAAGGGAAAATGCAATGGAGAAAGGAAGAGAAGGGGGAAAAGCAGAGAAAAGATAAAAGAGAAATGAAGAGAAAAGCGAAAAGAAGAGAAAAGAGAAAGAAGAGAAAAGAGGAATGAGAAAAGATGAGACAAGGGAAAAGAGAAATGAATAGAGAAGAGAAAAGAAGAGAAAAGAGAAGAGGGAAAGAGATAGCAGGAGAAAAGATAAAAGGAGAGAAAAGATAAAAGAAGAGAAAGGAGAAAAGAAAAAAGAGTAAAGAAGAGAAAAGAGAAAAGAAAAAAGAAGAGAAAAGAAGTGAAAAGAGATAAGAAGGGAAAAGAGATAAGAAGAGAAAAGAGAAAAGAAGAGAAAAGAGCAAATAGGAGAACAGAGAAAAGAAGCGAAAAGAGCAAAGAAGGGAAAATGCAATGGAGAAAGGAAGAGAAGGGGGAAAAGCAGAGAAAAGATAAAAGAGAAATGAAGAGAAAAGCGAAAAGAAGAGAAATGAGAAAGAAGAGAAAAGAGGAATGAGAAAAGATGAGAAAAGGGAAAAGAGAAATGAAGAGAGAAGAGAAAAGAGAAGTGGGAAAGAGATAGCAGGAGAAAAGATAAAAGGAGAGAAAAGATAAAAGAAGAGAAAGGAGAAAAGAAGAGAAAAGAGAAAGTAGAATAGAAGAGAAAGAGAAAAGAAGAGAAAACAGAATAGAAGAGAAAAGAGGAAAGAGAAAAGAAGAGAAAAGAGAAAAGAAGAAAAAAGAAAAGAGAAGGAAGAGAAAAGAGAAAAGAAACAATAAGAGAAAAGATAAGAGAAGAGAAATGAGAAAAGATAAAAGAAGAGAAATGAGAAATGAGAAAACAAGACAAAAGAGAAAAGAGAAATGACAATGACAAAAGTGAAAAGAGAAAAGAAGAGGAAAGAGAATTGAGAAAAGAAGAGAAAAGAGAAAAGAAGAGAAAAGAGAAAGAAGAGAAAAGAGGAATGAGAAAAGATGAGAAAAGAGGAAAGAGAAATGAAGAGAGAAGAGAAAAGAAGAGAAAAGAGAAGAGGGAAAGAGAAAGGAGGAGAAAAGATAAAAGGAGAGAAAAGATAAAAGAAGAGAAAGGAGAAAAGAAGAGAAAACAGAAAAGAGAAATGAAGAGCAAATTAGAAAAAAGAGCAAAGAAGGGAAAGGAGCAAAGAAGAGAAAAGAGAAAAGAGAAAACAAGAGAAAAGAGGAAAGAGAAAAGAGAAAAGAGAAGAGAAAAGAGCAAACGAGAAATGAAATAAGAGTAAAAGATTACAAGAGAAAAAAGAAGAGAAAAGAGAAAAGAAGAGAAAAGAGAAAGTAGAATATAAGAGAAAGAGAAAAGAGAAAACAGAATAGAAGAGAAAAGAGGAAAGCGAAATGGAGAGAAAAGGGAAAAGAAGAAAGAAATAAAAGAGAAAAGAAGAGAAAAGAGAAAAGAGAAATGAGAAAACAAACAAAAGAGAAAAGAGTAATGACAAAAGTGAAATGAGAAAAGAAGAGGAAGGAGCATTGAGAAAAGAAGAGAAAAGAGAAAAGAAGAGAAAAGAGAAAAGAGAAATGAAGAGCAAATTAGAAAAAAGAGCAAAGAAGGGAAAAAAACAAAGAAGAGAAAGAGAAAACAAGAGAAAAGAGGAAAGAAAAAAGAGAAAAGTGAAGAGAAAAGAGAAAATGAGAAATGAGACAAGAGAAAAAGATTAGAAGAGAGAAAACGAGAGAAAAGAAAAAAGAAGAGAAAAGAGAAAGTAGTATATAAGAGAAAGAGAAAAGAAGAGAAAAGAGAAAAGAGAAAGTAGAATATAAGAGAAAGAGAAAAAAGAGAAAACAGAATACAAGAGAAAAGAGGAAAGAGAAAAGAAGAGAAAAGAGAAAAGAAGAAGAAAAGAAAAGAGAAAAGAAGAGAAAACAGAAAAGATAAAAGAAGAGAAATGAGAAGTGAGAAAACAAGACAAAAGAGAACAGAGAAATGACAAATGTAAAAAGAGAAAAGAAGAGGAAAGAGAATTGAGAAAAGAAGAGAAAAGAGAAAAGAAGAGATAAGAGAAAAGCAGTGAAAAGAGAAAAGAAGAGAAAAGAGAATAGAAGTGAAAAGAGAAAAGAAGAGAAAACAAAAGATAAATGAAGAGAAATGAGAAAAGAGAAATGACAAATTGAAAAGAGAAAAGAAGAGGAAAGAGAATAGAGAAAACAAGACAAAAGAAAAAACAAGAGAAAAGAAAAAGAGTAAAGAAGAGAAAAGAGAAAAGAAAAAAGAAGAGAAAAGAAGTGAAAAGAGATAAGAAGGGAAAAGAGATAAGAAGAGAAAAGAGAAAAGTAGAGAAAAGAGCAAATAGGAGAACAGAGAAAAGAAGCGAAAAGAGCAAAGAAGGGAAAATGCAATGGAGAAAGGAAGAGAAGGGGGGAAAGCAGAGAAAAGAGAAAAGAGAAATGAAGAGAAAAGCGAAAAGAAGAGAAAAGAGAAAGAAGAGAAAAGAGGAATGAGAAAAGATGAGAAAAGGGAAAAGAGAAATGAAGAGAGAAGAGAAAAGAAGAGAAAAGAGAAGAGGGAAAGAGATAGCAGGAGAAAAGATAAAAGGAGAGAAAAGATAAAAGAAGAGAAAGGAGAAAAGAAGAGAAAAGAGAAAGTAGAATATAAGAGAAAGAGAAAAGAAGAGAAAACAGAATAGAAGAGAAAAGAGGAAAGAGAAAAGAAGAGAAAAGAGAAAAGAAGAAAAAAGAAAAGAGAAGGAAGAGAAAAGAGAAAAGAAACAATAAAAGAAAAGATAAGAGAAGAGAAATGAGAAAAGATAAAAGAAGAGAAATGAGAAATGAGAAAACAAGACAAAAGAGAAAAGAGAAATGACAAAAGTGAAAAGAGAAAAGAAGAGGAAAGAGAATTGAGAAAAGAAGAGAAAAGAGAAAAGAAGAGAAAAGAGAAAGAAGAGAAAAGAGGAATGAGAAAAGATGAGAAAAGAGGAAAGAGAAATGAAGAGAGAAGAGAAAAGAAGAGAAAAGAGAAGAGGGAAAGAGAAAGGAGGAGAAAAGATAAAAGGAGAGAAAAGATAAAAGAAGAGAAAGGAGAAAACAAAAAAGAGTAAAGAAGAGAAAAGAGAAAAGAAAAAAGAAGAGAAAAGAAGTGAAAAGAGATAAGAAGGGAAAAGAGATAAGAAGAGAAAAGAGAAAAGAAGAGAAAAGAGCAAATAGGAGAACAGAGAAAAGAAGCGAAAAGAGCAAAGAAGGGAAAATGCAATGGAGAAAGGAAGAGAAGGGGGAAAAGCAGAGAAAAGAGAAAAGAGAAATGAAGAGAAAAGCGAAAAGAAGAGAAAAGAGAAAGAAGAGAAAAGAGGAATGAGAAAAGATGAGAAAAGGGAAAAGTGAAATGAAGAGAGAAGAGAAAAGAGAAGAGGGAAAGAGATAGCAGGAGAAAAGATAAAAGGAGAGAAAAGATAAAAGAAGAGAAAGGAGAAAAGAAGAGAAAAGAGAAATTAGAATAGAAGAGAAAGAGAAAAGAAGAGAAAACAGAATAGAAGAGAAAAGAGGAAAGAGAAAAGAAGAGAAAAGAGAAAAGAAGAAAAAAGAAAAGAGAAGGAAGAGAAAAGAGAAAAGAAACAATAAGAGAAAAGATAAGAGAAGAGAAATGAGAAAAGATAAAAGAAGAGAAATGAGAAATGAGAAAACAAGACAAAAGAGAAAAGAGAAATGACAATGACAAAAGTGAAAAGAGAAAAGAAGAGGAAAGAGAATTGAGAAAAGAAGAGAAAAGAGAAAAGAAGAGAAAAGAGAAAGAAGAGAAAAGAGGAATGAGAAAAGATGAGAAAAGAGGAAAGAGAAATGAAGAGAGAAGAGAAAAGAAGAGAAAAGAGAAGAGGGAAAGAGAAAGGAGGAGAAAAGATAAAAGGAGAGAAAAGATAAAAGAAGAGAAAGGAGAAAAGAAGAGAAAACAGAAAAGAGAAATGAAGAGCAAATTAGAAAAAAGAGCAAAGAAGGGAAAGGAGCAAAGAAGAGAAAAGAGAAAAGAGAAAACAAGAGAAAAGAGGAAAGAGAAAAGAGAAAAGAGAAGAGAAAAGAGCAAACGAGAAATGAAATAAGAGTAAAAGATTACAAGAGAAAAAAGAAGAGAAAAGAGAAAAGAAGAGAAAAGAGAAAGTAGAATATAAGAGAAAGAGAAAAGAGAAAACAGAATAGAAGAGAAAAGAGGAAAGCGAAATGGAGAGAAAAGGGAAAAGAAGAAAGAAATAAAAGAGAAAAGAAGAGAAAAGAGAAAAGAGAAATGAGAAAACAAACAAAAGAGAAAAGAGTAATGACAAAAGTGAAATGAGAAAAGAAGAGGAAGGAGCATTGAGAAAAGAAGAGAAAAGAGAAAAGAAGAGAAAAGAGAAAAGAGAAATGAAGAGCAAATTAGAAAAAAGAGCAAAGAAGGGAAAAAAACAAAGAAGAGAAAGAGAAAACAAGAGAAAAGAGGAAAGAAAAAAGAGAAAAGTGAAGAGAAAAGAGAAAATGAGAAATGAGACAAGAGAAAAAGATTAGAAGAGAGAAAACGAGAGAAAAGAGAAAAGAAGAGAAAAGAGAAAGTAGTATATAAGAGAAAGAGAAAAGAAGAGAAAAGAGAAAAGAGAAAGTAGAATATAAGAGAAAGAGAAAAAAAGAGAAAACAGAATACAAGAGAAAAGAGGAAAGAGAAAAGAAGAGAAAAGAGAAAAGAAGAAGAAAAGAAAAGAGAAAAGAAGAGAAAACAGAAAAGATAAAAGAAGAGAAATGAGAAGTGAGAAAACAAGACAAAAGAGAACAGAGAAATGACAAATGTAAAAAGAGAAAAGAAGAGGAAAGAGAATTGAGAAAAGAAGAGAAAAGAGAAAAGAAGAGATAAGAGAAAAGCAGTGAAAAGAGAAAAGAAGAGAAAAGAGAATAGAAGTGAAAAGAGAAAAGAAGAGAAAACAAAAGATAAATGAAGAGAAATGAGAAAAGAGAAATGACAAATTGAAAAGAGAAAAGAAGAGGAAAGAGAATAGAGAAAACAAGACAAAAGAAAAAACAAGAGAAAAGAAAAAGAGTAAAGAAGAGAAAAGAGAAAAGAAAAAAGAAGAGAAAAGAAGTGAAAAGAGATAAGAAGGGAAAAGAGATAAGAAGAGAAAAGAGAAAAGTAGAGAAAAGAGCAAATAGGAGAACAGAGAAAAGAAGCGAAAAGAGCAAAGAAGGGAAAATGCAATGGAGAAAGGAAGAGAAGGGGGGAAAGCAGAGAAAAGAGAAAAGAGAAATGAAGAGAAAAGCGAAAAGAAGAGAAAAGAGAAAGAAGAGAAAAGAGGAATGAGAAAAGATGAGAAAAGGGAAAAGAGAAATGAAGAGAGAAGAGAAAAGAAGAGAAAAGAGAAGAGGGAAAGAGATAGCAGGAGAAAAGATAAAAGGAGAGAAAAGATAAAAGAAGAGAAAGGAGAAAAGAAGAGAAAAGAGAAAGTAGAATATAAGAGAAAGAGAAAAGAAGAGAAAACAGAATAGAAGAGAAAAGAGGAAAGAGAAAAGAAGAGAAAAGAGAAAAGAAGAAAAAAGAAAAGAGAAGGAAGAGAAAAGAGAAAAGAAACAATAAAAGAAAAGATAAGAGAAGAGAAATGAGAAAAGATAAAAGAAGAGAAATGAGAAATGAGAAAACAAGACAAAAGAGAAAAGAGAAATGACAAAAGTGAAAAGAGAAAAGAAGAGGAAAGAGAATTGAGAAAAGAAGAGAAAAGAGAAAAGAAGAGAAAAGAGAAAGAAGAGAAAAGAGGAATGAGAAAAGATGAGAAAAGAGGAAAGAGAAATGAAGAGAGAAGAGAAAAGAAGAGAAAAGAGAAGAGGGAAAGAGAAAGGAGGAGAAAAGATAAAAGGAGAGAAAAGATAAAAGAAGAGAAAGGAGAAAACAAAAAAGAGTAAAGAAGAGAAAAGAGAAAAGAAAAAAGAAGAGAAAAGAAGTGAAAAGAGATAAGAAGGGAAAAGAGATAAGAAGAGAAAAGAGAAAAGAAGAGAAAAGAGCAAATAGGAGAACAGAGAAAAGAAGCGAAAAGAGCAAAGAAGGGAAAATGCAATGGAGAAAGGAAGAGAAGGGGGAAAAGCAGAGAAAAGAGAAAAGAGAAATGAAGAGAAAAGCGAAAAGAAGAGAAAAGAGAAAGAAGAGAAAAGAGGAATGAGAAAAGATGAGAAAAGGGAAAAGAGAAATGAAGAGAGAAGAGAAAAGAAGAGAAAAGAGAAGAGGGAAAGAGATAGCAGGAGAAAAGATAAAAGGAGAGAAAAGATAAAAGAAGAGAAAGGAGAAAAGAAGAGAAAAGAGAAAGTAGAATATAAGAGAAAGAGAAAAGAAGAGAAAACAGAATAGAAGAGAAAAGAGGAAAGAGAAAAGAAGAGAAAAGAGAAAAGAAGAAAAAAGAAAAGAGAAGGAAGAGAAAAGAGAAAAGAAACAATAAAAGAAAAGATAAGAGAAGAGAAATGAGAAAAGATAAAAGAAGAGAAATGAGAAATGAGAAAACAAGACAAAAGAGAAAAGAGAAATGACAAAAGTGAAAAGAGAAAAGAAGAGGAAAGAGAATTGAGAAAAGAAGAGAAAAGAGAAAAGAAGAGAAAAGAGAAAGAAGAGAAAAGAGGAATGAGAAAAGATGAGAAAAGAGGAAAGAGAAATGAAGAGAGAAGAGAAAAGAAGAGAAAAGAGAAGAGGGAAAGAGAAAGGAGGAGAAAAGATAAAAGGAGAGAAAAGATAAAAGAAGAGAAAGGAGAAAACAAAAAAGAGTAAAGAAGAGAAAAGAGAAAAGAAAAAAGAAGAGAAAAGAAGTGAAAAGAGATAAGAAGGGAAAAGAGATAAGAAGAGAAAAGAGAAAAGAAGAGAAAAGAGCAAATAGGAGAACAGAGAAAAGAAGCGAAAAGAGCAAAGAAGGGAAAATGCAATGGAGAAAGGAAGAGAAGGGGGAAAAGCAGAGAAAAGAGAAAAGAGAAATGAAGAGAAAAGCGAAAAGAAGAGAAAAGAGAAAGAAGAGAAAAGAGGAATGAGAAAAGATGAGAAAAGGGAAAAGTGAAATGAAGAGAGAAGAGAAAAGAGAAGAGGGAAAGAGATAGCAGGAGAAAAGATAAAAGGAGAGAAAAGATAAAAGAAGAGAAAGGAGAAAAGAAGAGAAAAGAGAAATTAGAATAGAAGAGAAAGAGAAAAGAAGAGAAAACAGAATAGAAGAGAAAAGAGGAAAGAGAAAAGAAGAGAAAAGAGAAAAGAAGAAAAAAGAAAAGAGAAGGAAGAGAAAAGAGAAAAGAAACAATAAGAGAAAAGATAAGAGAAGAGAAATGAGAAAAGATAAAAGAAGAGAAATGAGAAATGAGAAAACAAGACAAAAGAGAAAAGAGAAATGACAATGACAAAAGTGAAAAGAGAAAAGAAGAGGAAAGAGAATTGAGAAAAGAAGAGAAAAGAGAAAAGAAGAGAAAAGAGAAAGAAGAGAAAAGAGGAATGAGAAAAGATGAGAAAAGAGGAAAGAGAAATGAAGAGAGAAGAGAAAAGAAGAGAAAAGAGAAGAGGGAAAGAGAAAGGAGGAGAAAAGATAAAAGGAGAGAAAAGATAAAAGAAGAGAAAGGAGAAAAGAAGAGAAAACAGAAAAGAGAAATGAAGAGCAAATTAGAAAAAAGAGCAAAGAAGGGAAAGGAGCAAAGAAGAGAAAAGTGAAAAGAGAAAACAAGAGAAAAGAGGAAAGAGAAAAGAGAAAAGAGAAGAGAAAAGAGCAAACGAGAAATGAAATAAGAGTAAAAGATTACAAGAGAAAAAAGAAGAGAAAAGAGAAAAGAAGAGAAAAGAGAAAGTAGAATATAAGAGAAAGAGAAAAGAGAAAACAGAATAGAAGAGAAAAGAGGAAAGCGAAATGGAGAGAAAAGGGAAAAGAAGAAAGAAATAAAAGAGAAAAGAAGAGAAAAGAGAAAAGAGAAATGAGAAAACAAACAAAAGAGAAAAGAGTAATGACAAAAGTGAAATGAGAAAAGAAGAGGAAGGAGCATTGAGAAAAGAAGAGAAAAGAGAAAAGAAGAGAAAAGAGAAAAGAGAAATGAAGAGCAAATTAGAAAAAAGAGCAAAGAAGGGAAAAAAACAAAGAAGAGAAAGAGAAAACAAGAGAAAAGAGGAAAGAAAAAAGAGAAAAGTGAAGAGAAAAGAGAAAATGAGAAATGAGACAAGAGAAAAAGATTAGAAGAGAGAAAACGAGAGAAAAGAGAAAAGAAGAGAAAAGAGAAAGTAGTATATAAGAGAAAGAGAAAAGAAGAGAAAAGAGAAAAGAGAAAGTAGAATATAAGAGAAAGAGAAAAAAAGAGAAAACAGAATACAAGAGAAAAGAGGAAAGAGAAAAGAAGAGAAAAGAGAAAAGAAGAAGAAAAGAAAAGAGAAAAGAAGAGAAAACAGAAAAGATAAAAGAAGAGAAATGAGAAGTGAGAAAACAAGACAAAAGAGAACAGAGAAATGACAAATGTAAAAAGAGAAAAGAAGAGGAAAGAGAATTGAGAAAAGAAGAGAAAAGAGAAAAGAAGAGATAAGAGAAAAGCAGTGAAAAGAGAAAAGAAGAGAAAAGAGAATAGAAGTGAAAAGAGAAAAGAAGAGAAAACAAAAGATAAATGAAGAGAAATGAGAAAAGAGAAATGACAAATTGAAAAGAGAAAAGAAGAGGAAAGAGAATAGAGAAAACAAGACAAAAGAAAAAACAAGAGAAAAGAAAAAGAGTAAAGAAGAGAAAAGAGAAAAGAAAAAAGAAGAGAAAAGAAGTGAAAAGAGATAAGAAGGGAAAAGAGATAAGAAGAGAAAAGAGAAAAGTAGAGAAAAGAGCAAATAGGAGAACAGAGAAAAGAAGCGAAAAGAGCAAAGAAGGGAAAATGCAATGGAGAAAGGAAGAGAAGGGGGGAAAGCAGAGAAAAGAGAAAAGAGAAATGAAGAGAAAAGCGAAAAGAAGAGAAAAGAGAAAGAAGAGAAAAGAGGAATGAGAAAAGATGAGAAAAGGGAAAAGAGAAATGAAGAGAGAAGAGAAAAGAAGAGAAAAGAGAAGAGGGAAAGAGATAGCAGGAGAAAAGATAAAAGGAGAGAAAAGATAAAAGAAGAGAAAGGAGAAAAGAAGAGAAAAGAGAAAGTAGAATATAAGAGAAAGAGAAAAGAAGAGAAAACAGAATAGAAGAGAAAAGAGGAAAGAGAAAAGAAGAGAAAAGAGAAAAGAAGAAAAAAGAAAAGAGAAGGAAGAGAAAAGAGAAAAGAAACAATAAAAGAAAAGATAAGAGAAGAGAAATGAGAAAAGATAAAAGAAGAGAAATGAGAAATGAGAAAACAAGACAAAAGAGAAAAGAGAAATGACAAAAGTGAAAAGAGAAAAGAAGAGGAAAGAGAATTGAGAAAAGAAGAGAAAAGAGAAAAGAAGAGAAAAGAGAAAGAAGAGAAAAGAGGAATGAGAAAAGATGAGAAAAGAGGAAAGAGAAATGAAGAGAGAAGAGAAAAGAAGAGAAAAGAGAAGAGGGAAAGAGAAAGGAGGAGAAAAGATAAAAGGAGAGAAAAGATAAAAGAAGAGAAAGGAGAAAACAAAAAAGAGTAAAGAAGAGAAAAGAGAAAAGAAAAAAGAAGAGAAAAGAAGTGAAAAGAGATAAGAAGGGAAAAGAGATAAGAAGAGAAAAGAGAAAAGAAGAGAAAAGAGCAAATAGGAGAACAGAGAAAAGAAGCGAAAAGAGCAAAGAAGGGAAAATGCAATGGAGAAAGGAAGAGAAGGGGGAAAAGCAGAGAAAAGAGAAAAGAGAAATGAAGAGAAAAGCGAAAAGAAGAGAAAAGAGAAAGAAGAGAAAAGAGGAATGAGAAAAGATGAGAAAAGGGAAAAGAGAAATGAAGAGAGAAGAGAAAAGAGAAGAGGGAAAGAGATAGCAGGAGAAAAGATAAAAGGAGAGAAAAGATAAAAGAAGAGAAAGGAGAAAAGAAGAGAAAAGAGAAATTAGAATAGAAGAGAAAGAGAAAAGAAGAGAAAACAGAATAGAAGAGAAAAGAGGAAAGAGAAAAGAAGAGAAAAGAGAAAAGAAGAAAAAAGAAAAGAGAAGGAAGAGAAAAGAGAAAAGAAACAATAAGAGAAAAGATAAGAGAAGAGAAATGAGAAAAGATAAAAGAAGAGAAATGAGAAATGAGAAAACAAGACAAAAGAGAAAAGAGAAATGACAATGACAAAATTGAAAAGAGAAAAGAAGAGGAAAGAGAATTGAGAAAAGAAGAGAAAAGAGAAAAGAAGAGAAAAGAGCAAATAGGAGAACAGAGAAAAGAAGCGAAAAGTGCAAAGAAGGGAAAATGCAATGGAGAAAGGAAGAGAAGGGGGAAAAGCCGAGAAAAGATAAAAGAGAAATGTAGAGAAAAGCGAAAAGAAGAGAAAAGAGAAAGAAGAGAAAAGAGGAATGAGAAAAGATGAGAAAAGGGAAAAGAGAAATGAAGAGAGAAGAGAAAAGAAGAGAAAAGAGAAGAGGGAAAGAGATAGCAGGAGAAAAGATAAAAGGAGAGAAAAGATAAAAGAAGAGAAAGGAGAAAAGAAGAGAAAAGAGAAAGTAGAATATAAGAGAAAGAGAAAAGAAGAGAAAACAGAATAGAAGAGAAAAGAGGAAAGAGAAAAGAAGAGAAAAGAGAAAAGAAGAAAAAAGAAAAGAGAAGGAAGAGAAAAGAGAAAAGAAACAATAAGAGAAAAGATAAGAGAAGAGAAATGAGAAAAGATAAAAGAAGAGAAATGAGAAATGAGAAAACAAGACAAAAGAGAAAAGAGAAATAACAATGACAAAAGTGAAAAGAGAAAAGAAGAGGAAAGAGAATTGAGAAAAGAAGAGTAAAGAGAAAAGAAGAGAAAAGAGAAAGAAGAGAAAAGAGGAATGAGAAAAGATGAGAAAAGAGGAAAGAGAAATGAAGAGAGAAGAGAAAAGAAGAGAAAAGAGAAGAGGGAAAGAGAAAGGAGGAGAAAAGATAAAAGGAGAGAAAAGATAAAAGAAGAGAAAGGAGAAAAGAAGAGAAAACAGAAAAGAGAAATGAAGAGCAAATTAGAAAAAAGAGCAAAGAAGGGAAAGGAGCAAAGAAGAGAAAAGAGAAAAGAGAAAACAAGAGAAAAGAGGAAAGAGAAAAGAGAAAAGAGAAGAGAAAAGAGCAAACGAGAAATGAAATAAGAGTAAAAGATTACAAGAGAAAAAAGAAGAGAAAAGAGAAAAGAAGAGAAAAGAGAAAGTAGAATATAAGAGAAAGAGAAAAGAGAAAACAGAATAGAAGAGAAAAGAGGAAAGCGAAATGGAGAGAAAAGGGAAAAGAAGAAAGAAATAAAAGAGAAAAGAAGAGAAAAGACAAAAGAGAAATGAGAAAACAAACAAAAGAGAAAAGAGTAATGACAAAAGTGAAATGAGAAAAGAAGAGGAAGGAGCATTGAGAAAAGAAGAGAAAGAGAAAACAAGAGAAAAGAAGAAAGAAAAAAGAGAAAAGTGAAGAGAAAAGAGAAAATGAGAAATGAGACAAGAGAAAAAGATTAGAAGAGAGAAAACGAGAGAAAAGAGAAAAGAAGAGAAAAGAGAAAAGAGAAAGAAGAATATAAGAGAAAGAGAAAAAAAGAGAAAACAGAATACAAGAGAAAAGAGGAAAGAGAAAAGAAGAGAAAAGAGAAAAGAAGAAGAAAAGAAAAGAGAAAAGAAGAAAAAACAGAAAAGATAAAAGAAGAGAAATGAGAAGTGAGAAAACAAGACAAAAGAGAACAGAGAAATGACAAATGTGAAAAGAGAAAAGAAGAGGAAAGAGAATTGAGAAAAGAAGAGAAAAGAGAAAAGAAGAGATAAGAGAAAAGCAGTGAAAAGAGAAAAGAAGAGAAAAGAGAATAGAAGAGAAAAGAGAAAAGAAGAGAAAACAAAAGATAAATGAAGAGAAATGAGAAAAGAGAAATGACAAATTGAAAAGAGAAAAGAAGAGGAAAGAGAATAGAGAAAACAAGACAAAAGAAAAAACAAGAGAAAAGAAAAAGAGTAAAGAAGAGAAAAGAGAAAAGAAAAAAGAAGAGAAAAGAAGTGAAAAGAGATAAGAAGGGAAAAGAGATAAGAAGAGAAAAGAGAAAAGTAGAGAAAAGAGCAAATAGGAGAACAGAGAAAAGAAGCGAAACGAGCAAAGAAGGGAAAATGCAATGGAGAAAGGAAGAGAAGGGGAGAAAGCAGAGAAAAGAGAAAAGAGAAATGAAGAGAAAAGCGAAAAGAAGAGAAAAGAGAAAGAAGAGAAAAGAGGAATGAGAAAAGATGAGAAAAGGGAAAAGAGAAATGAAGAGAGAAGAGAAAAGAAGAGAAAAGAGAAGAGGGAAAGAGATAGCAGGAGAAAAGATAAAAGGAGAGAAAAGATAAAAGAAGAGAAAGGAGAAAAGAAGAGAAAAGAGAAAGTAGAATATAAGAGAAAGAGAAAAGAAGAGAAAACAGAATAGAAGAGAAAAGAGGAAAGAGAAAAGAAGGGAAAAGAGAAAAGAAGAAAAAAGAAAAGAGAAGGAAGAGAAAAGAGAAAAGAAACAATAAAAGAAAAGATAAGAGAAGAGAAATGAGAAAAGATAAAAGAAGAGAAATGAGAAATGAGAAAACAAGACAAAAGAGAAAAGAGAAATGACAAAAGTGAAAAGAGAAAAGAAGAGGAAAGAGAATTGAGAAAAGAAGAGAAAAGAGAAAAGAAGAGAAAAGAGAAAGAAGAGAAAAGAGGAATGAGAAAAGATGAGAAAAGAGGAAAGAGAAATGAAGAGAGAAGAGAAAAGAAGAGAAAAGAGAAGAGGGAAAGAGAAAGGAGGAGAAAAGATAAAAGGAGAGAAAAGATAAAAGAAGAGAAAGGAGAAAACAAAAAAGAGTAAAGAAGAGAAAAGAGAAAAGAAAAAAGAAGAGAAAAGAAGTGAAAAGAGATAAGAAGGGAAAAGAGATAAGAAGAGAAAAGAGAAAAGAAGAGAAAAGAGCAAATAGGAGAACAGAGAAAAGAAGCGAAAAGAGCAAAGAAGGGAAAATGCAATGGAGAAAGGAAGAGAAGGGGGGAAAGCAGAGAAAAGAGAAAAGAGAAATGAAGAGAAAAGCGAAAAGAAGAGAAAAGAGAAAGAAGAGAAAAGAGGAATGAGAAAAGATGAGAAAAGGGAAAAGAGAAATGAAGAGAGAAGAGAAAAGAAGAGAAAAGAGAAGAGGGAAAGAGATAGCAGGAGAAAAGATAAAAGGAGAGAAAAGATAAAAGAAGAGAAAGGAGAAAAGAAGAGAAAAGAGAAAGTAGAATATAAGAGAAAGAGAAAAGAAGAGAAAACAGAATAGAAGAGAAAAGAGGAAAGAGAAAAGAAGAGAAAAGAGAAAAGAAGAAAAAAGAAAAGAGAAGGAAGAGAAAAGAGAAAAGAAACAATAAAAGAAAAGATAAGAGAAGAGAAATGAGAAAAGATAAAAGAAGAGAAATGAGAAATGAGAAAACAAGACAAAAGAGAAAAGAGAAATGACAAAAGTGAAAAGAGAAAAGAAGAGGAAAGAGAATTGAGAAAAGAAGAGAAAAGAGAAAAGAAGAGAAAAGAGAAAGAAGAGAAAAGAGGAATGAGAAAAGATGAGAAAAGAGGAAAGAGAAATGAAGAGAGAAGAGAAAAGAAGAGAAAAGAGAAGAGGGAAAGAGAAAGGAGGAGAAAAGATAAAAGGAGAGAAAAGATAAAAGAAGAGAAAGGAGAAAACAAAAAAGAGTAAAGAAGAGAAAAGAGAAAAGAAAAAAGAAGAGAAAAGAAGTGAAAAGAGATAAGAAGGGAAAAGAGATAAGAAGAGAAAAGAGAAAAGAAGAGAAAAGAGCAAATAGGAGAACAGAGAAAAGAAGCGAAAAGAGCAAAGAAGGGAAAATGCAATGGAGAAAGGAAGAGAAGGGGGAAAAGCAGAGAAAAGAGAAAAGAGAAATGAAGAGAAAAGCAAAAAGAAGAGAAAAGAGAAAGAAGAGAAAAGAGGAATGAGAAAAGATGAGAAAAGGGAAAAGAGAAATGAAGAGAGAAGAGAAAAGAGAAGAGGGAAAGAGATAGCAGGAGAAAAGATAAAAGGAGAGAAAAGATAAAAGAAGAGAAAGGAGAAAAGAAGAGAAAAGAGAAAGTAGAATAGAAGAGAAAGAGAAAAGAAGAGAAAACAGAATAGAAGAGAAAAGAGGAAAGAGAAAAGAAGAGAAAAGAGAAAAGAAGAAAAAAGAAAAGAGAAGGAAGAGAAAAGAGAAAAGAAACAATAAGAGAAAAGATAAGAGAAGAGAAATGAGAAAAGATAAAAGAAGAGAAATGAGAAATGAGAAAACAAGACAAAAGAGAAAAGAGAAATGACAATGACAAAAGTGAAAAGAGAAAAGAAGAGGAAAGAGAATTGAGAAAAGAAGAGAAAAGAGAAAAGAAGAGAAAAGAGCAAATAGGAGAACAGAGAAAAGAAGCGAAAAGTGCAAAGAAGGGAAAATGCAATGGAGAAAGGAAGAGAAGGGGGAAAAGCAGAGAAAAGATAAAAGAGAAATGAAGAGAAAAGCGAAAAGAAGAGAAAAGAGAAAGAAGAGAAAAGAGGAATGAGAAAAGATGAGAAAAGGGAAAAGAGAAATGAAGAGAGAAGAGAAAAGAAGAGAAAAGAGAAGAGGGAAAGAGATAGCAGGAGAAAAGATAAAAGGAGAGAAAAGATAAAAGAAGAGAAAGGAGAAAAGAAGAGAAAAGAGAAAGTAGAATATAAGAGAAAGAGAAAAGAAGAGAAAACAGAATAGAAGAGAAAAGAGGAAAGAGAAAAGAAGGGAAAAGAGAAAAGAAGAAAAAAGCAAAGAGAAGGAAGAGAAAAGAGAAAAGAAACAATAAAAGAAAAGATAAGAGAAGAGAAATGAGAAAAGATAAAAGAAGAGAAATGAGAAATGAGAAAACAAGACAAAAGAGAAAAGAGAAATGACAAAAGTGAAAAGAGAAAAGAAGAGGAAAGAGAATTGAGAAAAGAAGAGAAAAGAGAAAAGAAGAGAAAAGAGAAAGAAGAGAAAAGAGGAATGAGAAAAGATGAGAAAAGAGGAAAGAGAAATGAAGAGAGAAGAGAAAAGAAGAGAAAAGAGAAGAGGGAAAGAGAAAGGAGGAGAAAAGATAAAAGGAGAGAAAAGATAAAAGAAGAGAAAGGAGAAAACAAAAAAGAGTAAAGAAGAGAAAAGAGAAAAGAAAAAAGAAGAGAAAAGAAGTGAAAAGAGATAAGAAGGGAAAAGAGATAAGAAGAGAAAAGAGAAAAGAAGAGAAAAGAGCAAATAGGAGAACAGAGAAAAGAAGCGAAAAGAGCAAAGAAGGGAAAATGCAATGGAGAAAGGAAGAGAAGGGGGAAAAGCAGAGAAAAGAGAAAAGAGAAATGAAGAGAAAAGCAAAAAGAAGAGAAAAGAGAAAGAAGAGAAAAGAGGAATGAGAAAAGATGAGAAAAGGGAAAAGAGAAATGAAGAGAGAAGAGAAAAGAGAAGAGGGAAAGAGATAGCAGGAGAAAAGATAAAAGGAGAGAAAAGATAAAAGAAGAGAAAGGAGAAAAGAAGAGAAAAGAGAAAGTAGAATAGAAGAGAAAGAGAAAAGAAGAGAAAACAGAATAGAAGAGAAAAGAGGAAAGAGAAAAGAAGAGAAAAGAGAAAAGAAGAAAAAAGAAAAGAGAAGGAAGAGAAAAGAGAAAAGAAACAATAAGAGAAAAGATAAGAGAAGAGAAATGAGAAAAGATAAAAGAAGAGAAATGAGAAATGAGAAAACAAGACAAAAGAGAAAAGAGAAATGACAATGACAAAAGTGAAAAGAGAAAAGAAGAGGAAAGAGAATTGAGAAAAGAAGAGAAAAGAGAAAAGAAGAGAAAAGAGCAAATAGGAGAACAGAGAAAAGAAGCGAAAAGTGCAAAGAAGGGAAAATGCAATGGAGAAAGGAAGAGAAGGGGGAAAAGCAGAGAAAAGATAAAAGAGAAATGAAGAGAAAAGCGAAAAGAAGAGGAAAGAGAAAGAAGAGAAAAGAGGAATGAGAAAAGATGAGACAAGGGAAAAGAGAAATGAAGAGAGAAGAGAAAAGAAGAGAAAAGAGAAGAGAGAAAGAGATAGCAGGAGAAAAGATAAAAGGAGAGAAAAGATAAAAGAAGAGAAAGGAGAAAAGAAGAGAAAAGAGAAAGTAGAATATAAGAGAAAGAGAAAAGAAGAGAAAACAGAATAGAAGAGAAAAGAGGAAAGAGAAAAGAAGAGAAAAGAGAAAAGAAGAAAAAAGAAAAGAGAAGGAAGAGAAAAGAGAAAAGAAACAATAAGAGAAAAGATAAGAGAAGAGAAATGAGAAAAGATAAAAGAAGAGAAATGAGAAATGAGAAAACAAGACAAAAGAGAAAAGAGAAATGACAAAAGTGAAAAGAGAAAAGAAGAGGAAAGAGAATTGAGAAAAGAAGAGAAAAGAGAAAAGAAGAGAAAAGAGAAAGAAGAGAAAAGAGGAATGAGAAAAGATGAGAAAAGAGGAAAGAGAAATGAAGAGAGAAGAGAAAAGAAGAGAAAAGAGAAGAGGGAAAGAGAAAGGAGGAGAAAAGATAAAAGGAGAGAAAAGATAAAAGAAGAGAAAGGAGAAAAGAAAAAAGAGTAAAGAAGAGAAAAGAGAAAAGAAAAAAGAAGAGAAAAGAAGAGAAAAGAGATAAGAAGGGAAAAGAGATAAGAAGAGAAAAGAGAAAAGAAGAGAAAAGAGCAAATAGGAGAACAGAGAAAAGAAGCGAAAAGAGCAAAGAAGGGAAAATGCAATGGAGAAAGGAAGAGAAGGGGGAAAAGCAGAGAAAAGAGAAAAGAGAAATGAAGAGAAAAGCGAAAAGAAGAGAAAAGAGAAAGAAGAGAAAAGAGGAATGAGAAAAGATGAGAAAAGGGAAAAGAGAAATGAAGAGAGAAGAGAAAAGAGAAGAGGGAAAGAGATAGCAGGAGAAAAGATAAAAGGAGAGAAAAGATAAAAGAAGAGAAAGGAGAAAAGAAGAGAAAAGAGAAAGTAGAATAGAAGAGAAAGAGAAAAGAAGAGAAAACAGAATAGAAGAGAAAAGAGGAAAGAGAAAAGAAGAGAAAAGAGAAAAGAAGAAAAAAGAAAAGAGAAGGAAGAGAAAAGAGAAAAGAAACAATAAGAGAAAAGATAAGAGAAGAGAAATGAGAAAAGATAAAAGAAGAGAAATGAGAAATGAGAAAACAAGACAAAAGAGAAAAGAGAAATGACAATGACAAAAGTGAAAAGAGAAAAGAAGAGGAAAGAGAATTGAGAAAAGGAGAGAAAAGAGAAAAGAAGAGAAAAGAGAAAGAAGAGAAAAGAGGAATGAGAAAAGATGAGAAAAGGGAAAAGAGAAATGAAGAGAGAAGAGAAAAGAGAAGAGGGAAAGAGATAGCAGGAGAAAAGATAAAAGGAGAGAAAAGATAAAAGAAGAGAAAGGAGAAAAGAAGAGAAAAGAGAAAGTAGAATAGAAGAGAAAGAGAAAAGAAGAGAAAACAGAATAGAAGAGAAAAGAGGAAAGAGAAAAGAAGAGAAAAGAGAAAAGAAGAAAAAAGAAAAGAGAAGGAAGAGAAAAGAGAAAAGAAACAATAAGAGAAAAGATAAGAGAAGAGAAATGAGAAAAGATAAAAGAAGAGAAATGAGAAATGAGAAAACAAGACAAAAGAGAAAAGAGAAATGACAATGACAAAAGTGAAAAGAGAAAAGAAGAGGAAAGAGAATTGAGAAAAGAAGAGAAAAGAGAAAAGAAGAGAAAAGAGCAAATAGGAGAACAGAGAAAAGAAGCGAAAAGTGCAAAGAAGGGAAAATGCAATGGAGAAAGGAAGAGAAGGGGGAAAAGCAGAGAAAAGATAAAAGAGAAATGAAGAGAAAAGCGAAAAGAAGAGAAAAGAGAAAGAAGAGAAAAGAGGAATGAGAAAAGATGAGACAAGGGAAAAGAGAAATGAAGAGAGAAGAGAAAAGAAGAGAAAAGAGAAGAGGGAAAGAGATAGCAGGAGAAAAGATAAAAGGAGAGAAAAGATAAAAGAAGAGAAAGGAGAAAAGAAGAGAAAAGAGAAAGTAGAATATAAGAGAAAGAGAAAAGAAGAGAAAACAGAATAGAAGAGAAAAGAGGAAAGAGAAAAGAAGAGAAAAGAGAAAAGAAGAAAAAAGAAAAGAGAAGGAAGAGAAAAGAGAAAAGAAACAATAAGAGAAAAGATAAGAGAAGAGAAATGAGAAAAGATAAAAGAAGAGAAATGAGAAATGAGAAAACAAGACAAAAGAGAAAAGAGAAATGACAAAAGTGAAAAGAGAAAAGAAGAGGAAAGAGAATTGAGAAAAGAAGAGAAAAGAGAAAAGAAGAGAAAAGAGAAAGAAGAGAAAAGAGGAATGAGAAAAGATGAGAAAAGAGGAAAGAGAAATGAAGAGAGAAGAGAAAAGAAGAGAAAAGAGAAGAGGGAAAGAGAAAGGAGGAGAAAAGATAAAAGGAGAGAAAAGATAAAAGAAGAGAAAGGAGAAAAGAAAAAAGAGTAAAGAAGAGAAAAGAGAAAAGAAAAAAGAAGAGAAAAGAAGTGAAAAGAGATAAGAAGGGAAAAGAGATAAGAAGAGAAAAGAGAAAAGAAGAGAAAAGAGCAAATAGGAGAACAGAGAAAAGAAGCGAAAAGAGCAAAGAAGGGAAAATGCAATGGAGAAAGGAAGAGAAGGGGGAAAAGCAGAGAAAAGAGAAAAGAGAAATGAAGAGAAAAGCGAAAAGAAGAGAAAAGAGAAAGAAGAGAAAAGAGGAATGAGAAAAGATGAGAAAAGGGAAAAGAGAAATGAAGAGAGAAGAGAAAAGAGAAGAGGGAAAGAGATAGCAGGAGAAAAGATAAAAGGAGAGAAAAGATAAAAGAAGAGAAAGGAGAAAAGAAGAGAAAAGAGAAAGTAGAATAGAAGAGAAAGAGAAAAGAAGAGAAAACAGAATAGAAGAGAAAAGAGGAAAGAGAAAAGAAGAGAAAAGAGAAAAGAAGAAAAAAGAAAAGAGAAGGAAGAGAAAAGAGAAAAGAAACAATAAGAGAAAAGATAAGAGAAGAGAAATGAGAAAAGATAAAAGAAGAGAAATGAGAAATGAGAAAACAAGACAAAAGAGAAAAGAGAAATGACAATGACAAAAGTGAAAAGAGAAAAGAAGAGGAAAGAGAATTGAGAAAAGAAGAGAAAAGAGAAAAGAAGAGAAAAGAGAAAGAAGAGAAAAGAGGAATGAGAAAAGATGAGAAAAGAGGAAAGAGAAATGAAGAGAGAAGAGAAAAGAAGAGAAAAGAGAAGAGGGAAAGAGAAAGGAGGAGAAAAGATAAAAGGCGAGAAAAGATAAAAGAAGAGAAAGGAGAAAAGAAGAGAAAACAGAAAAGAGAAATGAAGAGCAAATTAGAAAAAAGAGCAAAGAAGGGAAAGGAGCAAAGAAGAGAAAAGAGAAAAGAGAAAACAAGAGAAAAGAGGAAAGAGAAAAGAGAAAAGAGAAGAGAAAAGAGCAAACGAGAAATGAAATAAGAGTAAAAGATTACAAGAGAAAAAAGAAGAGAAAAGAGAAAAGAAGAGAAAAGAGAAAGTAGAATATAAGAGAAAGAGAAAAGAGAAAACAGAATAGAAGAGAAAAGAGGAAAGCGAAATGGAGAGAAAAGGGAAAAGAAGAAAGAAATAAAAGAGAAAAGAAGAGAAAAGAGAAAAGAGAAATGAGAAAACAAACAAAAGAGAAAAGAGTAATGACAAAAGTGAAATGAGAAAAGAAGAGGAAGGAGCATTGAGAAAAGAAGAGAAAAGAGAAAAGAAGAGAAAAGAGAAAAGAGAAATGAAGAGCAAATTAGAAAAAAGAGCAAAGAAGGGAAAAAAACAAAGAAGAGAAAGAGAAAACAAGAGAAAAGAGGAAAGAAAAAAGAGAAAAGTGAAGAGAAAAGAGAAAATGAGAAATGAGACAAGAGAAAAAGATTAGAAGAGAGAAAACGAGAGAAAAGAGAAAAGAAGAGAAAAGAGAAAGTATTATGTAAGAGAAAGAGAAAAGAAGAGAAAAGAGAAAAGAGAAAGTAGAATATAAGAGAAAGAGAAAAAAAGAGAAAACAGAATACAAGAGAAAAGAGGAAAGAGAAAAGAAGAGAAAAGAGAAAAGAAGAAGAAAAGAAAAGAGAAAAGAAGAGAAAACAGAAAAGATAAAAGAAGAGAAATGAGAAGTGAGAAAACAAGACAAAAGAGAACAGAGAAATGACAAATGTAAAAAGAGAAAAGAAGAGGAAAGAGAATTGAGAAAAGAAGAGAAAAGAGAAAAGAAGAGATAAGAGAAAAGCAGTGAAAAGAGAAAAGAAGAGAAAAGAGAATAGAAGTGAAAAGAGAAAAGAAGAGAAAACAAAAGATAAATGAAGAGAAATGAGAAAAGAGAAATGACAAATTGAAAAGAGAAAAGAAGAGGAAAGAGAATAGAGAAAACAAGACAAAAGAAAAAACAAGAGAAAAGAAAAAGAGTAAAGAAGAGAAAAGAGAAAAGAAAAAAGAAGAGAAAAGAAGTGAAAAGAGATAAGAAGGGAAAAGAGATAAGAAGAGAAAAGAGAAAAGTAGAGAAAAGAGCAAATAGGAGAACAGAGAAAAGAAGCGAAAAGAGCAAAGAAGGGAAAATGCAATGGAGAAAGGAAGAAAAGGGGGGAAAGCAGAGAAAAGAGAAAAGAGAAATGAAGAGAAAAGCGAAAAGAAGAGAAAAGAGAAAGAAGAGAAAAGAGGAATGAGAAAAGATGAGAAAAGGGAAAAGAGAAATGAAGAGAGAAGAGAAAAGAAGAGAAAAGAGAAGAGGGAAAGAGATAGCAGGAGAAAAGATAAAAGGAGAGAAAAGATAAAAGAAGAGAAAGGAGAAAAGAAGAGAAAAGAGAAAGTAGAATATAAGAGAAAGAGAAAAGAAGAGAAAACAGAATAGAAGAGAAAAGAGGAAAGAGAAAAGAAGAGAAAAGAGAAAAGAAGAAAAAAGAAAAGAGAAGGAAGAGAAAAGAGAAAAGAAACAATAAAAGAAAAGATAAGAGAAGAGAAATGAGAAAAGATAAAAGAAGAGAAATGAGAAATGAGAAAACAAGACAAAAGAGAAAAGAGAAATGACAAAAGTGAAAAGAGAAAAGAAGAGGAAAGAGAATTGAGAAAAGAAGAGAAAAGAGAAAAGAAGAGAAAAGAGAAAGAAGAGAAAAGAGGAATGAGAAAAGATGAGAAAAGAGGAAAGAGAAATGAAGAGAGAAGAGAAAAGAAGAGAAAAGAGAAGAGGGAAAGAGAAAGGAGGAGAAAAGATAAAAGGAGAGAAAAGATAAAAGAAGAGAAAAGAAGTGAAAAGAGATAAGAAGGGAAAAGAGATAAGAAGAGAAAAGAGAAAAGAAGAGAAAAGAGCAAATAGGAGAACAGAGAAAAGAAGCGAAAAGAGCAAAGAAGGGAAAATGCAATGGAGAAAGGAAGAGAAGGGGGAAAAGCAGAGAAAAGAGAAAAGAGAAATGAAGAGAAAAGCGAAAAGAAGAGAAAAGAGAAAGAAGAGAAAAGAGGAATGAGAAAAGATGAGAAAAGGGAAAAGTGAAATGAAGAGAGAAGAGAAAAGAGAAGAGGGAAAGAGATAGCAGGAGAAAAGATAAAAGGAGAGAAAAGATAAAAGAAGAGAAAGGAGAAAAGAAGAGAAAAGAGAAAGTAGAATATAAGAGAAAGAGAAAAGAAGAGAAAACAGAATAGAAGAGAAAAGAGGAAAGAGAAAAGAAGAGAAAAGAGAAAAGAAGAAAAAAGAAAAGAGAAGGAAGAGAAAAGAGAAAAGAAACAATAAGAGAAAAGATAAGAGAAGAGAAATGAGAAAAGATAAAAGAAGAGAAATGAGAAATGAGAAAACAAGACAAAAGAGAAAAGAGAAATGACAATGACAAAAGTGAAAAGAGAAAAGAAGAGGAAAGAGAATTGAGAAAAGAAGAGAAAAGAGAAAAGAAGAGAAAAGAGAAAGAAGAGAAAAGAGGAATGAGAAAAGATGAGAAAAGAGGAAAGAGAAATGAAGAGAGAAGAGAAAAGAAGAGAAAAGAGAAGAGGGAAAGAGAAAGGAGGAGAAAAGATAAAAGGAGAGAAAAGATAAAAGAAGAGAAAGGAGAAAAGAAGAGAAAACAGAAAAGAGAAATGAAGAGCAAATTAGAAAAAAGAGCAAAGAAGGGAAAGGAGCAAAGAAGAGAAAAGAGAAAAGAGAAAACAAGAGAAAAGAGGAAAGAGAAAAGAGAAAAGAGAAGAGAAAAGAGCAAACGAGAAATGAAATAAGAGTAAAAGATTACAAGAGAGAAAAGAAGAGAAAAGAGAAAAGAAGAGAAAAGAGAAAGTAGAATATAAGAGAAAGAGAAAAGAGAAAACAGAATAGAAGAGAAAAGAGGAAAGCGAAATGGAGAGAAAAGGGAAAAGAAGAAAGAAATAAAAGAGAAAAGAAGAGAAAAGAGAAATGAGAAAACAAACAATAGAGAAAAGAGTAATGACAAAAGTGAAATGAGAAAAGAAGAGGAAAGAGCATTGAGAAAAGAAGAGAAAAGAGAAAAGAAGAGAAAAGAGAAAAGAGAAATGAAGAGCAAATTAGAGAAAAGAGCAAAGAAGGGAAAAAAACAAAGAAGAGAAAGACAAAACAAGAGAAAAGAGGAAAGAAAAAAGAGAAAAGTGAAGAGAAAAGAGAAAATGAGAAATGAGACAAGAGAAAAAGATTAGAAGAGAGAAAACGAGAGAAAAGAGAAAAGAAGAGAAAAGAGAAAGTAGTATATAAGAGAAAGAGAAAAGAAGAGAAAAGAGAAAAGAGAAAGTAGAATATAAGAGAAAGAGAAAAAAAGAGAAAACAGAATACAAGAGAAAAGAGGAAAGAGAAAAGAAGAGAAAAGAGAAAAGAAGAAGAAAAGAAAAGAGAAAAGAAGAGAAAAGAGAAAAGATAAAAGAAGAGAAATGAGAAGTGAGAAAACAAGACAAAATAGAACAGAGAAATGACAAAAGTGAAAAGAGAAAAGAAGAGGAAAGAGAATTGAGAAAAGAAGAGAAAAGAGAAAAGAAGAGATAAGAGAAAAGCAGTGAAAAGAGAAAAGAAGAGAAAAGAGAATAGAAGAGAAAAGAGAAAAGAAGAGAAAACAGAAAAGATAAATGAAGAGAAATGAGAAAAGAGAAATGACAAATTGAAAAGAGAAAAGAAGAGGAAAGAGAATAGAGAAAACAAGACAAAAGAAAAAACAAGAGAAAAGAAAAAAGAGTAAAGAAGAGAAAAGAGAAAAGAAAAAAGAAGAGAAAAGAAGTGAAAAGAGATAAGAAGGGAAAAGAGATAAGAAGAGAAAAGAGAAAAGTAGAGAAAAGAGCAAATAGGAGAACAGAGAAAAGAAGCGAAAAGAGCAAAGAAGGGAAAATGCAATGGAGAAGGGAAGAGAAGGGGGAAAAGCAGAGAAAAGAGAAAAGAGAAATGAAGAGAAAAGCGAAAAGAAGAGAAAAGAGAAAGAAGAGAAAAGAGGAATGAGAAAAGATGAGAAAAGGGAAAAGAGAAATGAAGAGAGAAGAGAAAAGAAGAGAAAAGAGAAGAGGGAAAGAGATAGCAGGAGAAAAGATAAAAGGAGAGAAAAGATAAAAGAAGAGAAAGGAGAAAAGAAGAGAAAAGAGAAAGTAGAATATAAGAGAAAGAGAAAAGAAGAGAAAACAGAATAGAAGAGAAAAGAGGAAAGAGAAAAGAAGAGAAAAGAGAAAAGAAGAAAAAAGAAAAGAGAAGGAAGAGAAAAGAGAAAAGAAACAATAAGAGAAAAGATAAGAGAAGAGAAATGAGAAAAGATAAAAGAAGAGAAATGAGAAATGAGAAAACAAGACAAAAGAGAAAAGAGAAATGACAAAAGTGAAAAGAGAAAAGAAGAGGAAAGAGAATTGAGAAAAGGAGAGAAAAGAGAAAAGAAGAGAAAAGAGAAAGAAGAGAAAAGAGGAATGAGAAAAGATGAGAAAAGAGGAAAGAGAAATGAAGAGAGAAGAGAAAAGAAGAGAAAAGAGAAGAGGGAAAGAGAAAGGAGGAGAAAAGATAAAAGAAGAGAAAGGAGAAAAGAAGAGAAAAGAGAAAAGAGAAAACAAGCAAAAAGAGGAAAGAGAAAAGAGAAAAGACAAGAAAAGAGTAAAGAGAAAAGAAGAGAAAAGAAGAGAAAAGAAGCGAAAAGAGAAAAAAGAGAAAAGAAAAGACAAGAAAAGACTAAAGAGAAAAGAAGAGAAAAGAAGAGAAAAGAGTAAAGAAGAAGAAAGAGAAATGAGAAAAGAGAAAAGAAGAGAAAAGAAGCGAAAAGAGAAAAAAGAGAAAAGAAGAGCAAAGAGAAAAGAAGAGCAAAGAGAAAAGAAGAGAAAAGAGGAAAGAGAAAAGAAGAGAGAAAAAAGAAGATAAAAGAGAAAAGAAGAGAAAAGAGAAAAGACAAGAAAAGAGAACAGGCAAAAGAAGAGTAAAGACAAAAGAAGAGAAAAGAAGATAAAAGAGAAAAGAAAAGAAAAGAGAAAAGAAGCGCAAAGAAAAAAGAGAAAAGAGATTAGATTACATTACATTACAGTGTGGAAACAGGCCCTTCGGCCCAACAAGTCCACACCGACCCACCGAAGCGTAACCCACCCATACCCCTACATTTACCCCTTACCTAACACTGTGGGCAAGTTAGCATGGCCAATTCACCTGACCTGCACATCTTTGGACTGTGGGAGGAAACCGGAGCACCCGGAGGAAACCCACGCAGACACGGGGAGAACGTGCAAACTCCACACCGTCAGTCGCCTGAGGCGGGAATTGAACCCGGGCCTCTGGCGCTGTGAGACAGCAGTGCTTACCATTGTGCCAAAGAAAAGAACAGAATATAGAAAATATAAATGAGAAAAGAGAAAAGAAGAGAAAAGAGAAAAGAAGAGAAAAGAGAATAGAAGAGAAAAGAGAAAAGAGTAAAGAAGTGAAATGAGAAAAGAAGAGAAAAGAGCAAAGAAGAGAAAAGAGCAAAGAAGAGAAAATAGAAAAGAGAAAGGAAGAGAAAGGAGAAAAGAAGAGAAAAGAGAAATGAAGAGAAAAGAGAAAAGAAGAGAAAAGAGAAAAGAAGAGAAAGAGAAAAGAAGAGAAAAAAGAAAAGAGGAAAGAATAGAAAATAGAAAAGAGAGAAGAGAAAAAAGAGAAAAGAGAAGAGGGAAAAGAGAAAGGAAAAGAGAAAAGAAGAGAAAAGAGAAAAGAAGATAAAAGAGAAAAGAAGAGAAAAGAGGAAAGAGAAAACAAGCGCAAAGAGAAAAGAGAAATGAAGCGCAAAGAGAAAAGAGAAAAGAGAAAAGAAGAGAAAAGAGAAAATATAAATGAGAAAAGAGAAAAGAAGAGAAAAGAGAAAAGAGAAAAGAATAGGAAAGAGAAAAGAAAAAAGACAAAAGACAAAAGAGAATAGTGAAAAGAGAAAAGAGAAAAGTGAAAAGAGGAAAGAAGAGAAAAGTAAAAAGAGAAAAGAAGAGAAAAGAGAAAAGAAGTGAAAAGAGAAAAGAGAAAAGAAGAGAAATGAGAAAAGAAGAGAAAAGAGCAAAGAAAAGAAAAGAGCAAAGAAGAGAAAATAGAAAAGAGAAAGGAAGAGAAAGGAGAAAAGAAGAGAAAAGAGAAATGAAGAGAAAAGAGAAAAGAGAAAATAAGAGAAAAGAGAAAAGAAGAGAAACAGAAAAGAAGAGAAAAAAGAAATGAGTAAAGAATAGAAAATAGAAAAGAGAGAAGAGAAAAAAGAGAAAAGAGAAGAGGGAAAAGAGAAAGGAAAAGAGAAAAGAAGAGAAAAGAGAAAAGAAGATAAAAGAGAAAAGAAGAGAAAAGAGGAAAGAGAAAACAAGCGCAAAGAGAAAAGAGAAATAAAGCGCAAAGAGAAAAGAGAAAAGAGAAAAGAAGAGAAAAGAAAAAATATAAATGAGAAAAGAGAAAAGAAGAGAAAAGAGAAAAGAGAAAAGAATAGGAAAGAGAAAAGAGAAAAGACAAAAGACAAAAGAGAAAAGTGAAAAGAGAAAAGAGAAAAGTGAAAAGAGGAAAGAAGAGAAAAGTAAAAAGAGAAAAGAAGAGAAAAGAGAAACGTAGAGAAAAGAGTAAAGAAGAGAAAAGAGAAAAGAAAAAAGAAGAGAAAAGAGAAAAGAAGTGAAAAGAGAAAAGAGAAACGAAGAGAAAAGAGAAAAGAACAGGGATCTTCTTATATGAGTGTCCTTGAAGTGAGCCTCTGTAGTCTTAAGGAATGCAGTAACCTTCAAATAAGTGATGACCTAATGCAATGAATTTGCACATAGTCAATGCCATGACATTTTGGACTTCACTCTGAACCGTTTAATCTGTTTTTCATGAGTGTCAGTGAAGCTCTGGATTTCCTGGAAAACTCCAGTCACTGAATAACTGAATGCATGAACTTTCGGTCTCTTAATATTGGTGCATCCACCTTTCAATGGAAGCCACTATTGAGAAGTAAAGCAATGTTTTCTTGTCTAAAATTTGCTGGAAATCTCCAATCATTTAATACCTGAAAGCATGATCTTTGGATATACTTGTCCTGGTGCATCCACTTTTGAATGCATGCTGCTACTGAGAAGTGAAGGATGGTCATTTGTCTAAAAGTCAATTTGCTTCAAAGCCTATCCTAGTATTTGAAGTGACATCATATTCTTCAAAAAATGTTGCTGACAAGTTTCAGTGCCTCAAATCCAGTTAATGACAGAAGTAAGGCACAGTCTCTCTGATCTTAACTTGGAAAATCAAAGCTCATTTTTCAGAATGCTTGTTACTTCTGATTGTGGAAAAGGCCATCTATTTTATTGTGGAAACACACCATGTTTTATCAGCTCTAGTCACAAATTTCAAGCCTGTTGTTCATCTTTAGTTTTATTTGTACATGATCTGGAGGTGCTGTTTCAGGAGGAAGAAACAGCTCCAAATCACAATGGAACACGCTGACTGGAAGTTCATTTGTTTTCTTCTAGAAGAAACCACTTCAACAACAGTATACACCACAACAGCACCGTCAACGTCCAGTTCCACAACTGGTGAGTGAACCTTTCATTCATTCAACAGGAAGTATTCAGCAAACAGAATCGCTTCTCTCAGCATTAGTTCAATCCTTTGCAGATATTTTACCTGTCTCTTTTCTAGTGATGTATTTGACGTATACATTTATTCATTTCTGCAATGTACCTGTCGCGAAGCCTCAACTCCTATCATTCTGAAAATAAATTAATACTCTTTTGGAATTGAATCAAAGTATTGTGACCCTCAAATTTCCTTCATATTTCAGAAATGACCTCCACAACAGTCTCACCAATAATTACTGGCTTAACCACTGGCTCCACAACTGAGTAATGATAAACACTATTCAGAATTGCAAGCCCATAGATATAAGCAAATTGATGGAACCTTCAGCTCCTGAGCACTCAAAGTCTGCTCCCACCATCTTCAGGAATCCTGTTCTATTCCTACAAGAAGAGAATAATGTGAGCATAAAAGGCCAACACACTTCGACACTCTGACAAAATGTTTCTGATGCAAACATTTGTCAATCTTCCCATTGAATCTCTTCAGGTTCTCCAAATATTAAACATTGAGGCTGTAATACTTTGCGTTGCACATTGTTTCTATGCCTGGGATCAAATTGGCTCACGAAACTTTGAGGTGGCTACTGCCAGTGGCAAACTATGCCGTTATGTTAAATTGATTTTCCACACCACACATTTGACACTTTCCAACTCACAGTACATCTGTGTCTTACTGCTCTTGATACCTCTGCAAGCAGAAACAATGTCTTGGCTTACCACAGGAACACTCATTTGTTGGAGAGCTGGAGAAAGATGCTATACATAAATTATGATAAAGCAGGATACTTACTGATTGGGCATCTGTGGAGAAAGATTTAAAAAGTTTTACACATTCTCTCATCATTTGTTCAATCCCTCCAGATTGCTGTTAAATCGCTCTCATGAGCCTTGTTACAATATTTGTGTCTGGATTGTGATTACATTTTGTTTACTTCAACAGAAACCACAACAACATCAGTGACGACCACCACAGCCAGTTCTATTGCCAGCTCCACAACTGGTGAGTGAGGTCCTTTTACACTAAACATGCGAAAACAATTTAAAGCAAGAACCTACATAACCTCGGAACAGGGAAACCCCTTTGTCATTCCCAGTCCATGATTCACATTCTGTCTTCAGAAAATATTGTGTTAAAGACTTCAGTGGAGACTCGTGTATTCAATTTAGTCAGATCGTCAACTTTTTGATAAAGAAAGGACAACAATGGGTCTATTGGCTGATAAGTTAGATTGGACCTTTCCCCACATTCTCTGCTTGATTGACAAATTCCTGTTACTTTCATTGAAAGATGAGAAGGGTCCACCACCACGATGCCAAACCATCTGTATACCTGAGCCAAATTTCTGAGATTGATTTTCTGACTGTGTAAAAATATCAGGGCACAATTCAATTTCTCCAACAGTGAACACAGCTCAAAAACAATTCTCTTTCTGCAAAGTCCTTCAGCTCACATTGGGTGTCTGGTCAATGTAAAACTTTTCATATTGTCTGTTTGACGTCTGTTACAATAGTGGATAACATGTCCTCTCTCAATACTGTCCCATGTGGCATTGGATGTATTGGTTGTTGATTCTTATGTTTCTCTCTCAGAAGAATCAACTACTATAACAGGGACAAGCCCAACAACTGAGACGACAGGCTGCTCCACAGCAAGTGAGTGACATCTGCATTGAATACAATTCACAATTTTGTTGCAAGTAGAACGCTTTCTGATTTTCAGCATCATCACTGAGATCACTAATTAATGCCTTCAACTTGATATTCGGCACAGTTCATTGTGAATAATCTGATGTAATTTACATGCTTCTCCCAGTTCTATCACGTTCTATCAGATTGCTTTCAGGGAATGTTGCTTCGGAATCGTTTTGAGGTTTTGTGGTTTTGAATATTATTTGTGTTCTTTTTCAAAAGGAACAATTGTTCCACCAACTACACCTGGCTACACCAGTACTTCCAGTGATGGTTTCTATTGGGTAAAACAGCAATGCCTTGGACAGCAATAGTGTCACCTTCAGCTTCCTGACAGTGAAAGTCTGTTCATTTGGAATTACAAAAACTGAGTAAAGACTTGATGGAGGGTGGAGGCTGATGTGTCACTTACTCCCCAAATCTCGATAAGAATTATTTCTGAAACAAACAATGAAACAGGGATCTTCTTATATGAGCATCCTTGAAGTAGTCTTAACAAATGCAGTGACCTTCAGGTATGTGATGAACTAATGCAATGAAATTTGCACACACGCAATGCCATGGCATCTTAGACTTCACTCTGAACCATTTAATCTATCTGTTTTCAATGAGCTTCACTGAAGCTCTGGATTTGAAGGAAATCTCCAGTCATTGCATAACTGAAAATATGAGCGATGGGTCTCCTAATATTGGTGCCTCCACATTTCATTGGAAGCTAATATTGAGAAGTGAAGCAGGGTTTACTTGTCTAAAATTTCCAGTCATTAAATCTCCAGTCATTAAATATCTGAAAGTATGATCTTTGGACATACTCTTTCTGGTACACTCATTTTTGAATGCATGCTGCTATTGAGAAGTGAAGGATGGTCTTTTGCCTAAAAGTCAATTTGCTTCAGACCCACACGAGTATTCGAAATGACATCATATTCTTGAAAGGAAAGGTTTGCTTATGACTTTCAATGCCTCAAATCCAGTCAACAGCTCAAAGAAGGCACAGTCTATCTGTTCTTAACTTGGAAAAGCAAGCCCATTTTTAAGAAAGCTTGTTACTTCTGACTGCAAAAATAACAGGGCACAATTCGATTTCTCCAACAGTGACCACATCTCATAAACAATTCTCTTTCTGCAAAGTCCTTTTGCACATACCAGGTGTCTGGTCAATGTAATACTTTTAATATCTGATTGCGCATCTGTTTTAATGACAGAAAACCTTGTCCCCTCTCAATACTGTCCCATGTGGCATTGGATGTATTGGTTGTTGATTCTTTTGTTTCTTCTTCAGAAGAATCAACTTCTACAACAGGGACAAGCCCAACAACTGAGATGACTGGCAGCTCCACAGCCAGTGGGTGACATCTGCATTGAATAAAATTAATAATTTTGTTGCAAGTAGAATGCTTTCTGAATTTCAGCATCTTCACTGAGATCACTTATTAATGGCTTCAACTTGATATTCGGCACAATTCATTTTGAAAGAATCTGATGTCATCTCGATATTTCTGCTAGTTCCATCACAATGTTGTCAGATTGGTTTCAGGGATGTTGCTTCCGAATTGTTTTGAGGTTTTGTGGTTTTGAATATTATTCATGTTCTTTTTCAATAGCAACAACAACAACTGTTCCTCCAACTACACCTGGCTACACCAGTACTTCCACATCAGTTCAGTGGATAAAATAGCAATGCGTTGGACATCAGTAATATCAACTTAAGCTTCCAGACAGTGAAAGCCCGTTCATTCACAATTACAAAAACTGAGTAAAGACTTGGTAGGGGGCAGAGACTGATATGTCACTTCCTCACCAAATCTCGATAAGAATTATTTCTGAAACAAACACTGAAACAGGGATCTTCTTATATGAGCATTTTTGAAGTCAGCCTCTGAAGTCTTAACAAATGTAGTCTTAACTTTCAAATAAGTGATGAAATAATGCAATGACATTTGCGCACATGCAATGCCATGGCATCTTAGACTTCACTGAACCATTTAATCTGTGTTTTTAATAACCTTCAGTGAAGCTCTGGATTTTCTGCAAATCTCTAGTCGGTGCATAACTTAAAGTATGACCTATGGGTCTCCTAATATTGGTGTCCCCATGTTTCAGTGGAAGGTATTATTGGGAAGAAAAGCAGTTTTTTTTGTCAAAACTTTGCTGAAAATCTCCAGCGATTAAACACCAGAAAGTATGACCTCTGGATATATTCATCCTGGCACATCCACTTTTGAATGCATTCTGCAATTGAGAAGGAAAGGAATGTCTTCTTGTCTAAAACTCAATTTGCTTTAAAACCCACACTTGTATTTGAAGTGTCATTATATTCTTGGAAAAAATATATGCTGACAGGTTTACATGCCTCAAATACAGACAATGGCTCAAATAACCCAGTTTTACTGTTCTTAAGTTAGAAACTCAAGCTTTCTTTTAAGAATGCTTGTTAATTCTGATTATGGAATATATCACGTATTTTAATTTGGAATCATACCATGTTTTATCAGCTCTCATCACAATTTTCAAGCCTGTTGGTCATCTTTAGTTTGGTTAGTGCATGATCTGGAAGTGCTGTTTCAGGAGGAACAAACTGCCCCAAATCACAATGGAACACACTGACCGGAAGTTCATTTGTTTTCTTTTAGAAGAAACCACTTCAACAACAGTATACACCACACAGCACCGTCAACGTCCAGCTCCACAACTGGTGAGAGAAGCTTTCATTTATTTAACAGAAAGTATTCGGCAAACAGAATAACTTCTCTCAGTATTAGTTCAATTCTTTGCAGAATTGAGATATTTCACCTGTCTCTTTTCTCGTGGTGTATTTGACATTCGTATTTATTCATTTCTGTAATATACCTGATGCGAATCCTATCCTCCTTTCATTCTGAAAAACAATAAATATTCTTTTGGAATTGAATCAAAGTATTGATTTCCTTCATATTTCAGAACAAACATCCACCATAGTCTCACCAACAACTACTGGCTCAACCACTGGTTCCACAACTGGTGAGTAATGATGAATTCTATTAAGAATTGCAAGGCCTTGGATACAAGCGATGTTTGGAATCTTGAGTTCTTTTTCAGTCAAATCTATTCCCACAGTCTTCCAGAATCTTATTCAATTCTTCCCTACAAACATTGAGGCTGTTGTGCTGATATTCCACTTGGCTCTGCACATTGTTTTTATTCAAACAAACATCTAATGGAGATCGACGCCTGGAATCAAATTGGCTGCACTAAACTCTGAGTTTGCAACATCCAGTGGCAAACTATGGCATTACATTAAATTGATTTTACTTACCTCACATTTGAGACTTTGCAACTCACACTACATGTGTGTCCTACTTGTCGTTGACACTTTTGCAAACGGAATCAACCACAGGAGCACTCATTTGCTGGTGAGCTGGGCAATGATGACTTACACAAATTATGACATAGCAGGTTACTTGTGGATTAAGATTTGAAGTGTTTTACACATTCTCTCATTATTTGTGCATTCCCTGCAGATTGCTGTTAAATCACTCTCATGAGTCTTGATTCCAAACATGTTTATGGATTGTGATTACATTTTGTTTACTCTAACAGAAACCACAACAACATCAATGACGACCACCATATCCAGTCCTTCTGCCAGCTCCACAACTGTTGAGTGAGGGCCTTTTGCATTAAACATGAGAAAACAATTTGAAGTGCAAACCTACAAAACATCGAAACAGGGAAATCCCTTTCTCATTTCCCAGTCCAGGTTCCACATAGTGCCTTCAGAAAATGTTGTGCTGCGGACTTCAGTGGAGCCTCGTGCGTTCAATTTAGTCAGATTGTCAACTCTTTGATAAAGAAAGGAAAACAATGGGTCTGTTGTCTGATAAGTTAGATTGGACCTTTGCCCACACTCTCTGCTTGATGGACAATTTCCCCTTACATTCATTCGCAGATGAGAAGTGTCCTCCCCCACGATGCCAAACCATCTGTATACTTGAGCCAAACTTTCTGAGATTAATTTTATGACTGTGCAACAATATCAGGGCACAAGTCATATTCTCCAACTGTGACCACACCTCAAAAACAATTCCCTTTGTGCAAAATCCACTGGCTCATATCAGGTGTCTGATCGATGTAAAACATTTAATATTATTTATTTGCATTTTCTGTTTAATGACAGATAACTTGTCCTCTCTCAATACTGTCCCATGTCGCATTGGATGTATTGAATGTTGATTCTGTTGTTTCTCCTTCACAAGAATCAACTACTACAACAGGGACAAGCCCAACAATTGAGACAGCCAGTGAGTGTCATCTGCATTGATTACAATTCACAATTTTGTTGCAAGTAGAGTACTTTCTGAATTTCAGCATCCTCACTGAGAACACTTCTTAATGCCATCAGCTTGGTATTCAGCACAATTCATTGTGTAGAATCTGATGTCATCTAGATGTTTCTCCCAGTTCCATCACATTCTGTCAGATTGTTTTCAGGGAATGTTGCTTCGGAATCGTTTTGAGGTTTTGTGGTTTTGAATATTATTCATGTTCTTTTTCAATAGGAACAACAACAACAACTGTTCCTCCAACTACACCTGGCTACACCAGTACTTCCACAACAGGTGAGTGATGGTTTCTATTGGATAAAATAGCAATGTCTTGGACATCAATAGCATCACCTTCAGCTTCCTGACAGTGAAAGCCTGTGCATTACAAAAACTGAGGAAAGACTTGGCAAAGAGCCAAGTGTCACTTACTCCCCAAATCTCGATAAGAATTATTTCAGAAACAAACAATGAAACAGGGATCTTCTTATATGACCATTTTTGAAGTCAGCCTCTGTAGTCTTAACAAATGCAGTGACCTTCAAATAAGTGATGAACTAATGCAATGACATTTGCACACACGCAATGCCGTGGCATTGTGGAATTTACTCTGAACCATTTAATCTGTCTGTTTTAATGATCTTGGGTAAATCTTTGGATTTGCTGGAAAACTCCAGTCACTGAATAACTGAAAGCATGAACTATAGGTCTCCTAATATTGGTGCCTGCACCTTTCAAGGGAAGCTGCTCTTGAGAGGTAAAGCAATGTTGTCTTGTCTAAAATTTGCTGGAAACCTCCAATCATTAAATACCTGAAAGTATGATCTTTGAATATACTCATCCATTTTTGAATGCATGCTGCTACTGAGAAGTGAAGGATGACCTTTTGTCGAATGGTCAATTTGTTTCAAAGCCTACTCTAATATTTCAAGGGTCATCATATTCTTGAAAACATGTATGCTGACAAGTTTCAGTGCCTTAAATCCAGTCAATGGCTCAAATAATTCATAGTCTCTCTGTCCTTAAATTGCAAAACCAAGCTCATTTTTAAGAAAGCCTGTTACTTCTTATTGTGGAAAAAACCACCTATTTTATTGTGGACACATACCATGTTTTATAAGCTCTCAAGACAAATGTCAAGCCTGTTGGTCATCTTTAGTTTTGTTTGTGCATGATCTGGAGGTGCTGTTTCAGGAGGAACAAACTGCCCCAAATCACAATGGAACACACTGACTGGAAGTTCATTTGTTTTCTTTTAGAAGAAACCACTTCAACAACAGTATACACCATAACAGCACCGTCAATGACCAGCTCCACAACTGGTGAGTGAACCTTTACTTTATTCAGCACGAAGTATTCAGCAAACTGAATCACTTCTATGGAGAATTGAGATATTGTACCTATCTCTTTTCCAGTGGTGTATTTGACATGCATTTTCATTCACTTGTGTAACATTTGACATCCTATCCTCCCTTCATTCTGAAAAACAATAAAAATTGTTTTGGAATTGAATCAAAGTGTTGTGACCTTCAAATTTCCCTCATATTTCAGAACAAACCTCCACAACAATCTCACCAACAACGACTGGCTCCACAACTGGTGAGTAATGATGATTTGTATTAAGAATTGCAAGGCTTTAGATGCAAGTGAGTTGATGGAATTTTGAGTTCGTCTTCAGTCAAAGTCTATTCCCACAGACTTCCAGAATCTCATTCTATTTCTGAGCCTAAAAGGTCAATGCACTTCTATACAATGACAAAATGTTTCTGGTACAGACATGCACCTGTCTTCCCATTGAATCTGTTCAGCATCTCCAAGTATTAAACATTGAGGCTGTTATACTGACATTTCACATCCAATACAGATCGATGCCTGGAACCAAATTGGCTGCACTAAACTTTGTGGTTGCAAACTCCAGTGGCAAACTATGTCATTATGTTAAATTGTTTTTTCTCACCTCACATTTGAGACTTTGCAATTCACATTACATGTGTGTCTTACTGTCCTTGATGCTTTTGCAAACCGAAACAATGTCTTGAACTAGCACAGGAACATTCCTTTGCTGCAAAGCTGTAGAATGATGCTTTACACAAATTATGATATAGCAGGATGCTTATTGATTGGACAACTGTGGAAAAAAAGATTAGAACTGTTTTACACATTCTCTCATCATTTGTGCATTCCGTGCGGGTTGCTGTTAAATTGCTCTAATGTTCCTTGATTCACTATATGTGTTTGGATTGTGATTACATTTCCTTCACTTCAACAGAAACCACAACAACATCAGAGACGACCACCACAGCCAGTTCTACTGTCAGCTCCACAACTGGTGAGTCAGGTCCTTTTACATTAAACATGAGAAAACAATTTGAAGCAAGAACCTACAAAACATCAAGGATCCACATTCCGTCTTTAGAAAATGTTGCGCTGAAGACTTCAGTGGAGCCACGTGCATTTAATTTAGCCAGATCACCAAATTTTTGATAAAGAAAGGACAGCAATGGGTCTGTTGTCTGATAAATTAGATTGGACCTTTGCCCATACTCTCTTCTTGATTGACAAATACTACTCCCATTCATTGGAAGATGAGAAGGGTCCTACTCTTTGATGCCAAACTGTCTGTATACCTGAGCCAAAATTTCTGAGATTGATATTCTGTCTGTGCAAAAATATCAGTGCACAATTCAATTTCTCCAACAGTGTGCACAGCTCAAAAACAATTCTTTGTCTGCAAATTCCTTTGGCTCATACTAGATGTCTCATCAATGTAATACTTTTAATATTATCTGTTTGTCCATCCATTTCAATGACAGAATACATGAACTTTCCCAATACGGTCCCATGTGACATTGGATGTATTGGTTATTGATTCTTATGTTTCTCCGTCAGGAAAATTAGCCACTACAACAGGGAAATGTCCGACAACTGAGACGACTAGCAGCTCCACAGGCAGTGAGTGACATCTACATTGAATACAATTCATAATTTTGTTATAAGTGAATTTCGGCATCCTCACTGAGGATGCTTGTTAATACCATCAGCTTGATATTCGGCACGATATTTTGTGAAGAATCTGATGTAATATAGACCTTTCTCCTAGTTCCATCACATTCTGTCGTGTAGTTTTCAGGGAATGTTGATTCGGAATCATTTTGAGGTTTTTGTGGTTTTGAATATTATTTGTCTTTTTATTCAATAGGAACAACTACAACTGTTCCTCCAACTACACCTGGCTACACCAATACTTCCACAACAGGTGAGTGATGATTTCTATTGGGTAAAATAGCATGCCTTGGACAGCAATGGTGTCACCTTGGGTTTCCTGACAGTGAAATTCTGTTCATTTGGAATTACAAAATCAGAGTTAAGACATGATAGAGGGCAGAGTGTGATCTGTCAACACTTCACAAAATCTCAGTAAGTTTTATTTCAGAATCAAACAATGAAACAGGGATCTTCTTATCTGAGCATCCTTGAAGTCAGCCTCTGTATTCTTATCGAATACAGTGACTTTCACATAAATGATGAACTAATGCAATGAAATTTGCACACACACAATGGCATGGCATCTTAATCTTCAGATCATCAACTCTTTGATAAAGAAAGGATAACAAGGAGCAAGGAGGGGACATAAAAGGTCCTTAGTTGATAGGATTAGGGAAAACCCTAAGGCTTTCTATAGGTATGTTAGGAATAAAAGAATGACTAGGGTAGGAATAGGTCCAATCAAGGATAGTAATGGGAAGTTGCGTGTGGAGGCTGAAGAGATTGGGGAGGCACTGAATGAATACTTTTCGTCAGTATTCACTCAGGAACAGGACATTGTTGTCGATATGAATACTGAGGCATGAATAAGTAGAATGGATGGCTTTGAGATATGTAGAGAAGAGGTGTTGGAAATTCTGGCAAGGGTGAAAATAGATAAGTCCCCTGGGCCTGATGGCATTTATCCTAGGATTCTCTGGGAAGCAAGGGAGGAGATTGCAGAGCCATTGGCATTGATTTTTGTGTCCTCTTTGTCTACAGGAGTAGTGCCAGAGGACTGGAGGCTAGCAAACGTGGTTCCCTTGTTCAAGAAGGGGAGTAGGGATAATCCTAGTAACTATAGCCCAGTGAGTCTCACTTCTGTTGTGGGCAAAGTCTTAGAGAGAATTGTAAGGGATAGGATTTATGCACATCTGGATAAGAATAATGTGATCAAGGATAGTCAGCATGGTTTTGTGAAGGGCAGGTCGTGCCTCACAAACCTTATTGAATTCTTTGAGAAGGTGACTAATGAGGTAGATGAGGGGAAAGCGGTAGATGTGGTATATATGGATTTTAGTAAGGCGTTTGATAAGGTCCCCCATGGTAGGCTACTGCAGAAAATACAGAGATATGGCATTGAGGGTGAGTTGGAGGTTTGGATTAGGAATTGGCTGGCTGGAAGAAGACAGAGGGTAGTAGTTGATGGCAAAGGTTCATCTTGAAGTGCCGTCACTAGCGGTGTTCCGCAAGGATCTGTTTTGGGACCATTGCTGTTTGTCATTTTTATAAATGACCTGGAGGAAGGGTTAGAAGGTTGGGTGAGCAAGTTTGCGGATGATACGAAAGTCGGAGGAGTTGTAGACAGTGAGGAAGGATGTGGCAGGTTACACGGGATATAGAGAAGCTACAGAGCTGGGCAGAAAGGTGGCAAATGGAGTTCAATGTGCGTAAGTGTGAGGTGATTCACTTTGGTAAGAGTAACAAAAAGATGGGGTACTGGGCTAATGGTCGGATACTTGGTAGTGTGGAAGAGCAGAGGGATCTTGGTGTCCATGTACACAGATCTCTGAAAGTTGCCACCCAGGTAAATAGTGCAGTGAAGAAGGCATATGGCGTACTGGCTTTTATTGGTAGAGGAATTGAGTTCCGGAGTCCTGAGGTCATGCTGCAGTTGTATAAGACTCTGGTGCGGCCGCATCTGGAATATTGTGTGCAGTTTTGGTCACCATACTATAGGAAGGATGTGGAGGCACTGGAACGGGTGCAGAGGAAGTTTACCAGCTCGTTGCCTGGTATGGTAGGAAGATCCTATGAGGAAAGGCTGAGGCACTTGGGGTTGTTTTCATTGGAGAAAAGAAGGTTTAGGGGTGACTTGATAGAGGTGTACAAGATGATTAGGGGGTTAGATAGGGTTGACAGTGAGAACCTTTTTCCACATATGGAGTCAGCTATTACAAGGGGGCATAGCTTTAAATTAAGGGGGGGTAGATATAGGACTGATGTTAGGGGTAGGTTCTTCACTTAGCGAGTCGTAAGTTCATGGAATGCCCTGCCAGTAGCAGTGGTGGACTCTCCCTCTTTATGGGTATTTAAGCGGGCATTAGATAGGTATATGGAGGATAGTGGGTTAGTGTAGGTTAGGTGGGCTTTGATCGGCGCAACATCGAGGGCCGAAGGGCCTGTACTGCGCTGTATTCTTCTATGTTCTATGTTCTATGTAACAATGGGTCTTGGCTGATAAGTTAGATTGGACCTTTGCCCACACTCTCTGTTTGATGGACAAATACATCTCACATTCATTGGAAGACAACACGGGTCATTCCTCATGATGTGAATGCATCTGTATACCTGATCCAATATTTCTGAGATTGATTTTCTGTCGGTGCAAAAATATCAGGGCACAATTCATTTTCTCCAACAGTGACCACATCTCAGAAACAATTTTTTCTGCAAAATCCTTTGGCTCATATCAGGTGTCTGATCAATGTAAAACTTTTAATATTATCTGTTTGCACATCCGTTTTAATGACAGAATACTTGTCCTGTCTCAAAACTGTTCCGTGTGGCATTGGATGTATTGGTTATTGATTCTGTTGTTTCTCTTTTAGAAGAATCAACTTCTACAACAGGGACAAGGCCAACAACTGAGATGACTGGCAGCTCCACAGCCAGTGAGTGACATCTACACTTTCAGGTGTTTAATGACTGGCGTTTTCCAGCAAATATTAGACAAGAAAACATTGCTTTGCTCTAAATAACAGCTTCCATTCAAAAGTGGAGGCACCAATATTAGGTCACTGAGTAACTGAAAGTCTGATCTTTGGATCCCCTAATGTTGGTGTCTCCACCTTTCAATGGAAGTTCTTATTGAGAAGTAAAGCCATGTTTTCTTGTCATTGAATGCCTGAAAGTATGAAGTCACTCACTGGCTGTGGAGCTGCTAGTCATCTCAGTTGTTGGCCTTGCCCCTGTTGGAGTAGTTGATTCTTCTGAAGGAGAAACAACAGAATCAACAACCAATACATCCAATGCCACATGGGACAGTATTGAGAGAGAAGTATTCTGTCATTGAAACAGGTGTACAAACAGATAATATTAAAAGCGTTACATTGACCAGGCAGCTGACATGAGCCAAATGAATCTGCAGAAAGGGAATTGAATACAATTCACAATTTTATTGTAAATTGAATGTTTTCTGAATTCCAGCATCCTCACTGAGAATGCTTATTAATGCCATCAGCTTAGTATTCAGCACAAGTCATTGTGAAGAATCTGATGTCATCTAGATGTTCCTCATAGTTCCATCATAATTCTGTCAGATTTTGTTTCTGGTGAATGCTGCTTCTGGTGAACGTTTTGAGGTTCTGTGGCTTGAATATTATTCATGTCCTTTTTCAACAGCAACAACTACAACTGTTCCTCCAACTCCACCTGGTTACACCAGTATTTCCACACCAGGTGTGTGATGGTTTCTATCGGGTATAATCGCAATGTCTTGGATAGCAATGGTGTCACCTTGGGTTTCCTGACAGTGAAATTCTGTTCATTTGGAATTATAAAAATGGAGTTAATATGATAGAGAGCAGAGAGTGCTCTGCCAATTCTTCACAGAATCTCAGTAAGATTTATTTCTGAAATCAACAATCAAACAGGGATCTTCTTTTATGAGCATCTGTATTCTTAAAGAATGCAGTAACCTTCAAATGAGTGATGAGCTAATGCAATGAAATTTGCACACACGCAATGCCATGGCATCTTAGACTTCACTCTGAACTATTTAATCTGTCTGTTTTTAATGAGCTTCAGTGAAGCTCTGGATTTGCTGGAAATCTCCAGTCATCGCATAACTGAAAGCATGAACTATGGGTCTCCTACTATTGATGCATCCACTTTTCAGTGGAAGCTACTATTGAGAACTAAAGCAATGTTTTATTGTCTAAAATTTGCTGGAAAACTCCAGTCATTAAATACTTGAAATTATGATCTCTGGATACACTCATAATGGTGCATCCACATGTGTATGAATGCTAGAATTCTCTAAAAGTCAATTTGCTTCAAAACCCACACAAGTACTTGAATTGTCATCACATTCTTGAAAACAGAAATGCTGACAGGTCTCTGTGCTTCAAATCCAGTCAATGATTCAAATAAGGCACAGTTTCTCTGTTCCCAACTTGGAAAATCAAGCTTTTTCGAATGCTTGTCACTTCTGATTGTGGAATATACCAATTTTATTGTGGACAAATACCATGTTTTATCAGCTCTAGTCACAAATGTCAAGCCTGTTGGTCATCTTTAGTTTTGTTTGTGCATGATCTGGAGGTGCTGTTTCAGGAGGAACAAACTGCCCCAAATCACAATGGAACACACTGACTGGAAGTTCATTTGTTTTCTTTTAGAAGAAACCACTTCAACACCATGACAGCACCGTCAACGTCCAGCTCCACAACTGATGAATGAACCTTTCATTTATTCAACAGAAAGTATTCACAGAACAGAATCACTTCTCTTAGTATTAGTTCAACTCTTTGCAGAATTGAGATATTTTACCTATCTCTTTTCCAGTGTTGTACTTGACATTCATATTTATTCATTTCCACAATGTACTTGACATAAATCTTTTCCTCGTATATTGCTGAAAAACATGGAACTGAAGTAAAGTGTTGTTACCTTCAAATTTCCCTCATATTTCAGAAAAACCCTCCACAACAGTCTCACCAACAACTACTGGCTCAACCACTGGTTCCAGAACTGGTGAGTAATGATAAATTCTATTAAGAATTTCAAGGTGGATCTAAGTGAATTGATGGATTCTTTCACATTTTTCAGTCAAAGTCCGTTCTCATCATCTTCCAAAATCTTATTCTATTCCTACAAGGGGAGATTAGTTTAAACATAAAAAATCTATGCCTGGAATCAAACTGCCTGCACCAAACTTTGATATTGTTTACCTTTGCATATTATGTTAAATTCTTTTTCCTCACCTCACATTTGCCATATTGCTACTCACATTACATCTGTGTCATACTGTCCTGGATGCTTTTGCAAGCAAAACACCATCTTGATCCATGACAGGAACAGTCATTTGATGGAGATCTGGAGAATGATGCTTTATGCAAATTATGATATAGTGTCATAGAGTCATCGAAACGTACAACATGGATATAAACCCTTCAGTTCAACTTGTCCATGCCAACCAGATTTCCCAACCTACCCTCATCCCATCTGCTATCACCCGGCCCATATCCTTCCAAATCTTTCCTGTTCATATACCTATCCAAGTTCCTTTTAAATGTTGCAATTGTACTAGCCTCCACCACTTCCTATGGCAGAAAAGTTGCCCCTTCGGTCTCTTGTATATCTTTCCCCTCTCAGCCTAAACCTATGCCCTCCAGTTCTGGACTCCCCCACCCCAGGGAAGAGACTTTGTTTATTTATCCTATCCATGCGCCTCATGGTTTTATAAACTTCTGTAAGTTCACCCCTCAGCCTCCAACACTCAATCTCTCCCTGTAGCTGAAATTCTCCAACCCTGGCAACATCCTTGTAAATCTTTTCTGAACTCTTTCAAGTTTCACAACATCCTTCCAATAGGAAGGAGACCAGAATTGCACGCAATATTCCAAAAGTGGCCTAACCAATGTCCTGTACAGCTGCAACATGACCTCCCAACTCCTGTAATCAATTCTCTGACCAACAAAGGAAAGCATACCAAACACCATCTTCACTAGCCTATCTACCTGCGACTCCACTTTCAAGGAGCTATGAACCTGCACTCCAAGGTACATTTGTTCAGCAACAAACCCCAGGACCTTACCATTAAGTGTATAAGATTTGCTTCCCCAAAACGCCAAAACCTCACATTTATCTAAATTAAACTCCATCTGCCATTCTTCAGCCCACTGGCCCATTTGATCAAGATCTTGTTGTAACATGAGGTAAGCTCCTTTGCTGTCCATTACACCTCCAATTTTGGTGTCATCTGCAAACTTACTAATGCTCTTATGCTCACATCCAAATCATTTAAGTAAATGACAAAAAGTAGAGGACCCAGCACAGATCCTTGTGGCACTCCACTGGTCACAGGCTTCCAGTATGAAAAACAACCCTCCACACCACCCTCTGTCTTCTACCTTTGAGCCCGTTCTGTATCAAAATGGCTAGTTCTCCTTGTATTCCATGAGCTCTAATCTTGCTAAGCAGTGTCCCATGGGGAATCTTGTCAAATGCCTTTTTGAAGTCCATATAGATCATTTCCACCATTCTGCCCTCATCCATCCTCTTTGTTACTTCTTCAAAAAACTCAATCAAGTTTGTGAGACATGATTTGCCACGTACAAAGTCAATGTTAACTATCCCTAATCAGTCCTTGCCTTTCCAAATACATGTACATCCTGTCCCTCAGGATTCCCTCCAACAACTTGCCCAATGGTCTATAGTTGCCTGACTTGTCCTTACCACCCTTCTTAGTGGCACCACGTTAGCCAATCTCCAGTCTTCCTGCACTTCACCTGTAACAGGGTACTTACTGATTGGGCATCTGTGGAATAAGGTTTAAAGTATTTTACACATTCTGTCAAAATTTGTACACTCCCTCCTGAATGAAGCTGAATCTCTCTCATTCGTCTTTATTCTGTTTATCTGTATAGATTGTGATTACATTTCCTTTTCCTCAACAGAAACCACAACAACATCAGAGACGACCACCACAACCAGTTCTACTGCCAGCTCCACAACTGGTCAGTGAGGACATCTTGTATTAATCACGAGCAATAATTTTCAACAATAACTGAATGAATTCCTGATCCGGTAAATTCTTTTTTCAAGGTTAATTCTTGAGTTGCCTTCTCACTTATGAAAGTTGTAGGATCTGAACTCCTTACAGAACTTATGCAATGAATCTAACCACAGAGAAAGGACAACACTATGTCTGAGTTTTTTCTGGCTCTTGCATGAGAATGTTCCTTACGTCTTTGTGGATCCAGCAATTCTTACAATTCTGACACCCTTTCTTGCTATTCTGTTATCTGCTTTGTCATTATCCCTCATTTTGCACTGCCTGCTTAAAGATTTTACATGTACTCTTGCAAAGTTTGCACAATAACCCATTCCTTTGATCATAAAAATATCTCCAATGTTTCATTTTAACAAGTAACTTTTATGTTTTAATTTTATTCATTTTTCCACCAGAATGGTTAATAAACTTGATAGTGGACAGACAAAAACATTATTTTGGAATTGTGTCCCAAGCTTCTGATTCCAAATGTTGACATTGTGTTCTTGTTGCAACTGTATATTTGAATTCAAGAGCCATGGCCTTTCTCACAGATCGCCTGTCTGCTTGTTTTTGGTGCTTTACTTTGAATTGCCATTTGACATATTTCCCAAATTAATATCCATGAAATTATTCTCCCCTGAACAGAACGTATCTCCAAAGAATATCTTGACTCTTGGAAAGTGTCACTAGATGGGAGACTGCATGATCAGCCATAGACTAATTCAGAGTTAAATCCAATTTGTTCACTGCGTTCAGGACTGAATCTCCATTAAAACTTCAATGCCCCTCTGCATTCTGACTGTCAGAAGGGTGTGCTAGCATAAACAGTGACTTGTATCAGTGTTTCAATCTTTCACAATGGCACTCTATTCATGGAGATTTAGTGAAATATGCATGTCAATTGCTCAAATTGTAATCTGGCCGAATATTTTCTGTTCGGGAAGTAGCGTGTATGATTTTTAATTATTGTTACACATTCTCTGGTCTGTTGTACATTCCCTGTTGAATGCTGTTTAAATTGTTTCAGTATGGTGGTGGGCAAGTTGTTGGAGGGAATCCTGAGGGACAGGATGTCCATGTATTTGGAAAGGCAAGGACTGATTCGGGATAGTCAGCATGGCTTTGTGCGTGGGAAATCATGTCTCACAAACTTGATTGAGTTTTTTGAAGAAGTAACAAAGAAGATTTGATGAGGGCAGAGCAGTAGATGTGATCTATATGGACTTCTGTAAGGCGTTCGACAAGGTTCCTCATGGGAGACTGATTAACAAGGTTAGGTCTTATGGAATACAGAGAAAACTAGCCATTTGGATACAGAACTGGCTCAAAGGTAGAAGACAGAGGGTGGTGGTGGAGGGTTGTTTTTCAGACTGGAGGCCTATGACCAGTGGAATGCCACAAGGATCAGTGCTGGGTCCACTACTTTTTGTCATTTACATAAATGATTTGGATACGAGCATAAGAGGTACAGTTAGTAAGTTTGCAGATGACGCCAAAATTGGAGGTGTAGTGGACACCGAAGAGGGTTACCTCAGATTACAACAGGATCTTGACCAGATAGGCCAATGGGCTGAGAAGTGGCAGATAGAGTTTAATTCAGATAAATGTGAGGTGATGCATTTTGGGAAAGCAAATCTTAGCAGGACTTATACACTTTAATGGTAAAGTCTTGGAAAGTGTTGCTGAACAAGTGTTGCTTGGAGTGCAGGTTCACAGCTCCTTAATAGTGGAGTCGCAGGTAGATAGGATAGTGAAGAAGGTGTTTGGTATGCTTTCCTTTGTTGGTCAGAGTATTGAGTACAGGCAGTGGGAGGTCATGTTGCGGCTGTACAGGACATTGGTTAGGCCACTGTTGGAATATTGCGTGCAATTCTGGTCTCCTTCCTATCGGAAAGAAGTTGTGAAACTTGAAAGCATTCAGAAAAGATTTACAAGGATGTTGCCAGGGTTGGAGAATTTGAGCTATAGGTAGGGGCTGAACATGCTGGGGCTGTTTTCCCTGGAGCGTCGGATGCTAAGGGGTAACCTTATAGAAGTTTACAAATTTAAGAGGGGCATGGATAGGGTAAATAGGCAAAGTCTTTTCCCTGGGGTCGGGAAGTCCAGAACTAGAGGGCATAGTTTTAGGGTGAGAGGGGAAAGACCTAAGGGGCAACTTTTTCACACAGTGGGTGGTGCGTGTATGGAATGAGCTGCCAGAGGATGTGGTGGAGGCTGGTACAATTGCAACATTTAAGAGGCATTTGGATGGGTATATGAATAGGAAGGGTTTGGAGGGATATGGGCTGGGTGCTGGCAGGTGGGACTAGATTGGGTTGGGATATCTGGTCGGCATGGACGGGTTAGACTGAAGGGTCTGTTTCCATGCTGTACATCTCTATGACTCTATGACTCTACTGTTCCAATTCAAGCTTTGTGTATTGATAGTCATGACACCTGTTTGTCTTCTCAAGGAACAACTACAACAACAGAGACCACGACCACACCGAGTACTACTGCCAGTTCAACAATTGGTGAGTGAGGACTTCTTTCATTAAATATGAGCAATGATTTTCATTAAGAATTCAATGAGTTTCTAGTCAGGGAAATTCCTTTGTCAGTCCTCGTTCTCCATTGCATTCTCATTTAAGAAAACGTTACAATCTGTTCTGTCTCCAATCAATTGTGCAATCACTTCAGTCAAATTATAAAATAGCCCACAGGAAAAGGAGTCTGTTATGTTGGCTGTTAGTTGAAATGATGATTGAATTCATTGTCTGTAACATTTTGCTTTGAGCATTTAAATACAACGATATTACATTTCCCCCAACTTGTATGAATCCTTGGGATTCAGACATTCTGTCACTTCTTTTATGTTTCTGGTAATAATCAATCCCATCACCTTCTCCTTGAACTTTGATTTTCTAATTTTCCAAACCTATTTCACCCACTATTTAGTGAAATCTCTACCTACAGTCCTAGTTATATGAACCCCCAGTACTCTAGACCAAGCATGACTCAGGTGGAATTGTACTGGTGTCAAAGCTCCATGAATTTGAACACACTTCTCCCATGCCAATCCTGAAGCCACCCATTTACCTCTTTCATTTGCCAATTTTTTCATTGCGAAGGTAGTAATCCAGAGATTATTACCATTTTCATTCTGATTTCAAATTTCACTTTAGCTCCTCCTAATCCCCAGCAGAACCGATTTCTCATTCTACCCTAATCTGAGGTAGCCAAGTGAACCATGACATCTGGATCTTTCCTCTTCCACACTTGTCCATATTAAGAGCAGATATGATGCCATGAACCCTGCCACCAGGTTGGCAACACACCCTTCAGACCAGAGAGCCCAGTGTCTATGCTGCTAGCAAAGCAATTGCAACTACATTTACCTTTTCTCTCCACCCTGTGATCAGTTGCTCATCTTCCATGCAGTCCTTGCTTTTTTCCACATGGGGACCAGAAACATCTACGTGCTGGACAAATCCCAAACCTTGACAACCCTTAAGAATGGCACAGTATTCTGGACTGAATCTCTGTTCATCTTACAATGCACTGTCTGAATTCTAAGTGTCTGGAGTGTGTTTTAGCCTAAATAATGAATAAAGGCAATGACTCAATGCTCACAGTGACACTGTATTCATGGAGCACTGGTGAAATGTGCAAGTGGATTACACAAATTATGATTTGATTAGATTAGATTCGCTACAGTGTGGAAACAGGCTCTTCAGCCCAACAAGTCTACACCGACACTCCGAAGAATAACCCACCCAGACCCATTTCCCTCTGACTAATGCACCTAACGTTATGGGCAATTGTAACATGCCAATTGTAACATGCAAATTGTAACATGGCCAATTCACCTACCCTGCACATCTTTGGACTGTGGGAGGAAACCAGAGAACCTGGAGGAAACCTATGTAGATACGGGGAGAATGCGCAAACTCCACACAGAGTCATCTGAAGCTGGAATTGAACCTGGGTCCCTGGTGCTGTGAGGCAGCAGTGCTAACCATTGAGCCACTGTGCCACCCCAATCAGGGAGGATACTTTCTAATCATGCACTGCGGGCATTGATTTATTTTTCTTTATAAATTCTCTGATTCTTTACATATTCTGTGTTGAGTGCTGTTGAAACTATTTCAGTACTGTCCTGATTCAAGTTTTGTGTATTCACCGTCTTAATATTTGTTGTCTTTTGAAGAAACAACTACAACAACAAAGACTACCATCACACCAAGTACTACTGCTAGTTCCACACCTGGTGAGTGAGATTTTCTATCATTAAACATGAGCAACGATTTTCAACAGAATTCAATGCATTCCTCAACAGGGAAATTCCTTTGTCAGTCTTAGTTCTCAAGTTGCATTCTCACTGAGGAAAACATGGATCAGGTCCTCCTCCTGAACCTATGCGATAAGTCTAGCCACATAGAAAAACAACACTGTGTCTGAGTTATTGATGGCTCTTCTTTGAGAGGTTAACTTCAGTTTTTGCCGGATCTGGCTATTCCCTAAATGATAACATTTTTCGCAAATCTGTTACGTGGTTGTTTATTATGGCTTATTTTGAATTGCCTGTTTAGAGAACTCACACTCACTAATTTGATGTTTGCAAATTCATTCCCTCCTTTATTAATGTACAGAAGTTCTCAGTAGTGCTAGGAACCAAATTCAGTATAATTTTATCCCTTGTGGCACCAATGTGGGCAATAAGGTTGAGAAAATGATTAATGTCCAATGGCCTGAAAAATTATTTTGAAATTGATTCAAAACTTCTGATCACAGATGTCGGGTTTCTATTGTCTAACCAACATTGTATCCATGTTGCAACTGTACATTTAAGTTCATGAGCCAGACCCATTTCTCAAACTCTGTTTTGTGCTTACTTCTTATGGCTTGTTTTTCAATTGTCAATTCAGAGAAAAAATATTTTCCAATTTACGATTCATAACAACATCCTGACCTAGCGTAGTGAACAAAATAAATTTTGAAATGTTATCAGATTTGAGAATTAAATTGAACGTAATATTGTCCCAAGCAGCACTAATGTGGGTAGTATTGGTGATACCTATGATTGCATTCTGCACTTAATATCACGATTCTTGGAAAATGTCAGTAGACGAGAGACCAGATGATCAGCCATTGACTAATTCAGAGTAAAATATGATTTGTTGAGGATAGCATTGTGTACAGGACTGAATCTCCACTCTCCCTTTAATGCACCTTCTGAACTTGAAGTTTCAGAACACTGCACGAGCATAAATGGTGATTTGACTCAGTGTCTCAATCTTTCATAATAACATTCTTTTCACAGAGACCTGGTGAAATATGCACATTGATCACACAAATTATGATCTGGCAGAATATTTTCCATTTGGGAGGTTGCGGCATATTTTAAAATAATTGTTACATATTCTATGGTCCTTTGTATATGGTCCCTGATGAATGTTGTTAAAGTTACTTCATCGGTCCTGATTCAAGCTTTGTACATTGATTATGTTGACATCTGTTGATCTTTTCAAGAAACCACCACACCAAATACTACTGCCAGTTCAACAATTGGCGAATGAGGACTTCTTTCATTAAAAATGAACAATAATTTTCAACATGAATTCGATGAGCTCCTAGTGAGTGAAATCCTTTTGTCAGTCTTAGTTATCCAGTTGCATTCTCACTTCTGAAAATGTTATGAGCAGTTCCGCTTCCAGAACCTGTGCAATAAATCTAACCACACAGAAAGGACAACACTATGTCTAAGTTGTTGGTGCTTCTTGTTTGAGAGATTAACTACAGTTTTTGCAGAGTCTGGCTATTCCATGCATGAGAACATTTGCCACAAGTCTTTATGCGGTTGGTTATTTTGCCTTATTTTGAATTGCCTGCTTAGAGATTTCACATTCACTAATTTGATGCTTGCAAAATCATTTTGTCCATTCATAGTGAAGAGAAGATATGTCCAAGTGATTGACAGAGGAAATAATTTAGTATAATTTTATCCCTCGTGGCACCAGAGTGGTCAACAAGGTTGTGAAACTGATTAATGTTGAATGACCTGGAAGATTAGTTTACAATTAATTCAAAAAATTCTGATTCCAGATGTCAGGTTTCTACTGTCTAACCAACATAGTGTCCATGTTACAATTATACTTTTAAGTACATGAGCCACAGCATTTTCTCACAAGTCTGTTGTGTGCTTATTTCTGATGCCTTATTTTGAATTGCCAATTTACACTGATCATGTTTCCCAAGTTAAAGTTAGCAAAACTATTCTTTTGTAAAATAGTCAACAGTAACATATCTCCAAAAATAATTAGATCGTGGAACTAAATTGAACATATCATCATTGCATGTGGCACAAATTTGTTTAGTGTAGGTGGTAGTTAGGATTGTAATCTACATTTAATATTTTGGTTCTTGGAAAATGTCAGTAGATGGAAGATCAGTGATCAGCCATTGAATAATTTAGAGTAAAATCTCATTTATTGTGGATGGTATTGTGTTCAGGACTGAATTTGCATTAATTCTTCAATGCACTCTCGAAATGTCAGTAGAGTGTGCTACCATAAATGGTTGAGTTGTATCAGTGTCCCAATCTTTCACTCTGGCACTCACTTCATGAAGAAGTGTGCAAATCGATTGCACACATTATGATCTGGCAGGATTCTTTATATCGGGCACTGTGTGCATAGTTTTGAATTATTGTTACACTTTGCCTGTGATCATTTGTGTATACCCAGTTGACTGCTGCTAAATTTCTTTCAGTACTATCCTGTTTCAAATCTTGTACATTAATTGTCATGACATTTATTTTGTTCTGAAGAAACTACAGCAACAACAGAGACTACTACCAGATCAAGTACTACTGCCAGTTCCACAACTGGTGAGTAAGACCTTCTATCATTAAACATGGGCAATGATTTTAAACAAGAATGAAATGAGATGTTAGGGTAATTTCTTGTCAATCTTTATGAGTTGCATTTTCATTTAAAATGAAGTTGGGATTAGTTCTTGTTTGGAGCCTTGTACATTAAATTTATTGACATCCTGTTGTGAATGAACAACACTGTGTCTGAGACGTTGATTATTTGATCTGCAGTTTCTTTACATCTTTGTCTGCAATTAATGGCTATCTGTGATCAACGACCTTCCTCACCACATCCCTTTGTCGTGTGCTTGTTTATTATTCCTTATCTTGAATTGTCAATTTCAAGAGCTCACATTTCACAGTTGATGGTTTCAATATCAATGATGCTGAAAACATTGACGGACTTGTCTGTATCTCTGCAAATGAAACAGTTAATACAAATGTTCCAGTGAAAGTGGAAGCTTGTAAAATATTAGGAAAGGTGTGTGTAACAAGGAGGGAAGCACTGAAGAGGCTCACTTCCACACCTTGATAATTTGAATTCTGGGCTGCTGAAGGAAGCTAGTGAGGAAATAGTGGATGCTGTGAGGATCATTATCCAATCCTCACTCAATGAAGGCAAGGACCAGAGGATTGTATATTTGCAATGTGTAACATTACTCAATAAAGTTGAAGGGGCAAGGACAAATAAAAAGGCTGATTAGTCTGACCGATTACTGGTTGACTGTTACTTTGAGACCAATCGATTACTCCAGAGCTAGCATAGTTGTGTTAAGGGAATGTCATGTCTTACTAACCTGAGTTTTTTTTACAGGATTAACAAGGAAGATTGAGGAAGTTAGTGCACTGAATTTTTCATATGTAGATTTTAGTGAGGCATTTGACAAGATTTGACTTGACAGACTGTTTAAAAGTTAAAGACCATGGGTTAATGGCCAGTTGGATCTATTATTGGATCAGTGATATCAAATAAAGGGTAGTATTTGATGGATGATTTTACATATGGCTAGCAGTTTCCAATTATCTTGTGAAAGGTTTAACCAGTTACCGTATTTGTTCAAGTAATAGCCAAAATCTTTTGACTAATTTTTAAGGTTAAATTTTTGGGGTTGATTATTACATGGATATTACTTTTGACAGGCTGAAATTCATGCCCATCAAAATTCATGCCATATCATTAGCAGAAGCCCAACTGATTGCTAAATTAATAAAGAACAAGAAACAATGAAATATGGTAATTCTGAAAACCCGGAGCGTAGCACAAAAGCCAGTGGACTGGAAGATGGGGAGCGGAGCAGAACAACTGGCAGACTGGAAAGCTGGAGCAGGGCATGTCTGTCAGCACACTGACTCACAAATGTTAATCTATTATTTGTGAAAAACTTGGGTCAACTTTTACATGATATATGGAATATTCCAGGTTATTTGGCCAAAGATAGGGGTTCGACTTTTACATGAGATCAATTATTACTGGAGTATATATGGTAATTTGTGGGTGTTGCAAATATTGAGCAAATATTGACCAGACTTTGAAGAGGATGGCTGTCGACAGCAGAAAGCTATCAATAGTTTGTTGGATGGTAAACATGACAAATAGAATTCAATCATGAGAAGTTTATGGTAATACATTTGCGAAGAAAAAATAAAACATCAAAAAGGAAGGTATTTAGCTGGGTAAACCAGGTGAGACATCTTGAAGTGCATGCACATAGGTCCCTGAAATTTTCAACATACATGGAAAAGGTGGTAACAAAGGTAGATGGGATGCTGGCCTACCTTAGGCAAGGTTTTGAGTACAACAGCAGGGATGTAACCCTGGAACTATTTCAGACACTAGTTATGTTATAGCTGGAGTATTACATGTACTTCTGGTCACCACATTACAGGATGGGCACAAAAGCTCTCAGAAGAATACAGAGGATATTTGAAAACTGTCAGTAAGAATAAAGATTGGAATGTTTTCCTTAAACCAGAGGATTGTTTTCCTTAAACCAGAGGATGCTGAGAAGTAACTCAGTTGAAGTGTGCAAAATAATGTGGGGCTGTTTCCCCTAATGCAGAGATCATTTACCAAGGAACACAGGTGTAAAATGCTTTATTGAAGGATTAGATGAGAAATGAGGAAAACCCTTTTCACCCAGACAGTGCTGGGTGTTTGGAATTCACTAACCAATTTGGTGGTTGATGTGGAAACCCTCAACTCATTTCAAATAAACATCAGTCTACACCTGATAGCCATTACAGACAAGTCACTGGCCCAGGTTCAGTTAAGTGGGATTAGAATGGGCAGTTAATTTATTGAACTTGCAGATTGAACTGAACTGTAACTTTTCCATGGTTCTGTGGTTCTATTTCCAGCTATGAAGTATTTGACTTCTATGTTTTTGAGTGCGTTTGAATTTCAGACAAAATTATTTTCATAAATTTACAAGATGGAAGTCTTACTTACTTAATTTGAAAGTCCATAAGCACTTTTTAAAATTGTCCCAAAGTCTTGTGATTTAACCGCCACAGTGTCACCAACAATTATTGGTTCAACAACTGGCCCCACAACTGGTGAATGATGATTATTTTAATTATAAATTACAAGGCCTTGAGCACAAGTAAATTGATGGAGGCTTCAGCTCCTGATCAGTGATAGTCTGTTCCTTTTTTTTCTGGACATCATTTTATTCCAACCAGACAGTTTTTATTGGCATAAATGTAAAACAAGTGAATTTTGCCTTGTATTGGATCACTTGTATTGGCGGCACAGTGGTTAGCACGACTGCCTCATAGAACCAGAGACCCGGGTTTAATTTCAGCCTTAAGTAACTGTGTGGAGTTCTCAACGTGCTTGCGTGGGTTTACTCCAGGTGCTCCAGTTTCCTTCCACAATCCAAAGATGTGCAAGTCAGGAGAATTGGCGATGCTAAATTGCCCATAATGTTAGGGGTAAATATAGGGTAGGGGAATGGGTCTGGGTGGGTTACTCTTTGGAGGGTCAGTGTGGACTTGTTGGGCTGAAGGGCCTATTCCCACACTGTAGGGAAATCTAATATAACTTAGAGTTTACATTTGTCTCTTAAACTGGTCTTAAAATCAATCCCTCCTGTCTTTGGAAACAGAACATATCTCAAGAGGGTTATTAGATCATGCAACTAAATTAAGTTTGGGAGTAACTCCTCAACACTAACATGGTTGGTGAAGAACAACATCATGACTGAATTTTGCAATAAGTGTCTTAAAGGATGGGAAATTTCTCCCATGGTAGCTACTGAATAACTTACAGGAATATCCATGATGTTAACAATGGCATCATGTTCTGGATTGAATCTCTGTTAACATTTTAATGCACCCACTGAACTCTGAGTGTGAAACCATAAATGGCATCTGAAATCAGTATATCAATTTTTCACCATGACAGTTATTTCAAGGAGAGATGATCAAAAGTTGCAGACATATTACATAATCTGGCATTCTGATGATCTAGCATGATATTTTCTGATTAGGCAGCAGTAGGAATAGATTTTAAACATTCTCTTTCATTTGTGTACTGTATTCCCTATAGAATGCAGTTGAAACTCTTTCAGTACTGTTTTGATTCAAGCTGTGTGCATTGATTGTTTTTTTCCTTCTGAATTTGTTTTGCTTCTGAAGGAACAACCATAATAACAGAGACGACCACCAGAATTAGTTCTACTGCTAGCTCCACAGCTGGTGAGTGATATCATCCTTCATTAAAACTGAGTAATTATTAAGCAAAAATTCAGTGAGGTCTGGGTGAGGGAAATTCCTTTGTGAATTTAGTTCATGAGTCACATTTGACTTAAGAAAACATTAGGACCAGGTCTCCCTCTAGATGCTTGTACAATAAATCTAGTCGCATCTTATAGAATTGAACAGAGAAATGACAACATTGGAACTGAGCTGCTGGATGTTGGATGAGTGGTTAATTCAAACTTTTGAGTGTTCTCTCTGATGGACTTAAAAATGTTCATCGAATTATTTTGAAGGTGAGTAGACTGTTCTCCCAAATGCAGAACAAACTTTCATAGCATCAAACTTTCATAGAAATGTTAGGGAACAGAATGAGGCTGCTCAGCACTTCATGACTACAGGGTCTTTCCAAGTGAACATCATGATTTGGTGACATGTACCTGGCCCTTTCCCATGATTTTGCACTTTATTTTTATTTAATTAATCATTTGACATCCTCTTGAATACGTATAGAATCATCGAGTCATAGAGATGTACACCATGGAAACAGACCCGTCGGTCTAACTCGTCCATGCCGACTACATATCCCAACCCAATCTAGTCCCACTTGCCAGCACCCAGCCCGTATCCCTCCAAACCCTTCCTTTTCATATACCCATCCAAATGCCTCTTAAATGTTGCAATTGTACCAGCCTCCACCACATCCTCTGGCAGCTCATTCCATGCATGTACCACCGTCTGCGTGAAAAAGTTGCCCTTTAGGTCTCTTTTATATCTTTCCCCTCTCACCCTAAACCTATGCCCTCTAGTTCTGGACTCCCCGACCCCAGGGAAAAGACTTTGCCTATTTATCCTATCCATGCCCCTCATAATTTTGTAAACCTCTAAGAGGTCTCCATTCAGCCTCCAACACACCAGTGAAAACAGCCCCAGCCTGTCCAACCTCTCCTTATAGCTCAAATCCTCCAACCCTGGCAACATCCTTGTAAATCTTTTTTGAACCCTGTCAAGTTTCACAACATCTTTCCTATAGGAAGGAGACCAGAATTGCACGTAATATTCCAACAGTGGCCTAACCAATGTCCTGTACAGCTGCAACATCACCTCCCAACTCCTGTATTCAATACTCTGACCAATAAAGAAAAGCATACCAAACGCCTTCTTCACTATCCGATCTAACAATTTCTGTTTTTATTTCTGATTTCCAACAACTGGTTTCCACTTACAAGGAGATATGAACCTGCAGTCCAAGGTCTCTTTGTTCAGCAACACTCCCATTAAGTGTATAAGTCCTGCTAAGATTTGCTTTCCCGAAATGCATCACCTCACATTTATCTGAATTAAACTCCATCTGCCACTTTTCAGCCCATTGGCCCATCTTGTCAAGATCCTGTTGTAATCTGAGGTAACCTTCTTCGCTGTCCACTACACCTCCAATTTTGGTGTCATCTGCAAATTTACTAACTGTACCTCTTATGCTCTCATCCAAATCATTTATGTAAATGACAAAAAGTAGAGGGCCCAGCACCGATCCTTGTGGCACTCCACTGGTCACAGGCCTCCAGTCTGAAAAACAACCCTCCACACCACCCTCTGTCTTCTACCTTTGAGCCAATTCTGTATCCAAATGGCTAGTTCTCCCTGTATTCCATGAGATCTAACCTTGCTAATCAGTCTCCCATGGGGCACCTTGTAGAACGCCTTACTGAAGTCCATATAGATCACATTTACTGCTCTGCCCTCATCAATCTTCTTTGTTATTTCATCAAAAAACTCAATCAAGTTTGTGAGACATGATTTCCCACGCACAAAGCCATGTTGACTATCCCGAATCAGTCCTTGCCTTTCCAAATACATGTACATCCTGTCCCTCAGGATTCCCTCCAACAACTTGCCCACCACTGAGGTCAGGCTCACTGGTCTATAGTTCCCTGGTTTGTCTTTACCACCCTTCTTAAACAGTGGCACCACGTTTGCCAACCTCCAGTCTTCCGGCACCTCACCTGAGACTATCGATGATACAAATATCTCAGCAAGAGGCCCAGCAATCACTTCTCTAGCTTTCCACAGTGTTCTCCGATACACCTGATCAGGTCCTGGGGATTTATCCACCAGTTCCAGATTTGACCGATCATTATCACACCACATTTAATACACTTACAAATCACTTTAAATCTGTTCCCTTCCTTGTTCGATTCTTTAAGAAGTGGGGACAGTTTCCCCCTGTTGAGTCTATGCCAGCATCTCAGGACTTTGAAAACTTTTATCAGATCTCCTTTTAGCCTTCATTTCTCCAAGGATAATGATCCCCAACTCAGTGATCTATCTTCATAACTGAACTTTCTCATCACTGGAACCATTCTAGTAAATCTCATTTGCATTCTCTTTGTATCCACATCCATACCATTGTTTGTTACCCAGAACTGTACACACTACTCTGGGGTCTAAAAGATTTCTTGTGTAAAATCAGCCAATCCTCCTTGCTGTTGCATTTTATGGCCCTATTAAGAAGGCCAAGATATTGCATGTCTTTACAATTACTGTGTCCAACAATGCTGCCATCTTCAATATTCTATTCACATATTGGTGTAGCTCCCTCTGCTCCTGCACCTACTCGGAATGGTACCCCTTAATTTACATTGTCTGTCCATATTCTACCTACCAAAATGTATCTCCTCACACTTCTCTACATTGAACTGTCTGTAATCTGGCTGCCAACTCCACCAACTTTTTTCTTCTTACAGTTTACAATGCTTCCAAGCTTATACTATTTGAAACCTTTGAATTTGTTCACTGTATATATGGATCAATGTCATTAACTTATTGCAGACAAATGATGGATTGCTGTACCTACCCCAGTGACTGCACAACCAAACTTCTTCTCGCCCGAAACAAAATCCATTGATTTGACTCTGTTACCAATTGCTCAACCAATTTTGTTGCAACTGTCCTAGTCAACCATCATCTTTCTCAAAAGCTTGCTGTATACTTAAATAAAAGAAATACACAGCAGATTCTGGAAATCTGAAACAAACACAGAAAATGCAGAACCACCTGGCAGCATCTGTGAAGCAATAACAGTTACGTGTCGAGTCTAATATGATTCTTCTTCATCATTTCTCCTGTAGAGTGAGTTTAAATTCCCCTGATTATCCAACATTGAAGTAATTAAATTAAAAAAAACCCAAAAGAATTGCAGTTGTTGGAAATCAGAAATAAAAACAGAAATTGTTAGAAAAGCTCAGCAGGTCTGGCAGCACCTGTGGTGGCAAATTAGAGTTCATGCTTTGGGTCAGGTGACCCTTCCTCAGAACAGTCCTGAAGAAGGGTCACTGGATCTGAAATATAAACTCAGATTTCTGTCTACAGAGGCTGCCAGACCTGCTGAGCTTTTCCAACTATTTCAGTTTTTGTGACTCTGAAGTAACTGTTATTTTCAGCTACACACTGCTTCTCTGAAGGAGGCACTATCAGCATTCCCAGCTAAAATTGCAGAGTTCAGCAGTAACAGAGAAAATAGGAGTGAGTGAATCTCCCTGTGATTGCCATGTTTCAGAATATTTGGCCTGGTGTCTCACATTGATCTTTCACAATGATTGTCATTTGATGGAGAGAGCATTTTCATTTTATACGTGTAATATACAAGCTTTATCATGGCAGGACATTGACCGGATAAATGTAAGAATGTTTCTCAAGCCCATCTGTTTAATTTTATTTTATTACTGTTTTATTAAAATGTGTATTCCCAACTGTGAAGTCTCTCTCTTTCTAAACTGTCTCATTTATAATTGCACGTATTAATTGTGATGGCATTTATTTTCAGAAGAAACAACTATAACAACAGTGATAACCACCACAGTTAGGTCAACTGCCAGATCAACAACTGATGAGTGACATTTTCTTATGTTAAACACTGTCAACTAATATAACATTAGTTTGCAACTTCACTTTAACTTCTTCTCGGCTTTGGTTGAAGAGTCTCCCTCTCACTTCAGAAGACGATGTGATCAAATCTTATTTCAAAGCCTCCAAGACAATGGCAAACCATTCAGCATTTTGCCAATTGACTTGGACCAATCCACTTGGAAGGTCATGGCTTAAGATTTGTACAAAAGCAAGGACAGGAGGAAAGACAGGAAACCATTAAAACACTAGCAGGAGAAGCTTTAGGACAGTGCTGTTGGATTGACATTTTGATTAGAGTCCATTACACTCTAACATATAATGGTGTTAAATTTGTAATTAAAGGAAATAGTCAAAAATATTTTAGGTTCTCCAACTGATTCAGTTATTTCATAATTTTCTGGATGATACTACTAATCATTCTGTTGCCAATTATGAGTATTTCATATCAATATTAATTGGTGACTGTTGCTTGATTTTGCAGCAGTTCCTTGCAATGGAATGTGGTCTGAGTGGATTAATAAAAATAAGCCAACTATTCAATCTCCACATGATCATGAACAATTGGACCAAATTCAAAATGTGTGTAAATCTGCTACAAACCGGATAACAAATATTCAGTGTGAAGCCATCACGTTTCCAGGATCTCCGATCAGTATAACCAATGATACAGTGACATGTGATTTAAACAGTGGATTAAGCTGCACTAAACCAGCTGGTGATGGCCTTCCATGTTTGGACTATCAGATTAGAGTGTGCTGTGAACCATTTGAAACAACAACACTTCCAACCATGACTACCCCTGTCTCCAGCACTACTCCACCTGAAGAATGTTTACTGTAGTTCAGACCCACCAAGAAAGGTAATCAAGTTGCATAGAATTACTAATAAATTTAACACTTAGTAAGTTAATACTTAAATCATTATATTTCTAATAAATGGATTTCAGCACTTTTCACAGCAGTCAGGAAACTTGCAGTTTCTTGCATTTTCTATGTCTGTCCGTCACCACCAGCTCAGACCGAACCCATCAGTTCACACCCTCCACAACCAATGTGACCTCCCCTAATCTTCTAAAACCATTTCTTCTCCAGGATCCAGATTATTAATTGCTGCCTTTATAACATTAATAGCAGTGTCTTTGCTTCAATTTGATCATGAAAACTCTCACTTGTGTTTTTATTACATCTAGGCTTGTCTACTTCAATTTCATTCCGATGGACATCTGACCTTCCAGGAAACTGAGCTCATCGAAATCTCTCTTTCCCATACCCACCTCACATCAAGTCCTGTTTCCCAACATTCCTGTCATACTGACTCTTCATTGGCTCCTGCTTGACTTGTGCCTCAGTGATAAGATTCTCATCCTCGTCACACTGTTCCTCCCTGACTCTCACTCCTTTCTATCTCTGCAAACCCCTCCAGCTCTGTGTCAATTTGCTTCACATGCCACCAGCTCTTGGCTCTTATCCACATTCCCTTCCCCTGATTGTAAGGAGCTACACCTTCAGCTCTCTGGATCCTCTGTTCTGGAGATCCATCCTTGTCTCACATAAGAGACATACTAAAGCCCACATCTTTAACCAAGCCATTATTCAGACCATCTCATTACAAAGTCAACCTGTGTCCAAGTGAAGCACCATGGTGCTATTCTCAGATTAAATGTACTTAAATATTCAACTTATGGATGGACTTGTTGTCTTTGGAGCGAGTCATTTGCAATGATGAAGTAATGCCACCTCGATGCCAAATTCCTCTAAAAATAACTGACTAATTCATAGCCATGCTCATACATTTCTTTTGAGGAGATCTTTGTTTCTGAAGCCAAAACTGCCTGTCTCCCACTGCTAGCTCAAATCATTCACCTTACTTCTGCATCATCCCTCACAATCAACTCTTACACTACTCAGGATTTAACATTATTTGAAGATGCCAATGTTGGACTGGGGTGTACAAGTTAAAAATCACACAACACGAGATTATAGTCCAACAGGTTTAATTGAAAGCTCACTCGCATTCGGAGCAACGCTCCTTCATCAGGTGGTAGTGGAGGGCTCAATCCTAACACACAGAATTTATAGCAAAAATTTACAGTGTGATGTAACTGAAATTATACTTTGAAAAATTGATTGTCTGTTAAGCCTTTCATCTGTTAGAATACAGTGATAGTTTCACTTCTTTCATGTGTAAATCACATAACCTTTTATTTTAAAAAGTTGCATTCTCCGGTTAGCTGTTAACAATGGTGATAGCTAGACAATATGTTGAAGGTAAAAACAATGACTGCTGATGCTGGAAACCAGATTCTGGATTAGTGATGCTGGAAGAGCACAGCAGTTCAGGCAGCATCCATGTGTTCTCTGTCTATGCCATGATGTTTAGATTGATTCTAATCTAAAAAGTGAGATAACGGAGTTTTACATAAATTCATGCAGTTTTTAAGCTCAGAGTTCTACATGAATGCATGCAGTTTTTGAGCAAAGTACAATGTAACTCTGCAAGTACAAATTCACCCCACAAAATATATGTGTGCATGTGAGTCTTTGTCTGTGTGTGTGTGTGTGTGTGTCTGTCTGTCTGGGTTGGGGGTTGTGAGTGTGAGACAGTGTATGTGTGTGTGTGTGTGCAGTGAGTGCAGAGTGTCTTAAGTCTGTGAGGGGGTGCATGTGTGAGTGTGGGAGTGTGTGTGTCTGTAAGGGTGTATGTGGGTGTCTGTGTGCACGTATGTGTGTGCGACTGTGTGTATGTGTCTGTGTGTATTTGTGTATAGGAGTGCCTTTGTATGTGTGAGAGTGTGTATGTGTGTGTAGGATGTGTGTTTGTGTATAGTGCAATTGTGGTCACCTGTAATGTGACATGAACCCAAGGTCCCGGTTGAGGCCCTCCCTATGGGTACCGAACTTAGCTATCAGCCTCTGCTCGTCCACCTTTCTCTGCTGCCTGTCCCAGAGTCCACCTTGGAGGATGGTCACCCGAAGGTCCGAGGCTGAATGTTCTGGACCACTGTGTGTCAGGATTGAGCCCTCCACTATCACCTGATGAAAGAGTGTCGCTTCGAAAGCTAGTGTGCTTCCAATCAAACCTGTTGGACTATAACCTGGTGTTGTGAGATTTTTAACAGGGTTTAACAGGGCTTAGGTAATGAACAGGTCAACCAAATTAAGATTTTTGTTAATTGAGTTTATATTGCACACCACCTTACTAAGATTGTTGAAGGCAGTGCAACGGTACAAACTTTCAGATGTATTTGATTTGCATTTTACACTTCATCTCGCTGTTTTTACAAAAAACCCAAATGCGAACAGTGCTTGCATTCCAATAATGACTTGATTAACAGCAGAAATTAGGAATTAAGGCAACCTGTCTGATGTGATGCTATGGCTTCTGTGAAATTACTATAGTTGAGCACCTAGACCATGAAGAGAGAAATCTGTTTCTTTTCATCTTCAATAATGTGAAAGCAATTTCAAAACAGTTTGGTTTAAATATTTGTTGATGTACTAATTTACCTGTTACCTTATCCTAGTGCAATGAAACATGGAAAGAGAACTGTGAGATCTTTACTTGTGTTGTGGCACAAACATATGAAATTACCCAGGTTCCCTCTTCAGTCCCCTCGAAACCTATATGTTATACTGGCTTAAAACCCGTCAGTGTCCCAACTGAAGGTGGCTGTTGTTTAACATGGGACTGTAATTTTTGATTAATTCAAATTCATTGATTATTAAATTCCATTTAGAAATTATGTTCATATTACTTATTATTTGTATCCGAATGGAAATAATATTTTCTTTTTAATTTTAGTTGACTGCCAAATATGGGGGAATGGACATTATCATACCTTTGATGGGCTACTCTATAATTCCTTTCAAAATTGTACGTATGCTCTTGTACAAGAAAAACTTACAAGATACAATTTCTCTGTGCTAATTGATCATGATGATTGTGCTTCACAAAGTTTTGTGTCCTGCTCCAAAACACTCATCATCAACTACAATGGGCATGTCATCTATTTTTCAACTAAGAAACCTCTGGTAAATATTAATATGTTTCATACGTGCTGTATAATACAATAATTATTAGTTAATATCAATAACAGTGCCTTGTTTCTTTATTTTATATTTAAATAAGCATTGTTGTGTGAGGCAGCTAATGCAGTGGTCAAGTCTTAGAAATGTGTTCATATCTAGCCCAGATTAAATTTCTCTCAATTGGTAGCTTTAAAGCTAAGTTTGCAGAAAACAATATTTGGACAGCTTGAATATCAAATATTTTCAATTTAACCTTTTTATTTTTGCTCTAACAACTGAGTTTAGAACTCACACTAAACTTTAATGAATAAAATTGGTTCCAAGGTTAAAATTCTTCTCACTACTTTCTTCAGAAACATTGATCACCAGCCTTCAACATTTTCTTATTATCATTTCCACTGCATAATCTGGTAATGCATTCCTTGAGAACAGAGTCATCAAATGATTTTTTTTAACAGGTTTCTCATCAATTCTCTTACAGGTATCTGTCAATGGCATTGAAGTGAGATTTCCACATCATGGAAATGGACTTAACATTACAAAAAATAGCATCAAAATAACTATTTATATTCATGCTATTCGAACCACAATTGTTGGTTTCAATAACATCTTCAAGATTAGAGTGCCAGAACAGTATTTCTTAGATAATACCGAAGGACAATGTGGTATGTTTATGTGTTACCGTTACAACAGTGACAACTTATCTTTATATTAAGTCTTTGAAGCTCTATGACATTTCAAGGCATTTCACCTCAGCATTACAAAACACAGTGTGGCACCAAGCCTCATAGACAGATATTAAGTTGAATGACTGAAAGACTTGACCAAAGTAGCCGTTCTTACAAGAATAAACAAAAATAGGAATTGCTGGAGAAATTCAGAGATCTGGCAGACTAAGGTCACTGGACTCAAAACACTAATTTTGTCTTTTCTCTATAGCTGCTCCCAGACCAAGTGAGTTTTTTTTCCAGTATTTTCTACTTTGGCTTGTTTCAGGTCTCTAGTATTCAGAGTTCTTTGATTTATTATGGTTGTTTATCAGGTAGTTTATAGGAAAAAAGAGAGGTGGAGATGTGTATGGGGAAATAATTGCTGAAGCCAGGGCCAGCAATGGCTCACAGATTATCAAGGGGTCAAATTTGAATAAGCACAAATATTTTGGAGGCCTTCGAATCCAGGAGAGTTTACAGTTATTGTGGGTGGGTTCATAAACAAAATGGAAACTTTTCACTGGAGGATGATGCATTATTGGAAGTCTTAGTCAGTAAACACAGGGATTACTGTTGTACAGGAGCTGCCACAAGACAGTGGCACCAGAAGTTTAATTAACCTCAAGTCATGGTAACTTGATCATGGGAAACCAGCTTGGAGTGCAGTGAGAAATCAGGTCAAGAGATTCCAGAGGCATAAGTAAGGGTTCAGCAGCAGATTAGCAGAGACAGGATAAGGTCAGGTAACGTCATGGAGTTGGAAATAGGGGACCTTTGTAAGGATGAGAATACATGGTCAGCCATTCATCACAGGGTCATGCACAACAGCCAGATTGAAAACTGGCGTCATAGAGTCATAGAGATGTACAATATGGAAACAGATCCTTCAGTCCAACTCACCCATGCCGACCAGATATCTCAACCCAATCTAGTCCCACCTGTCAGCACCCACCAAACACTTCCTATTCATATACCCATCCAAATGCCTTTTAAATGTTGCAATTGTTTAATCTCAGAATGTGGACCCAGAGGATTGGAGAGAGTAGCTCCAGTACTGAATGTTCAATAAGCAGTTTGATAATTGAGCAGAGCAGTTGAGAGAGGCGATAGTGACGTGGAGCTCATGTTGTTCGCATATTGTTGCAAGCTGCCATTGTCCTTTCAATGAGGTTGTCAAGACGGCCAAGGTAGATTTGAGGAGAACATTGGGATAATGATGAGTGATTGGGAAGACAAACCATCACACATGATACCTGGCTCTTGTGCATCGACAAGAATAGCAATCTCACTGAGCTGAACAGTAGGGGAGAAGTGCTGGAGGAGAATGGTGTAGTTAACTATGTTAAAGGCAGCAGATAAAGAAGGGATTGCTTATCTCCAGCACAGTCACATAGGATGTCATTTGTGGTTTTGGTTTGAAGTGTTTTTGGTCATGTGATGGAGCATGAAACTTGATTGGAGAATTCCAATGACAAGTTCCAAAAATGATGACAATAGACCGAGGAGGCAACAATGTTTCAAGGACTGTAGTCAGAAAAGGAAAGCTGGGGATCATCTTACATCAAGAAGCTGCAAGAATTATGGTATTCATTGAATGCATTGCAGTTTAGAGAATGTGTGGGACAATAGAAAATTATTATTTCCAAAAAAAATCATGTTGGGTGTTAGCCTATTTCCCTTTCCACATCTGTCTCTCACCTGTTGTGTTTCTCTTTTAGCTCTAAATCAGATCCCTAGCATTTATGGTACTTTGCTTTTATTTAAATAACATAACATGCTTTGGATTTTCTCATCAAGTCCTGTACTAGGCAAGGGACATATTTGTACACCTTAAGGAATGATAAATGTTATCTATAGTTCATTAATTATATTAATTAAACACATTGGATGAAAGTTAATAAATTTGGAATTTTCATGCTATTAAACCACTTGTCAGCTTCCAGTGATTTTCTAAATCTTTCTTGTGTCATTGCAAAGAACACATACTTAAGTTCTTGAACTTATGGAGGTTAGACTTTAAAGTTTTATCATTGTAATTTGTGTTTAAAAGATGAATTTTGTGCTAATAGAGCAAAATAATATGTTTATTAATGCAAAATATTTCCGCTTCACAGGTTCTTGTTCTAAAGATATTAATGATGAATGTACAAGAAGGAATGGAAATTTAGAATCTCTTGGCTGCTGTCACAAAACTGCACTTGACTGGAAAGTTAACAATCCTAATAAGGCATATTGTGCAGCAGCTCCGACAGATATGCCGTGAAGCCACTCCTACACCCCCAACATGCGCATATGGGAATACAGTGTGTGATATTATATCTGGACAGTATGTACTTTTTTGTGTCATTTCATTGAAAATAAGTGACCAAATTGATTCTTTATTCAATTCACAGATTTCAATTTTAAATTTATGTTTTACATAACCTACAAGAGATAACTAGCGTAAGGTTTTTTTTTACTAGTTTTCTGAAAATGCTCTGAACTCACTGTTAACAATTTTGCTGAAAGTATTGGGAGGTGAGCCTGTCCGATACTACCAAAGGCAGGAACTTGTGTTTCACTGCAACCTGGTGGCCAAATTGCAAGCGCCAATTAAAGAATTTATTTGTCAGTTATGCCATCTTTATCGCCCAACGCTGCTGGCATTTCATCTCCTGGCATGTGATGGCAAGACATCATGTAGAAAAACTCCGATAAATTCAAATGTTCTCCCACCAGATCTCTGGTAGGATCCCTTGAATCCTGACAAAGGGTCCTGCCTGAAACCTGCCTGACTCTCCTGCTTTTCTGATGCTGCTTCACCCGCTGGACCTTTTCCGGTTCCACATTTTCTTAACTCTAACTTGCGAGTACCTGCAGTCCTCACCAATTCCAGGAAAGGGGAATCTCCACTATAACTCCTCTATCACTCATGTAAGAGGGTCAACTGGACAACTTGGCTTGCAGCACTGTTAAGGAAGGTGCACTAACCCCACTGGCCACTAGTTGCTGGAAGTTCTATGCTTAGTCCCAGGATAATGATGAACAAATAATGTACTCTGTCAAGTCTGTCTTGCCATGCAGGCAGCCTCTGCTTCTTCGTCCTGTCACACCAATGGCTATGTTTGCCTCAAACTGTCCTGTCACTGATTAAATAACACGCAGAGTCCCACTGCCGATTTGCTCTCTAGGTATTCTGCCTCAGCGGGGACTACTTTTTCTCTTTGCAAAAAGTCTAGTCAAACCTTTTTTTCTCATCCAAGTGTTTTAGATTGTATTCTATAGGTTTTATAATTGGATCTATCCAATCAGAAAATGTGAAAGAATTCCATTGTGAAAGCTAGTTATCCACTTTTTAACCAGCTCCATTTTGGAATGGCATAGAAATGACTTGCCCATTTCTGAATGTTTCCTTGCAAATACATCTTCAAGGGTGTTAGCTATTTCTTTCCTTTTTAACTTGTTTGCTGTTTCCATCCATTTGGGAAAGGCATCCAATGTTTCTCATGGTGATGCACCCAAGGTGGAAGAGGAGTGTCATTGATGCGCACCAACTTAAAATGCATTTCTATTCATTTTGGATAGTATCATTTTGATGTTAACAAGAATAATATAACTGTGGTAGCTTTATCATATTGTAATTTCAGGTTTTATTAAGCTATGCACGTGTCAGGGGAATTTGAAACAGAAAGTTGAAACATTCTGCGAATTAGTGGTGTCAAAACCTGGATAATTATATTGCTACACATTTTTTTGGAACAACCTTGTTATTTTGAACAGGCATGAACAGTGTGCCTTATTCAACTGCTTGTCTGATACGTTCACTGTGTTATTTCAGACATTCCCTTGATAATTATCTTAAAATGTCATTGACTAATACTTTGAATATAAATATCAAACAATTTATAAAAATTATTTGAAAATAAACTTTAGAAATCAGTATACATTGATGTGTCAAAAAGTAATTGTAAACTTATACAGCTGTCCAAGATTCTTCTCTGCCCTCCTCGAACACAGGCATTAATCCTTTCGGATACAATCCTTTTAGATACAATAACACAGGAAGCAATTTTAGATGCTGTTCCATTGGAGGACACCTTGCTGGTTATAATAAAACTCTGAAGCTTTCTTAGGTGAGAGATCATTTTGGCTTTTGTCATGTTACCAGCATTGAAATGGTTTTATATTCCTATTCTACAGATCATTCAGAAATTGCAGAAATATGCAAGATCTTACAAAGTACATTAAGACGTGTCAGAATGATCACTGTGCAGTGAATTCTACAGAGTTGGAATGTTCTTCTTTGGAAGCTGCTGCCATGATATGTACTGCAGCTGGGGCATGTGCTGACTGGAGAGCCTCGACAAATGGATTATGCCATAAGTGCTGGATTATGCCATAAGTGCAAACTATGGAATGATTGTTGACATTTTAAATTAAGTATGTGATAGCATCATCTGGGGGTCTAAGAGACATGGGCTGTGGTAGAATCGCCTGGGGGTCTAAGAGACATAAGTTGTGGTAGAATCGGCCAAGAAACATTTTGGCATCAGGATCATTGCATTCCACCTTTTACACTTTCCACAAGCACCATGGCTGGATTTTCTCCATTCAGCAGTTAGTTGGCAACTGTCAATTATTTACATTTGTCAAAGCTGCTTTGACAAAGGGTCAGTTAGACTCAAAACATCAGCTCTTTTCTTTCCTTACAGATGCTGCCAGACCAGCTGAGATTTCCAGCATTTTCTCTTTTGGTGCCGAGGACAGACTTGGCCAGCAGAGCGCACCAGCAAACAGCACTGCATGGCGTCCAGTAACCACACAGGGACAGACCTTCACCAGTCCTGATTGGGACTCGGCTGTTTGCCAAGGCTGCTTCCTTGCTCTGACAATTGCCCTTTGCCTACTATCTGTGCAGTGGCATTTGGCACAGTCATACACCAAACAAATGGAATCAGCAGCTAGCATGTTAGAAAGTCTGAAGGAGTATTCCACAGTAAAGTCCATTAGAGCACCTGACAACCTGGGAGGGGGAGGGGGTTAGCAGAGGAGGTCTGTTGTAATTGTGGACATGAGGCAGTGGTCAATTTGTGCAACATAAGAAACCTGGGGGAAAGATTAATAAGCCTGCTAGGTGCTTCAGTTGGAGAACTGTGGAGAATACTCTTCAGTTACATGGGAGAGGCCCAACAGAATCATGTGCATAACAGACACTTACCTGGTGCTGTCTGATTGGCCCTGGGATCGAGGGTGTTGAGGATAGAGTATCCACAAGTCAAGAACTGTCTCTCCCTCACTTCTGATTGCAGTTAGCATCAAGGTTAGCATCAGTTAGCATCATTTCCATTGCTGGAAATGCATAGCCTATGCTCAGTGAAGAACCCCCAAGCCAAAATTGACTGAGGATGTAATGAGGGTTGTAGAGAGAGATCATGAGACAGAAGAGGACAGCACGCCTGGACATAATGGCACGAGCATGGCTTTCAGGAACCCTGTCTTCCCAATCCCAGATTTCCTTAATCAGGCACTGTGAGATTGTATGACAAACAGTCTCCAGCAGGGCTTTGAGGCAGTCTTTGGAAGGCCCAGGAAAATCATACTGCTCCACGTTAATCCCTGAGCAAGTAAATTGTGGAGGGTCAGGATAATCGGAATGAACTGGGTCAATTAAACATCAGAATTACTGAGAGTTGACAGGGTTTTAACAGCCTTTTGGTTTAAAACATGTAATCTCCTCTGATGGAAGATTGCATCCCATGGACTGCTGCCTGGAGAAGTTCCAGTGTAGTTTTGAGCAGAGGTTTGATCTGTTACAGCCTGTGCAAGCCCCATGTAAACATATTGTGCATTTTACACTGGAGCTAGGTATAAGATAGCTGCTTGCACCATTATCGAGGTGTTTCCCCACCTTGAGCGCCCCAGGAACAGGGATCCCCACTTCAAGAGATCTGCTGTCCATTAGTGACTCGCAGCTGTTCAGTGCTAAGTGCTTTATATACTCATTGGAGATCTCCAGCTCAAGTTAAAATGCATTAAAGCTTGTGAAAGAAGTAAAAGATTGAACAAGGAATTATTCAGATAAAAAATCTATTCCTTTTATAAAAATGCTTATGTTTCTTTTAGAGTATTCACTAATGATTAAAACTTGTTCTCAGTTAAACACAAGTTGTATTTCATTTGGGAACAATTATGCATGATTTTATTCCAAACAGATACAGCTTTTGACAATCTTAATAACAACAATATTTTGAATGTCCCTGTCTAACTTATTTCTAACGTTTTATTTTAAGCCTACAGCTGTCCAGTGGGTTTTATGTATAAAGCCTGTGCTGTTTATAATCATAACTACTGTAAAGATGAGTAGGTATTTGTCATGTATTCTGAATTATCCAAATTTGTATCATAACTTATCACAAATGTCCATATTTTGAAACAGTAGTTTCGATTAAAGTTTTTAAAAATTACTATGCCTTTCATTACTGTAGCATTGATTAAATATGACCAATAACTACAATGTTTCTTTTCAGTGAAATGATATTTGGGGAGAAATTTGATGAGAAAGTTGAAGGCTGCTTTTGTGCATTTGGTTTGATGTTGTCTGAGGATGGAACCCAAAGTGTTCCTTCATGTCAGAATGAGTAACTATTAAAATGTACAAATACTCATACATTACAACTCATATATCAATACAACAAGCACTTTTTTAAATCTCTGGCAAAGGTGGCACTCATTTAACAACATGACACTGCTTTTTCCACAGAATGCAAAGATGATGCAGGAAACACAAGAGATGTGAGTGTCTCCTCTTTATTGTTTCCAAGTTTCTAATTTTTTCAAGCAAAATTTTCTGGCACTAAAACAATGTGTAGCATCAATATAAAATTTCACTTCTTTAAAAAATAAGATAATTGCAATTCATTGAACTGCAATCTCTTTAATCACTTTCATAGATGTCATATTAATCATAATCTGCATTTTCTATAAAATGGGACCTCAAGCAGCTGGCAGCAATGGTACTGAGGGCACTGAGCAGGGGAGCTGCGTAATCTTTTCAAATCTCCACCAAGAAAAGGAGACAATGAGGGAGGGAAGTTGCAGTATGAGAATGTACTCTCATTTGAAAATAAAGAGTATTGTCGGTGGAGAGAGAGCTGATGTAAAGGGAGAGAAGGCAGACAAAGGGATTCGTCAGCTCAATGGAACCCACATGGTCATTCCATGTATACAGTGTTCCTTGTTTCTTGTTAATTTTTTTCCTGTTTGTGATGCCCCAATGCCAGTGAAATAAAGAACCTTTGCATCATTGTCTTTGGGCTGTATGTATGTTTGAATTGCGTGTAACATCTATATAGTTTGTGCATCTGCCACATTCAACACTAATATAAACTGTGAAACAATGTATATTATTCAATAAGGACAATTTAATATTTTCTTTGTGTTTAGGCTAACAAAATATGAGATAGCTATCACTGCTGCTACACCTGTTTGCAGGAAGGTAAGCATTTCATTTTGTGTACTGTTGACTACTTCATCAGCTTATTCTTTCTTGCATTAATTTATTAAACAACTTACTTAACAAGTACTGGGGCTTTGAATTTCGTCCTCCGTACCTGTTATGAATCACCCACTTAACAAAAGTTACTTTATTTCAAAGGTATTTAATATGACTATGAACTACTTTTGAGTTTGCTCAGGTTACTTTGGAAGACAGTATATTCTCTTCTTCCTATATCAACACTTATTGAAACAGAGGTGTGACTGACAGGTTTTCACCTGATTTTGAAATTGTGAGATCTGTGCTTTGGCTTTTCTGCTGACTGATGGGTCAGATGCTGAAGTAACTGCTCCAATACCAGACTGACAAAGTATTGAAGCAGCACAAAAATACATCGACAATTCAATGCAGTTCAACAAAGCATTTTGACCTCCCAGCACTGGAGTCGTGATTGTACATCTTTTTCAATTTCATTAAGCTAACAAACTGACGTTATGGATCACAGGACAGCCAACATCACATTTCACCTGGCAGAACTCCTGCCCAGCTACCATTTTGACCTCTGCACAGATCCAGTGGGAAAGTTAAACCACAATTTCCATGGTGCAATTTAGTTCTTGGCTTTTTCAGCAAGATTCCCATTCAAAAACCAATGGTGTGGAAATTGAATTGCCTATCTATACCAATCAACAGATTTATTCGTGTGCAATTATTTCTTTTAAAGATGATGGTCTGAGCTTGTTTTGTGTCTGAGGAAAACCTAATAAAACTTTCATCTGCTGGTGTCTCTTGCTTAAAAGGTTTAGTTCTTCAAATGAAAAAAAAAGCCTGTGCTTCTTTCATCTCTTAAATCCAATTAAACTACCTATACCAGTTATGTATAATGCAACTGAAAATAATGTTCTGATTGATTCCTCCCAACACCTACAGTAAAAGTCTGTGCTGTAAAAAACAAACAGATCACTATCATGAAGAGTGACTGTTCAACAAATGTTGTGGTGCCAGTATGTGATGGATATTGTGACTCATTTGCCATGTAAGTAATTTGATTTAACTTTTTTTGTATATTTTAAACAGAATAATGAATCAAACAAAAATTCAAAATAAGCTTGATATATACAGCAGGTCAATAACACTGTTGTAGTGAAGAGGCAATAAATAGTTTGGACTTGTACACTATCACATGAATGTGTGGCTCTCTTTGTTGACTTATATAATAGACAGCATGATCCAACAGTCATTCCATTCCTGCATTTTCATAGAATCTCTACAGTATGGAAACAGGCTATTAGGACAAGTCCACACCAATCTTTCAAAGAGTAACCCACCTAGACCCATTACCTTCCCCTATATTTACCCCTGAATAATGCACCTCACCTACACATCCCTGAACACTATGGGCAATTTAGCTTGGCCAACTCACCTAACCTGCACATCTTTAGATTGTGGGAGGAAACCAGGGCACCCAGAGAAAACTCACACAGACACAGAGAGAACATGCAAACTCCACACAGTCGCCTAATGCTGGAATTGAACCCAGGTCCCTGGCGCTGTGAGGCCGCAATGCTAACCACAGAGCCACTGTGCCACCCTTATTATTTGCTTATATTTTCATGAATTTTACACAGGATAAATAGCTTGACGCCATCATGATGCTGTAGTTTTGTGAATAATATATATAATTGAATATATATTTGGAGAAGGAGCACGCGGTGTCCACCAACACCCTGGAGTTGTTCAGGGAGAGGTGGGCGCCGCAGGGAGTGGAGTGTATTATTTCCCCGTCCAACTCTATTTTGATTTAGTCCCTACCCTCCCCTTCACTGTTTTGATCACACAGCATTGCCCTTTGATGAGAAGGGCAGTGCTTGTCACTGGCCACTCGGGTGTTTTCCTATCTTCCTAGTGATGGAAATTGAATAAAGATTCGTGCACTTTGTGTCTCTCACTGTGTCTCACACCTGCACACACACACCATGGGTACTGGGGAAAAATAAGCACTACCGCAGTTAGGTGGTAGTGTGGGGATTTAAAAAAAATCTAAAAACTGATCACACAGCATTGCCTTTTGTGAAGGGGCAGTGCTTATCACTGGCCACTTGGGTGTTTGCCTATCTTGAGAAATTGGAAAAAAACCAAAAAATAAATAAACAGGAATGTCGCCCCAAGGTCTCGTACTTCCCCACAACCTGAGCCGCCTCCGGAATTTTAATTTTGTTTCTTTCAAAGATGTGAAGAGAAGGGCCCTTATAGACTGCTGCTGCACACCGTCCACCTCTTCTCCCTCATCTACCGTCCAGACACGCCTTGGCGTGCCCATTTCCCACCGGGTGGTGGGGATCCCCAGTGGAGGGCTCTCTACGCGGGAGTCCTCCCCCTTTCTCTCGGGGATCTGGGGTGGAGGGTGCTGCTCGCAGCAGTCCCCTGCAACCGCAGATTGCGGTGGTTCACGGACTCCCAGCCCAACTGCTTGTTCTGTGGTGCTGTGGAGTCCATGGACAATGTATATATTGGGTGCGGGCGTTTGCACTCCCTCTTTGAATTTCTGAAAAACCTTCTCCTCTGCTTTTGGTTGCACTTCAGTCCCACGCTCCTGATCTTCGGGCACCCGGTACGGAGGAGGGAGGGCAGGTCCGATCCGAAGAACTCCTCTTGGGTCTGCTCCTGGGCCTGGCCAAATTGGCCATCAACAGGTCCAGGCAGCGGGCTGTGGAGGGGGTCGTTAGGGCCGACTGCCTGCCCCTCTTCCGCGTTTACTTTAGAGCCCGGGTGGCCTTGGAGAAGGAGCACGCGGTGTCCACCAACACCCTGGAGTTGTGACTGGCCCGGCGGGTGTTTTCCTCCTTTTGGAGATTAGATCAGTGTGTGCACGTGTGCAGGGACACTCCCTGTTGCTGCTTGGGGCCAACCTCGCTGCTGCTGCCTGGGACTTGCCTTGGGGCCCCTCCCCAGGACCTCCACCGTTGCTGCTGCTGCCTGGAGCTCCATTTCTGGGCTGCCTGGGGCTTTCCAGAGGCCTGCCTCCACTGCTGCTGCTGCCTGGGGCCTGCCTCCACCGCCGCTGCTTGGGACGCACCTTGGGCCCCTCCCTATAACCTCCACCACTGCTGCTGCCTGGGGCTTGCCTTGGGGACCCTCCCCGGCAGGTCTGCCCCTCCCACTGCTGCTGCCGGGGAGCTGCCCGGGACTTGCCAGGGGCCTGCTTTCCGCCGCTACTGTTGCCAGGGGCCTGCCTCCAACGCCGCTGCCTGGGACTCTCCTTGTCCCCTCCCCAGGACCTCCACCACTGCCACTGCTGGAGGCCCACCCTCCACTACAGCTGCCTGGGACTCGATTTTGGTACTGTCTGGGACTTGCCTTGGGGACCCTCCCCAACAGGTCAGCCCCCACTGCTGCGGCCTAGGACTTGCCAGAGGCCTGCCTCCACTGCTACTGTTGCCTGAGGTCTGCCTCCACCACCGCTTCCTGGGACTCTCCTTGTCCCCTCCACAGGACCTCCACCACTGCCACTGCTGGAGGCCCACCCTCCACTACAGCTGCCTGGGACTTGCCTTGGGGGCCTTCCCCAACAGGTCTGCCCCCCACCACTGCGACCGAGGGCCACCTGGGACTCGCCTGAGGCCTGCCTGAGGTCTCCACCGTCACTGCCTGGGACTCTCCCCACAACCTGCACCACTGCTGCTGCCAGAGGCTCAACTCCACGTCCAGCAGCAGAATATGGCGAGCCCGAAGGTCGCGGGGCCCAGGCGCACCTACGCCGGGGTAGCCACTGCCTTAGGCTCGGCTGTCCCAACCCTGGCTGCGACATCAACACCCTTCGGGCACCTAACTAAACGCCTGGGGGTAAAGGCCCTTCCCCACCCCAATATGACCATCGAGGCCTGCAGCAAGGCCATGGCTAGTGTGGTCGGCCCACTGGCCATCGTCGCTGTGGCCCGAATGTACGGGAAGGCCGTCCTTTTCCTTAAGACCGAGCAGGCGGTCCACCTGGCCGTGGAGAGGGGGCTCACTGTGGGCGGGACACATTTGCCCGTTGACCCTCTGGAGGTTATGGCCCAGAGGGTCATGATCTCCAATGTCCCGCCCTTCATTTCCAGTGAGCTCCTTCTTCCCCACCTCACCACCCTGGGGGAGATCCGGTCAGGGATCCAACCGCTCCTGCTCGGTCTGAAGGACTCCGCCCTCCGACACATCTACTCCTTCCGACGCCAGGTGTTTATTTGCCTGGCTCGGGAGGAGGTCACCAAGGGCTCATTCACCCTCCTCCACGAGGGCGTGGCCTACCGCACCTTCTGGACGGCTGACGGCGTGCGGTGCCACCTGTGCCGCGAGGTGGGCACATAAGAAAAAAAACTCCCCCACCCAGAAGGCTGCCCAGCCCACGCCAATGGCTGATGGTGGTGCCACCACACCCACTCCCCCTCCCCCTAAGTCAACACCTCAATCCCCGACACCGGAGACGAAGCCGGAGGCTTCCAATGCACCAGCCTCCGGCAGGGAGGGGGGTGAGTGTCCAGCCGGCCGGAAGGCGCTGAAAGAGACGCGATGCATCGCGTCAGGCCAGCCCACAGGGAGACCACCCTATCCCCTTCCCCGACACCTAGCCCACGACCTGCCTCGCCCCGGCATGACAATGCCCCTGCGGCCGTGCCAGCATCGCCCCGGCGCAGGAACCCTGACCCCCAAACCCGTACCTGACCCTGACCCCACATCCACACCCCGATAGAGAAACCCCTGGGGCTTCGACACCCGCCCCTGGCACTGCAACACCTGGCCCAGGGGCCCCCGAGCCCGAGCCCGAGCCCGAGCCCGAGCCCGAGCCCGAGCCCGAGCCCGAGCCCGAGCCCGAGCCCTGCCCCACTCTGGCACGAACCTGGTGGGATCCACTGCGGCCCAACCTCATGCAGCTACCATGTCTCCGGGCCCCGGAGAGGGAACTGGGCCCCTGCCCTGCCCACTGTCACCTGATAAACCAGGGGCGGGGCAGGAAGTGACACGGCTGACCTTCCCTATGCTGGCCACGCCCCCTGTCTTCCCCCAGCCAATCTTATTCCGGGAAAGGCTGGGGGGAGGGACCTCGGGTCCCATTACCACCGAGGTGGGTGGGGAGGGGTAGGCCCATAATTTCGCCCGTCTCTCTGGGGAAGAGGTGCCGGCCCTTGGAGAGGAGAGACACTCCTGCAGCGCGCCGGCGGCGCTGCCCCTCTCCAGGGGACAAGCCAACGGTGCCTCCCAACCGTCCCGCACCACGACTCGACCTGCCAGAACCCCCAGGGGCTACAGTAGGGCTTCCTGCTGCCTCACCTCCTCCGGCCCCTGGGGAGGACTTTAACAACCATGAGGGCCGTGGTGTAGGTGATGACAGAGGACCCTTTACTGGGTTGCAGGGCAGTGGAGGGGGAGGAAGGTGTTATCCTCACTCCTCCCTCCCAGACTGTTTCTCCCAGGGCCTTGGCCCTGTCAGATGATCTTTTCCTGGGAGATGATCTTTTCCCTGAGGAGCCAGGCGTCCCGGTGTCGGGAGAGGAGCGGGGCCCTGAGCCTCCGCCGCCTGACGACCCGAACTCTGGGCGTTCCGGGATGGGGTGCGCCGAGGAAGGTACCGCCGGTGACCCTGTGGGTGGGGTCACTGGGGATTCGAGGCCGGTTGGCGGCGCCGGACCAGACCCCATCCTCTCGGTGGGGGAGGGGTCGGCGACAGAGGGTGATCGCCCGGAGGGGGGTTCGGGATTGGTGGCGGACACCGGGGACGAGGCGGACTCTGTCTACAGTGACATTTTCGAGTCCCAGGTGCACCCCACCGATCTCCCCCTCATCCCCCTCGAGGAACTCTGGGAATTTGTTGAGGAAACTCGGGGTCACCGGGATAGAGCCCAACTGGCGCTCGACTGCTGGAGCTCTTTTGAAAGAGTTTACTGGTCGGCCCACGCTGCTCGCCAGGCGCCTGGGATTGACGTCAACGAGCGAAAGTGAGTCAGGAACTTCCTGGGGGCACTCCTGGTGAGGGCGAGGGACTTCTGTGCCCCTCCCTCGTCCTCCCAGTAAACGTATATACAGGTTTTTTAACTGTACTGGTGGTGGTTGCACAACGCTTCCGACAGGGAGACAACTATAGCCAGCCTCAACATCAACGGCAGCAGGGAGTCACAGCGCAGATTCCAGACCCCCTCGGTCCTTCGGGACGGGAGGTATGCGGTGTGCTTCCTGCAAGAAACCCACACTAGCCCGGGAGACGAAGCCACCTGGCTCCTGGAATGGCGAGGGGGGGTCTACATGAGTCACCTCACCCGCAGATCTGGCGGGGTGGCTATCCTGTTGGCCCCGCATTTTCAGCCAGAGATCTTGGGGGTCAGGGAGCCAGTGCCAGGCCGTTTGCTTCACCTGACGGTTCGGCTGGGAGGCGCGGTGCTTCACTTGGTGAACGTCTACGCTCCCCTGGCCAGGCAGAGGCAAGCAAGCTTCTTTGAAGAAGTGTCCACTCATCTCGCTTCCATCGACGAGAACCAGTGCATCGTCCTTGAGGAGATTTTAACTGTGTCCTTGAAGGCAGGGACCACGACGGTGCCGGCACTGGCTGGGCGTCGAGTAAGAGGTTGGGGGACTTGGTCAAGACCTTCGACCTGGTGGACGTCTGGCGGAATCTCCATCCTGACTCCATCGCCTTCACCTTCGTGAGGCCTGGGGTTGGAGTGTCCAGAATCGACCGCCTGTACGTTTCGCGGGTGTACGCCTCCTGTTTTCCGAAGGCCTCCACGCGGCAGGTGTCGTGCACGGACCATCACCTGGTGTGGGCGGAACTCCTTCCGTTCAACGCCAGGCTCGGCTCTGCGTACTGGCACTTTAACAACCTGCTGCTGGAGGATGAGCGGTTCCGGGACTCGTTTCGTCGTTTCTGGGCCAGCTGGGGAAGGAAGTGGGGAAGCTTCTCCTCCTTGAGGCTATGGTGGGACGTGGGCAAGGCTCACGTCTGCGTCTTCTGTCAGGAGTACACGAGGGGTTCGACGAAGAGGCGGAAATCCAGGATCGGGGAGTTGGAGAGGGAGATGCTCGACCTGGAGTCACGCCTCGGTCAGCCCGACGCGGACCTGGCCCTGCGCGGGGCGTACGAAGAGAAGGCGGCCACGCTCCGGGACCTGCAGCTCGTCGGGGCTCGGGGCGCGTACGTGAGGTCGCGGATCCAGCTCCTCCAGGACCTGGACCGCGGCTCCCCCTTCTACTCGCTTGGAAAAAAGGCGTGGCACCCGTCAGCAGCTCCTTGTGCTGCTGGCCGAAGACGGGTCCCTCGTCTCGGATCCAGAGGGCATCAGGGCCCACGTCCGGAACTATTACACGACTCTGTTCTCTCCGGATCCGTCCAGCGAGGATGCTCGCAGAGTTCTGTGGGAGGACCTGCCGCATCTCAGCCCGGAGGACGCCGGAAGGCTCAACGCTCCCGTCACTTTAGAGGAGCTGACCGGCGCCCTCGACCTGCTCTCGAGGGGCAAAACCCCGGGGCTGGACGGGCTGACTGTGGAGTTCTTCAGGACATTCTGGGACGTCCTGGGGAGCGACTACGCACAGGTCCTGGGGGACTGTCTAAATGCCGCACAGCTGCCCCTTTCTTGGCGCAGGGTGGTCATCGTCCTGCTGCCAAAGGGGGACCTTCGTTCCTTAAAGAACTTGCGTCGGGTCTCCCTCCTCAGCACGGCTTACAAAATCTTCGCCAGGGTGTTGTCTTCTTGCCTGGCTTCCGTGCCAGCCCACATGATTCACCCAGACCAGTCCTACACGGTCCCGGGCCGGAGGATACACGACAACGTCCACCTGTTCCGGGACCTGATCCATTTCTGTCGACGGGCTGGTCTGCCGAGCGCCTTCCTGTCTCTCGACCAGGAGAAGGCGTTCGACAGGGTCGATCACGAGTACCTGCTCGGGACTCTGCGGGCATTCGGGTTCGGGACGCGGTTCGTCGCCCGGATCAGACTTTTGTACGCTGCCGCAGCGTGTCTGGTTAAAGTTAACGGGTCCCTGACGGCGCCCCTTCGCTTCGGGAGAGGAGTGCGTCAAGGCTGCCCCCTGTCCGGCCAGCTGTATTCCCTGTGCGTGGAGCCTTTCCTGCGCCTCTTGTGGAGGAGGTTGTCGGGGCTGGTTCTGTGTGGCGTGGGCACGGGGGTGGTCCTCTACGCCGACGACGTGCTCCTCACTTTCACCGACCCGGCTGACCTGGGGAGGATGCGTGAGTGCCAGGCCGTGTACTCGGGGGCGTCTTCCGCCAGGATCAACTGGGCCAAATGTTCTGTACTACTGCTTGATCCGTGGCGGGTGGACTCTCTGCCAGAGGAGTTACGGGGGTTCAGCTGGAGTACCACCCATCTCCTCTACCTGGGGGTCTACCTCAGACCGGCTGAGGAATCCTGGCCGGCCAACTGGCAGGAGCTGGAGGCCAAAGTCTCGGCTCGCCTGGGCCGCTGGACAGGACTGCTCCGAGTGCTATCTTACAGGAGTCGAGTGCTGATCATAAACCAGCTGGTGGCCGCCATGCTGTGGTATCGGCTGGTCACTTTGGTCCCTCCTCCTGGCTTTGTCGCTGACATCCAGAGAACGTTGGTTGACATCTTCTGGGACAAAAAGATGCACTGGGTCACCGCGCAGGTTCTGAGTCTCCCTATTGAGGAGGGCGGTCAGTCGCTGGTGTGCGTCCGCACCCAAGTCGTGACGTTCCGCCTTCAGACCTTGCGGCGATACCTTTACGTCCAGCCTCCTCCTAGGTGGTGCGCCCTGGCGACGTATATTTTCCGCCAGGTGCGTAACCTCAACTACGACACGCAGCTCTTGTTCGTTGACCTTGACGGTTTGGAGGTCTCCCTCAAGGTGCTGCCTGTCTTTTACCAAGACCTGATCACTGTCTGGAACATGGTCGAATCGCGTTGCGCCTACCCTCCGGCTGGAGTAGCGGCTGTCGTCAGGGAGCCGTTGCTCAGGAATCCACACCTCCGTACTCGCGGGTTCGAGTGGCTGTCGGAGGGGAGGGCCGTGGCGGCGAGGGTGACCACGTCGGGGACGTGCTGGGTGCCGGTGGCCTGGGCTGGACGCTGCCGCAGGACATAGCTAGCAGGGCAGCGGTAGACGTCCGGTACGTGGCCGCCGCCATAAAACGGCGGTGCTCGGTCCCGACGTAGTGGACCAGTTGGAGGACGCTCAGGTGTGCGGTGGGATCCCGTCCGCGCTCACCCCAGCCCAGACGGAATTTCACATTGGCCCCAAGATCCCATACTTCCTGCAGGAGCCTGTGCCCCACACCCTGAGCCGCCTCTGGAATTTTAATTTTGTTTCTTTCAAGGATGTAAAAAGGAGGGCCGTGTATAGACTGCTGCTGCACACCGTCCACCTCTTCTCCCTCATCCACCGTCCGGACACGCCTTGGCGTGCCCATTTCCTACCTGGCGGTGGGGATCCCCAGTGGAGGGCTCTCTACGCGGGAGTCCTCCCCCTTTCTCTCGGGGATCTGGGGTGGAGGGTGCTGCACGCAGCAGTCCCCTGCAACCGCAGATTGCGGTGGTTCACGGACTCCCAGCCCAACTGCTTGTTCTGTGGTGCTGTGGAGTCCATGGACAATGTATATATTGGGTGCGGGCGTTTGCACTCCCTCTTTGAATTTCTGAAAAACCTTCTCCTCTGCTTTTGGTTGCACTTCAGTCCCACGCTCCTGATCTTCGGGCACCCGGTACGGAGGAGGGAGGGCAGGTCCGATCCGAAGACCTCCTCGTGGGTCTGCTCCTGGGCCTGGCCAAACTGGCCATCAACAGGTCCAGGCAGCGGGCTGTGGAGGGGGTCGTTAGGGCCGACTGCCTGCCCCTCTTCTGTGTTTACTTTAGAGCCCGGGTGTCCTTGGAGAAGGAGCACGTGGTGTCCACCAAAACCCTGGAGTCGTTCAGGGAGAGGTGGGCGCCGCAGGGAGTGGAGTGCATTATTTCCCCCTCCAACTCTATTTTGATTTAGTCCCTGCCCTCCCCTCCACTGTTTTGATCACACAGTATTGCACTTTGATGTGAAGGGCAGTGTTTGTCACTGGCCACTCGGGTGTTTTCCCCCTTTTGGAGATTGGATCAGTGTGTGACTGTGTGTGCACACGCGCAAGGACTCTCCCTGTTGCTGCTTGGGGCCTGCCTCACTGCTGTTGCCTGGGGATTGCCTTAGTGCCCCTCCCCAGGACCTCCACCACTGCTGCTGTTGCCTGAGGCCCACCTCTACTGCCGCTGCCTGGGACTCAATTTTGGGGCTGCCTGGGACTTGCCTTGGGGACCCTACCCAACAGGCCTGCCCCCACCACTGCTGCAACCAGGGAACTGGCCAGGACTTGCCAGAGGCCTGCCTCCACTGCTCCTGTTGTCTGAGGCCTGCCTCCACCACCGCTGCCTGGGACTTACCTTGGGCCCCTCCCTATAACCTCCACCACTACTGCTGCTGCTGCCTGGGATACAATTTTGGGGGCTGCCTGGAACTTGCCTTAGGGACCCTCCCGAACAGGTCAGCCCCACCGCTGCGGCCTAGGACTTGCCTGAGGCCTGCCTCCACCACCACCACCACTGCCTGGGACTCGCCTTGTCCCCTCCCCAGGACCTTCACCACTGCCACTTCTGGAGGCCCACCTCCACTACAGCTGCATTGGGGACCCTCCCCAACAGGTCTGCCCCCAACCGCTGCGACCGAGGGCCTACCTGGGACTCACCCGAGGCCTGTTTCAATCGCTGCTGTTTCCTGAGGCCAGCACTTCCACCACTGCTGCTGCCAGAGGCCCACCTCCACTGCTGCTGCCTGAGGCCTAACATCCAGCAGCAGAGTATGGCGAGCCCGAAGATCACGGGGCCCAGCCGCACCTACGCCGGGGTAGCCGCTGCCTTAGGCTCGGCTGTCCCAACCCCAGCTGCAACGTCAACACCCTTCAGGCACCTAACCAAACGCCTGGGGGTAAAGGCCTATCCCCACCCCAATATGACCATCGAGGCCTGCAGCAAGGCCATGGCTAGTGTGGTCGGCCCACTGGCCATCGTCGCTGCGGCCTGAATGTACGGGAAGGCCGTCTTTCTTCTTAAGACTGAGCAGGCGATAACACCTGGCCGTGGAGAGGGGGCTCACTGTGGGCGGGACACGTTTGCCCGTCGACCCTCTGGAGGTTACGGCCCAGAGGGTCGTGATCTCTAATGTCCCACCCTTCATTTCTAGTGAGCTCCTTCTTCCCCACCTCACCACCTTGGGGGAGATCTGGTCAGGAATCCAACCACTCCTGCTTGGTCTTAAGGACCCCGCCCTCCGACACGTATACTCCTTCCGACGCCAGGTGTTCATTTGCCTGGCCCGGGAGGAGGTCACAGAGGGCTCATTCACCCTTCTCCATGAGGGCACGGCCTTCCGCGCCTTCTGGACGGCGGACAGCGTGCAGTGCCACCTGTGCCGCAAGGTGGGGCACATAAGAAAAAACTGCCCCACCCAGAAGGCTGCCCAGCCCCTGCCGACAGCTGATGGTGGTGCCACCGCACCCATCCCCCGTCCCCCGAAGTCAACACCTTAAGCCCAGGCACCGGCGACTAAGCCGGAGGCTTCCAATGTTCCAGACTCTGGCAGGGAGGGGGGTGAGCGTCCAGCCGGCCAGAAGGCGCTGAAGAAGACGCGACGCGTCAGGCCGGCCCACGGGGAGACCACTCTATCCACTTCCCTGACACCTAGCCCACAACCTGCCCCGCCCCGGCACGACAATGCCCCTGCGGCCATGCCAGCGTCGCCCCGGCGTGGGAACCCTGACCCCCAAACCCGTACCTGACCCTTGCCCCACTGACCCCACATCTACCCCCGACCCCCATAGAGAAACCCCTGGGGCTTCGACGCCCACTCCTGCCGCTGCAACACCTGGCCTGGGGGCCCCCGAGCCCGAGCCCGAGCCCCGTTCCACCCAGCCACACCCTGGCACTAACCTGAGGGGAACCACCGCTACCCAACCTCCTGCAGCGACCGTGTCACCGGGCCCCTGACCTGCCTGCTGTCACCTGATAAACCAGGGGCAGGGCAGGAAATGACACAGCTGACCCTCCCTACCCTGGCCATGCCCCCTGTCTTCCCCCAGCCAATCGTATTCTAGAAAAGGCTGGGAGGCGCGGGGTGGGGGGGGAGGTGGGGCCTCAGGCCCCATGACCACCAAGGTGGACGGGGAGGGAAAGGCCCATAAATTTCCCCCCTGTCTCTCTGGGGAAGAGAGGTTGGCCCTTGGAGAGGGGAGACATGCCAGCGGCGCTGCCCCTCTTTAGGAGATGAGCCAATGGTGCCCCCCCAGCCAACTGTCCTGTACCCCCAAGGGCTACAGCAGGGCTTCCTGCCTCCTTGACTACTCTGGCCCTGGGGAGGACTTTAACAACCATGAGGGCCGTGGTGTAGGCGATGACAGAGGACCCTTTGCTGGGTTGCAGGGCAGTGTTATCCTCGCTCCTCCCTCCTGGACTGTTTTTCCGGGGGCCTTGGCCCTGGGGGATGACCTTTTCCTGGGGGATGTCCTTTTCCCCGAGGAGCCAGGCGTCCTGGTGTTGGGAGAGGAGCGGGGCCTCGAGCCTCCGCCGTCCGATGACCTGAACTCGGGGCGTTCTGGGATGGGGTGCGCCGAGGAAGGTACCGCTGGTGACCCTGGGGGTGGGGTCACTGGGGATTCGAGGCCGGTTGGTGCCCCTGCGGCCATGCCAGCCCCCATCCTCTTGGTGGGGGAGGGGTCGGTGACCGAGGGCGACCTCCCGGAGGAGGGTTTGGAATCGGTGGCGGACACCGGGGACGACGCGGACTCTGTCTGCAGCGAGATTTTCGAGTCCCAGGTGCCCCCCACTGATCTCCCCCTTATCCCCCTCGAGGAACTCCGGGAATTTGTCGAGGAAACTCGGTGTTGCCAGGTTAGAGCCCAACTGGCGCTCGACCGCTGGAGCTCTTTTGAAAGAGTTTACTGGTCGGCCCACGCTGCTCGCCAGGCACCTGGGCTTGGCATCAACGAGCGAAAGCGAGTCAGGAACTTCCTGGGGGCACTCCTGGTGAGGGCGAGGGGATTCTGTGCCCCTCCCTCATCCTCCCTGTAAATGTGTATATAGGTTTTTAACTGTACTGGTGGTGGTTGCACAACGCTTCCGACAGGGTGACAACTATAGCCAGCCTCAACATCAATGGCAGCAGGGAGTCACAGCGCAGATTCCAGACCCCCTCGGTCCTCCAGGACGGGAGGTATGCGGTGTGCTTCCTGCAAGAAACCCACACTACCCCGGGAGACGAAGCCACCTGGCTCCTGGAATGGCAAGGTGGGGGGGGGGGGGGGGGGGGGGTCTACATGAGTCACCTCACCCGCAGATCTGGCGGGGTGGCTATCCTGTTGGCCCCGCATTTTCAGCCGGAGATCTTGGGGGTCAGGGAGCCAGTGCCAGGCCGTTTGCTTCACCTAACGGTTCGGCTGGGGGGGCGCGGTGCTTCACTTGGTGAACGTCTACGCTCCCCTGGCCGGGCCGAGGCAAGCAGCTTCTTTGAAGAAGTGTCCGCTCATCTCGCTTCCATCGACGAGAACCAGTGCGTCGTCCTTGAGGAGATTTTAACTGTGTCCTCGAGGGCAGGGACCACGGCGGTGCCGGCACTGGCTGGGTGTCGGGGAAGAGGTTGGTGGACTTGGCCAAGACCTTCGACCTGGTGGACGTCTGGCAGAATCTCCATCCCGACTCCATCACCTTCACCTTCGTGAGGCCTGGGGTCGGAGCGTCCAGAAGCGACCGCCTGTACGTTTCGCGAGCGTACGCCTCCTGTTTTCCGAAGGCCTCCACGCGGCAGGTGTCGTGCACGGACCATCACCTGGTGTGGGCGGAACTCCTTCCATTCGGTGCCAGGCTCGGCTCCGCGTACTGGCACTTTAACAACCTGCTGCTGGAGGATGAGCGGTTCCGGGAAACGTTTTGTCTTTTTCTGGGCCGGCTGGTGAAGGAAGCGGGGAATCTTCCCCACTCTGAGGCTACAGTGGGACGTGAGCAAGGCTCACGTCCACGTCTTCTGTCTGGTGTACGCAAGGGGGTCGACCCAGAGGCGGAAATCCAGGATCGGGGAGTTGGAGAAGGAGATGCTCGACCTGGAGTCACGCCTCGGTCAGCCCGACGCGGACCCGGCCCTGCGCAGGGCGTACGAAGAGAAGAAGGCCGCGCTCCGGGACCTGCAGCTCGTCGGGGCTCGGGGCGCGTACGTGAGGTTGTGGATCCAGCTCCTCCAGGACCTGGACCGCGGCTCCCCCTTCTACTCGCTGGAAAAAAGGCGTGGCACCCGTCAGCAGCTCCTTGTGCTGCTGGCCGAAGACGGGTCCCTCATCTCGGATCCAGAGGGCATCAGGGCCCACGTCTGGAACGATGACACGGCTCTGTTCTCTCCGGATCCGTCCAGCGAGGATGCTCGCAGAGTTCTGTGGGAGGACCTGCCTCATCTCAGCCCGGAGGACGCTGGAAGGCTCGACGCTCCCGTCACTTTAGAGGAGCTGACCGGCGCGCTCGAGGGGCAAAACCCCGGGGCTGGACGGCCTGACTGTGGAGTTCCTCAGGGCGTTCTGGGACATCCTGGGGAGCGACGATGCACAGGTCGTGGGGGAGTGTCTAATTGCCGCACATCTGCTCCTTTCTTGGTGCAGGGCGGTCATCGTCCTGCTGCCAAGGAAGGGGGACCTTCGTTCCTTAGCATGGACTACAAAATCTTTGCCAGGGTGTTATCTTCTCGCCTGGCTTCCGTGTGGGCCAACTTGATTCACCCAGACGAGTCCTACACGGTCCCGGGCTGGAGGATACACGACAACGTCCATCTGTTCCGGGACCTGATCCATTTCTGTCGACGGGCTGGTCTGCCGAGCGCCTTCCTGTCTCTCGACCAGGAGAAGGCGTTCGACAGGGTTGATCACGAGTACCTGCTCAGGACTCTGCGGGCATTCTGGTTCGGGACGCGGTTCGTCGCCCGGATCCGACTTTTGTACGCTGCCGCAGTGTGTCTGGTTAAAGTTAACGGGTCCCTGACGGCGCCCCTTAGCTGCGGGAGAGGAGTGCGTCAAGGCTGCCCCCTGTCCGGCCAGCTGTATTCCCTGTGCGTGGAGCCTTTCCTGCGCCTCTTGCGGAGGAGGTTGTCGGGGCTGGTTCTGTGTGGCGTGGGCACGGGGGTGGTCCTCTCGGCCTACGCCGAAGACGTGCTCCTCACCTTCGCTGACCTGGGGCGGATGCGCGAGTGCCAGGCCGTGTACTCGGCGGCGTCTTCTGCCAGGATCAACTGGGCCAAATGTTCTGTACTACTGCTTGATCCGTGGCGGGTGGACTCTCTGCCAGAGGAGTTACGGGGGTTCAGCTGGAGTACCACCCATCTCCTCTACCTGGGGGTCTACGTCAGCCTGGCTGCAGAATCCTGGCCGGCCAACTGGCAGGAGCAGGAGGCCAAAGTCTCGGCTTGCCTAGGCCGCTGGACAGGACTGCTCCGAGTGCTATCTTACAGGAGTCGAGTGCTGATCATAAACCAGCTGGTGGCCGCCATGCTGTGGTATCGGCTGGTCACTTTGGTCCCTCCTCCTGGCTTTGTCGCTGACATCCAGAGAATGTTGGTCGACTTCTTCTGGGACAAAAAGATGCAGTGGGTCGCCGCGCAGGTTCTGAGTCTCCCTATTGAGGAGGGCGGTGAGTCGCTGGTGTGCGTCCGCACCCAGGTCGTGACGTTCCACCTTCAGACCTTGCGGCGATACTTTTCGTCGAGCCTCCTCCTAGGTATTTTTTCTGCCAGGTGCGTAACCTCCACTACGACACACCGCTCCTGTTCATTGACTGTGATGGTTTGGAGGTCGCCCTCAAGACGCTGCCTGTCTTTTACCAGGACCTGATCACTGTTTGGAACATGGTCGAATCGCGTTGCGCCTACCCTCCGGCTGGAGTAGCAGCTGTCGTCAGGGAGCCGTTGCTTAGGAATCCACACCTCCGTACTCGCGGGTTTGAGTGGCTGTCGGAGGGGAGGGCTGGGGCGGCGAGGGTGACCAGGGTTGGGGAAGTGCTGGGTGCCGGTGGCCTGGGCTGGACGCTGCCGCAGGACATAGCTAGCAGGGCAGCGGTAGACGTCCGGTACGTGGCCGCCCCCATCCGACACCTTAAAACGGCGGTGCTCGGTCCCGATGTAGTGGACCAGTTGGAGGACGCTCAGGTGTGCGGTGGGATCCCGTCCGCGCTCACTCCAGCCCGGACGGAATTTCACATTGGCCCCAAGGTCCCTTACTTCCCGCGGGAGCCTGTGCCCCACAACCTGATCCGCCTCCGGAATTTTAATTTTGTTTCTTTCAAGGATGTAAAAAGGAGGGCCCTGTATATACTACTACTACTACTGCACACCGTCCACCTCTTCTCCCTCATCCACCGTCTGGACACGCCTTGGCGTGCCCATTTCCTACCGGCCGGTGGGGATCCCAGTGGAGGGCTCTCTACGCGGGAGTCCTCCCCCTTTCTCTCGGGGATCTGGGGTGGAGGGTGCTCTACCCAGCAGTCCCCTGCAACCGCAGATTGCGGTGGTTCACGGACTCCCAGCCCAACTGCTTGTTCTGTGGTGCTGTGGAGTCCATGGACCATGTATATATTGGGTGCGGGCGTTTGCACTCCCTTTTTGATTTTCTTAAACCTCTTCCTCTGCTTTTGGTTGCACTTCAGTCCCACGCTCCTGATCTTCGGGCACCCGGTACGGAGGAGGGAGGGCAGGTCCAAAGACCTCCTTGTGGGTCTGCTCCTGGGCCTGGCCAAACTTGCCATCAACAGGTCCAGGCAGCGGGCTGTGGAGGGGGTCGTTAGGGCCGACTGCCTGCCCCTCTTCCACGGTTACTTTAGAGCCCGGGTGTCCTTGGAGAAGGAGCACGCGATGTCCACCAACACCCTGGAGTCGTTCAGGGAGAGGTGGGTGCCGCAGGGAGTGGAGTGCATTATTTCCCCCTCCAACTCTATTTTGATTTAGTCCCTACCCTCCCCTCCACTGTTTTTGACCACACAGCATTGCCCTTTGATGTGAAGGGCAGTGCTTGTCACTGGCCACTCGGGTGTTTTTCATATCTTCCTGGTGATGGAAATTGAATAAAGATTCGTGCACTTTGTGTCCTTCACTGTGTCTCACACCTGCACACACACACACCATGGGTGCTGGGGAAAAAATAAGCACTACCGCAGTTAGGCGGTCGTGTGGGGGTTTTTAAAAAAAATAGAAGTCGACATCATTTCCATAATCACCAAACCAGCATTAAACAAAATTCCCTTTAGATTCCAACCCTTAGGTTTGCACAATTTATGCTGGGGAGCCTTTACAGATTAAGGGTACAACTTTGGTTCCAGTCTCAAGAAGTAGCTGGTTCAGTTACCGCTGATTGTAGTAAAAGGAAAGGATTGGATCCAAGCTTGATGGGGTCAAATTGGTTGAGAACGATTCTCCTTGATTGCCTGAACATTTTTGATGAGTGAATAGCTGCCTGATTGAAGTCCTATTTAAAGTTTCTCAGGAAGGTCTCAGGACTATTAATGGAGTCAAGGCCATTTTATGTGTTGGCCAGGAAGCAAATACACAACTTTGCAAGGCCCGCCCAGAGCCGTTTGTGTTATGAGCAAAGGTAGAGGCAAATATCAGGTGGTTGGAAAGCAAAGGAATCATGAAACCAGTCCAGGTTGTGGAATGGGCAGCACTGATTGAGAAGCCGCTCAGAAGGGAATTTCAGAATTTCATCCCTGTTACAGCAAAAGAACATTTATCAAGTTCCAAGTCAGAATTCTGTGAGACTTGAAGCTTGTGATGCATCTGCTGACCTTTTCCATTTAGATGATGGGCGTACTATGTTTGGAAGGTGTTATCACTACATGTTACGACAGTATATTCACTATCAATAGCAGATTTTGTGTGCACTATGCACCACTGCCAAAGAATATTGACAATGAAAACAAAGACTATTGAAGGTTTTGGATGGAATGCCGATAAAATGTGTTCCTTCATTCAGGTTGGTGCCAATCATCTTGAGTGCTTTGGCAACAGTAGCCATTCAGGCAATTGGTGAATATTCCACAACTTGTGACTTGATGATTGGAAAGCTTTGAGGAGTCAAGAGGTGAGATACTTATCTAGTCTTTGAACTGCTCTTGTAGCCACAGTATTTTTCTAGATTGTTCAGTTCAGTTTCTGGTCAATGGTAACTCACTGGATGTCGATAGTATGAGATTCAGAGATCAGAGAAAGGCCATCATACCTTAGCCAGAAATATTCAAGGATCAGGTCTGATTCACTACAGTAAGAGGACATCAGAGGCCATTCCTGTGTAACACATGAGAAGAGTGATAAAAAGTAAATATCAAGGAATTGTGGGTACTCTTTGCAGTCTAGAGAGAGGCCTTTGATTCCATCCAGCCTGCAGAGCTATGGAGATCCCTAAGTGTGATTTAAACATACACATTACTGAATATGGCTCTTTCAAAGATTTTACAAACATGCCAATTATGTGATGGGTTTACGTGAAGTTAAGACAGTGCCACTGGCAAGGGAGTCAGACAAGAAAGTTAGCTGTCACCACTCCCATTCATTCCAGGATTTATACATCCCAGGCAGATTAATATTTAACCACCTACTGCAAATGAGTCAATCCTCAAGTAAAGAAACGACTAACCCCTTGTTAAGCCTTTTGATTGCTATGAAATACGTCTTTAAACTCACCCACTGGGCAAATACACCAACCATTTTCACAGAAATAGGTTTCTTACATCCTCCTAGGCCATGTTTCACGCAATCAGTCAGGATGTATTTTTAATTTGATTTCCATTTTTCACGAAAAAACAGTCATTGGACATTGTTTCTTAAATATTTTGTTTGCCAATGTAATCAAAGCGAAGAACATGTACTGATGCCATTGGTCACTTCCAGGAAATATCCTAAATATTGAGTTTCAGCACAATATTACCTAGATTTAGAACAAATGTCTCGACCATTTAGAGTCATAGAGTCATAGAGATGTACAGCATGGAAACAGACCCTTCGGTCCAACCTGTCCATGCCAACCAGATATCCCAACCCAATCTAGTCCCACCTGCCAGTACCCGGCCCATATTTCTCCAAACCCTTCCTATTCATATACCCATCCAAATGCCTCTTAAATGTTGCAATTGTACCAGCCTCCACCACATCCTCTGGCAGCTCATTCCATTCACGTACCACCCTCTGCGTGAAAAAGTTGCCCTTTAGGTCTCTTTTATATCTTTCCCCTCTCACCCTAAAACTATGCCCTCTAGTTCTGGACTCCCCGACCCCAGGGAAAAGACTTTGCCTATTCATCCTATCCATGCCCCTCATAATTTTGTAAACTTCTATAAGGTCACCCTCAACCTCTGATGCTCCAGAGAAAACAGCCCCAGCCCGTTCAGCCTCTCCCTGTAGCTCAGATCCTCCAATCCTGGCAACATCCTTGTAAATCTTTTCTGAACGCTTTCAAGTTTCACAACATCTTTCCGATAGGAAGGAGACCAGAATTGCAATATTCCGACAGTGGCCTAACTAATGTCCTGTATAGCCACAACATGACCTCCAATGCCTGTACTCAATACTCTGACCAATAAAGGAAAGCATACCAAATGCCTTCTTCACTATCCGATCTAACTGAGACTCCACTTTCAAGGACTATGAAACTGGTCTCTTTGTTCAGCAACATTCCCTAGGACCTTACCATTAAGTGTATAACTCCTGGTAAGATTTGCTTTCCCGAAATGCATCACCTCACATTTATCTGAATTAAACTCCATCTGCCACTTCTCAGCCCATTGGCCCATCTCGTCAAGATCCTGTTGTAATCTGAGTTAACCCTCTTCACTGTCCACTACACCTCCAAATTTGGTGTCATCTGCAAGCTTACTAACTGTACCTCTTATGCTCGCATCCAAATCATTTATGTAAATGACAAAAAGTAGATGGCCCAGCACTGATCCTTGGGCACTCCACTGGTCACAGGCCTCCAGTCTGAAAAACAACCCTCCACCACCACCCTCTGTCTTCTACCTTTGAGCCAGTTCTGTATCCAAATGGCTAGTTCTCCCTGTAATTGATGAGATCTAACCTGCTAATCAGTCTCCCATGGGGAACCTTGTCGAACACCTTACTGAAGTCCATATAGATCACATCTACCGTCATCAATCTTCTTTGTTACTTCTTCAAAAAACTCAATCAAGTTTGTGAGACATGATTTCCCATGCACAAAGCCATGTTGACTATCCCGAATCAGTCCTTGCCTTTCCAAATACATGTTCATCCTGTCCCTCAGGATTCCCTCCAACAACTTGCCCACCACTGAGGTCAGGCTCACCGGTCTATAGTTCCCTGGCTTGTCCTTACCACCCTTCTTAAACAGTGACACCACGTTTGCCAACCTCCAGTCTTCCAGCACTTCACCTGTGACTATCGATGATTCAAATATCTCAGCAAGAGGCCCAGCAATCACTTCTCTAGCTTCCCACAGAGTTCTCGGGTACACCTGATCAGGTTCTGGGGATTTATCCACCTTTAACCGTTTCAAGACATCCAGCACTTCCTCTTCTGTAACCTGAACATTTTGCAAGATGTGACCATCTATTTCCCTACAGTCTATATCTTCCATATCCTTTTCCACAGTAAATACTGATGCAAAATATTCATTTAGTATCTCCCCCATTTGCTGTGGCTCCACAAAAATGGCCGCCTTTGAGGGGCGCTATTCTCTCCCTAGTTACCCTTTTGCCCTTAATATATTTCAAAAACCCTTTGGATTCTCCTTAATTGTATTTGCCAATGCTTCTCATGTCCCCTTTTTGCCCTCCTGATTTCCCTATTAAGTATACTCCTACTTTCTTTATACTCTTCTAAGGATTCACTCGATCTATCTTGTCTATACCTGACATATGCTTCCTTCTTTTTCTTTACCAAACCCTCCATTAATCCCCATACCTACCAGCCTTCCCTTTCACCCTGGCAGGAATATACTTTCTCTGGATTCTTGTTATCTCATTTCTGAAGGCCTCCCATTTTCCAGCCGTCCCTTTACCTGCGAACATCTGCCTCCAATCAGCTTTCGAAAGTTCTTGCCTAATACCGTCAAAATTGGCCTTTCTCCATTTTAGAACTTCAACTTTTAGATCTGGTCTATCCTTTTCCATCACACGTTTAAAACAAATAGAATTATGGTCGCTGGCCCCAAAGTGCTCCCCCACTGACACCTCAGTCACCTGCCCTGCCTTATTTCCCAAGAGTAGGTCAAGTTTTGCACCTTCTTTCGTAGGTACATCCACATACTGAATCAGAAAATTGTCTTGTATATACTTAAGAAATTCCTCTCCTCTAAACCTTTAACACTATGGCAGTACCAGTCGATGTTTGGAAAGTTAAAATTCCCTATTAGTCTTACAGATAGCTGAGATCTCCTGACAAGTTTGTTTCTCAATTTCCCTCTGATTATTAGGGGGTCTATAATACAATCCCATTAAGGTGATCATCCCTTTCTTATTTCTCAGTTCCACCCAAATAACTTCCCTGGATGTATTTCTGGGAATATCCTCCCTCAGCACAGCTGTAATGCTATCCCTTATCAAAAATGCCACTCCCCCTACTCTCTTGCCTCCCTTTCTATCCTTCCTGTAGCATTTGTATCCTGGAACATTCAGCTGCCAGTCCTGCCTATTCCTGAGCCATGCTTCCGTAATTGCTATGATATCCCAGTCCCATGTTTCTAACCATGCCCTGAGTTCATCTGCCTTGCCTGTTCGGCCCCTTGCATTGAAATAAATGCAGGTTAATTTATTAGTCCTACCTTGTCCCTGCCTGCCCTGACTGTTTGACTCACTTCTGTTCTCAGCTATACCCATCTCAGATCGATCTCTTTCCTCACTATCTCCCTGGGTCCCATCCCACCCCCCACCCTCCCCCACCCCCCCCACCTTACTAGTTTAAATCCTCCCAAGCAGTTCTAGCAAATTTCTCTGCCAGTATATTAGTCCCCTTCCAATTTAGGTGCAATCTGTCCTTCTTGTACAGGTCACTTCTACCCCAAAAGAGATTCCAATGATCGAAAAATGTGAATCCTTCTCCCATACACCAGCTTCTCAGCCATGCATTCATCTGCATAATTCTCCTATTCCTGCCCTCACTAGCTCATAGCACTGGGAGTAATCCAGATATTACTACCGTTGAGGACCTCCTTTTTAAATTTCTGCCTAACTCTCTGTATTCTTCCTTCAGAGTCTCAACCTTTACCCTTCCAATGTCGTTGGTTCCAATGTGGACAATGACCTCCTGCTGGCCCCTCTCCCCCGTGAGAATATTCTGCACCCTCTCCGAGACATTCTTGATCCTGGCACCAGGGGAACAACATACCATTCTGCTTTTTCTCTGCTGGCCACAGAAACGTCTGTACCTCTGACTACAGAATCCCCTAACACAATTGATCTCTTGGAAGCCGACGTACCCCTCGTTGCACTAGAGCCAGTCTCAGTCCCAGAAACTTGGCTGTTCGTGCTATGTTCCCCTGAGAATCCATAACCCCCTACATTTTCCAAAACAGCATACCTGTTTGAAATTGGTATATCCACAAAAGACTCCTGCAATCTGTACCTTTGCTTAGCACACTGGTCCAGTTTCCAATTCCATTTTCTTCTAGCTAACCCTTCTGAGTTTCTGGGAAATACAATGTGTAATGAAAACTAGGCCTTTGAAAATTCTGTGTCTCTGTATGATGCTTGATAATTTTGCAACTGCTTTTCCAACGCTATACATTTATTTTCTCTTTCGTATAGTCATGCTTTATAGTAGACTTATTCATCATCAAGTTTGTTATTAACAAGTTAACAAGTTCTGTAATGGAGAGAAATATTGTTGTTTGTATAAATTAATTAAGCTGCAATAACACATATTCAATAGAAATCTGGAATTAAGAGTCTAATGAATCTTTTGTCGCTTGTTGGAAAAACCCATCTGGATCATCCTTACCTTGTCTAGACTACATGTGACTCCAGACCCATAGCAATGCAGTTGACTTTTAACTGCCCTCTGGGCAATTAGGGATGGACAGTAAATTATGCCTAACCAGTGATGCCCTCATCCCGTGAATAAAAAAAATACAGATTATATAGCTCTTTGCAACAATTACAGCTTGCATTAAATATAGTGCTTTAGTTGTATGAAATCAATAGCAGGAGAAAATGGCATAGAACTTGTTATAATAATCTCAATGTCCAGGCTAATGCTCTGGGGAAAGGGTCTCAGCTCCCACCATCGCTAGAATAGAAATTAGTCTCAGTAATAATGACTATGAGACTGTTATATGATCATTTGATACCAGTCACTGCCAACATGCAGTTGAATAGACAGCTGGCGCAATCTCATTTTCTGACTAACTTTTCTCAGTCTAAAGTGTCAAGGAGAATCAGGCATGGTCTTTTGAGAAGAAGGTCTGTGATGAGAAATTCATTACCTGAGGCTCCAAAGACTGTCCACCATCTACAAAGCAGAAGAACTTCTCATTTGCCTTGATGAGTACATCTCAAGCAACAGTTAAGATGGTCAACACTGTCGAAAGCACTTTATAAACCTACAATCTCCATCACACAGAACGACAATGGCAACAAATGCACAGGACACCACCATTTGCACATTCCCTTCAAAGCCAGACACCATCCTGACCTGGAACTAAATCACTGCTCCTTCACTGGCAGAAGATTAAAATCCGAAAACTCCTTTCCAAACAGCACTGTGGTCGAGTTTCCAGCACATGGATTGCAGCAGTTTGAGAAGGCAGCCCACCATCATCTTCTCCTGGGCACACAGGGAAGTGTAGTAAATTTTTATCTAGCCAGTCCACCAACAGCTCATGAAAGAATAAATTAAAATAAAATCAAAGCTCTTTGGAAGAGCATAATTTGACAAAAGATGGGAGAAATTAGAGGAAATAATCAAAAGATTAGTCAAAAATAGAACTCTAGGAACATCTTAAAGGAGGGATGTGGGTCAAAAGGCTTTGGAAAGCAATTTCAGAGCATTCGAGTGCTGATGTCTGTAGACATGGCTGCCAATGTGAGGATAATGTAAGTGAGGAGAGAATTGGAGAAACAAAGTGGGCTGGGTCTTCCAGTCTTTGGCGAAGTCAAAATTGTATGGAACCTTTAAGAGGTGTTCACTGCAAGGCCTATTGAAATTTCTTTAGCGACATCCTGCCTGAGAAAGCTCTCCAATTCAATGCTACCCTTTCTCGACTGCCCACTGTAGCATTGAATCTTGTCATTATCCAGAAGAGGAACATCACATACAGGCAAGGAGAAAAATGTGACATTTTACTTATTGAAAACAAAAGCAAACAAAAATCAACTGGAGATCAGAGTCGAGAGTGTGGTGCTGGAAAAGCACAGCACGTCAGGCAGCTTCTGAGGAGCAGGAAAGTCAACATTTCAGGCAAAAATCTCTTCATCAGGTTAGCATGTGTGCAGGGTTTAAGTTCCACGCAAATTAGGAATGAAGCAAAAAGGAAGGATAACAGACATATTACTAGAGATAAGAATTATGAAGATAAGAAAATTAACATTATGGCGCTTTACCTGAATGCTCGCAGTATTTGTAATAAAGTAGATGAATTAATAGCACAAATCATTGTGAATGATTATGACGTGGTAGGCATCATAGAATCGTGATTGCAGGGGGTTCAGGACTGGCAGTTAAACGTTCAAGGATTTACAACTTATTGAAAAGACAGGGAGTGAGCAAGGGGTGGGATTTCCTTGTTAGTTAAGAATGAAATTAAATCTATGGCATTGAATGACAGAGGGTCAGACGATGTGGAGTCTGTATGGGTGGAGTAGCGTATCCACAAAGGCAAAAAAATACCATAATGGGAGTTAAGTACAGACTTCCTAACAGTGGTCAGGACCAGGGGCACAAGATGTACTGGGAAATAGGCAGGGCACGTCAGAAAGGCAAGGTCACGGTGATCATGGGGGACTTCAATATACAGGTGAACTGGTTGAATAATGTTGCCAGTGTATCCAAAGAGAGGGAATTCATGGAATGCTGACAGGATGTCTATTTGGAACAGCTTATGATGGAGCACACAAGGGAGCAGGCTATTCTGGACTTAGTGCTTTGTAATGAGCCAGATTTTATAAAAGATCGTAAACAATGGATACACTTAGGAGGCAGTGATCATAGTACAGTAGAGTTCAGTCTGCAGTTTGAAAGAGAGAAGGCAAAATCAGATGTAATGGTGTGACAGTTAAATTAAGGTAATTGCAGGGACAGGAGAGAGGAACTAATGAAAATGGACTGAAGCAGAGTCGAGTGGGGAAGACAGGAGAGCAACAATGGCAGGAGTTTTTCGGTGTAATTCAGGACACAGTATAGAGATTCATCCCAAAGAAAATAAAGATTATCAGGGGGCTGGTGAGGAGGGTGGGGGCAAGGGGTGTGATTAGATAGCTATGGCTGACAAAGGAAGTCAGGAAAAGTATCAAAGATAAAGAGAGAGTGTATAAAGTGGCCAAGAGCATTGGGAAATCAGAAGATTGCGAAGGCTACAAAAACAAACAGAAGATAACAAAGAGAGAAATAAGGAAGAAGAGGATCAAATATGAAGGTAGGCTAGCCAATAATATTAGAAATGATAGTAAAAGTTTCTTTCAAGACAAACAAGAGGCAAAAGTAGACATTGGGCTGCTCCAACTTGATGCAGGAAAATTCATACTGGGAGATAAGGAAATGGCTGAAGAACTTAATAAGTACTTTGTGTCAGCCTTCACAGTGGAAAACAGGAATAATATCCCAACAATTAAGAAGAGTCAGGGGTCAGTGTTGAATATAGTAGCCATTACAAAAGGGAAAGTGCTAGAAAAGCTAAAAGATCTAAAAATTGATAAATCTCCTGGCCCTGATGGGCTACATCCTAGAGTTCTGAGGGAGGTGGCTGAGGAAATAGCGGAGGCATTGGTTGTGCTCTTTCAAAAATCACTGGAGTCAGGGAAAGTTCCAGATGATTGGAAAATTACTGTTGTAACCAATTAGCCTAATCTCGGTTGTAGGTAAAATTCTAGAATCCATCGTTAAGGATGAGATTTCTAAATTCTTGAAAGTACAGGCTCAGATTAGAACAAGTCAGCATGGATTTAGTAAGGTGAGGTCGTGTCTGACAAATCTGTTAGAATTCTTTGAAGAGGTAACAAATAGGTTAGACCAGGGAAACCCAGTGGATGTTATCTATCTAGATTTCCAAAAGGCCTGTGATAAGGTGCCTCACGGGAGGCTGCTGAGTAAGGTGAGGGCCCAAGGTGTTCAAGGTGAGCGACTGCCATGGATTGAGGATTGGCTGTCTGACAGAAGGTGGAGAGTTGGGATAAAACGTTCTTTTTCAGAATGGCAGCTGGTGACAAATGGTGTCCTGCAGGGTTCAGTGTTGGGGCCGCAGCTGTTCACTTTATATATTAATGAGTTGGATGAAGGGACTGGGGGCCTTCTGGCGAAGTTCGCTGATGATACCAAGTTATGTGGACAGGCAGGTAATACTGAGGAGTCAGGGAGGCTGCAGAAAGATTGAGACAGTTTAGGAGAGTGGTCCAGTAAATGGCTGATGAAATTCAATATGAGCAAATGTGAGGTCTTGCACTTTGGAAAAAAATATACAGGCACAGACTATTTTCCAAACGGTGAGAAAATTCATAAAGTGAATTCACAAGGGATCTGGGAGTGCTAGTCCAGGATTCTGTAAAGGTTAACTTGTAGGTTGAGGCCATGATTAAGAAAGCAAATGTAATGTTGTCATTTATCTCAAGAGGGTTGGAATATAAAAGCTGCAATGTGCTTCTGAGACTTTATAAAGCTCTCTAGTTAGGCCTCATTTGGAATACTGTGTCCAATTTTGGGCCCCACATTTCAGGAAGGGCATACTGGAATTCATTACCATAAAGCGCAATGGAAGCCAGGATATTAAATGTCTTCAAGGCAGAGATTGATAAATGCTTGATCTCACAAGGAATGAAGAGCCATGGGTAATGTGCTGGTAAGTGGAGTTGAATACACATCAGCCATGTTTAAATAGTGGAGTGGACTCGATGGGCCGAATGGCTGTGGTAGATGTGGCTGTGGTAGCAAGTCTGCTTCAGGGCATGGCTGAAGAGCTTCAGGTCACAGTTGATGACCTGGAGGTGCAGTGAGAGAGAAGCATATTGAGGTCCTTGCAGAAAGAGGAGGATAACTTCTTCAAGGTAGGCATCCTTGGAAGAGACTTCAGAGTAAGGTTAAAATCATCTAGGAGACAGTGAGGACTGCAAATGCAGGAGATCAGAGTTGAGAGTGTGTTGCTGGAAAATCTCAGCAGGTCAGCCAGCATTTGAGGAGCACAAAGGGCAAAAGCCCTACATTTCGGGCAAAAGCCCTTCATCTGGAATGTGGTGATGCAAAAGCCTTCATCACACTTTTGCCCGAAACATCAATTCTCCTGCTCCTCGGCTGCTGCCTGACCTGCTGTGGTTTCCCAGCACCACACACTTGAAACAAAAATAAAGCTAACTGAGGCTGAACTACACTCCCATAATATCACAGATATCGGCATCGTGATCAAAGATTAGTTATCAAACAAAATTCGAATGCTCTTACCCACTACAAAGAGGTATCATTCAGGATCTGTCTGGCTTCTAACACCCACGACTGCTGAGCGCTATCAAGGACAACAACAGCTCCCTACTCCCCAGTAGTATCCAGTCTTCCTCCTTCGAAGACTTTGTGCTTTCCCTAGGTCAGTTCCTCAGCATTCAGCATGTTATTCTCCAACTGTGCAGTGCACAGCATGCCACAACCTGTCTAAACTGGAGCACATCCCCAGACTGGGCTAAGCAGCAGAACCCCATCTCCAATGCGGCCCTGGTCGAGGCATAGGCAGCACTGTTTCTGTGTGCTGCATCAGTGCTGGAGCCACAGTCACAATGCGTAACTCATGTTCCTCAGTAATCAGCCTTTTTAAGGCATCTGGACCTTCAAACATACCAGGTACATGGGAACACACCAGGATAAAGGGGTTGTGGTAGCTCCCAGGGTAGTGGGCACACAATTCTAGGAAGTGGCAGCAGTGATCACAGCTCTCCTGAACATTAACAGAATGGAACCCATTTCTCTTGTTGATTTCTACAGTGCTGTGATGCTGTCCTCTCAGTTGTTGGCATCCTGTACCTGGAGGATCGCAGTGATTTTCCCAAATCCTACTGTCCAGGCTGCAGCCCTGATCTCCTCATAGCAAATAGGCTTTGGTCATTGAGTTCTGAAAAAGGCTCACTGGACATGAAACCTAATTCTGTTTTCTCTCTTCACAGATGCTGACAGACCTGCTGGGTTTCTCCAGCCATTTCGGTTTTTGTTTCCTCTGTCTTGATGTATTTTGGTGTATGACTGAGAGATCCCACACATCACACATTGCTCCCTGGAAGGGGCCAGTTGCTTAGCATCGCAGTGATCTTTACCGACACAGGAGAAGGATATCCTCCCACGACTGCAGGCCTCAGTTCCAGCTCCAGCATCCACACAGCTCCATCACCACATCCTACAACATATGAAACCTGTATTTTTACTGTGCCTCACTCATCCCCAGGAAATGGAGTCTTGTCTGGAAATCTCTGGGCCTCCTATACACACCATGAATCTTGAGGATCCTTGTTTTTGTCACCTCACTCGGAACTAGGTGCTTATTCTCCTCTGCGGGAGCCTGCTGTTGATGCTGTGCTTGTTGCCAGCCCTGCTCCTCCTGAATCCATAGCCACTTTCTTAGGAAAGCAGCCAGAGTGACCAACATGTTACCAGAAGCAGGGCATAGGACTGTGGCTGAAAGGAGTGAAATTGGACAGAGAAGGAGTGAAACAGTTTCTCAGACATCATAACTGGCATCAATGTGAAGCCTGCAGTTGAGTGCTGAGCACTTCAGCACAAACAGAGGCATCCTAGATATAGATAACAGAGCATATTTAGATTAGATTAGATTACTTACAGTGTGGAAACAGGCCCTTCGGCCCAACAAGTCCACACCGCCCCGCCGAAGCGCAACCCACCCATACCCCTACATTTACCCCTTACCTAACGCTATGGGCAATTTAGCATGGCCAATTCACCTGACCTGCACATCTTTGGACTGTGGGAGGAAACCGGAGCAAACCCACGCAGACATGGGGAGAATGTGCAAACTCCACACAGTCAGTCGCCTGAGGCAGGAATTGAACCCAGGTCTCTGGTGCTGTGAGGCAGCAGTGCTAACCACTGTGCCGCCCCTGCCAGAACCAGAACTGAATGACACAGTTAAAACTTGATGAATGTAAGTCATTCTAACAGATTGATGGGAACTATGTTAATCTTGTCTATACATTACTATTGGGAACTTACCTAGCCTTGAAGAGACCTGCAGTAAGCATTCTAAGACTGTGGTTGAATACGGCACTCATTGCCTGTATTAATTGACAGACGGAGCTCTGCTCATGGGCACCTTGATATTTTATCAGAGACCTCTCAATGTCACAGAACTCTAAATAACAAGTGAAAGTGAAGGCCTTATGAGATCTCTAAAGGAGCTGACAGTCTCTTTTAAAGATACTGCAACGCTAACGCAATAATAACCAAACATTGAAAGTTTATAGTGCTGACTCTAACAATTTAGTACTGCCGGCACTGAAATGAGTTGTCAACACGGTTACTCAGTATTTGTTTATGCAACCAACCATCCAGTGGTATGTGACCATCTCATTAAAATACAATCAGGAGTGAAGCACATGGGAGCTCTGAACTCTTACCCAGTCAAAATTCCATTGAAAAAGATCCTGGTGGAAAATGGAGATTTGTAGGGCCCATTGTTTGAGAGCTATAAATGGCCTTAAAATTCCAAAATGGTAAGTGTTAACAGTGTTGCATGTAGAAGCTTGTAGAACATATAGTATCTGTTGTTATGTTGGAGCAATTGTTAGCTTGCACACAGTGAACAAAGTTGAAGAGTGTGTCGCTGGAAAAGCACAGCAGGTCAGGCAGCATTCGAGAAGCAGAAGAATCAACATTTCAGGCATAACCCTTCATCAGGAATAAAGCTTGTGGGCCAAGGGGGCTGATAGATAAATGCGAAGGGAGTGGGGATGGAGGGAAGGTAGCTCAAAAACGATTGGTAGATGAAGGTGGGGGTGAAAATGATAGGTTGGAGAGGAGGGTAGAGCAGATAGGAGGGTAGGAAGATGGATGGATAGGACCATTCTAGTGGGCAGTGTTGAGTTGGAAGGTTGGGACTGAGATAAGGTGGGGAGGTGGGGAAATGGGAAAACTGGTGAAATCCACATTGATCCTGTGTGGTTGGAGGGTCCCAAGATGGAAGATGAGGCGTTCTTCCTCCGAGCATTAGGTGGTTAGGGTTTGGCAATGGAGCATGCCCAGGACCTGCATGCCCTTGGTGGAGTGGGAGGGGGAGTTAAAGTGGTCAGCCACAGGGCACTGAGGTTGGTTAGTGTGAATGTCCCAGTCATCACCCATTTCAATTCCCCAACCACTCCCTTCCCAACATGACCATTCTTGACCTCCTCCATTGCCATAACGAACCACAACACAAATTGGAGGAACAACATCTCATCTTCTGCCTGGGCAGCCTCCTCAATATTGAGTTCTCCAAATTCAAATAACCTCCCTTCCCATCCCCCAACTCCATTCCCAGCCCCTCCCCCTCCCTTCCACTGCTCCCTGCCACCAATTGGACTCGTTTCTCCCATTGACCAACCAGGTCATACCCTCTACCTGTCTTCACCTATCCCCACTTCAAGGCCCTGACCCTGAAACTTTAACTTTATCTGCAGCTCCCCCCATATCCATCCTCAGTCCTGAAGAAGGACTTCTCCACTTCCTGATGTTGCCTGGCTTGCTGTGTTCTTTCAGCACCCTGCCTGTCTATCATGTCCCCTGGCAGCTCATTCCACACACACACACACACACACACACACACACCACTGTCTGTGTGAAAATGTTGCCCCTGAGGTTCCTTTTAATTTTTTATCCTCTGACCCTTAACCTATGCCACTTCCGCCCCCACCAGTGCCATTCACCTGCATTCTGCTGACACGCCCCCCACAGACCCCACTGTCACTATCCCCACCCCCCCAGAACCCCGAGGGGAACATTACCCCTGCTCATGACTCCATCCCCATTCCCCCCACCACCACACCCACTCCAGTTACAGGTTCCTCACCCACTCCCAGCTCCACACCCACACCAGATCCCAGCTCCCAGCCCTGCCGAGTTTTCACCATCCCTCCAGACCTCCCCCTCACTGAGGACGAACGATCAGCCCTCAGCAAAGGACTCACTTTCATCCCCCTCTCTATACGCATCAATGAATTTAATACACACCGTGACGATGAACAATTCTTCTGTCGCCTCCGCCTCCGAGCTTACTTTCACAATCAGGATTCCCGCCCACCTTCCGAGGACCCCTTCGCCCACCTCCAGCTCACTGCATCCACCTGGACACTCCGCACTGGCCTATTACCCGCCCTCGACCTCTTAATTTCCAACTGCTGCTGGGACATTAACTGCCTCAACCTGTCTACCCCCCTCCCCCACTCCAACTTCTCACCCTCACAACACGCAGCCCTCCAATCCCTCTGCTCCAATCCCAACCTCACCATCAAGCCAGTGGATAAAGGGGGTGTAGTGGTAGTCTGGCGCACTGACCTCTACACCGCTGAAGCCAAACGCCAACTCGAGGACACTTCTTCGTACTGCCCCCTCCACCATGGCCCCACCCCCCCATCACCAAACCATCATCTCCCAGACCATACAGAACCTCATCACCTCAGGAGATCTCCCACCCACAGCTTCCAACCTCATAGTCCAGGAACCCTGCACTGCCCGGTTCTACCTCCTTCCCAAGATCCACAAGCCTGACCACCCTGGCTGACCCATTGTCTCAGCATGCTCCTGCCACACTGAACTCATCTCTACCTACCTTGACACTGTCCTATCTCCCCAGTCCAAGAACTCCCCACATACATTCGAGACACCACCCAAGTCCCCCACCTCCTCCAAGACTTCCATTTCCCCAGCCCCCAACACCTCATCTTCACCATGGATCCCTCTACACCTCCATCCACCATGACCAGGGCCTCCAAGCCCTCCGTTTTTTACTCTCCAGACATCCCCAACAGTACCCTTCCACTGACACTCTCATTCGTTTGGCCGAACTGGTCCTCACCCTTAACAGTTTTTCCTTCGAATCCTCCCACTTCCTCCAGACCAAAGGGATAGCCATGGGCACATATATGGGCCCCAGCTATGCCTGTCTCTTTGTTGGCTACATAGAACAGTTGATCTTCCATAATTACACCGGCACCACTCCCCACCTCTTCCTCCGCTACATTGATGACTGCATTGGCGCCACTTCGTGCTCCAGTGAGGAGGTTGACCAATTCATCAACTTCACCAACACATTCCACCCTGACCTTAAATTTACCTGGACCACCTCTGACACCTCCCTCCCCTTCCTGGACCTCTCCATCTCCATTAATGACGACCAACTTGACACCGACATTTTTTACAAACCCACCGACTCCCACAGCTACCTGGATTACACCTCTTCCCACCCTACCTCTTGGAAAAATGCCATCTCGTATTCCCAATTCCTCTGCCTCCGCCGTATCTGCTCCCAGGAGGACCAGTTCCATGACAGAACACACCAGATGGCCTCCTTCTTTAGAGACCACAATTTCCCTTCCCACATGGTTAAAGATGCCCTCCAACGCATCTCGTCCACATCCCGCACCTCCGCCCTCAGACCCCACCCCTCCAACCGTAACAAGGACAGAACACCCCTGGTGCTCACCTTCCACCCTACCAACCTTTGCATAAACCAAATCATCCGCCGACATTTCCGCCACCTCCAAAATGTCCCCACCACCAGGGATATATTTCCCTTCCCACCCCTTTCCGCCTTACGCAAAGACCGTTCCCTCCGTGACTACCTGGTCAGGTCCATGCCCCCATACAACCCACCGTCCTATCCTGGCACCTTCCCCTGCCGCCGCAAGAACTGTAAAACCTCCTCCCTCACCCCTATCCAAGGCCCTAAAGGAGCCTTCCACATCCATCAAAGTTTTACCTGCACACTAATATCATTTATTGTATCCGTTGCTCCCGATGCAGTCTCCACTACACTGGGGAGACTGGGCGCCTCCTAGCAGAGCGCTTTAGGGAACATCTCCAGGACACCCGCACCAATCAACCAAACCGCCCTGAGGCCCAACATTTCAACTCCCCCTCCCACTCTGCCGACAACATGGAGGTCCTGGGCCTCCTTCACCACCGCTCCCTCACCACCAGACGCCTGGAGGAAGAATGCCTCATCTTCCACCTTGGAACACTTCAACCCCAGGGCATCAATGTGGACTTCAACAGTTTCCTCATTTCCCCTTCTCCCACCTCACCCTAGTTCTAAACTTCCAGCTCAGCACTGTCCCCATAACTTGTCTAGACTTGTCCTACATGCCTATCTCCTTTTCCACCGATCCACTCCACCCTCTCCTTCCTGACCTATCACCTTCATCCCCTCCCCCACTCACCTATTATACTCTATGCTACTTTCTCCCCACCCCCCACCCTCCCCTAGCTTATCTCTCCACCCTTCAGGCTCTCTGCCTTTATTCCTGATGAAGGGCTTTTGCCCGAAACGTCGATTTCCCTCCTTCTTGGATGCTGCATGAACTGCTGTGCTCTTCCAGCACCACTAATCCAGAATCTGGTTTCTAGCATCTGCAGTTTTTACCACTTAAACCTATGCCATCTAGTTCTGGACTCCCCCCACTCCAGGGAAAAGACTTTGCCTGTTTATTCTATCCATGCCCCTCAGGATCTTGTAAACCTCTATAAGGTCACCCCTCAGCCCCTGACACTCCAGGAAAACAGCCCCAGCCTATTCAGCCTCTCCCTATAGCTCAAACCCTCCAACCGAATTTAATATTTTTCCAACCCTGGCAAAATCCTTGTAAATCTTTTCTGAATCCTTTCAAGTTTCTGATGTTCCTTTACATTTGTTACAGCATTTTGCAGACTGTCTTTACAATCTTTACCTGGAAGTGCTCAAGTCAAACTTCATAGAGGTGAAATTAGTCGAAGCGAGCAGTGTGAAACAAATTTTTAACAACTGGGTGATGTTTCACCAATTTTACGCTCTAATTTTTCTATTGATTTAAAAATATTGATATGGACAACCTTCTGAGAGAAGGAAATCTCCCGAGTTCCATCTTAAATGGAAGATTGTTTATTTTTAAATTATTTTCTCTTATAAGGGAAACAGCACCACAGATCCACCCCATTAGTTCCCATCAGGATCTGAAATGTTTGTCATATATTGTCACAACTTTTACTTTCAATCAATGTAAAAGCAACAGTGAATAGGAAACAATGCAATCAATGCATCCATTCTGTTGACATTGTGGCAGCCAAGTTCAAATCAAAACCTCACCCTTTGAAAATTGTGAATTTTGTTGTTTGTGTAATGAATGCTTCAAATTTTACTTAACTCCCAAAGTTAAGAACTGCATGGAAAAATTTTAGTCTTTTTTTTGTTATCCAAATTTATGTACAATTCGGATAACTTAGAGGAGTAAATATTCGTATTTTCAAATTACAATCTGTGTGTAATTTGCACCTTTTTGGAATAAGTTTTGTTATAATAAATAAATATAATTTGTGTTTTAATGAAACTGGATTGATGCTCTTTATTTTCTAAGCCTAAAATAGAGAAGCCATGACATGGAGGTGTCGTTGTGGATTGGGATGGACAAAGTGAAACATCACACAACACCAGGACATAGTCTGTTAGACTATAATCCGGTGTTGTGTGATTTTTAGCTAAACTAAGGAAAACATACAATTGGCCATATTGGGAACTGGTTAAATGTGTGTTGTGGCCCCTAGATTAATGGGATGAGAGAGACAGACAAACAGCGTAAGTCTCTGTTGTAATACTTGACTCAACTGAAGATTTGTCATTATCATATGTGTCAATGTTTATTGATTTGCCTGGAGAAATTTTTTTCACACAACTGTCAATGAACCATGGATATTCCTTCCTAATAATGAGTCATAACTTTAATGACGTAAGCTTAGACAGCTGACTCCATGAACCTTGGGAAAACTGCACAGAAGTCTGCTCCCATTATTATAGAAGAAACTCAAGACACTAAAGAAAATGAAGAAAAACAAAATTACAAAGGTGGCAAAAGAATTGTGCAGAAGAAGGCAACCATATTGCTTTGGTGTCCCATGATGCAGCAATTGGAGATGTGCTGGTTAGTGAACTACCTGGATGTTTAGAACAGAACCCTTTGAGGTGGGCTTGTATGCAGCCATGCAACAAACATGAAAAGACCATACAATCCAACAAATAGGTCTTAAACAGCAAAGATGCATTAAAGGAAATAAAAGTGGAAAATGGTTGAAAGACAGTAGGTCTGAGGGAGACAAACAGAATTAGTGGACGAAATCTCTTGGCGGGGTGGGATGGGGATGGCAAAGTGAATCTCACATGGTGGCTGACAAGCCAACCAGAGATCTGAGGTTGCTTCCTTTACAAAAGGCCCACCAAATCACAAGCCAAGCAAGCAGTTGAAATGCCACCTGGATGCCTGCCACAGCATTAGTACCCTGGGAAGTGCGTTTGGACATGGGCAGCTCTGTTGCCCTGCAGCACCAGTGGAGAGGTAATGCCTTCTGTCAGAATGGCAACCACACGAGGTTGAAGATAATGGAGAAGGGTAGATGGCAGCTACAGAGGCTCTGCAGGTTGCAAATCCGGGGACAAGGGGCGTGGGGGAGGTGGGGCAGTGGGAGGAAAGCACAAAGGGAGAAATGTCAGCTCTCAGTACGGCCCACTTCCTAATGGCTGTCAGTGATGGAGTCTCTTCTCCCTGACCCTATTACAATAAGCATCCTGGATGTGCTCCCCAGATAGTGATAGGCTTGCTTGCTACTAGACTAATTGCTCTTTATGGGCATGGAGCCGGATGGCTAACCACAGGTCCTTCTGCCATGGACTTGGTCAGGGTGGGGGTAGCATTATAAAGATGGCAGAATTCCCATCTGACAAAATCATTTGATCAAATGTTATTTCCTCTTCCAGATGCACCAACAAGAGAGGATTGAAGATTCTGCCCAATATTTTGGGTCTGTTAAATGTTACCCATCATATCATCAGTTAATGCTTACTTTACTCTTTCTTTTTGTACAGAAGATGCCAAATTTGAGGAGTATGTTCCACATTTATCTCATTATTTCAGATCTTGAACAACCACAATGTCTTGATTTTGGACATGAGAAAGAACATTGGTTATAAATAACAAGGAAAGTGAACAATTTTCAATGTTTAAGTAAAGACAAAGCAGTGATCTTGCCAATGATTCTATTATCTGTGTACTCACTACCCACACCATCCCTTCATGATCAACTAGTCCAGTTAAAGTTATTATTAGATGAAATTCTCAACCAGGAGAGGTTCCAGATCATTAAATGAACATAGTCAGCATCAACAGTTCTTGATCTGGTCCTTGAAGGAAATGTCCTCCCTGTTAGGATTTTCCAGTTTCGCAAAATTCTCAAGATAGCTATGTTGTGTGACTTTTAACTCAGGATACAATATTTCTGCAGGTATATTATAAGAAACAACTCACCTAAACTAAGTAATATCGTTGTGCATTATCCAAAGTTATGGATTTGAACATTTTCTTTGTTTGGATTTCTGAGGAGTTAAAAATGAGGCTCTAACAAGTGAAGAATATTTTTTTAAAGAATTCTGCATTACATTACATTAATGTTTGTGATATGCAACATGGAGGATTAAAGATTGTCAATTCATTTACACTGATCTACCTGAGAATAAATATTCAACAATATTTCTATTTAACAAGGTGCATTGGTGATATATTCAACCAAAGATTGTTACAACATGTAAATTTACTTTAAATCTTAACAGAAACTTCAAATCCATCTCAAGCCAACTGGATGATTAAGTGGATATGTCAAGGTAATTGCAATGTCATGTTGAAACTTGGTGCAATGTGTAGATGTGCTTTTGTCTTAACCTTTCTTTATGAATAATTTAAGAGAAGATCTTGTCGGACCTCAACCCTACATGCAGTCCATAGATAGCTAGTCTGAACTGCTTGCTCATGAACAATCTTGCTTGATGAAATATGCTTGCCACTTTGAAAACAACACTGAAAATTATTTGCTTTGTCTGTTCATTGATTAGCATTTTGAGTCAAAAACATATTTCTTTCCTGGATATGTCTGTACCAAAGATTATCTTTCCAATATTCAAGATTTACTCAGATTTTCATACTGTCTAATTCTGCGTTACATTTAATGCTTTAGTTGGTGGATTAATCTAGTAATTTTCTTTACAGTCACATTTTAGGATCAATGTAGGGAACATGTATGTACTCGTTGAGATAACTAAACTTGGCAGGTCTTAAGTATATGTCAGTCAGTAAGAAATTCAACAAACAATTCAGAAACACTGGAATGGATACGTTGGGCCAAATTACCATTTCTTGCTGAAAATTCCATGTGAAGAAAGAAATGTAAAGGCAGGCGGACAAATTATATTGGCTGAATCATATTTAAAAATACTCCGTCCTAATCATGGGATTCTAGCAAAACCAATTCAATTGAGGAAGTTAGCACAGGACTTCCAATTAATCAAAATTAACCTACTTTCTACATGCCTGCTTTAATTACTGTGACCTTTCAACCCTTTCCAGACAGCTGTATAATTGTGCTTCAAAATTGCTCACTGGCGTTAGTAGTAATTCTGGTTATATTTACTCGAGTGATTGTTGGTCCAACCCCTGTTCCTGTCAGTTTCCTTCTTCCATATTCAAATATAATAGACAGAAAGCATTTCAACATTGAAAACATATATCTATTTATCATGTCAAAATGCACAGTGATTTCCTGCACACCCTTGAAACGTGTCAGTTACCTCAACACACTGATGCGCTGTAGCATGGATGCAGGAAGCTCCAGAGTACGATCAATGCTATATTTGTTTTTCCAACTCGTTCCTGACTTCAACTGGCCCAATGTTTAACTTTTTCTGGTCATGCAAGCCTAGATTTTGTTCAGATTTCTTCCCTTCCAATGGGCTATTTTGAGCCAATGGGCTGTTAAACTTGCCACTAGATCTGCTTTGTGAATCATTCACTAGGAAGAATATAAAGGTAATTCTCCACTTGAAGAAATCAGTAGTTCCTTCAGACAATTGAATGCGAAACAATTCCACATTTTGCCTCCAACACTGAAAATGTTCCAAGCAAAAAGAGAAATTGCTGGAATAAAACACAGCAGGTCAAGCAGCATCTCTGGAGAGTCAAGAGTGTGTTACTGGGAAAGCACAGCAGGTCAGGCAGCATCTGAGGAGCAGGAGAATTAACGTTTCGGGATGAAGGGCTTATGCTCAAGACATTGATTCTCCTGCTCCTCAAATGCTGCCTGGCCTGCTGTGTTTTCAAAGCAACACACTCTTGACTCTGATCTCCAGCATCTGCAGTCCTCACTTTCTCCTAGCATCTGTGGAGAGAAAGCAGCACTAATGTTTCAGGTCTGGTGTCCCCTCTTCATAATATTCTTTATCACATTGATCATTTTTGAGTGAAAAATCCCTTGCCCTCTTCTGAAGCTTTTACTGACTACAAATGATCGAGCTGCTTGTCCAACACACAATATTAAATGAACAGAAATTCCCTCCAGCTAAAGATCAAGAAAATCAATACACTGGGTGGACTTGTCACTTCTGAGGTGTGGAGCTGTCATATCGAACTAGCAGGAGAGCGAGTGAGTGAGTGAGTGAGTGAATGAGTGAGTGAGTGAATAAATGAGTGAGTGAGTGAATAAGTGAGTGAGTGAATGAGTGAGTGAGTGAATAAGTGAGTGAATGAATGAGTGAGTGAGTGAATAAGTGAGTGAGTGAATGAGTGAGTGCGTGTTTTGCATGGAAGTTGGATACTCTCAACCAACTATTGCAAAAGTTACCAACAAGCTACTGTCATCTACATATCAAACATCAACATGCTGGTTCGACAGAAGTCACCTCTGCAAGAGAAACAGCACCGATACTCACAGAGCACTTCATCAAGGCATTTCACTCGATTCTTCACCAGCAGTGAGGCATTCAATTGTCAAGAGTAGTGGCCACGATATGGTGAACATAACACTGGCAGAGGTGAAAGAAACAGTCTTGGTTTCTAAAAATCAAAGGACCGCCAGAGATCAAACCTCTGCTGAGTCTGGTACAGGTGATAAGCCTCTGGACTTGGTTGTTAATGAGCTAAAGGAGATGCAGAGTCAGGCAGGCAAAATCTCTGACAGAGGTGCAGTCTAGAGTTTGCCCAAGTTCTATTTGGTCTTGTGGCTCCAATATGTGAGTGCATGGCTTCTTCCATAGTCCAGGTGTTAGCTGCCAGATACAGAAGAATAGTAAATATCTGCTGGATGTGCTGTCAGAGTTTAGCCCATTTCTCGAGGCTCCATATCCTCTCACTGTTTGAGGAAGGTGATATTGCACACTGACAGGGTAGAGGAATGATGGTCTGAGGTCGTATTAAGATGGTACAATGCTGCATGTGTCATGTTTCTAGTGATTCTCAATAAGATGGTGTCTGAGACCTATGTACCCTCAGAGTCAATGCAATGATGCAACAAGGATATCATGAGCATGATCTTAAAGGTACCCTGACGTACTGATGGTGGGACACAACACAACATTACACAGAGCCCTGGGACTGACTCTCCATTCTCCAAATTTTATTTCATACTTTCAGTATCCAAAGTAATCTGAATGGGACACTGTAAATTTTTAATTATATATAGCTCAGAATTCTATTTGCTTTGTCTCAGGGCAATTGAACGCTTCATAATTTGATGCGCGAAGGCCAGGCTAAGCATTGTATCCCATATCCTTCCTCCAAATTTCTTCCTCTACTGTGATATGAGTATTTTGTGCACTTCTTCAACCACATTGCTGATGCTTTCATCCATGTCTTTCCTCCTTCAGACATTTTTATTTCTCCCACTGCCCACCAGGCACGCATTATTAGCTCCATAAACATTAGCTCAATGAAAATTCTACGGTTGCTATGCATCTCACACCAACGGTAGAACCTCATGTGATGAAGTTGAAATTCAGCATCAGCTGTGAAAATCATTTCCACTCGTAGATGGACAGACTTTTCTCGTGGTTTGCAGCTCAATATATATGAGGATATGAGTACCTCATGGAATCTTATGCTGGGCAGACAGGAAGCCTCAGCTGCTACAATCTGGGGTCAAAATTTCAGGCATCATACTTAAAGGACAAACAGATAGACTTACATTCCCCACAAGCCAAAGCATCACTTGCACTATCCAAGTGAGCATCTGCAGCTAAACATTCTGGTCCTTGCACCATTGCCCTGTCAGCCTGGCTTTCGTGGCCAGCCTTACTGACCTATGTCCATTACATTCCAGCCTGTAATCCAACCAACGTAGATTCTGTTATTAGATATCAGTCTTGTTACATCCAAAGTGTCAAAGCAGCAGTCACTCACTCCAAAATCTAACATGTACATCATCTCCACAACTGCATACCTCTTAAACACAGTCAGGAATTGGAAGGCACATACGGCTAATTCAGGGAGAACTTAATTCCAACTAACTGAATGAAGGAACTGAGGACATGGTTGACACAAAGATAGGGGGAGTGATAGGTGGTGTTGAGAAAGAGGGAGAAAAGGGAGGAAGCGAAGAGAAAAGAGGATGAGAGAAAGTGAAATGCTGACAGAAGTCTAGAGGGAGGAAACAATAGAAACAATGCAAGTGGAAGAAGGGTGACAGCAAAGAAAGATAGTGGAATGTACGACAAGAGGATGAAGAGGCAAGAAATAGATGTTTTTATCCTTCAGGATACTTATTCCTCTGCTACAGGTATAAGATTATTGTGCATATGACCAGTTTCCATGCTGTACATCTCTATGACTATGACTTTAAAAGCCGTAACTGTTTGTTTTGATATTTGGGGGTTATTTGTGAACTGTTCTTTCTGGCATTTTTGATTTTGATAGGATGTTTGAACTTATTGGTTTTAATAACATCCTATACTGGCCTGTGTATTCCCATGGAGTTTTCACTGAATGCTTGATAGTCTTTGTTAACTTCAATGTTTATCTAAATTACTCACACTCAATTTAAACCTTATATCAATCCCTTGATCAATCCATGCAGCCATTCTTACCTCAGCCACATTGACAAACTTCCTGAAGTTTCCATTATCACTGATCATCTGTCCAACCACAAGTGTTGCCGCCCCATAATTAAACTGAATCACTGCAGATTCATGTACATCTGACATGTCACTAGCTTGACTATCCACTGCTAGATCTCAATTTACAATATCAAACAATAACATGCATCTCTCATCAGGACCAAACCCTACGACTGTGGTAATAGGGGTAAAGAACGTTTGATCTATTCTAACCTGTTTACTTGTCATTCAGCTCAAAACACCTATATGTTTTTTCATTTTTAAGATAGTATCTATCTGCACATATGCCCCAAACAATAGTGCCCCCCTCATTCTAATTTCCAGAATCCAGTTTATAGCTTCGCTCCATATATTGAGATCATGCTGATCTTCTCTTTCTGTTTCAATTCGAGTCCCAAATAACTCTTGATCACTTAACTGCCTTCTTTGAATATGCTTATTAATATAATTAATAGTTCCTTTGTCACAGCAATCTTTCTTTCATCTATTAACATTGTTCTTCTCAGCACCTTGCTCTTCAACAATAGTTGCATCCAGTTCATGGTCAATGCTTTGATCATTTGAATTATTTCATTTAGTTAGTGCCATTCCCACAGGGATCCATGACATTGAATCTGATCGCAATCAATCATTATCCTCGATTCAATTCCTTTGGGTTGCTGTATTTTTGATACAGTTAACCACTCCATCTCTTGTTTAATAAGAGTTAGTCATGCACAACAATAGTCTTTCCTCTGTTTTTCTCTGTATTTTCCCAAGTGCAAATATTGTTGTATGTTGATAAATCCTAATGCTGTCTCTTCACTATCATTAGCAATTCTGCTTTATTATATTATTCGAAAATGTCTAGATGCTAAAGAGCTAAAACTTCCTCCAATTAAACATTGGAGAAATAAAAGCCATCATTTACAGTCTTCATTGCTTCTCTACCAGGCTAAACTGACTTAACAATAATCTTGATATTCTGTTTGATCTTGATGTACATGTTAACCTTAAACCTTTATCCAACAAAAGGACTACTTACTTCTATCGAGTAATGTCATAGAAATTTACCTCTACCACTAACCTTATCTAAGTATCAGTTGCCTCCAAACTTGACCTCCTCTAATGGTTTACAGACTGTTTCCTGATTCTCAGAGCTTGATCATCCAGCCTATGCATGGATCCATGACAGCCTCCACAAGAGCCCTAAGATGAAGGAAGTGCTTAGCTTGCCAGAGCTTAGTGCCAACTGGTTCTAGATCCAGTAACTGCTGCAGCATTAACATCAGGTTTTGCCCAAAATGTCAACTTTCCTGCTTCTCGGATGCTGCCTGACCTGCTGTGCTTTTCCAGCAGTACTCTAATCTTGACTCTAATCTCCAGCATCTGCAGTAGCCACTCTCATCTCAGATTTCACATGGTTTGGAATGGCAATTGCTGTCTGAGCATCTTGGAGAATGTGCTTAGATTAAGGGATGAAATGAGAAATAGAGATATTAGGCAATCAGCGATGCTTGATTTGTTAAGTTGACCACTACTCAAAATACTTGAGTAACAAATGTTGACTGACATTCAGGGCAATATTCAGGGAATGCTGCACTGTCAGATGTGTCATCTTTCAGAGAACCATTTGCCATCTCAGGTGGATGTAAAGCAATATTCCAAAGCAATATTTTAAAAATAAAAGAGCAAGAGAGCTTTTCCCAGTTTCCTGCATAAGATTTATCTCTCAATAAACAACACTGAAATAAATTGCATTTCATTCCTTGTGGCACTTACAAATTACCTCAACTACAAAATTTCAGAAACACTTATTTGGCTGTAAAGTGCACTGACTTGTCCTGAGGTGGTGAAAAACATTATTTGCACTATATCAATGCAAACCTTGCTTTTGTTTCCTACCAACATCAATGCAAATAAATGTATCAAATGTAAAGAAACAGAGGCATGTTTAAATAAAACTAGCATGCATACTTCATATACAAAGTAAACATGATCACCTTTCTTTAGTAAGATTGAATAAATTATCTGAGGTCATTCAAATGAAAAAAAATCTAAAACCGGATGAAAGATTAATCATTTGAAATACAATATTCTCTACACACATTGTGCATTGAGAACAGTTTGCATAAATGATCAATTCAAACAAGCAAATCAGAAACACCCATTTTGTTCATAGTCAAATATTACATCTCATTGCAGTTCAATATTTATTTTCTGCCTTTTCTGTTGAAAAATATTATAATATCAAAGACTTTCTTTTTACAAATTCGACTCACCCAAATGGGAGTTAACTTATGACTGTACAAAACAAAATTGCAGTTGTTTAACTAAACATTAAACATGACCTACTTGGGTGTTTTCTTCCATTGTTAAATTGCTTGTTTGAGTTTCTCAGCTCACTCACATGCAAAAAGTGATAATTAGGTATATCACTTTCAGTTAGTTCTCTTCAAGAAATATCCATTCAATCTGACTTTGTCTTTCCTGCAGAATCCAGAAACATTGCAAGTTTGGTGTAACTTCTGAAGTGGCACAATGGTGCTACACAGCACCTGGGACCCGAGTTCAATTCCAGCCTCGGATGACTGTGTAGAGTGTGCACATTCTCCCCATGTCTGGATGGGCTGACACTGGTTTCCTCACACAGCCCGAAGATGTGCAGGTTAAGCAGACTGGCCGTGCTAAATTATCTATAGTGCCCAGGGATTTGTAGATTGGATATGGCATATGTGGGGTTAAGGGAGTAGGGACTGATCTGAAGGGTCAGTACAGACCTGATATGGCCAAATGGCACCTTTCTGCACTATATGGATCCCATTGTTTTAAGAATCAATTCAATCTCAAAACGTGTAATCAATTTCTGTCACCACAGGTGTAGGTTGAGTTCTCCAGAATTTTCTGTTCCTTTGAGTGTAACTTCTGGATTAGAAGATATCTGGGGGCAATTTAATCCACCTGAACTAGTAGCATGGGAGCAGTTTTCCTGTATTTTCTGCATGGACCTCTGAGGCACGTGTGAAGCAGCAACTTCATGATCATAAAGTCAATCCTGTAATTGCATCAGCATGTGGAACATTGGAGTGGCTGTGCATGCAGCTGATCATCTTAAAGGGATTGTTGGTTGGGAGTTAATATTAAAAGAGAAAGGAAAATTAAAAAACCAACCCACCTACTTCCATGTCTTCTTTAAAAATGAACTCGTTGACCCCTTCCACCTTTCTCAAAGTCTGTCTGACCACCTATCTTGTCCAATCCTCACACTCAGAGACTGGCCTACCAGAAGATCTACCCCTTCTGATAACAGATCCCTGGAAACACCCTAAAGCCACAGACTGCAATATCCAAACAGTCAACCAGCATGCAAACAAATTGGTACCTGCTGCAAACAGCATTTTTGAAGTTTTTCTTCATCTCCCACTGTTAAATCCTGCAAGATCTTCAAGAAAGCCTTATTTCTGAGCTAAATGCCTCCCTTTCCTAGATTGTTCCCACTTTGCTTGTACTTTTAGGAGCATTCTTTATTTAAAATAGCGACTTTATTACAAAACATTTTTCTTTACAAACAGATGTGAATGTGAATCATAAACTCCTTCCCCAGGACTTCCATCTGATAATTCACATGTTGTTATTTCTATTGCTTAGTTTTACTCTGTACTGACTACAGCCAAGACAATGTTCTGCGGTTGGGTTAACCCTGCCCTTCTGAGTATCAGAATAGGCTCTGTGTGTTGGTCAGAGCATTTTCATTTGCACATAGAGTACCTTTAGTTCTCCAAATTGAAGAGAAGAAGGCAAGAGAAAAGGAGGGAAAAGAGCAAAAATATTGATGAGACTTGATGCTGCGCTGAAGAAGGGTGTATGAGCTCAGAATGCATTCGGATGTGAGCAGGAACCATATTTTTTAATCAGCTGCATTCTTTGTAGCAGTAGATACAATGCAAAGATACATAAGCAACGTTCACCAGATTCCCATCACCCATGTGGTCTTTTGATCATTAAAGCAACTCAACAATCAAATAAATTTGTAATGCTCTTTCCCCTGAAGGACATGAATACTAAGTAAATTGGAACGCAATTAGTTAAAAGGATGTACAATCAGTTGGTCTAACCCATAGTTAAAATCAATGAGATTGGCTCCATCAAAGGTAAGAAGAAAGAATAAATGGGCTTCCCCATATGATAAAGACAAGTGTTGATTCAAAGCACTTTTATTGCGAAAGAGAATTTCTTGGGTATGTATTCTTATTCATTGATCTCACAAAAAAAATCATGCCTACATTGATATTCTGAAAAGCATCCAATTAATCATAATCTATCAATGGAGCAAAGGCTGAATAGGAGTGGAAACCGACATGGGGACTGCTGGGTATATGCTGAACTCATATATTCGAGCAGTGGCTAAACTCGAAACACTACTTGTGTAGTGTCTCCCACCCATCCTCCTCCTGTCACCAAAAAAAAGACTGTGTGGAAAGTTGGTGAGGTAATTTAGCAATTTAGTGCAGAGAGGATGGAAGTGAGGGTAGTTGCATGCTCCTGTTGCAGGATGTGGGAGGTAAGGTCACCATTAATGTCCCTGCTGCTTACCTGTGAGGAGTGCAATCAACTCCTCACAGACCGGCTCCTCACAGACCACTTTTGGGAACTGGAATTGGAGCTAGATGAACTTCAGATCATTCAGGAGGCTGAGGGGGTGATAGGGAGGAAGTAGAGGGAGGAAGTCACACCTAAGTTACAGGATATAGGTAGCTGCGTGATTACCAGGAGAGGGAAGTGAGATAGGCAGACAGTGCAGCGATTCCCCTGTGGCTGTGCCTCTCAATAATAAGTGTAACATTTTGGATACTTGTGGGGGTGGGGACCCACCAGGGAAAAACTGTAGCAGCCAGGTCTCTGGCACTGAGCCTGGCCCTGTGGCTCAGAAGGGAAGAGGGGAGAATAGGAGAGCAATAGTGATAGGAGATTCAATGGTTTGAGAAACAAACAGGAAATTATGTGGCCACAAATGAGACTGCTGGATGGTGGTTGGCTTCCAGGTACCAGGGTCAGGTATGTCTCAGATCAAGTCTATAGGATTCTTAAGGAGTAGGGTGAGCAGCCAGATGTCGTGGTATATATTGGTTTCAATGACAGGGATAGGGCAAGGGATGAGGACCTGAAAACTGAATATAGGGATTTAGGTTGGAAGCTGAAAGGCAGGATGAGCAAAATAGTAATCTCAGAATTGCTACCAGTGTCATGGGCTAGTGAGGCTAGGAACAGAGCGCAAGCGCAGCTGAACACGTGGCTGGTGTAGGAGGGAGGGTTTCAGATATGTGGATCATTGGGATACCTTCTGGGGAAGGTGAGACCTGTACAAGAAGGATGGCTTGCACCTGAACTGGAGGGGTACCAATATCTTGGGCAGGATATTTCCTAGATCTCTTCAGGAGTGTTTAAACTAGATTGGCAGGGGGATGGGAAGCGGATCTATGGATCAGAAAATGGAGTAGTTGGTGAACAGGCAGATACAGCATGCAGAGAATCTGTGAGAAAGGAAAAAGCAGTTGACAGGGCAAATTTTCAGTCAGTGTGATGGGTGAAGTGTGTCTATTTTAACGCAAGAAGTGTTAGGAATAAGGTTGATGAACTTAGAGCATGGATCAATACTTGGAGCTACAATATTGTGGCCATTACAGAGACTTAGATATCACAGGGGCAGGAATGGCTGTTACATATTCCAGGATTTAGATATTTCGAAAGGAATAGGGAGGCTGGCAAAAGAGGTTGGAGAGTGTCATTGCTAATCAGGGATAGTACCACAGCTGAAGAAAGGGAGATCGCTGAGGAGGGTTTGTCTACTGAGCCACTATGGGTGGAAGTTAGAAACAGGAAAGGAGCAGTCTCTTTATTGGAAGCTTTTTATAGACCCCTCAATACAAAAAAGGACATGGAGGAGCAGATTGGATGGCAGATTTTAAAAAGTTGCAGAAGTAACGTGGTTGTTGTTATCGGTGACTTCAACTTCCCTATTATTGATTGGAACTTCCTTAGTTTGGATGGGGAAGATTTTGTCATTCGTGTCCAGGAAGGATTCCTGACTCAATATGGAGATCGGCCAGTCGGGCATATTGGATATGGTGTTTGGCAATAAACCAGGTCAAGTATCAAATCTTTCGGTGGGAGAGCATTTTGGTGAATGTGATCAAAACTCTCTGAATTTTGCTTTACTCATGGAGAGGGACAGGAGCAGATGGTATGGGAAAGTATTTAATTGGGGCAGGGGGAATTACAATGCTGTTAAGGCAGGAAATGTGGAGCATAAATTGGGAGCAGATATTCTCAGAGAAATGCACAACAGAAATGTGGAGCACTTGCTGCAAGTGCTGGATAGGTTTGTCCCACTGAGGCAAGGAAGAGATGGTAGGGTGAAGGGACCTTGGATGACAAGGGATGTGGAACATCTAGTCAAGAGGAAGAAGAAAGCTTACTTAAGGTTGAGGAGCCAAGGATTAGATAGGGCTCTAGAGGGTTACAAGGTAGCCAGGAAAGAAATGAAGAATGGACTTAGGAGAGCTAAAAGGGAGCATGAAAAAGCCTTGGCGGGTAGGATTAAAGAAAATCCCAAGGCATTCTCCACTCCTGTGAGAAACAAGAGGATAGCCAGAGTGAGGGAAAGGCCGATCAGGGATAGTGGAGGGAACTTGTGCCTGGAGTTGGAAGAGGAAGGGGAGGTCCTTAATGAATGCTTTAATTCAGTTATTCACTACCGAGAGGGACCTTGTTGTTTGTGAGGACAGCATAAGACAGGCTGATATGCTCAAACAGGTTGATGATAAGGAGGAGGATCTGCTGGAACTTTTGAAATGCATGAGGATAAATAGGTCTCCTGGGCCAGGTGGGATGTACCCAAGGTTAATACAGGAAGCGAGGGAAGAGATTGTTGCACCTTTGATGATGATCTTTGCATCCTCATTGTCCACGGGAGTAGTACCAGGTGACTGGAGGGTGCCAGTTGTTATTTCCTCACTCAAGAAAGGGAATAGGGATAAGCCTGGAAATTATAGACCAGTCAGTCATACGTCTGTGGTGGGCAAAGTATTGGACAGGACTCTGAGAGACAGGATTTATGATTATTTGGAAAGCATAATTTGATTAGAAATAGTCAGCATGGATTTGTGAGGGACAGGTCATGCCTCACAGGCCTTACTGAATTCTTTGAAGGTGTGACACAACACATTGATGAAGATAGAGCAGTGGATGTAGTGTATATGGATTTTAGGAAAGCATTTGATAAGTTTCCCCATGGTTGGCTCATTCAGAAGGTAAGGAGTCAAGGGATATAGAGAAATTTGGCTGTCTGGATACAGATTTGGCTGGGCCATAGAAGACAGAGAGTGGTCGTAAATGCGAAATATTCACCTGGAGCTTGGTGACCAATGGTGTTCTGCAGGGATCTGTTCTGAGACCTCTGCTTTTTGTGATTTTTATAAATTACTGAGAAAGTGGGCTGGTGGGTTTATAAGATTGCCAATGACACGATAGTCGGTGGAGTTGTGGATAGTGTGGAGAGCTGTCATAGGTTGCAATGGACATTGACAGAAAGAAGAGTTGGGCTGAGGAGTGACAGATGGCGTTCAACCTAGAAAAGTGTGATTCAATTCATTTTGGAAGGTCGCATTTGAATGCAGAATACAGGTTTAAAGGCGGGATGCTTGGCAGTGGGGAGGGACAAAGGGATCTTGTGGTCCACATCCAGAGATCACTCAAAGTTGCCACTCAACTTGATAGGGTTGTTAAGAAGGTATATGGTGTGTTGGTTTTCATTAGCAGGGTGACTGAGTTTAAGAGCCACAAGGTTATGCTGCAGCTCTATAAAGCTCGGGTTAGAGTACACTTGGAATATTGCGTTCAGTTGTGGTTGCCTCATTACAGGAAGGATGTGGAAGCTTTAAAGGGGGTGCAGAGGAGACTTACCAGTATGCTGCCTAGACTGGAGGGCATGTCTTATTCAGAGAGGTTGAGGGAGCTAAGCCTATTCTCATTGGAGTGAAGAAGGATGAGAGGTGACTTGTTAGATGTGGACAAAATGATGAGAGGCATAGATAGAGTGGATAGCAAGATGTTTTCTAGGGTGGGAATATCTATCATGAGGGGTATAATTTTAAGGTGATTGGAGGAAGGTTTGGGAAGATGTCAGTGATAGATTCTTTACTCAGAGAGTGGTGGGTGTGTGGAATACACTGGTAGTAGAGTCAGATCCATTGGGGACCTTTAACCAATGCTTGGATGATAGTAAAATGTGGGATGTGAAAGTTAGTTTGGTCTTAGAGTAGGATACAAGGTCAGTACAACACGAGGTACTGTGGTATACTGTTCTGTGTTCTATTTCACCAATAGAATACTTGCCCTCAATTAGAGAACAGCAGAAAGGTATTGGAATAGGAGAAAGAAAATGTCAGGAGAGATTTCTAGAAAGAAGATGGGTGATAGTGCAGTATAGACTGGCTTCTATTCAATTTGAGTGTATTGTTAAGCAATCAAGGTGCTTACAAATCTTAGTCATTTCTAAAAGTGTTAAGATTAGTATTGTTATGCAAGAACAAAACAGACAGAATCTTTCCAGTCCCTGACTGATTTGGGTATTGAAGAGAAAATTGGGAAAATTGGGGAGAGATCAGCAGTCATGAGATTCTCAACTTCAAGAACAAAATGTCTGATTCTGCAGCCAAGTGTTCAACAACCAGACAGGAATCTCATGAGTGAGCGGGAATTTACAAATGCTCACATGCATTAACATCTCATCGTGCCGTCATGAAACTTCGTTGACATAGTTTCCCATTCTCCCACCTGACAGAGATTACACAACAATTCCCAATATGAGAGACTGGTCAGTTACCTTGTGACTCAACTCCTCCATCTTGGAGAGCAGTCATTAAACTCTCAGAGCATGCTCCATGGCAGTGATCAATTGCATCTACTCATTCACTAACAGTGGCATTGGGCAAAATTCAGTTTCACTACACCCTAATGGCACATCGTTGATACGTTTACAATACGGTTCTCTATGAAATGTTGCATTCTGAAACACAGCAGGATCTTTCATTGCAAAGTCCCTGTGAGGACACTCTGCTGACACTGTCATAGATTGGGCCAAGCTGCATTTCAGGGGCCCTCAGTCGCTACCAATAACCATCTTTCTTCACCTTACACCCCATCCTCAATGTTTTAGGAATAATTTATCACACAGTGTTGTGTCAATTATCCAATTCCCTGTAAAGAATTAAATCAACCTCCATCCTTTTCAAATGCTGTCGGAAAATACATCTGAGCTGGTAGTCATCTTGGTTTTGACTGAGCAATGAGCTCAATTGTTACAGAACATGGGGTAACATAATGCAAAGAGGATCCTGAGTCTGGACTATCTGAAGCACCTCTTACAACAGTAACAGAAGCACAGGAATATGTTCAAAGACATACAAAGAAAATTCGATTTAGCATTAAAGAGGATATTCAGTAGAAGATAAATTGAGCCAAAACATCTAAAATTCAGCACAACATTCAATATGAAAATATGTAATGCCTGAGAGAATATTACAGTGCCCAAAGGGTTAAATGCCTCAACGTGTAAAATCCTCAAAAAAGGTCAGCAAACAATGGCTTTCAACTTCCTTATTCTATTTAAATGAGAGTGCAGAGAAGATATATATAAATAGATCAAGGGAAGAAGCTATTTATTGAAGAGAGTAGATTACTGGGGTGACTTTGGTTTCCATGCTACTCCCAAACTAATACAATGGGAAGGTTGGTTTTCGGTATCCTCTGGGCTCTCTCTCTCTGCACAGGTGAGTACAATTGAAACATTTTAAAGCATTTTAAAATTGCTGTAGTTTGGCTTACATAAATCTACACAATCACACTGGCTTTACATTTAATGCTATCTACATATTATATACTTTGCCAAGATCACTGAGCATTAATTCATTTTTCCTATGCTAAAATATATGGAAACATCTCAGATAAACAGCATGTGGAGCAACTGGTACATTTTTCTGCGAATCATTTTCTATGGTCTGCTGTCCAATGTTAGCTAGAAATAGAAATTTTTTATTTTGTCAATAAGTCTTCTTCCAAATCCTGGATATGCAAGTGTTTCTCACTCATTTGCAACATTTAAATATTCATTTTACTTAAAAAGCAAAATAATAGCCAAGTTATGCTGAAAAGCAATATAATGGTCATCCTTGTCTCACTCTCCTACTGAGAACTGACACATGAACCCCTTGCAGGTTTCTGTACAGTTCATGAAATAAAGTACAAAGAACTTGATTGATATTTTTGAAAAAGTGACAAAGAAGATTGATAAAAGCAGAGTAATAGGATGCTGTCTATTTGGACTTCAGCAAAACATGCAACAAGGTTCCGCATAATAGAGTGGTTAACAAGGTTAAATCACATGGAACCCAGGGAAAACCTAGCCACTTCAATCAAGATTGGCTTGAAGGCAGGAGAGTGTTAGTGTAGGGATTTTATTTTGGATTGGAGGCCTGTAACCAGTGGTGTGTCACATGAATTAGTGCTGGGTCCAATACTTTTTATCTCTTATATAAATGATTTGAATGCAGATAACACCAAACTTAGTGGTGAAGTGGTCAGTGAGGCAATACAACAGGACCTTGATTTGATGGGTTAATGTTCTGAGGAGTGGCAGGTAGAGTATAATTTGGAGGATTGTGAATTCTTGCATTTTGGAAACACAAAACAGGGCAGGACTTATACACTTAATGGTAAGATCCTGGGCAGTGTTGCCAAACAAAGAGATCTTGGGGTGCAGGTTCTTTGAAAATGGAGCTGCAGATAGATAGGATAGTGTAGAAGCATTTGGTATGTTTTCCTTTATTGGGCAGTGTATTGAGTACAACAGTTGGGATGTCATATTGTGGCTGTAAAGCGGATAGGGCACTTTTTGAAAACTGTGTTCAATTCTGGCCATCTTTTAAATGAAAGATGTTGTTAAACTTGAAAGGGTTCAGAAAAGATTTATAAGAATATTGCCAGGATTCAAGAGAGAGACTGAATAGGCTGGGACTGTTTTCTATGGAATGTTGGAGGCTAAGGGGTGACCTCATAGAGGTTTATAAAATCATGAGGGGTATGGATTGGGTAAATAGACAAGGTATTTTTTCCAGGGTAGACAAATCCAAAACCAGAGGGCATAAGTTCAAACTTAAAGGGGAAAGATTTAAAAGGGACCTAAGGGGTAAGTTTTTCACACAGGTGGTGGTGCGTGTATGGAATGAGCTACCAGACGAAGTGGTTGAGGCTGGTATTATAGCATTTAAAAGGCATCTGGATGAGTATATGAATAGGAAGTGCTTAGAGGGGTATGGGCCAAGTGCTGGCAAATGGCACTAGATTAACTTAAGATTTTTGATAAACACGGATGAGTTGGCCTGAAGGATCTTTTTCTATGCTGTACAGTTCTATGACTCTATAATTGGGCTACAACTATCCACTTCACTCAGCCTTTAAGTTTCCATCCCTGCTGTGTAAATTGGCACATTTTCCCTTGCCCTTTTCTGCAATATCTGGCAGCACCAAGGCAATATGTCAACCTCATACTCTATGATATTTTAATTCCCTTTACTAATTATTTTCCAACAAATTGTTTTAACCCAACAAAGTGATGTAATACAGGTAGCTGACATCCAAATAACTCTGCACGGTATAACTAAAGCTCGGGGATTTTGTATTGTTTTTAAAAAGCATGGCTGCTTCATTAAGTGTTTATGTTGATATTAAATAACAATGTTCATCAATTTCAAGGGGACATCTTGGCCTCAAAACATATAAAACGAAGGTTTAGTACCAGTAAGGGTAGGTTGATATTTACAATCTAGTCCAATTTTACTTACAAAGTAAGTGTTCTCACAAAGTAAAGCATAAACCAGAGCAGTGATATCACAAAAAGTTATGTTTCATTACGTGCAGTGTTTTTGGTTTTGAAAGCCTTTTTACAATGATGAAAATGTCTTATTTACTTTCTAGGGGTTATGTTTACCAGATTAATTGATTGCATAACAAAACTTGTCATTACAGATCCTGAAACAAGATGTTATCAGTTTAACTCTCATTTACATTGCTTGGTAGATTATTTAAATTGAATGCTTTTTCAGTCTTTTATCAAGTTTAGCCATTTTGATTAATGCTTAATCGATTTCTTGGACTGTACATTTCCAAAAAATGGCTGCTTGTTCCCAACATACAACTCTGTCCACTTAAAATGGCTGCTGCTGTCCAGCAGCATTTGCTTTGTGGGGCTTATGATAAAAGAGCTTACTCCTGAGGAGGAAAAACAAAAAGAAAAAGTATAAATGTATGAAAGTTCAGGAAAGACCCGATTTCAACAAATAATTTCAGTATATCGTTAGTGATCTATTTTTAAAATCAGAGGTATTATTAAGTTTTTATATTAGGTCTGTGGTAATGTAATCACTGTGGATTCAAGCCAATTAATTAAGTGTGATTAAGTGTGCAAATTAATTATTAATCCTAACATAACATAATTCAAATAAGCTTCAGAGCACGATGTAGGTAGCCAACAATTTAAACCAATATCTATACATCATACAGGAAAAAGCTGTAAGAATAAAGAGCAGGAACAGCATTTGCTATTTTACTTGGAAAGAGATGGGACAAAATAAATGAATGCCTGGCATTTGTGACACAGAAGTGCACAAAAGCAATGCCAAAGCCAGATAACTGTACTCTTCCATTATTATAGTTCCCCAGGATTAACCCAGAACAGGATTTTCAATTCCACTAGCCACTGTAGAAGGTTTTGGTTTCTACACATTTACTTTAACCATTCTGATTGAGGCTGCAATTTCAAGAGTGAATTTGAGTTAGTTCAATTCAAGATTGACCATTTCTGAGATATCTTTCTTTCCCAGCTAAGCCTTTACAATCAACTAGATGAAGACTGCAGGAAATAATATTCTGAACTGTGCAATGTACTTTAAGCGCTTCGATTTAACAACTTAAACATAAATCAGTGGTAGGGAGTAATACCCCTGAGATCACAGAATTCCTACAATTTGGAAACAGGTCACCCAGGTCCACCCTATCCTTGTAACCTTGCAATTCCCTTAACTCACCCATTTAGCTTGCACATCTCTGGACACTTTGGGGCAATTTAGCATGGCCAATCCTCCTAACCTGCACACCTTTGGACTATGGGAAGAAACCAGAGGACCCAGAGGAAACCCAGGCAGACAGACAGTCTCGACACATGGCAGTCTCTCAGTGGTGGATTTGAACCCAGGTCCCTGATGTTGTGCAGCAGCAGTTCTAACCACTGAGCTACCATTTCCCATCAGGGATGCAGTAAAAGCAGTTAGAGCCCTGGTCTCTAAAATCTTTGGCCTAGAGTTTCCCCAACTGTTTTGCACCATGACCCCATTTCAAGACTTGAAAACTGTCATGATTCCTCAGTAAGGATCAGGTGGAAGTGGAGAAAGAAGACTAGAAAGGAGATATCAGGGCACAAAGACCCTGTGAGAGTGGGGTGGAAGGGGGCAGAGCGTCGTGGCAGGCAACGCTATCTTGGAGTTCACAAGCCCATGTGGGGTCCTCACCTTATTTTGGGACATCCTGCTTTAAACACTCAGACTCCCAACTTCTGCGTTATAGGAACACAGAAACCGAAGTAGGCAGTGAGTCCCTGGAGCCTGTGCTGTTCGTACATGATACCAACCTTTACCAAATGTTCCTTAATACCTTTAGTTAACCAAATCTTATTGAAATCAGATTTAAATATATCATTAATCCAGCATCAATAGACATTTGCAAAAAGGAGTCCTAACTTTTCCCAGCCATGTGTGTAAAAATGTTTCCTAATCTCACTTTTGTTCAACTATCTCTAATTTTTAGAGTATGTGTCTCCCATCATACATTCCAACTGGAAGTAGCATCTGTGTACATCACAAACTGATCCCCAAAGTAACTTTAAAACTTTGGTCAAATCTCATATTAGCCTTTTAGACTCCAGGCAATATGATCCCAGTTTCTACATTCTCTCTTCATAACTTAACCCTTGGACTTTTGCTGAAGAAGTTCGAAGCTAATTCATCCGTCCTAAAGTGTGGTGCTCAGAGATGATCTCAGGTATCCTGGTCTCCTCTCAGCAGGCCTTTGTAAAGCTGAAGAATGACTTCCACCACTTGTTTCATATTCCTCTAGATATGAAGACCAGCACTTTTTTTTAGTTAAACCTCAAAAATCATAAAACATGTTTGGTTCTTTTTTAGTTATTTTAGTTTAGTTATTTCTCTAAATAACTGCAGCTAGACCTATCTGTCTCATTTACTTTTGATAATTGATAATAGAAATTGATCGTAAAAGTACAAGTAAATGTGTTTTAACAGAACTAACTTGGGTATGAATGGTTTATTCTCAACCAGAATCCGAAAATACTTCTCATTATTTTACGCGCCAAGCTCTGCAATACACAGACACAGATGACAGGAACGGTAAGTCCTGAATTATATCCTTCATGAAAGCTATTTGTCCAGATTTTAATTCTTGTTGGGCTTTGGTTGGATGAGCTACAGTCTGTCACCATCTCCTGCAGAAATGAGGCCCAGCCTATTTTGATGGCCTCAGGCTTCATTTAAACCCGTCCAAAATCTCACCCATTCAAGATGGTAAGAGGTGGAAAAAGTCCTGCCCCAACATAGGTATCTGATATTGTGAGTGCCTCACAAAGATATTGTGCTCTGGATAGAGTTCTGGAGAGAGGGTAATTGGGTACCTGCAGGGAAGGCCCAAGGGGAATGCCTAAGTTCTCCTTGTGAGGCTTGGATGAATGGCTTGGATCCCTTCAGATCATTAAACATAGAAAGAAAAATGATGCATTAGATTTTTCTGGAGGGTGATCTACTTCTTGGGTAATACAACATGGTGGGAGAGACATAGTCAATTCTTTGCCTGGCCTGAGATGGTAACCATTTGGACATGCTTATATAAAGAAGATCCTCACCAGCTTTGGGTCAGTAGCACAGTAAAATAGTGGGCAGGGGATTCTAACAAGTAAACTACCCAACCTATTATAATTGCCCACAATCTAGCTCCCAGGTGGGATGAAGTCAGTTATTTATTGTTGTATTTCAAACATACAAACATAAATGAGATTAAACAAAGTTTTAAAATTGCTATCCTATTGAACCACCTGCAATAGTGATCTACTACGATATATAAGATGGAATCTCAAATGTTTTTTCAGGTTTTTGCAGCACATGGGGATGTGGAGCATTCAGGACATTTGATGATACGTTTTATCATTTTACATCGACCTGTCAGTACGTTCTGAGTCGCCACTGCTCAAATGATGTAGAGGAATTCAACATCCAGATCCGTCGAGGGTCAGATGGTAAACTGGAACACGTATTCATCAAGATAGAAGGGGCCAAAATTCTTTTGGTGAATGGGACAATTTCATTTCAAAATGTGGTGTAAGCTTTAGTATCTGTTTTTCAATTAAAAATTTATGTTTCTCTGTTTTATTAAAATGCTGAGGTCTTTTTTGAAGATTTAAAAAAAACTCAAAATAGCAGTCCAATATTTAAATTATCAGAATCAATGTAAATGCCCAGAAGCACATTCAGTTTCATACATCCACACTTAAATATAACTAAGTACCTTTAATACTTTGTAGTTGTCCATAGCCACTATTCTTTGTTCTATAAATCTGCTATTAATGTAATATTTGCAAATAATTCAAAATCCCAAGTGCAAGAGGCTGATTGCAATTTTTAAATGATGATTTCCCTCCAAATACTTTCTAGTCATGATTTAGCGTGGAAACAAGCCATTTTGCCCATCATACCCACACCAATCCTTGGAGAAGCATCTCACCCTTGCCCACTGCCCCTATTCTATCCCTATAACACTGCATTTCCCATGGCTAATCCACCTCCCTGAACACCACAGGCATTTTAGCATGGCCAATCCACCTTGTTAAAGATGCACTCACAGCAATTATATTGTGGTTCAAGCTCTGTGTAAATTTTTTTTTGTAATTCTGTCTGTCTGCTGTGTTATTCAGATTGATTGGGGTGACTCATGATAATTCTAGATTCCTGTAAACATTTTAAAATATAAAAGCTTGTTGTGTCATCCTGGAAATCAAACTATTCTGCTGTCATTTTTCATTGAAGATCAATTTGATTTTTAGTATTGATCAGCTTTGAACAGGATGGTAACAAAAAGTGTACAATTTATTTATCGACCATTCTATCACACCCCTATTGTTTCTTGGCTTGCAAACTCCTCCCACCCCACCCTCCAAAGACCTGTACTGCTTCCTTTCCTATTTCTCCAATTTATCCTTCTGGTTTGTGTGTCACCACAATTTGCTGAGGCAGGGCTTTTCAAATTGTGGATCCTGACACCAGTCGGGCCGCAAGTCAATATTTTGGCATTGCAAGACCCTGGCATGTTTCTAACAGCTGTAAAGCCCTTATAATCTTTGCATCTTATTCCTTGTGGGTATGGCCCAACAGCCAGTTTTTGAGGCCTGATTGCTGCTGTGAAGAAAACCTGAGGAGAAATATTTTTGTTTTTGAACAAAAAGCCCTACAGTTCAAACAACTCCCACCATGCTGAACTTGACACCAAATCTACTGTAGAAATCACCTGCCCATTTAATGGCTGTCACTTTCCCCTCTGACACCACCACAGCTACCCCTAGGGTAACATGACATCTAAGCAATGAAAAGGTGGTCACATCAGAATAGGGTTCTGGAAGTACCATGCCAAGACATTCTAATGAATTACTAGTGTAGTTGAACCCTTCCAAACACAATTAGCCATCATTTTCCTATTGCGTTACTCATTCCAAACTTCTTTTGCATTGAGATACCTTTTCTCACCATCGTACCTAACATTTGCAAATGTATGGAAGTATTCATGGACAAGAAATAAACTTCAAGAGAGAAAATAAACTACAATTACAAGTATGAAATCAAAATCTTGGCAATGTCGGGAATTATTGGTCTATGAAATTATTATCTATCATTGTCATAAAATCAATTACATTACTTTAAGTGAAAGCATTTCTTATTGAATTATAAATACTGTTCTCAATACTACGATCATTCAATATTCACTTTACAGAGGTACAGTACCATCCTATGAGAAGCTAATAAGTATTCAGCCATATGGAATTTACACAAAGATTCAGAACAAGAAGCAAACTATATCTTTGATTTGGAACCATCAAGATGCATTATCGGTAAAATTATTATGCAAGATTTTGTCAATTTTGTTTAATGTATAATAGCTTGTGTATACAAAACCAGAAATTGCTAGTGAAACTCAGCCAGTCAGGCAGCATCCACGGAGAGAAATCAGCTAAAGTTTCGAATCCAGTCACCCTTCTTCAGAACATTGCTTGTGTACATACTACAATCAGCATAAATAAGTGGGAAACTGTATATTTTATTTCCACATATTTACCTTCATTTGGAGAGTTGAACATGTGCTTTGTGCGAATATCTCAGATTCCAAGCAAGAAACATGGCTACTCATTGGGAGTATGCCAATGATGGATACAAAAGGAAACTGGAAACTGCTGCAGAGTTTAAGTATCTGCAGCATTTTTAGTAAAGTGCATATTTTCTTTGAGGTAAAGGAAAAATTGTTACCAGAACAGGTCTACAAGTAACCAAGGAGGTCCAATATGGAAGAGAGCAGCATTGACACCACTGAGGAAATTAGAAGGAGCAGAATAATTTCACAATCATTTGTATGAACTTCAAAATTCTCCGTATGTCCATTTCGGTGTTGGAAAATGTGATGATTTTACTAGATGAGCAAAGTAAATCAATCAAAACATTCCTCCCAGGAATATGTAATTTCATGCAAACTTGATTTAATGAAAGGGAGCATTGTTTACAAAAATACTTCCTTTCATAATAGTGAACTGCAATTTGTATTGCTCCAGTGAAGACTTCTAACCATCATGCTGGGTGTTCTAGATATAGCTATTTCTAAAGTTTTATGTTACTTTTGTTTGCAGCTAACTGTAGACAAGAAATACAAAGGAGAACTCTGTGGCCTATGTGGAACATTTGATGACAATAACAAATCCCAAAATGGTAAAGTGTTGAAACAACTAACGTATTTTTCTTGTTAGAACGAATGAAATTCCTTGCAATGGAGTTATGGAGTAATTGCTAACAGGTTTTCTATAATTTATTGAATTCTTTTGTCATATATTTGTTTTACAGATCGCTTTAAGGAAAATAAGATAGAGGTTTCAGATCTCAAATGTAGTAGCAACTTGCATGAAGCTGAATTGTGTGAACAAAATACGGTAAGTTTATAACCAGAGACACTTGCAGGAAGGTAATTGAGCAACTTTGATCTTTGGACACACATTTAGCATGTTACCTTATTTACTGTGCATTTATTGAGGGGAGAGGATGTAAATTTTGAAAGAGTGTCATTTTCTTACATTCTGCTAAAGAGAAAACATCAGATCTCCAAATGTCCAAATAGAGTTCTGCTGCTCTCCCACTCCCATTCCATTGTTATTGAATCTTCAACTAAGGGGAACAGCTGCTGTCTATCCACCCTGTCCATGGCCCTCGTAATCTTATACATCTCAATCAGTTCCACACTCCCCCCATATCCTCCCCCCCCCACCCCCCACCTACCCCCCACCAACCTTCTCAGCTCAAAAAGTAAACAACCCTGGCCAATCCAGCCTCTCTTCACACCTCTTCAAATATTCCATCCCAGGCAACTCCCGGGTGAACTTCCTGTGCACCCTTCCCAGTCCAATCATATCCTTGTTGTTATGTGGTGCACATAATACTCCAGCTATGTTCTAAGCAGAGTTGTACCGACCCAACATAACCTTTTCTCTTTTAATGTATGTAATAATCTATACACTTAATGGTAAGGTCCTAGAGAGTGTTTCTGAAAAAAGAGACCTTGGTATGCAGGTTCATGGTTCCTTGAAAGTAGAGTCACAGGTAGACAGGATAGTGAAGAAGGCGTTTGGTATGCTTTCCTTTATTGGTCAGAGCACTGAGTACAGGAGTTGGGAGGTCATGTTGTGGCTATATAGGACATTAGTTAGGCCACTTTTGGAATATTGTGTACAATTCTAGTCTGCTTCCTATCGGAAGAATATTGTGAAACTTGAAAGGGTTCAGAAAAGATTTACAGGGATGTTGCCAGGGTTGGAGGATTTGAGCTATAGGGAGAAGCTGAATAGGCTGCAGCTGTTTTCGATGGAGCATCGGAGATTATGGGAGACATTAGAGAGGTTTATAAAATCATGAGGGGCATAGGATAGGGTAAATTGACTTTGTCTTTTCCCTGAATTGGGAGAATATAGAACTAGAGGGCATAGGTTTAGGGTGAGAGGGAAAAGATATAAAAGGGACCCAAGGAGCAACTTTTTCATGTAGTGGGCAGTGCATGTATGGAATGAGCTGCCAGAGGAAGTGGTGGAGGCTGGTACAATTACAGCATTTAAAAGGCATCTGGATGGGTATATGAATAGGAAGGGTTTAGAGGGATATAGGCCAAGTGCTAGCAAATGGGACTAGATTAGATTAGGATATCTAGTCAGCATGGACGTTTCGGACCGAAGGGTCTGTTTCCATGTTGTACATCTCTATGAGCCTGTGATAAATGCAAGTGTCTAATACACCTTTTTAAATCACCCTATCGAGCAATCCTACTACCTCCAGGGATCTGTGGACAAAAGTCCCAAAATCCCTCTGTTTCCTAGAGGTCTGCCATTCATTGAGTACTCCTTTCACAATATTGTAATGAAAAACCAGTAAAAGTTATGGACGATACCTACTGGTCTGAGTCATCTTATATACTTCAAAATAGAGCTCAGGTAATCGCAGTATCTCTAAGTATTACAGTAGTTTTTAAAGTTGTTTATAGCTCCTAGTTTAAATGTTCTTGTGGTAGATTACTCAGTTACCAGATGGCAGAGCCATGATACTTTCTGTGCAAAGCCATTACTGCATTTATATCTTCATTTTTAGCAATGTCAAGATCTCTCCAAGTTTGCATCCTGTTTTGCCAACAACACTTTTTACGAGTACTGGAGAATGTGTGAGGAAGACACTTGCAGATGTAACAAATCGACGTTTGCATGTTTAACTCTTGCAGAGGTGGTCCGGCAATGTAATAAAGATTTTCTTAGATCCAGCAGTGATTTAGAGACAACACCCAATTGCAGTAAGTTATCAATCCAATGAAATATGCTAATAAGAATACATGTCATGAAATTAGAGCCAGTCATTAAAATACTAGCGAATTTTGAGAAGATTTGCAGCTCAGGTTGAGGTTCTGGATATAAGTTTGCTCACTGAGCTGGAAGGTTCGTTTTCAGACGTTTCATCACCATACTAGGTAACATCTTAGTGAGCCTCCGAATGAAGTTAATGAGTTGCCACCAGGATTCATGAACATCAACTAGCCACAAAATGACAGGACCCACTCTCACTAGTATCCTTCCATACAAGATGAGGAAGGACACCACTTCGACTGGGACAACACATTGATCCTAGGACAAACCAAACATAGACATGCAAGAGAATTCCTAGGACTATGAAATTCCAACCAGAACTCTATCAACAAACATATTGACTTGGATCTCATTTACCACCCCTGAGAAAAAGAAGAGGAAATGACATCACCATAGGAAATGATGTTACCACAGGAAATGACATTACCAACCCGAGGAAACAAACATATACATAGGAAGTGGGCTACACCACCAGTATTTCATTCGGAGGCTCACTGAAGATGTTACCTAATACGGTGATGAAACATCTGAAAATGAACCTTACAGCTCTGCGAGCAGACCTTCATTCATTAAAATACTGTCGATTAATTAAACATCTGAAGCAAACCAGGTCATTTGTGTCTGCTTTTCATCGCATTAATGCCACCCAATGATGAAAATGGAATAAAAAAGACAAGAATTTTTTTTTATTTCAGAAGAGCCCACATGTCCTGCAGGTCAGATCTATAAGCAATGTGGAACGACTTGTGTTGCAACCTGCTCCAGTCCAAAACCTCAGCTCCAATGTGATCAATGTGTGAATACCTGCCAGTGTCCAGAGGGTAATCATGCTCATTCATTGAAAACTCATGTCATCTTTACTTAGACCGAAAGATTTTTTTTACATCAAATGTACATGGAAACAATCTACTGTAATTTATAAACTATTGTTAGCTTATCAAACATACAATTAGTTTATCTTTCATGCCATCATACTGTTTCCAAAGAGAACTTGTTTTTCAGTGTTCGCTAGATATAAGATCGACGAAAGGTTTAGTGAAGCTTTGACAGTAGCAGAATACTGAGGTGTGGAGGGGCTAAAAGGAAATTCTTTTGGAAATCAGAAAGCTCCTCCTACCCCAACTAAATAGAACCTGTTCCATATTATCTCGGTTAGTCTTCAAAGCCAAGGAGGGGGAGGGAAGAAGCAATTGTGGAACTACTGTCCCTATCCCGAACTAGGAGGCCTGTGTTCAAGTCCAACTTGCTTCAGAGTTGTGTAATTATATTGGGCAGTACAGTAGCTCATGGTGGGGGAATGGGAACAGCGCATAGTGGCTTAGTGGTTAGCACTGCTGCCTCACAGTGCCACGGACACAGGTTCGATTCCAGCCTTGGGCGACTGTTTATGTGGAGTTTGCACATTCTGCCCGTGTCTGCATGGGTTTCCTCCAGCTGTTCCGGTTTCCTCCCACCATTCAAAGATGTGCAGGTTAGGTGAATTGCCCAAAGTGTTAGATGCATTAGTCAGGAGTAAATGTAGAGTAATAAGGTAAGGGAATGTGTCTGGATGGGTTACTCTTCGGAGGGTTGGTAGGAACTTATTGGGCCAAGTGACCTGTTTCCACACTGTATGGAATTTATCTCCAAACAGGTTACTTAGGAAAATAGGTTCAAAGCCATATTGGGGGGGGGGGGGGGGGGGGGCAAGTACTTTTATTGCACTGTTGTAGTGTCCCTACCCCAGACCAGGAGACCCAGGTACAAGTCCTATCTGCTCCAGGGATGTGCAATAACATCTTCAAACAGGTTGTTTCGAAAACTAGGTTAAGTAAAAAAATCAAAGTCAAGGGGCTGTTGTGGTGCAATGGCAATATACATACCTTTGACCAAGGAGGTCTGGGTTCAAGTCCTACCTCTTCCAGAGGTGTGTAATAACATCTCAGCACAGGTTGATTAGAAAACAGTTTTAATTTAAAAAAAGGTCAATGTTGTCATGGGGTTCTGCATTGCAGTGGTAATGTCCTTACCTTTAACCCAGGAGGCCCAGGTTCAAGTCCCAATTGCTCCAGGCGTATGTCAATAACATCTCCAAATGGGTTGGTTAGGAAAATAATTCAAATACAGCAACTTTCTTTGAGGTCAAAAGAAATATTGTCAGGGGAGGACACAAACATGGAGTTCTCCAGTACTGATTTCCCCCAACGCATTGGTTCCCCCAGACATGTAATATGTGTGAAGATTGCACAATGGGTTGAGGCACTTCCGACTTCAGATCGGTGATTGTAAGTTCCCTAGGCTCCAAGCTTGGGAAGTATCTGTGTCAAGGTCCACATGGCTGACCTCATTGCAATCACTACATCCCTCTCCCTTTGAGTCCGAGGACATAGGCCAGTCCTTTTGAAGCAGGCAAAGTCAAGATTTTTGTACATAATATTTATAATTTTTATCCATAAAGGTACTGGTGGAACTTCCTGACGCTAAAGATAACCGCCAATCCTTCTTTATTTTTCTGGGTGTATTTACACACTGCATTAGCTTCAGTCCTGGATGCATACCTGCACTATGGCACGTTCCTTTCCATTGGGCCACATATGAGCTAATGCCAGCATATGATGTACAGGTTTGCATCTGATGTCATACGAGATCTTTCTCCAAGATCCTGGCTGGCAAGCCATTGTAGTTGCTGCCAATATGCAGACTTGAGACAGCTAAAATTTCCTACTAGATCTAATAGGCTAACTCATAGGCCAGTATCCAGAAGAGTGTATACCTTGGAAAGTCCACCTACAGCTGGTTTGGAATTGACAAATTGCTTGGCAGCATCCAAATCAGAACCAATGAAAATAAATGTCTGGTTAAATGTTCATCAGCTTCTAGTGGAGGTCAACACCGACACAGTTGCATAAATGATTGTAGAACCAGTTGTTCCAGGATTCTTCCAGGATTCCAGTCCTTAAATTTGCGCAAGACCTTGGCTAGTCTGAGAATCTATATCGGGCAACCTTTTCAGATTAAGGGTCTCTTATGAAAAGCAACTGGTTCAATTACCAGTGATTGTCCTAAAAGGCTCAGGCCCAAGCTTGATGGGGCAGAATTGATTGAAAAAGATTCACTGAGATTGGCTCAACATTTTTCAGTTCGAAAATGGCTGCCTGAGTGAAGTCTTAATTAAGTCCCAGGCAGTTTTTCAGGAGGGTCTGGGGCTATCAATGAAGCCAAGGCCATCTTGAATGTTGACAGGGAAGCAGTTCCATGATCCTGCAAGACTAGTCCAGTGCCATTTGCCTTACAGGCAAAAGTAAAGGCAGAAATCAGAAGGCTAGAAAGTGAGAGAATCATTAAACCAGTCCAGTTTGTGGAATAGGAAGCATCGATAGCACCAATTTGAAAGTCCGATGGGTTGGGTTCACCTTTGAGCGGATTTTAAACATATGGTAAACCACTTTTCACATTTGGATAAATACCCAGTCCCTCGAAGACTGGGTACGCAAAACTGGCAAGGGACTGTTCATCGTGAAGCTGGACATGAGCCACACTTACTTGCATTTGCAATTGGATGAGAATTCCCAGAAGTACACTACAATTAATACCCATAAGGGTTTGACCAATATATCAGACTGCCATTTGGGGTAATATCAGCCTCTTCAATTTTTCAGCAGATAGTGGAAAACACTTTGCAAGATCTATCCCAGGCCATTTACCTATATGAAGTTCTAATAACAGAAAAGATCAAAAAGGAGCACTTAGAGAATTTGGCATTTTTCCAAGGTGGGTGCACACAATAGAAGGAAACAATGCATGTCCCATGCATCCCAAATGACCAACTTAGGTTACCAAGTCAACAAGACCAGGTTACACTTGCTGGAAGATAAAGTGAGGGCAATCAGAGTGCCCTAGCTCCCACGTCTGTACTGGATCTTAGGCTTTTCCTAGGGCAGGTGAATTATTATGGACGATTCATATATAACGTGGCCATCATCCTGACACCTTTGCATCAAGTCCTAAAAAGTTGTAACTTTGGTCATCTTGGAAATGGTTAAGTAGCCAAGTCCTAGCTATCAGTGAAGTAAAGAAACAGCTATCATTCTCTAAGGTGTTGGCACACTATGATCCTTAAAAAAAAATCTGGCGGTGACGTGTGATGCCTCCCATATAGCATTGGGGTAGTATTAGCTCATAAGTGGCCCAATGGAGAGAAACACACAACAGTATATGCAGCCAGGACTTTGGCTAATGCAGACCTAAAATATCTCCATATAAAGAAGGAAGGATTGGTGGTTATATTTGGAGTTAGGAAGGTCCACCAATATCTTTATGGACAAAAAATGGGTGATAATCAAATACCACAAACCCCTGCTTTGTTTGCTTAAAAAGGACCATTTATATCTATGACCTCAGAATGGGAGGAATATAGTGACTGTAATGAGGTTAACCAGCTGGCCCACATAGAATATCAGTTCCCTGATTGGGGCTGTTAATTTGGTCCAATCAGAAAGCCCTGATTGACAAACAAAAAGGGGGGAGTAAAATAACCAGAAGATGTGAAGGGCAATGATCTTCTAAAGAAAAAAAAGGGGGGACGGTATTGTTGGAGATGCTGGCACTTTGAAAACTGGCTTTGAAGGAGGTAGTCAGGGACTCCTTATGTGTAAAGAAAGAGGGATTTGGTCATGGAATACCAGCCTCTGTGGAGTTATTTCACCTGGTATCTCAAAGAAAAGTAAAGAATGTTTTTTAAAGACCTTTTTACATGCAGTGTTAAAATTGTGGGATTGCTGCTGAAGGTTTCTTCATTTTGGATAAATGGCAGACAATCTTCCACAGTGCTATGAGAGACCTCTCCATGCTAATTAAGTGTATTTCCATTAACCCTGCAACGTTAAACAGCATGGACAATACTAGAGGGCATTGCTGAGCATTAATCATATTGTAAGGGATTTTGACCCCATAGAGATGATTTTAAACCTTTGGTCGTCACCTTTACCTTTAACCTCTGTAATTGCTGCATTATGGAAGTGTGACAAAAAGGTCATTTTCCCCGAAAGGGTATGAGAAAAGAGTCAGTGCTGAATCTGCTTTTAATTATGCTACTGTCCTGTACAAATCAACAATTGAATACATAGCAAGGAGCCAATACCTACTGCTTCTACAGTTGATCATGAACAAATGACACAAACTACAAATAATTTTAGAAATAGTGATTTGTGAAAATTTCTTATTTTCCTGATTGACTCAGCAGTGAAGCAAAACAAGCTATAGTAAAATAAACAAACACAGAATTCTGGAGAAACTCAGCAGGTCAGATAGTGTCTGTTGACAAACTTAAAAATCACATAACACCAGGTTATAGTCCAACAAGTGCATTTGGAAACATTAGCTTTCAGAGTGTTGCTGCTCCATCAGGTAATTGTGGAGTAGAACCATAAGACACAGAATTTGTAGCAAAAGACACTAACCACAACATAACTAGTATCTGTGGAGAGAGAATCGAAGTTAATATTTCAGGTGCAGTATGACTGTTCTTCAGAATGTTGTCAGACATGCTGAGTTTCTCCAACATTTTCTGTGATTATTACAGATTTCCAGCATCATCATTATTTTGCTTTAGTTGCAATGAAAGAATGTTAGAACAAACATATCACCAAAGAATGTTTCGGGTCTGGTGCACCTTCCGCAAAACTGAGGTGTTCTGATGAAGGGTCATCAGACCCAGAATGTTAACTCTGATTTCCCTCCACAGATGCTGCCAGACCTGCTAAGCTTTGTCAGCTACTTCTATTTATTTCTGATTTACAGCATCCGCAGTCCTTTTTTTTCAAATTAATGGTTTTATTGGATTAGTTGCAGCACAAAATCTATTTTTAGTTTTTTATATGAACACAGATACATACTTATAAATGTGTTTTGAATGTGTCTCAGGCACTGTCCTTGATAACATAAGGAAATCAAATAGCTGCATCCAGAAAGTGGATTGTCCTTGTGAATATGATGGGCAGATCTATGAGTCGGGAGAAAGAAGGCCAGCTTTCTGTCAGTTATGGTATGCTCTGCGTTATAGACCTCATATGTAGTATTTACATTAAAAACATTCAAATATTTTAGAACAAAATCTCAAATATGTCATTTTGTCTTTTCATTTTAGCACTTGTAAATCTGGAGCCTGGTCATGTATCCATCTGAATTGCTCTAGAAGATGTAAAATTGAAGCAACAACTTTCATCACAACATTTGATAATAATAATTATCGCATAACTGAAGATTGCTCATATTATGCTGTTTTTGTATGTTTCAAACTCATTTAAAACCATTTTCTAAGAAGCAAATTCAAAATTTGTGGTTCTAGGCATAATTGTATCCACCTGAATGATTTCTGATTTCTCCATTTCTTAATGTCCTTCCTACAGACAGAGAACTGGAACATCAAGGTAGACTTCCATAAATGTCAAGAGGCAAATCAACAGATATGTTTGAAACGTGTTACCCTAACTAAGAACCAGGTGAGAATTTGCATAGCAGTTCATTTTGTATACTTCAGTTCTGTCACTAAAATGATACATATCCAGTTTTCTTTCTTTTACAGACCTCATTTGTTTTCAACAGTGAAGGCAATGTTTATATTGATGGAAATCAGGTAGCAATTCCTCTAAAAGCAGGTAAAAAATGTTTTGTTCCATCCAAGTACATTATAGATAGTTACAACAGAGAAGTTGTTTAGTTAGCCATGGTGCTTTTGCCCAGCTGAAAAATAACCACATCCAGCTTTTATTTACATTCTTGTAGGTTGCAGCACCTAGCCAAGTACGGTTTAGATATGATGAAGATTTTTGCATTTACTACCCTCTCAGCACACCATGCTTCTGTAATTCTAATTGTTGGTTAGAATGCAAATTGTGTCAGGTTTGATCCAAAACCTCTCCCAATCTTTCTTAACAATTCAGTAAAGCAGAGACTATTTAATCAAATTATTAAATGTGAGTAAAGAAATACTTTTTCTTTGAATCAGGTGGAATAACAATTTTTTGGCAATCCTCAATGTTCATTCAAGTCGGAACAACATTCAGCCTGAAATTGCAAGTGCAGATATTTCCTGTTATGCAGCTGTACATCTCACTTTCTGAACATTTAAAAAACAGCACAAAAGGTACGTCTAAGGTGAATTTTTTAAAAAATGCATACTTAATAAAGCTACATGACATTCAAAACTACATCTTCCAGTGGATGTGCTTCAGTAATTATCCTGACATCACCAACTAGGAATGGAATCCATTAAAGTAGATTCCATAATATTGCAGGCAGTGGACAGAGCGTATTTAAAAAATAATTGACATTCATTTTTTTCCCCTCACCCACTCACCTTTTTCTTGTGGGTGGAGAGTATCTGTTTGGACTAGTAATGACAACCCATGTTACAACTCTGTAAGGACAGACTGAACAATGAATAACTGCAAAAGTAGCTGTCAGTAGATTTGGCCTAAATCAGAAAGTGTCACCTGTTTTTGGCAAACCCACACATCCCTACCAAAAAAGGGATAAGAAAGGAGCACAAACAATGGCATACAAACCTTTGAGGAAGGAGATGACTGGAAAGCAGTCTTTGTATATGAGCTAACTAAAACAGACAAAATGGCAAAAATCAGCAAAAGCTCCAAGCAGGAAAAACATTTTGAACAAAATGACAAATTCATTATCCACATATAAAAGGTAAACATTAAAGCATAATGTGAGTGATTGTCTAACAAATATCCATCTCAATTAAGGAAATCTGCCCTTCCATTGGAGAAGAGATTCCAATCCCATGAGGCATAGATCTGGGTCAGTTATAAAAGTTCTGTAAATTTACCAGTGTAGAGAAATTTAGCATAGTGGGTGTTGTTTACACTGCAGAGTTTTTAAAAAAAATAAATTTATCACAAGCTTTCATTCAGCAATAATCAGACTTCAAATATCTGCATTTAAGGCCAAACCTATCAGGATTTAAATAAGATGACTTAAAGGAGAATTGTGGCTGTTAGCACTCAGTCCACACTCTGCAGCATGTGTTGCTGCTTCAGAGATTGCACCCGCAAAATCATAAACCACACTTTGGAATGCCCTGGTGTAATCCTTGACCCTTTATGAGAAAAAGCACAAGAGATCCCTGGGTGTATTTGTACAAGTTGGCTATGTAGTACAAAAAAAGTGCTTGTGGTATTTTGTATATGTGAACCCAATGTTACACAAGCATGCTTGTCTCATGTAACATACTTAGAAAACAGAATTAAAATCAGAGTAAAATAGTAGTATATTTAATAATGCTATACTGACTATTAGCTCCTATGTAATGGTTCTGGTACAAAGTATATCAATTTGAATAGCAATACTTATAATTGCTTTCACAATCAGTAAAGTTACATGAAAACATAAGATACATAATTGCAAAAGAGATCACTGTGAATAAAATTATGGAAATCACTCTTACTCTAATTGTACATTTAGAAGGCATCTGGTTGGGTATATAAATAGGAAGGGTTTGGAGAGATATGAGCCAAGTGCTGGCAAATGGGACTAGGTTAGGTTCGGATATCTGATCGGGCATGGACTAGTTGGACCGAAGGGTCTGCTTCCATACTGTACAACTCCATGACACTATGCCTCTGCTTGAAATAATATGGGCAACATTAACTCAGAACCTGAATAGCTTATCTACACCCCTTAATGAAATGCACTATTAGACCATCCTTTAACCAACAAGAAGTTATACCTGAAGTAACTGTTCTCTTCTAATGATCTTTGTTGATTCTTTTTGTTCATCAGGTTTATGTGGCACCTTCAATGATGATGCAACGGATGACTTTCTATCTCAAAAGGGGATTGTGGAGAGCACACCAATTACGTTTGCTGATTCCTGGACGGTTGAAGACAATTGCCAAGTTGCAGAACAACCTCCTTCTTGTCTTAGTTCTGAAACAGGTATGCTTTTTTCTTTCAGAAAATACTTTGTATTTCCATTTACAAGACCATAATTATGATTACAATTAATTTATATAGAGGCGTGCTCAGAAAACATAAAGACATTAAAGTGTCAGTTCGTTTTATTGGCTAAATCAGTCAAACCAGATCATGACAATCAATATGTAAGTTTCATTCAGAATGAATCAAAATTCTGCAATGTTTCCAACTGGATCAAAAATTATTTCAATTTAAACTGATCCAGCCCGAAGACCTGACCTCTCAGATGACACTCATTAAATGCATTGATGACTATTTCAAATTTAAAATCTTGAATTAAATGAAAACATGAAGTTTAAAATACTATGCTCTTAGTGTTATGCCATTTTGCCAATGTTTAACAATCAAATTGCTCATGTAAGCACTTGGATTAAATTTCCCCATCTAGCCATTTGTTTGAGAATCAATAAACTATATTACTCAATGTTTTTTCGAAAAATTTTGCCCAACTTACTGAGACAATATGAGTCCTGTTTTTTTAAGACTGTGCCAGGTTTTTTTTATGTTAGACTACCCCAGTTTATGTAAAGTCCCTGAATTTCTGCATACCCAATAGTACTCTAGTAGGCTAGATCAGCAAGGAGTATGGAAGGAGAAAGGAAAACTAGTTAACACCCAAATACACCAGTTCACAGTGAAAGCCAGGAATTCCTCAGTGGAATGAAGCTCCCTTACTAGGTCTTCCTTCAACCTCAGCCTCTGTGCAATTGTGTAACCTGCATACAGGCCTGCACAGTGGGGAATGATTACATTATGTGGAGCTTGTCCTGCAATGAGACAAACACGTCTCGTTAGACATTTCAGTTCTACTTGGAACTTGATGTTAAGAAAAGGTTCCCTTCCTGGAAACTCAGCAAATGGTTTTCTGGTACGGTTTTTCCTGACTCGCTGCCCTTGTGGCATATTGTTAATAACCAGCCATAGTGATATTGGTGCTTACCACTTCTACCTCCATGAGATGACCTTGACGTATCCCAGTTGCTTGCCGCACCACACACATCCACGAGTGCAATCAACTGTCAAGACCCAAGAATTTATTAATTGTCAAAAATCAACTTGCTAATGTTGACCTACAAATTTCTAATTTTTTAAATCATATGTTACTGTTTCATATGCAATATCTGAGAGGGAATGACACTGATTCCATTATTGTTGTTTTGAGAAAATTTGACACTGCTTATGAACATTTGTGACCACTTTACAAAATATCTTTTAATCAAGTACTTTGTTTTCTTACAATTAAAGATTTTTAAAAATTTATTTCAGATATATATATAAAAGATTACTGTGACTCCATAAAAGATCCAAAAGGTTCTTTCTCTGTGTGCCACTCTTCAGTCAGCTATGAGTCATATTATGCAGTAAGTAATCATTGGGAGTTGATGTTACGAGTCAAGATGTTTCATTTTTAATATGAAGTCAAATTTGTCAAAGTAAGAATGCCATGGTGCTTTCCCCCAGGGTTAGTTGAGTTTATCCATTGAGTAATCGAGCCATAGGCAACAGAAAGATACCATAAGCAATGCACATTCTGCATAGAGTTAAGCTGATTTTAAACAGGGTGATATTGCTTTTACTATCAGGTCAGGAAGGGTCATTTGACTACCCTCTTTCACTCTCCTTTGACAATTCAGTAGTATTTAAATGCGCACAAAACTATTATAAAAGAGACAGACAGGTTACTCTTGAATTTTAACAAAGAAAGGAGTCAACTGTTCTTAATTTTGTTTAGTTAAAATAATAGCATACATAATCCCTATGACTTTGTGTCTCATATTTAAACACACACAGTTTGGTGTTCCTGATGCTTTCCCTCAGCAATATAATAATGTAAGCAGTCGATTTTTCTGGAGATAATGGTGCGGTTTTAGTTCAGCCAAGAAGTCTTTGTCTACAGAGGTAGGGTTGCAAAGCATGCAACTTAGGTAGGGGAGAGAGCGAGCGAGAGAGAGACAAAGAGAGACAGAGAGAGAGATAATCATGCAAATCATATAGTCATCTTTGGATATGAGTTGGAGGTATGCTGTAGTATCTGTTTTAAATGTTCGATATGGATTCTCGCTGATAGATTAAAAATCATTATTTTGTATAAAATATGTTTTTATTGAACAATGACTTGAGATTTTCTCCAGTATCTCCAATTTAAGGAGAGGAAATTTAACCGTGATTAGTTCTGTGGATTGTATAAGGTTGTATTACTTGACTCTACATGGCAGAGATGTGTTTAATATATTAGATATATTGTCACAATTCATTTTACCTTGCTACAAAATATTACTACTTTAATTTTCACATTTTATTTACTTAGATGTGTGTAGCTGCCAGGTGTGCCTGTGAGAACACCAACGACTGCCGTTGTGCCGGACTGGGAGCGTATGTTCATGAGTGTGCAGTTCATGGTGTCATTGTGAGAAACTGGATGGAAGGCAGTTGCAGTACGTTTCAATGTTGTTCATCTTTTAGGAGAATAGAATCAGAGTTAAAGGAGCAGACATTCCTCTGACTCACTCAGCCGGTTACCACTTTAAGAAGGATCTATGTTTATGAAAGGGCAACCAAGTTTCAATAAAGCAGTGCAAAATCAGAATGACTGCAGCTTGGGCATTCACTAGGAAGGAGGGAGCAGGGTTGAGAGTGTGGTGCTGGAAATACGCAGCAGGTCAGGAGCATCCAAGGAGCAGGAGAATCAATATTTTGGCAATAAGCCCTACATCAGGACTGAGGGGAGGGGGGAGCAGGGATCATGTAAGGAAGGTACAGCTCCTGACAGCCACTGGAGGCAGAAGTCAGTCCAAGTTCAGCTACTGAAATCTGAGACACTTTTCTGTTGCCTCCAATCATGTAGGTTTTCCTAGGCCCAGTGATCTCTACACATTTCCTGTCGTCCCCCTTTTGCAACCTCCCTCCTTCCTTTGATCTGGTCAGTAGGTACCAGTCCAAATCACTGGGAATGCAGGATATAGGAATTGCTCCAACTCCAGGAAGTGCCATTTCACCATTCTAATCACTTCTTAACTATTTGTCCTCTGTTGGCTATCTTCTTCCTTCCACACAAACCACACTCTTCAGTGCACTGGTGCACTGACCATTAGTTATCCCTCAATCGAGATCACCAAGATAGAGGAACCATTCATTCATCTTATTGTTCTTGGTCGAATCAGCATTATACAAATTGACAATCTATAGTGATTAGATTACAAAAGTAATTGATTGGCTACAAAGTGCAGTGAGGCATCTGGATGTCACAAGATTTGCTTCATAATTCCAAATTCTTTCCCTTTTTCTGGAAAGCTGAGTGTCAGGCATCACAAAATGTCTCATGGTCAATGTGTCAAGCTATCTTCAAGTGGCATACTCATGATATCATTGGGAATCGGTTCAGCTCAGTTGGCTGGATTGTTGGGTTTGCAGAGCAGTATGATGCTAACTACGTGTGATTTCAATTCCCATCACCAGTTTGAGGTTACCATGAAGGAGTCTTCTTCTCAGCCTCTTCCCTCATCTGAGGGCTCATGGCCCTCAGGTTAAATCACCACCAGTCACTTCTCTCATATGAGAGAGCAATCCATATGGTCTGGTAAGACTACAAGTAGCTCCTCAGTAGTAATCTCATAGCTTAATGTTAACCTGACACTGACATGAATGTAATTTTGTATATATTAGTAAGCTGTAACAAATATATATTGGATTCTTTATTACCATGTTGTCTACAACTCTTTTTTTAACATTATGAGGGATAATATAAGCATTGTTGCTTGGTAAAACAACAACAGGCACAACCCACATCAGTAAACCCAGTCAGTCCCTTTGATTTGATCCCTAAATTCTAAACAAGAATGAATGCCAATCTAAAGCAAGATCGCGTGAGCAATGTCACAACTTCAGATTGCTCTTATACCTCATTATATGGAAATAAGTCTCTACTAAAATGTGTTCTGGTTCAAAAGCCATGCAATTTCTCATTTGCTGTGTTATTATTTCAATTTATTCCAAGAATTCTGTGCGCAATCATTAATACAGTTAAAAATCACACAACACCAGGTTGACAACGACCTGATGAAGGAGCAGCAGTCTGAAAGCTAGTGCTTCCAAATAAATCTGTTGGACTATAACCTGGTGTTGTGTAGTTTTTAACTTTGTACACCCCAGTCCAACACCAGCAGCTCCACTTCATCAACAAAGGTAAAGCACAAGGCAAATTTTGAAATAAACATTTTCAATTATTCAAATCTTACAGATGACTAAGTACAACAATTTCAAGGATTGTAAACTAATTACCATCTGTGCATCAAAGAAAAGATGTTATGATCATGAATCCTTACTCCTTTATCACAAGTGTCCACCATTAAAGATCTATACTTTATGATTCTAAGACTATGTATATTACCCAGAATGAGTACATAAGCCATATGTAGTGCAAGCACATGGAAATAGACTCATGGGATATAGGCATCACAAGGAAGGCCAACATTTATTGTCCATCCCCAACTGCCCCTGTGTTGTGGACAACTAAATTTCTTGAGCACAACTAAATTTATTCAGCCATTTCAGGCACAGTTAGCAGTCATGCAGATTCATGCAAATTGGGAGCAATATCTAGGTCAGGCTGATTAAAGATGGCAGATTTTCAGAGTGAACCAGATGTGTTTTTAACATGATCTAGTAGTTTGATGGTCTACTGTTGCTAATGCTAGCTTTTTAATCCAAATGTATTTGAAACAAATGGTAACATGGAATGCCAGCAATCAAAACAGCAAGGCAAAATTGAGATACTAGCTGGTCAAAACTAGGATCATCTGTAATTGGCACATTGTTTCACAAACTTACAGGAGTTAAAGGTATGATTGAGGGAAGGAAAAACAATTATTGATAGGGTTGAATTTAAAGCAAAATAAACTTCTGGGAGGAGATAAATTTTAGGATTGTGTGGCTTCAACACTTATTTTGCTGTATTCTATTATTTATCTATTCTCATGACATTTAGGACCATTTAAGGTGAAATATGTTTATTGAGATTGAGGGGCATCATACATTTTAGTATAATCTATGGTGTTTCTCTATTTTATTATAACTTATGTTGTTTCTCCATCCAGTTAAGCCATGTCCCAAAACTCAGGTGTTTGAGAATGACATGAGGACCTGTAACCGTACCTGTCGATCATTATCCCATTACGATTATACCTGTGATGTTAAAGATACACCAGTTTATGGCTGTGGCTGTCCTGAGGGGAAGTACATGGATAATTCTGGAGAATGTATTGATAAAGTAGACTGCTCCTGTTACATGGGTGAAACAGTTATCGAAAAAGGACAAAGCGTGACTCTGAATGATCAAACCTGGTAAGTACCTCTACTGTATCTTACAATGCTGTCATTTCCAGTTATGACGACTGGTCAACAATTAAACAAGAAAAATGACAAATACCCCCAACTCTTCACAAATAGGGAAATTCCATCAATTTGATTCCGTCCATGTGATAATCGTTGTACGCACTGAATACTAAAAAATCTTTGGTCCTGACAATATTCTGGATATAGTACTGAAGAATTGTGCTTCAGAACTCACTGCACTTCTCAGCAAACTATTCCAGTATAACTATAATACAGGCATCTATGTACCAATTTGGAAAATTACCCAGGTTGATCACATGCACAATGAGAACTCCTAAGGGTAGAATTCTTGGCTAAATTATATTCATTTGCTTCAGCAATGACCTTCCTACCATCATGAGGATGTTTCCTATTGATTCCGCAATGTTTAGCACTATGTCCGCCTTCAGTGACTAAACCAGTTTGTGTCCATATGCAGCCATCCCTAGATAACATATAGGTCTGGGCTGATAGATGGCAAGTAATATTTGTACCACATAAGTGTCAGGCAATGACTGTCTCCAACTAGCTAGAGTCTAACCATCTCCCCTTGTAATCCAATGACACTATCATCCATGAATAGCCCAACAATTAACAGCCTGGAGGTTACTGTTAACTAAAAACAGAAATGGACAAACTATGTAAGTACTCTAGCTATAAGTGAAGATCAGAGATGAAGAATTCTGTGGTGGGCCTACTGACAGCATATGGAGCAGCCTGCCTTCTCCAGGTCCGTTTGCAATGGAGAATCAATGCTGACCATGAATTGATACATTATTTGAAAAAGTGAATAAAATAAAACAGATAAAATGTGTGTAAAAATATAACTTTGTTGTGCAATTCAGCTTTTGTGAAAATGGCAAGCTTCTGTGCTCGACGGATCCTACAACCACCACTCCAGGTGAGCGATTACTTATATATTTCCAGTGTCAGAAAGATGAATCTACGTTAACTTTGAATTAAACTGGGCCTTCATTTCTAAACAAAGATTTGGAATTTTTCTTTTCTAGTATGTCAGAATGACAAAGTATATTTTGACTGCAGCAGTGTGGATACATTTTGTGCAAAGACATGTAGAAGACGTAATAAACAATGTGTAAGTAACATTCATCTGTTCAACATCATCTTTCACGCTTACTTGCAATTTTTTTAATGTACAGTTACTCCAAAATGTTAATATCAAACACAAAAAATTCCTTAAATATCTTCCATTACAAAATGCTTTCTTATACCGTAAATTTAAGTGCAATATCAATTATTATTTGCATCATTGATGGTCTAAATGCGCAATATATAGATTGTGAAGGAAGCTGTTCTACCAATCTTATAATAATTAATCGCTGAATAAGGATTGCTGTTTAAAACCAAAGACTTGAGATTTTGCAAATTTACATTGGTTAGACTGTATCTCTATATATGGAGTGGGTTTTATATATAGTTGAAAGGAATAGTAATGATACTATGACTTTAAGAAGTACATTTTGTCCTTTTTTTTAATGAAAGAGTTTGAGACAGAGGTGTAGAGCAGCATGCACCAAAACCAATAAAGTAATCAGCTCGTCAGGCCTTTTTCTTTTTAAAGTTAGAATAATATAAGCAGCCTGAATGGGTGAGGTAAGCCTCCCACAGAGGCTTTTTAGCTTTAGCCTACAGTCTCAGTTGCTGAAGTCTTGAAGCTAAGTGTGGAAGCTTTTATTCCTCTCTCTGTTACGCCTAAAAGCTGGGGTGGTCTTCCTGCTGCTACTTTTATATGTGAAAAAATCTATTTTACTGAATTCCAATTGCCAAGATGTGTTTATGGGATGTTACTATATTGGAACAGTTAATTAGTAGTAGCTAATATGTCTCTTATTTTGTTACATGTTACAGTCTAACCAATTCTTTTTGTTTCTTTTTAATTTGTTTGCATTTTAATTATAATGTATGAATAAAGTGAGCGTTGTTTCAAGCCTGATAGTTTAATCAATCGAATTGCATCCGGAACACAATGCCTTACCGTTAAAATTTTTAAGAAGTTAGGCTCTAGCCTATCTTCTGAGTATATTTTGCTGAGGTTTGGTCTTGTCCATAACATAATTAATTTCTTTTTTTGACAGAACTCCAACAGTTACTGTGTCCCAGGCTGTGTCTGCCCTAGTCATCTTGTGGCAGATGACAATGGAAGATGTATTCTTCCTGAGAAATGTCCTTGCTCATTTGGAGGAGAAACCTATACTTCAGGAAGCACCATCCAAAAGGATTGTAATAACTGGTGAGATTCAACAACTGGAAGTACACAAAACTAGCATTACTAAACAAATGAAGTGCTCGTGTTTTTGCATGATATTGCATGATACTCTTAAATAGAACTTGCAGTGCAAACACAAAACAGTTAGTCCCCCTGGTATACGTGAGGCCATACTTTTAATTTATGGGTTGGGAGCACAGAGAGAGTCATTCGTTGACCATTCAAATCTGACCTGGAAAATACCAGCGTAGAAGATCGGATATTCAGTTTGAGTTTGTAGGGTTCTTTGGCTATAAGACAGTGCTGAGTGCAAGGCCTGCCTCTGTGTGCTGGCATGATACTGCAGTTTCAACGAGAATGAACACATCCCTCAGTAGTCACCCCTCACACTGCAATCTATTCATGACAATGTATGCCACTTCAAATGCTCCATACTACCAAATGCATGCTCTTCAGCCATAGCCCTTCAGATCCTTGCGCCTACCACCCTTTCTAACCTCTTTGCTTACCTGTGCTCCTATACGCACTACCTTGGCTCTGTATGACCCCTATGACAACTTTGTGCCATCTCATGATAAAATTTGACCCAACCACCCTTGACAATTTTATAGATCTTTGATATTTCAATGGGTTTATGTAATTCCTGACCCTCCCTCAGTCATTCCCCACTCAGGACGCATGGCTCTCTTTCTAAGGGTAAGTGACCACATCACCCTCACTCCCACCATCACCTCCCCCCTACCCACCCACCCCTCCATTTCAGAGAATCCCGAGAGCGTATCCATAAGTTCTTCCAATCACCTCTGACTCTCCAAAATAAATTTGCTGAACTCGACCTGTTTTCACCTGGTCCTCCCTGCACACTGTGGGTTCCAGAAAGTTGGGATACCTAATTCTTCAGCTATGTCTGTGAGCCATGCATGTGTGACCATCCCCAAATCCATCCCTCTGAAAATCTGATGTGACATATTCGGGTGCCGGGCTTCTGACTTTCAGGGATTTTCACCAGGATACACGGGTTCTGGTTGCAGGGAATATCTAGGCCTTAGTAGTTACCTATCCCCCATCTGACCTCATCTTATCCTATTCTTACATTGCCATATCCATTGTTCTTCTTATCAGCATCTGTGTTATTTCTGTAAGTCACTCTGTGTTAAAGAAAGTTTCAAAATTTACCACATTGTGAATAACAATGTTTTTCTTGTATTTCCTGTTGGATTGATGACAGGATTGATGAGAGATTACAGGGTTTCATCCCAGATACTGACTCCCCACAGATGGAATCATTCTTCCTAATTTTAAAAATCTCAGTTGGACCACCATCAGACTTTTCACTTTTCTAGAGGCAAAAGAGGTCAACTATTCAGTTGCCTCTCATTTTAATCTCTCAGTTCTGATTATCAGCCATATAGGTTTGGTTTGCATATTTCTTACTGCAACTCCTCATGCTAAACTCCCGCTTTTTCCCCATATCCTTCCATACCATTTCTATCCAAATAGTCACCCAATGCCCTCTTGATTGCCTCAATTGAAATTGCCTCCACCACAATTCCAGGCAGTGCATTCGATACCATAACGATTTACCGCGTGAAAGAGTTTTTATTCCTCTAATCACACTTGTTTGGTTTGTATATCATTTTAAAATCTATGCCTTATCTTTCTGTTTTCTTTTACAAGCAGAAACAACTTCTCCCTGTCTATTGCATCCTGCTCACTCACGCTTTTGAAAACCTCCATCAATTCTCCTCTTAACCTTTGTTTCTCCAAGGACAAAAGTCCCAAAGTCTTCAGTCACTCCTCAGAACTGAGATCAGAACCTGAAGCTGTTCTCTTTTATATTGTAGCACATGCAAGGCAGGATACTGGGAGTGCACCAACAATCCATGTCCAAAGGACTGCCTCGTTCATGGAGAAGGCCACTATGTAACCTTTGATGGAAAAAGATACCTCTATGATGGCAACTGTGAATATGTTTTGGTTGAGGTATGTTCCGGTAGGAATGAGGTGCATTAGTCCTTGCAGAGCTGACAACCAGATCAGGCAAATTGCCAGGAAACCAATTGCTCTGTAAGGTTTAGTATTACACTAGATGAATACATTTCTACACTAGCCATTTGAGGCATCCTTTTAGTCCAAGGATATAACAGCGTAAAGGATTTAAGTCCATTGCTTAGAGCATTACAGGTAATTTTATTATTATTAGTTGGCTTACTTTAACCATGACAAAAATATAAAAGGTAGATACAGACTTTTGTTGTAATCATTCATTCATCGGACCTGGGCAGCGCCAGCAAGACCTGCAATTATTGCCTATCACCAATTGCAATGGTGGTGGTGAGCTGCTTTTTGAATTGCTGCTGTCCATTTGGCATAGGTACATCCACAGTGCATTTGGGAAGGAGGAGTTGAAGGTATTGTGAAATAGTTCGAAGTCAGGGCACTTTGATTTGATTTGAAGGGGAATTTGAAGGGGTGGTGTTCCCACATACCTGCTGCCTTTGTCCTTCTTGATATTTGTGACTATTGAGTGTTAATGATGGAGGAAGAGAGTATTTAAGGTGATAGATGAGATGCCAGTCAAGTGGACTGCTTTGCCCTCAATTGTGCTGTGCTTCTTGCATATTATTGGAGCAACACTCATCCAGGCAAGTGGACATTCATAGGCTCATAGAGACCCTTCAGTCCATTATGTCTGTGTCTCTCACCAAACATCCATCTATTCTAATCCCTATACTGGCATTTGACTCCTCTCTGCAGCCAGAGAGGATTTGAAAACTAATGTCAGATTCACTGAAATTTCTTCCCTTGTCTCCCACAGCAACCTGGGATACATCTCATCTGGACCTCAGGATTCATTCACTTTCAAATCTGTTAAAATCATTAATGCCTCCCCTCTCTCAATGCTAATTTGTTTAGGTATCTGACAGTCCCTCTGCCTAATTTCAAGATCTACATCATACTCCTCTACATTGAATACAGATGCAAAGTAATCCTTAAAGATCTTGCTATGAACTTTGGTTCCACACACTGATGGACAGTACACCTTCACGCTTTTGTCTTGTCCATTCCAAATACTGGACTAAATCTGGGGAATCAGGAGGTGTGTTATCCATTGTAAAATTCCCAGCCTCTGGTGTGCACTTGTCATCACAAGATTTATGTGGCTGGTCCAGTTAACTGATTTCTACAGGTTGCCTTCTGTGGGGACTTCAACATCACATGCTGTAAAGAAATTATTGCAGTAACCTCTGGATTTCTGCATTTTAACTCCAAATGTGCTGACTCCAGATAGCGCAGTTGGTTTGATATTTATACAGATACTGACACTACCATTGTTACCGCCATTACAGTCAGAAATCACAGACCATAGCTATTGTGCTATTGTAAACAACCAACAACGAATTTTAAATACTTACAGAATCCATATTGTGTGGTAAAATATTTGATCGTATTCTCAAATGTTGGAAAAGACATTCTTTTGAATTCTCTCCTTGAACCTGGGACATAACATGAATTTATTTTGTCCCTGATTTTGTGCATAGCCATTTTATAAAGTTTCAAGGCATCTAAACTGTATTGTAATGACTAATTCATCTTCACTTGAAGTTATTTATTTGTATTTGCATTTAACCTCTAGTAGATCACAGTAATTGTACATGATGGAAGAGAAGACATCTTAATTTTGTACAAATAGGTTATATTTGTGTTTTATTTTCATTTAGCCGGTAACTTCAATGATTGTGAATATGAAAATATTGATGATGATTGTAGTGTCAACTATTCTTGTATGGTTTTAACATCCACGTTACTGAATGAATTTGATTGTTAAATGATGTTAGAGTGCCAGCACACATATTCCATTCCTGATTTGTTTCAGGATCAATGCAGTCAAGAAAATGGCACCTTTCAAATCCTGGTGGAGAGTGTCCCATGTTGTGAAAATGGAGTGATATGCTCGAGAATTATCAGAATTTTTACTGAGGTATCTGTTTTCAGTTCATAACTAGGTTGAAGTGCCTAGGTCATTCAAAATCTTGAATAAGGTGGGGATTAAAAGGATGCTTTCTCTTTTGGGTGAGTGCAGAACAGAGGGCACTTTTTTAATAAAATTGGATGCTGCCTTTTTAGGACAGAGATGGATTTTCTACTCTCAAAGTGTTGTATAACTTTGGAACTCATTTTCTCATGAGGTGGCAGAGGCAGGGTCATTGGATGTTTTTGGCAAAAGTAAATAGATTCTTGTTAGGCAAGGTAAGATTGGGAACATGGAAGTTTAAAAGCAAGCATCAGTCACAATCTAATTGAATACTAAAAAGGAATCGGGGCTAAATGGGTTACTTCTGCTCTGGATTTGTATATTCATCAATCTGCAACCATTAATATGTTCTAATTGACGTTGTATGATAATAGGAGAAAGTGAGGACTGCAGATGCTGGAGATCAGAGTTGAAAAGTGTGGCACTCAAGCATCCGAGGAGCGGAAGAATCAACGTTTTGGGCATAAGCCCTGATGAAGGCCCAAAACATCAACTCTCCTCCTCCTCAGATGTTGCCTGACCTGCTGTGCTTTTCCAGTGCCACACTTTTTGACATTGTATGATACTATTTGAATTTATTTCTAAACAGTTTACTGTGATTATACATTCTCTTATAAATATTCTAAATCATTGGGATTTCTTCAGGCTAAAGAATTCAAACTACATGATGGCCGAATGACAAGAATTGAAAAATCTTTTGGTCAAACCCAATGCACAGATAATTCCTATTCACTTCACACAGTTGGACTCTATTTAATCATTAAATTTTCCAATGGGATCACTGTGATATGGGACAAACGAACAAGAGTTTCAATCACATTAGATCCAAGATGGAAGGTAAGCACATGTTTCAAATATTAATATTTCCTCATTTGGATTATTTCTTTAGTGTAGAAATTAATACAGAGAAGCAAAGATTGTAGGTATTAAGGACTTATTTGTTTGCAAACACTAATGTGGTTTGTCCCCTGTTCAGTACAATAGTACTTCAGTTCATTATTGATGAAGATGATGAAGAATGTTTAACTCAGTGTGGGGCTGATTTAAAGAAAAATAAAAAATTCTAATTAACTTGTTTTTCTTTGGAATGTGATGTTGAATTGTAACTGGCATCATTAAATATGTTAAAATAAAGCTAATCTACCAGTAAATGTGTATCAAAGCTTTTTATCGATTCTAGCAAAACATGGGAGTTATGATAGTGTTTTTGGATAGTTGAAGGAGGAACATTTGAACATTATGTAATTGGTTACTCTTTCAATGTATTTTCCCTGGTGTAGCTTTAGACCATGTAGATAGTCATTGCCATGAGCATTCCTGTTGCCGGTCAGTATGTTTGATTCTAACTACATACAACCAATCATCATTCCCAACCTTGTGGCTGGTTGGTTGAAAGAACATAAAGGCAAATGTTCCACCTTTGTACTCTGGCTCAAGGTATTGCATGCAAGGATCTGGTGGCTGAGAATGGAAGAGTGTGCTGTTAACTGTTTTGAGGCTCATCCTATTATTCAAGCCAGTGTTGGAACTGAACAATTTCCTGCTGCTGCTACTCACTCCCTTTGAACTAGAAAGTATCAACTGTTGGTTGGATGCCCAACATTTGTTGGTGACATTTGACCCAGTCTCAAAATGCCCTTGGATTGGAACCAGTGGGTATAGGGAGCTGCTGTGCTGCAGTTTTCATATACATCTTAACATTGACTTATAAGTTGCCGCATTCCATTCAATGCCTTAAATTTCTCAGCATCATCATGATCTGGATTGAAACATATGTTTTACGATGTATTAATATTTGAGTACACACTTGTTTCAGAACAAAGTATGTGGTCTGTGTGGAAACTTCAATGGCGATATCGCAGATGATTTAACAACACAAGGAAACTGTTTAGTGACAAGCACGTTGGAGTTTGGAAACAGCTGGAAGTCCTCAGTGTTCTGTTCCAATGTAATGAATCAAACATTCCCGTGTGAAAGAAATCCCTACTGTTCAGCATGGGCTCAAAGGAAGTGTAGCATTATCAAGACTACTGTCTTTCAAAGCTGCCACAGCAAGGTAAAATTATTGTCAAGCATGTTATTTGATGTAACTGGTAAGTGGAATGAATCCCCTTTCATGGTATGTATTTCTGACTCTGTCTATATTGATCTTATCAGGTTGACCCAACTCCATTCTATGATACCTGTGTCCAGGAGACTTGTTCCTGTGACTTGGAAGGGAGGTATCTGAGTTTCTGTACATCTATAGCAGTGTATGCAGAAGCCTGTAATAAAGCTGGTGTTTGTATTGACTGGAGAACCCCAGACTTGTGCCGTAAGTATTTTCATTATTAGGAAATGATGAATGTATTCCCAATTCTATACTGACATATATTTAGCTAATTGTGGTTTTGAAGGATGCAGTTTGAAAAAAAAAGGACTTTGTCAGCAAAAGAAGAAATAGGATATACTTTTGGCAAAAGCAAAGATTGAGATTGAGATAGATAAGACTCAAGGTGGCCATGAGATATGTACAGAAGAACCTCGATTATCCAAATGAGATTGGTCGGGAGTATTTTGTTCAAATAACTGCTTGTTTGGATAACTGACCTATTCATAAAGAAAGGAAGCATTTACGGGACCTTGAGATCTTGTTCAGATAAGCTGAAATTCGGACAATTGATGTTCGGATAACCGAGGTTGTTCTGTCTAGAGCAGTGTTTGAAAGTTATTTGTGGATTGTTGGGAAAACCCGCCTGGTTCACTGATGTCCTTCAGGGAGGGAGGCTGCCATTCTTATCTGCTCTGGCCTATATGTGACTCCAGACCCAAGCTGCCTTCTGGGAAATTAGAGTTGGGCAAGAAATGCTGCCTAGTCAGTGACTCACTCATCCTGTGAATGAATAAAGAAAAATTAGTGCAAGAAAGGTAACAGTGCTGGATTGATCATAATGTTAAGGGGGAGGTGGGGGTTTATGATCTTGGTGATGGATGATACCTTTTGAGAAGTTGAAAGCTGACACCTTCTGGTGGACAGATGGGGGAGCAGAATGAGATCCAATGGAAGTGGAAGAATTAGGTTCTGAAGGTGATGAGGAAATCAGAGAATTCAAGAGGGTGCCACTGCTTTACGAGATTAAGGGCCTCTGACCATCGGGGCTCCTCTGGGAGACACCTGACTCCAGGATGCAAGTCTGAAGGCGCGAACCTCCAGAATCCACTGTCCTCACCTTGAGTCAGGCGTCAGGACTCAGCTGTTAAAGTTCAAAACCTGCAGGACTGAGAGGCTGGCAGCCTTGTGAGAAAACATGGCATTCCATCTTCTTGAATAGGGGGTGAGAGGCCAGTTTTGGTTGATAGACAGAGTTCTGACACTTTAACATACCTCTTGTCAGACTCAAACCCACCTATCTCTTGCAGCTAAAATTTAGCCCTGCTGTTCAGATACGGGGGCCAATGTTGGGAAGGATGCAGTAAACCTTGGCGAGGTTCATGGAACAAAGGATGGTACATTGCCCAGACACTAGGTTATTTTAGGAATGATTCAATCATGGCACTCAAGAGAATCGATGAGGGAGGTCAGAAATGATGCTTCTTGTTCAGAAATTTGGAATGAAACAGAAGAAAAATTAAAACTGACTTAGGCTAAGTGAACGCAAAAAAGTTTCTTCTCTCAGGGTTTTGAGAATATGGAAGGTACTATCCCAGAAGGTTATATTTTTAAGATCAATTAAGGATTTTAAAAGGGAGAGAAATACTTAAAGTATATAAAAGATGAAGATAAATAACAAGGAAAATCAAAAGATGTGATGCTATAAATCAGAGACAAAAAATAAATTGTTGGAAAAACTTAGCAGATCTGGCAGCATCTGTGGAGAGGAATCAGAATTAACGCTTCAGGTCAGTTGACTCTTCCTCAGAAGCTGTAAAAGGATTTTCTGACAATTTCTGAGTTCTGAGGAAAGGTCACTTGACCCGACACATTGATTTCTTTCCACAGGTGATGCCAGACCTGCTGAGCTTTTCCAGCGTTTTCTTTGCCACAAATAACAAGGAAGAGTAAAGTAAAAAGTTCGCTATTTCCAACAAAAATATGCACTCAGCTCTTTTGGACCAAATAGCTTCTGTTTCTGTAGCCCAATGGCCTGTTACTATGCTATCCAATTAAAACAGCATTTTCTGTGAATCTTTCATAAACTTGCTTTAGTTGAGTAAACCGAATAAATATGATTACAATTTGACTCTTATTTTGCAGCTGTATATTGTGACTATTACAATGCTCCTGAAGAATGCAGTTGGCATTATCATCCATGTGGAACACTGACAACAAAAACCTGCTCAGATCATTATGTTGGAAAGAAGTTCTCTGCAAAACTTGAAGGTTTAAACAACATTGTTACCCTTTTTATTGAATTTAGTATTCATGTTCTTATGTTTAGATACTTTACATTTATACTTTAAGTGTAGATCTTGAGGTGAACATTGTGATGCCATCATGGTTTCAATGATGTTCTAAAACTTAATTAAGATGCAAAAGGGTTTTCTGACAACTTCTGTGAAACTAACTTTGATTTGTTCAAAACGCAATAGATTTAACCATTCTGATTTCCACTTTGAATAGTTATTTCATATATATAATAGATATGAAAGAATCATGAAAGAACACTTGTTGCGATTGCCAGACTTAATGTGAACATGGATGTCATGAAATGCAAACCATAAACATAGATAGATCCAGCGGTGACTGTGTAATTTGAAGCTTCTTAGCATTGTATATTGCTTTTTGTTAATACAGGCTGTTATGCGAAGTGCCCAGTGAGTGCTCCTTATTTGGATGAAAATATAATGAAATGTGTTAAGTTGGCTGATTGCACATGTTACCACAATGGGAAGATTTTGCAACCGGGTGAAGTAATTTGGAATGTCTGTGAAGAATGGTAAAGTACCTCATCAATCATTTTCTTATTTTACCAATCCCTGCTCATGACAATAACATTGGTCACACTGTTTTTCCAAAGTCAACTACTTAGTGACTTAAAAGGATAAACATTGCTTTTTCTGTCCTGACTGCAAGGTTTTGTAGCATCATTTATGTGAGTGCTATTTCTCCCCATGTGCACAGGGAGCTGTTGAGTTCAAAACTACGAAAGCGAAGGAAAAGAGGCAGAAACCCAGATATGGTTCTATGTCTACTATTGATTGCTTTCAGATTTCCACAGTTTCCACAGCGATGTGAGGAGTCTTCACTTACAGATGCGCAGGATATGTGTTGAATTGGGCATGAATTGGGTATTGGTACTAATGACATTTAAGCCTTATTTCAGTCTAGGATTTTTGACAAGACAACCATATGGAGTTACAACTGAAGAGAACCTCAGAAACACTACTTCCATCGTACCAAAGGGACTGAGAGAACCTGTTCAATGAGGCCTAGAAATCAGTTCTACTTTCTTCACAGTGAGGCACTAAATTCTATCTCGTGTCTTTGACAGAAGCCAGAAAGTGGTGAGGTGATGCCCAATCCTGCTGCTATTCATCTCCTGATTTCTAAAGCAGTGACATTCCATCTCTTGTTCTGGGTACAGAAACTGGTCAGGAGCACATTGTCACTCTGCTGATAACGTGACTTTTAAATTCCAAAAGGATCAGCTCAGGGCAGGTCCAGTTCAATTTGTTCTTAAGGACCCAGAGACAGAGGGACTTCATAAAACTTTATGAATTTGAAGCAAGCATTTTTATCAAATGGCAGGACAATATCAGCAACATTTACAGATGTCCTAATCACTGCAATTCAATTATTTTTAAAGAAGTAATTCTAATGAAAATAATTTACTTTGCTTTTTTGTAGGAATTAAAGCAAATATGTTCAATTTCTCATCTTTTTAAGTTTATGAAATAACAGACAAATACATTGCATGATTGATTATCAACTTTACAAAGCCATTTGATTCCATTATGTTGTGTGAGTGTGTTGAAATTGCCAGGTTTTTGGTGTGAATGTTTACCCAGAGAACTGAGTTGACAAAGAGTTGAGAAAATGAAAATATTTTCCTTTGTTTTACAGTAAATGTGACAATGGAACTGTTACATGTAGAAGTAAGTAAGTTTGCTTTTGTAAAGAGTTAAAATGTTAGCTTCAGTGTGTCAAGATATTTGTAAATGCTGGTATCCTAAAGAATAATTATTTACATCATATTCAGTACAAATAGTGGGCAAAAAGTACCAAATGTATTTTCATATCAAGTTTTACCACTGGCAATTGCAGATTTGTATCTGAATGCTTCATAAATAAAAGAATAATGATGCCTTAAAAATGAGTAAGCTCCAAGCTCAACTTGGAGAAAACTACTAGCATTGACATAGAGTAGCAGTCTGTATGGGCCATATACATCACTTTCAAAAGGAACAAGTTATTCAAAGTTTGCCTCCCTCTCATAGCAAGGTCCTTGCATCACAGTTGTAAAGGAAAACATGGAATCACAGAATCATAGAGACCTACAGAGCAGTAAACCCCTGCGCAGGTCAAAAACAGTGCTGTATCTGTTGAAATAAAAGCAGGAAATGATGGAAATACTCTGTAGATCAGTAGAATTTATGTAGAGAAACAGAATCCACATTTTAGGTTAATAATCCTTCGTCACAACAGTATCTCTCAGTGAAAGTCTGGTCCTAGCTTCATGGTACTGAGGCAGGCAGTTGCTCGGCAGATTTCAAGGACATTGTGATACACTCACAAAGGACAATGTCTCTTTCACTGGCATTTCACAACTCTCTTTATGACTGTCCTATAACCCAGCAATCCCAAAGACTAGTCTTGGAGATCAGCAAGATGTATGGTTTGAACCAAGGCCTGTTGCCTCTAAAGCCTTGCAGAGAGTTTATTATGTTAACTCCAGGGATAGAGGAAAAGGGAATGCTCAGATACAATAGGCATTAATTTGGCCAATATACCAATGAAATCATCTGTGTCTTTAGGCAGAAGTCATTGGAAAGTCAGCCAAATCTACAAACAGATTTGACAATGTCACAATTGGCATGTTAAAACTGAACTGACACGATTCAGCATTCAAGTGCCACAGTTTTGATTTTAGCTTACACTTCAGAAAGTGTCACTACAGCAATACAAACAACCAAAACTGGGGCCACAACTGGCTCCAAGTGAGCAATAGCTTCTTTTGACAAAAGTAGCAGGAGCAGTGATGCAATTATCCTGTTGGAATTGTTCCTGGGAATATGAAAACCATAACGTAACCCTTGTAAATATTTAAATCATTCCTTCCAGCATAAAATCATTCAAAAATCATAAGTACATTTTTTCCAAATTCAGCTTTCAGAGCAATGTCAGCTCATAAGTTCAGTCTGGTCAGCCTGTTCTTTTGAGTGAAAAGTACTGAAAATGTAAAGGTCATTAATTCTGCAGTTGTTAATTTGAAGCAAGGACAGCAAAATAATTCACTGATGGAAGTCCACAAGAATAAGTAGACATTTATAAAGCTTATGTAGAGTCATCATTTTCATTGTTCATTTTAATCTTCAGAAGGGGTCACTACAACAGTGAAGCCAACAACAACCATCTCCACTACTGTCTCCATATCAGGTGAGTGAGTGATGGCTTTTTTAAAATAGACGGTAGTTAAGACCAATGAGAAAAAAACAAAATTTGTTTCAACAACACCCAGATAGTGGAAAGAGACTATTTCACTCTTTGCAGGCTTTTAATCCCTGACTTCCAGACTGAGTTGATTAAAATATTACAAACTCGAATGAAGCTCAGTCAAATTGTGACCATGAGCAGAAATATACAGTGTTTATATATAGTGTTGATCCGTGTTTGTCTTAAACTGTACTTGTTTTCCAACATGTACTGAGCATTTATGCCCAATGACCTAATGTTTGATTGAAATCTAAAATGCGTACTTTAAATTCGTGGGGTTATTCTGCACTTTTTCAGAGTCCCATAGAATTATTATCATGTTTCTAAATAATAATTCTTTTGACAATTTGTATTATTAGAATAAATCATTTTCTTCTTTTTCACAATTAACGATTCATTACAAGTAATGTTTTGGTGAAATTCTCAATTCTGCAAGATTTCAAATTGGAGATCAATAATTTTGTTTTTATTTTTCTTAAAAAGTGACAACTACTCCAAAAGAAACAACCTCCGCAACAGTTATTGCTGAAACCACTACACCGGGTGAGTTAAATCCTCTCTGAGTAGACACCATCAGGCATGTTCACACCAGTCCACTCTCCCCAAAGTCAGCAGTTCGACAATGTCACTCAATTAGTTCAGTCTTGCCAATGGGTGAGACAGTTGTAACGTTAAAGACATTTGAACTTACAGTGAAATTCTGCAACATGACATTTGCACAAAATAAAACCAAGGAAGTTATTTAATGTCCAAACTGCAAGGGAACAAAATTATATGGGTGCAAAGCAATTGATTTGATTGGTTTTCTTATCTTTCTCAGGTGTCAGTACAACCATAAAACCAACTACAACCAGATCCACAACCAGCTCCACACTGGGTAAGTGTTGGCTATTTACAGTATATTATAGCAGGTTCAGTTACAATCATCCTGTTGTCATTGATGTCAGAGTACAAGTCTACTACTTCATTGTTGGAATTATCTAGCCCATTCTATCCAGGGTGAACTGGGTGAAAACAGATCAGTGCACTCTTTTGCAAATTCAGTTTTCAGACAATGAAGTTATTAGTTCAGTATTTGAGACCCTTCCTCTTGTATGGAAATATTTAAATATGTAAATGCAATTGTTTCTGCTATTGATTCTTCATCATGATGAAACTCTAGAAGACCAAATAGGTATTCAGGATTGATTGTAATGGCTTTCATTACTGTTCCTACACTTCATTGGGGGTCATTACAACAGTGAAGGAAACAATTGACTCCATATTAGGGGAGAGTTGGCTCATTTAGCACATAGACAGACAGGAGCAAAAGCAGTGAAAAAGTCATATTGCTACAAAGCATCAGATCGTGGAAGGATATTATTTCATTCCTTGTAGATATCTCGACCATTTTTTCCAGAGTGAATAGGTTGAGAGTTAACGACTTTATGAAAGCGATTTGAAGTGTGAGAAAGAAAGGTAATTTTGGGTCTATGTTTTTGTACAATTCCATCTCTCTTAGACTGTACTTGCCATCCAGTATTTACTGAACATTATTTTACATACGCTGTAATAGTTGAATGAAATGGAAATATGCATTGTAAGTTGATAATATGCTTCAGATTTTCAAATTGCTAAAGAATTGATATGATATCCTGTCAAAGGATGATTCTTGGCATGATGAATTGTTAGTATATTTTCCTTTTATTGCGTTGTGCAGAAGGTTGAAATTATGTTAATGTTCTCTTGACTATGAACTTGCATACATTATGTCTGATGGAGAGAAAGAGCAAGAAACTCACTTGTTTTCTTGCAATAAACATTTCTCTTCCTTGATAATTCTCAATACTACAGAATTTGAAATTGGAAATCAATAGGCTTGATTTTTCCCCTTCTTCAGAAGTGACAACTTCACCAAAAGAAAGAACCACCACAACAGTCATTGCTGGAACCATTACAATAGGTGAGTGACATTCTCCAACCAGTCTGTTCGCACCAGTGCATTTTCCATGAATTTAGTGTTTCTAGCAATGACAATCTATTTATTCATTATTGTAGACCTTGCCATTCTGTGGAAATGTTTGATACCTTGAAACCATCAGAATCTATGATGTGGAGGTACCAGTGTTTAACTGGGTTGGACAAAGTCAAAAGTCACATGACATCAGGTTATAGTCCAACAGGTTTATTTAAAATCACAAGCTTTCGGAGAGCTGCTCCTTCATCAAGTGAAGGTGAATCTACAGTACACCTTTGCAACATCAATTTGGAGAAAGAAAAGCAGTAGAAATAACAATAAAGGTGTCTAATATGAACTCTATTACTGGTGAGAGCACCATACTATGAGTGCAATGCCATAAAGACATGACACATTATAATGAAGCAAGCAGTAGATTATTGCAGAAATTAACGTACTTAAAATCAGAGACAGCAAAACTATCCATAAAATGCCCTGAAATTCATGCAGCTGAAATTTACAGAAACTCCACTAATAGATGCAAGGCAAAACAACTGAACTCACAGTTAATCTTGCAATAACACATTTGTTGAAATAACGCCAAAATGGTTGAGTGAGAAACTCTACAGGAAAAAGGAAGTTATACCTAGTAAAGCAATGACATTGATTTGTTTTACTTCTGTTTTCCAGAAGGAATCAGTACAACTGGATTCACTACCAGCTCCAAACCAGGTGGGTGAAGATACTGACTGCTAAACTATACCAGTGTTTGGAGGTACCAGTGTTGGACAAAGTCAGAAGTAACATGACATCACCTTATACTCCAACAGATTTATTTGACATCACAAGTTTTGGAGCACAGCTGCTTCGTCTGATAAAAAGGTAGCGCTTCGAAAGCTTGTGGTTTCAAATAATCCTGTTGGACTAGAACCTGGTGTCATGTGACGTCTGAAATTATTGCAGGGCAACAGATTCCAGTTGACCCCAGATATTTAAAGTCTAATACTTCACAGTAGTAATTGTTTGGGACGTTGGATTTATCGGTTAGAAACTGATCAATGCATTCTTTGCAAAGTTTCCTTTCAAGCATTAACAATTTATTCATTGCTTAATACATTGTAGAGCTTTTGCTTCATGATGAAATATTTAAAAGTTCAAACATAATTTATTCTGAGAATGGAATGTTTAAAATCCATAGGAATGATAGGTTCTATTCCAGCGAATTTCACAATTCCTCCAACTTTTCTTTAGAGCTCACTACAACAGTGAAGGAAACTACAGCTGGCTCCACACCAGGTCAGTAATGGCTTTGTTCAGCATACAGCATCAAGATCCAAACCTATTTTGTTGCCATAAAACCCAGGTAAAGCTAGGGTGATATTTAATTCCCCAAATACAATGCATCCATTTTTAATACCATGAGTGAATTGAGAAAATAGCTCAATCAGAGTCACGAAGTCTCATATACATGAGGACAAATGTGGTGTCCATGGTTATGGACCCCTCCATCATTACCGGACCTTGTCAAAGGATTTCTCTCTTGTTTTCATGCTTAGGATCAGTTGCCTGAAATTATTTCCTGAAAACATGAAATGTTTTGCACATGTTCTTTTTGCCATTCTTTTGCAAATATTTTTGATGCAATCGAAGATGAAAATGTTAAAGTTTTTAATTTTAACGCACCAATTGGAATGCTCCATTGAATGCTCATGTTGTAGTTTTAATAGAATTCACATTGTTGATATTGCCGAAGACGGAGGATTTGAAATGGGAAAACAATCACTTTGAATTCTTTTTTGCCTTCCTCAAAAGTGAAAACTTCAGCAAAAGAAATGATGACTCCAACAGTTACTGCTGAAACCACCACAAAAGGTGAGTGAGATCCTGAATGAATAGACACCAGTGAATCTGTTGACACAAGTGCAAATTCCCCACAGTTCAGGTTTCCATTATGGTGACCCTCTCGGTTATGTCTTGAGCATGGTTCTGTTGGATCAGTATGGTTTCTCAGTTCATGACTTCTGTACCTACTACTCTTTGCTTATCATCTGCATCCCAGCAAAATAAACAAAAATGTCACTAAATCATAGTGTGGGAAAAAAGCTCGTAATAATTGGGGAATTGGAGTACACAAATATGAAGTGGAATACATACAATATGATAGACACAGAGGGTAAAAGCATTTCTCCTGCATTCAGGAATACATATCCAGCCAGCATGTGACAGCACCAATAAAAACAGCTGCAATTAGATTAGATTACTTACAGTGTGGAAACAGGCCCTTCGGCCCAACAAGTCCACACTGCCCCGCCGAAGCGCAACCCACCCATACCCCTTTATCTACCCCTTACCTAACACTATGGGCAATTTAGCATGGCCAATTCACCTGACCTGCACATCTTTGGATTTTGGGAGGAAACCGGAGCACCCGGAGGAAACCCACGCAGACACGGGGAGAACGTGCAAACTCCACACAGACAGTTGCCCAAGGTGGGAATTGAACCCGGGTCTCTGGCGCTGTGAGGCAGCAGTGCTAACCACTGTGCCACCGTGCCACCCTAATCTGAATATTCTATTGGAACATTAATCTGAGCAGTTGATTTCGATCACGGTGGGTAACCATTTTGGACATGGTTGTGATCATAAAGTTGTACTGTGAAAATGATCAACTTTGAACAGGAGTAAAATTTCCAAATGAGAGATTGGAAAATTTATAAAGCTACAATCAAAGAAAGCAACATTTTTTCCTAATACTCTAGTTTGATTTAGACAGATTTGTTGTAAAATTCTGAAATTGCTGGGAAATAACATGCATTGTTTCATTCTTATTCAGAAGTGACCTTTTCACCAAAAGGAACAACCACCACAACAGTTATTGCTGAAACCACCACAAAGGGTGAGTGAGATCCTCTATGAATAAACCTCAGTGAGACTGTTCACTTTCCACCAATTCAGAGTTCCACCAACGATCATCTGTTTAGCCAATCTTGAAGACACTGTTTCTTGGTAGAATGTTTTAAAACATTGATCACATTACAATGCAGTGTTCCATTTGAGAAACACACAGTGAAACAGTCTAATGACAAATCACTGCAGTAATAGGTTGATTTTGAAGCTGCAGTACTGATGTTTGCTCTTGTTCTTCCAAAGGACTCACAGCAACACCAAAACCAACTACAACCATGTCCACAAACCAAGTTGCTGATCAGTTTTGAAACAATGTCCACACATTTAAAACACATGAAAAGATGCTAATTGTCAGAATCTTAAAGATGCAAAGTTAGTTCATGTGAAAGAATGATTTTGTAGCCATGTTCAGTCCCATTGTTACGTTTGTCATGGAATGTTTACTTATTCGTTACTAATGTAATTAAACCGTTACTTTGCCAATCATTTCAATATGCTTTCATTTTAATTGCTTTGGTTAAATGTATTTCACTTTACCTAAATCTCCAGTTACAATATAACAAACTCTTATTGAAATTCTCACTGCTGCAGCGTTTGAAATCAGAAATCCGTCATTTTGATTATTTCCCTTCTCTTCTTCAGAGGTGACTGCGACACCAAAGGAAACAACAGGCACAACAGTTATTGCTGCAACCACTCCAGCAGGTAACTGTTGTCTTCTTCCAGTGTACACCAGCAATTCTCTTCACACAACAATATCACCTTCTCTAGAAATACCAGAGAAATGATCCGACTTGAAACTCTTTGACAATAAGATTATGTTATGAGGCATTAATTGGATTTTTTTTAACTTCAGAAAAACTCACTACAACAGTGAAGCCAACACCAACAGGATCCACAACCAGTATCAAACCGGGTGAGTGAAACAATAGAAATTCACAAAAATGAATTAGTCTTTAGATTGTATTGTAGCGAATTTCACGATTCCTCCAATTTTTCATTAGAGCTCACGACAACAGTGAAAGTAATTACAGCTGGCTCCACACCAGGTCAGTAATGGCTTTGATCTGTGTACAGCATCAAGATCAAAACCTATTTGTGTTGCCGTAAAATCCAGGTAAAGCTAAGGTGATACTTAATTCTTCATATATAATGCATCCAATCTTAATAACGTGAGTGAGTTGAGAAAATAATAACTTGTATTAAGCTCAATCAGCGTCATAAGGTCTCATGTACATGAGGACAAATGTGGTGACCATGGTTATGGACGCCTGCACAATTATCGGAACTTGTCAAAGGATTTCTCTATTGAAAGGTTGTGTTCTTTATTTTCACAATGTTTCTACTTTGGACCAGTTGCCTGAAGTTATTTCCTGAAAACATAAAAAGTTTTCCACATGTTCACTTTGATATTCTTTTGCAAACATTTTCAAGTTTTTAATTTAACTGCACCAGTTGAGATGCATCCATGATTACTCATTCTGTAGGTTTAATAAAATTCACTGTGTTGGTCTTGCCCAAGCTGAGGGATTTGAAATTGGAAATCAATCACATTGATTCATGTTGTTCCTTCTTCAAAAGTGACAACTTCACCAAAAGAAATGACTACCCCGACAGTTACTACTGAAAGCACCACAACAGGTGAGTGAGATTCTGTATGAATACACACCAGTGCACATTCTCCCAGTTCAGGTTTCCCCCTCAGTTGGGTCTTCTGCATGGTTCTGTTGGATCAGTATGGTTTCTCAGTTCATGACCTCTGAACTGAATACTCTTTAAATAGCATCTGTATCCCAACAAAATAAACAGAAATAGACCTAGATCGTGCTGGGGAAAAAGCTCGTAATAATTGGGGCATTGGAGTATACAAATATAGAGTGGAATACATACAATATGAAAGGCACAGAGGGCAACAGCATTTCTCCTGCATTCAGGAATACATATCCAGCCAGCACGTGACAGCACCAATAAAAACAGCTGCAATTCTGAAGTTTCTTTTGGAACATTAATCTGAGCAGTTGCTTTCAGTCACAGGGAGTAACCATTTTGGACATGGTTGTGATCGTAAAGCTGTAATTGTCTTCAATGTGAAAAGGATGAATTTTGAACAGGAGTAAAACATCCAAACGAGGGATCGGAAAATTTATAAAGCTACAATCAAAGAAAGCAACTTTCACTCCGAAAACTCCAGTTCGATTTCGAGAGATTTGTTGTAAAATTCTGAAAATGCTGGGAAATAACATGCATTGTTTCATTCTTATTCAGAAGTGACATTTTCACCAAAAGGAACAACCACCACAACAGTTATTGCTGAAACCACCACAAAGGGTGAGTGAGATCCTCTATGAATAAACCTCAGTGAGTCTGTTCACTTTCCACCAATTCAGATTTCCATCAACGATCATCTGTTTAGCCATTCTGGAAGACACTGTGTATTGGTTGAATGTTTTCAAACATTGATTCACATTACAATGCAGTGTTCCATTTGAGAAACACACAGTAAAACAGTCTAATGACAAACCACTGCAGTAATAGGTAGATTTTGAAGTGGATGGACAATGTGTTTGATGTTTGCTCTTGTTCTCCCAAAGGACTCACAGCAAAACCAAAACCAAGTACAACCACGTCCAAAACTCAATCCACATCAGGTCAGTGATGGCTTCTTTTGATAACCAATTGTAGAATCATGAACATTAATCAATGTTTCCCAGTTCCCAGACCTCAGTAGGACATGATACTACTGTCCGTAGATAGTTTTCCCAGACCTCGCAGAGACTTGAATTATGCTCGAACAGTGTGCGAGAGAGAGAAGAGGAGAATTGTTATGTTTCATTTTTGTAAATGTCTCTGCTTATATGAGGCTGTGCTCCCTTCCCAAAATTTGTTGTTTAGTTTTGAAACAATGTCCACACATTTAAAACGAATGAACAATGTACATTTCAAGATGCTAATTATCAGAATCTTAAAGATGCAATGTATGTTCTTGTGAAAGAATGATTCTGTTGCCTTTTTGGGTTGGTTTTACATTTCCTGTTGTTGTGTTTGTCATGAAATGTTTTCTTCTTCTTTACTAATGTAATTAAATCCTTACTTTGCTATTCACTTCAATATTCTCTTTCAAAAATGGAACATTGATTTTAATTGCTTTGGTAAAATGTACTTCACCTTACCTAAATCTCCAGATCCATTTAAAGAAACTGTTATTGAAATTCTCACTGCTGCAGCGTTTGAAATCAGAAATCCGTCATTTTGATTATTTCCCTTCTCTTCTTCAGAGGTGACTGCGACACCAAAGGAAACAACAGGCACAACAGTTATTGCTGCAACCACTCCAACAGGTAACTATTGTCTTCTTCCAGTATAATCCAGCAATTCTCTTCACACAACAATATCACCTTCTCTAGAAATACCAGAGAAATGATCCGACTTGAAACTCTTTGACAATAAGATTATGTTATGAGGCATTAATTGGATTTTTTTTAACTTCAGAAAAACTCACTACAACAGTGAAGCCAACACCAACAGGAACCACAACTAGTATCAAACCGGGTGAGTGAAACAATAGAAATTCACAAAAATGAATTAGTCTTTGGATTGTATTGTAGCGAATTTCACGATTCCTCCAATTTTTCATTAGAGCTCACGACAACAGTGAAAGAAATTACAGCTGGCTCCACACCAGGTCAGTAATGGCTTTGATCTGTGTACAGCATCAAGATCAAAACCTATTTTGTTGCCGTAAAATCCAGGCAAAGCTAAGGTGATACTTAATTCCTCATATATAATGCATCCAATCTTAATAACGTGAGTGAGTTGAGAAAATAATAACTTGTATTAAGCTCAATCAGCGTCATAAGGTCTCATGTACATGAGGACAAATGTGGTGACCATGGTTGTGGACGCCAGCACAATTATCGGAACTTGTCAAAGGATTTCTCTATTGAAAGGTTGTGTTCTTTGTTTTCACAATGTTTCTACTTTGGACCAGTTGCCTGAAGTTATTTCCTGAAAACATGAAAAGTTTTCCACATGTTCACTTTGACATTCTTTTGCAAACATTTTCAAGTTTTTAATTTAACTGCACCAGTTGAGATGCATCCTTGATTACTCATTCTGTAGGTGTAATAAAATTCACTGTGTTGGTCTTGCCCAAGCTGAGGGATTTGAAATTGGAAATCAATCACATTGATTCATGTTTTTCCTTCTTCAAAAGTGACAACTTCACCAAAAGAAATGACTACCCCGACAGTTACTACTGAAAGCACCACAACAGGTGAGTGAGATTCTGTATGAATACACACCAGTGCACATTCTCCCAGTTCAGGTTTTCCCCTCAGTTGGGTCTTCTACATGGTTCTGTTGGATCAGTATGGTTTTTCAGTTCATGACCTCTGAACTGAATACTCTTTAAATAGCATCTGTATCCCAACAAATTAAACAAAAATATCACTAAATCGTGGTGGGGAAAAAGCTCGTAATAATTGGGGCATTGGAGTATACAAATATAGAGTGGAATACATACAATATGAAAGGCACAGAGGGCAACAGCATTTCTCCTGCATTCAGGATCCATATCCAGCCAGCATGTGACAGCACCAATAAAAACAGCTATAATTCTGAATTTTCTTTTGAGCAGTTCTTTTCAATCACAATGGGGAACCATTTTGGACATGATTGTGATCATGAAGTTGTAATTGTCTTCAATGTGAAAAGTATCAACTTTGAACTTGCATCAAACTTCGAAATGAGAGATCGGAAAATTTTTCAAGCTACAATCAAAGAAAGCAACTTTCACTCCTGATACTCTAGTTTGATTTAGAGAGATTTGTTGTAAAATTCTGAAAATTTTGGGAAATAACATGCATTGTTTCATTCTTATTCAGAAGTGACATTTTCACCAAAAGGAACAACCACCACAACAGTTATTGCTGAAACCACCACAAAGGGTGAGTGAGATCCTCTATGAATAAACCTCAGTGAGTCTGTTCACTTTCCACCAATTCAGAGTTCCACCAACGATCATCTGTTTAGCCATTCTTGAAGACACTGTCTATTGGTTGGATGTTTTAAAACATTGATCACATTACAATGCAGTGTTCCATTTGAGAAACACACAGTAAAACAGTCTAATGACAAACCACTGCAGTAATAGGTAGATTTTGAAGTGGCCGTGCAATGTGTTTGATGTTTGCTCTTGTTCTCCCAAAGGACTCACAGCAACACCAAAACCAAGTACAACCACATCCACAACCCAATCCACATCAGGTCAGTGATGGCTTCTTTTGATAACCAATTGTAGAATCATGAACATTAATCATTGTTTCCCAGTCCCAGAGCTCAGTAGGACATGATACTACTGTCCGTAGATAGTTTTCCCAGATCTCGCAGAGAGTTGAATTATGCACAAACAGAGTGCAAGCAAGAGGAGAATTGTTATGTTTCATTTTTGGAAATGGCTCTGCTTATTTGAGGCAGTGCTCCCTTCCCAAAATTTGTTGTTTAGTTTTGAAACAATGTCCACACGTTTAAAACAAATGAACAATGTACATTTCAAGATGCTAATTGTCAGAATCTTAAAGATGCAATGCATGTTCTTGTGAAAGAATGATTCTGTTGCCTTTTTGGGTTGATTTTACATTTCCTGTTGTTGTGTTTGTCATGAAATGTTTTCTTCTTCTTTACTAATGTAATTAAACCCTTACTTGGTTAATCACTTCAATATTCTCTTTCAAAAATGGAACATTGATTTTAAATGCTTTGGTAAAATATACTTCACCTTACCTAAATCTCCAGATCCATTAAAACAAACTCTTATTGAATTTCTCAGTGCTGCAGCATTTGAAATCAGAAATCTGTCATTTTGATTATTTCCCTTCTCTTCTTCAGAGGTGACTGCGACACCAAAGGAAACAACAGGCACAACAATTATTGCTGCAACCACTACAACAGGTAACTATTGTCTTCTTCCAGTATCTACCAGCAATTCTCTTCACACAACAATATCACCTTCTCTAGAAATACCAGAGAAATGATCCGACTTGAAACTGTTTGACAACAATATGAGGCATTAATTGGATTTTTTTTTAACTTCAGAAAAACTCACTACAACAGTGAAGCCAACACCAACAGGATCCACAACCAGTATCAAACCGGGTGAGTGAAGCAATAGAAATTCACAAAAATGAATAAGTCTTTAGGTTGTATTGTAGCGAATTTCACGATTCCTCCAATTTTTCATTAGAGCTGACGACCAAAGTGAAAGAAATTTCAGCTGGCTCCACACCAGGTCAGTAATAGGTTTGTTCAGTGTACAGCATCAAGATTCAAAAACTATTTTGTTGCCATAAAATCCAGGCAAAGCTAACGTGATACATAATTCCTCGTACGCGATGCATCCAATCTTAATAACATGAGTGAGTTGAGAAAATAATAACTTGTATAAAGCTCAATCAGCGTCATGAGGTCTCATGTACATGAGGACAAATGTTATGGTTGCCTGCACAATTATCGGAACTTGTCAAAGGATTTCTCTCTTGAAAGGTTGTGTTCTTTGTTTTCACGATGTTTCTACTTCGGACCAGTTGCCTGAAGTTATTTCCTGAAAACATGAAAAGTTTTCCACATGTTCTCTTTGCCATTCTTTTGCAAACATTTTCAATTTTTAATTTCACTGCACCAGTTGAAATTTAACCTTGATTACTCATTCTGTAGGTGTAATAAAATTCACTGTGTTGGTTTTGCCCAAGCTGAGGCATTTGAAATTGGAAATCAATCACATTGATTCATGTTGTTCCTTCTTCAAAAGTGACAACTTCACCAAAAGAAATGACTACCCCGACAGTTACTACTGAAAGCACCACAACAGGTGAGTGAGATTCTGTATGAATACACACCAGTGCACATTCTCCCAGTTCAGGTTTCCCCCTCAGTTGGGTCTTCTGCATGGTTCTGTTGGATCAGTATGGTTTTTCAGTTCATGACCTCTGAACTGAATACTCTTTAAATAGCATCCGTATCCCAACAAAATAAACAGAAATATCACTAAATCGTGGTGGGGGACAAAGCTCGTAATGATTAGGGAATTGGAGTATACAAATACAAAGTGCAAAACATACAATATGAAAGGCACAGAGGGCAACAGCATTTTCCTGCATTTAGGAATACATATCCAGGTAGCATGTGACAGCACCAATAAAAACAGCTGCAATTCTGAAGTTTCTTTTCGAACATTAATCTGAGCAGTTGCTTTCAGTCACAGCGAGTAACCATTTTGGACATGGTTGTGATCATGAAGTTGTATTTGTCTTCAATGTGAAAAGGATGAACTTTGAACAGGAGTAAAACATCCAAACGAGAGATCGGAAAATTTATAAAGCTACAATTAAAGAAAGCAACTTTCACTCCAAAAACTCTAATTCGATTTAGAGAGATTTGTTGTAAAATTCTGAAATTGCTGGGAAATAACATGCATTATTTCATTCTTATTCAGAAGTGACATTTTCACCAAAAGGAACAACCACCACAACAGTTATTGCTGAAACCACCACAAAGGGTGAGTGAGATCCTCTATGAATAAACCTCAGTGAGTCTGTTCACTTTCCACCAATTCAGATTTCCACCAACGATCATCTGTTTAGCCATTCTTGAAGACACTGTGTATTGGTTGAATGTTTTAAAACATTGATCACATTACAATGCAGTGTATCATTTGAGAAACACACAGTAAAACAGTCTAATGACAAACCACTGCAGTAATAGGTAGATTTTGAAGTGGTCGTACAATGTGTTTGATGTTTGCTCTTGGTCTCCCAAAGGACTCACAGCAACACCAAAACCAAGTACAACCACATCCACAACCCAATCCACATCAGGTCAGTGATGGCTTCTTTTGATAACCAATTGAAGAATCATGAACATTAATCATTGTTTCCCAGTTCCCAGAGCTCAGTGGGACATGATACTACTGTCCGCAGATAGTTTTCCCAGACCTCGCAGAGAGTTGAATTATGCTCGAACAGAGTGTAAGCAAGAGGAGAATTGTTTTGTTTCATTTTTGTAAATGTCTCTGCTTATTTGAGGCAATGCTCCCTTCCCAAAATTTGTTGATTAGTTTTGAAACAATGTCCACACATTTAAAACAAATGAACAATGTACATTTCAAGATGCTAATTATCAGAATCTTAAAGATGCAATGTATGTTCTTGTGAAAGAATGATTCTGTTGCCTTTTTGGGTTGATTTTACATTTCCTGTTGTTGTGTTTGTCATGAAATGTTTTCTTCTTCTTTACTAATGTAATTAAACCCTTACTTTGCTATTCACTTCAATATTCACTTTCAAAAATGGAACATATTAATTGCTTTGGTAAAATGTACTTCACCTTACCTAAATCTCCAGATCCATTTAAAGAAACTGTTATTGAAATTCTCACTGCTGCAGCATTTGAAATCAGAAATCCGTCGTTTTGATTATTACCCTTCTCTTCTTCAGAGGTGACTGCGACACCAAAGCAAACAACAGGCACAACAGTTATTGCTGCAACCACTACAACAGGTAACTATTGTCTTCTTCCAGTATAATCCAGCAATTCTCTTCACACAACAATATCACCTTCTCTAGAAATACCAGAGAAATGATCCGACTTGAAACTCTTTGACAATAAGATTATGTTATGAGGCATTAATTGGATTTTTTTTTAACTTCAGAAAAACTCACTACAACAGTGAAGCCAACACCAACAGGATCCACAACCAGTATCAAACCAGGTGAGTGAAACAATAGAAATTCACAAAAATGAATAAGTCTTTAGGTTGTATTGTAGCACATTTCACGATTCCTCCAATTTTTCATTAGAGCTCACGACAACAGTGAAAGAAATTACAGCTGGCTCCACACCAGGTCAGTAATGGCTTTGATCTGTGTACAGCATCAAGATCAAAACCTATTTTGTTGCCATAAAATCCAGGTAAAGCTCAGGTGATACTTAATAGCTCATATATAATGCTTCCAATCTTAATAACGTGAGTGAGTTGAGAAAATAATAACTTGTATTAAGCTCAATCAGCGTCATGAGGTCTCATGTACATGAGGAAAAATGTGGTGACCATGGTTATGGACGCCTGCACAATTATCGGATCTTTTTTTAGATTAGATTAGATTACTTACAGTGTGGAAACAGGCCCTTCGGCCCAACAAGTCCACACCGCCCCGCCGAAGCGTAACCCACCCATACCCCTACATCTACATTTTTTACATTTACCACTTACCTAACACTACGGGTAATTTAACATGGCCAATTCACCTGGCCTTCACATCTTGGACTGTGGGAGGAAACCGGAGCACACGGAGGAAACCGACGCAGACACGGGGAGAACGTGCAAACTCTACACAGTCAGTCGCCTGAGGCGGGAATTGAACCCGGGTCTCAGGCGCTGTGAGGCAACAGTGCTAACCACTGTGCCACCGTGCCGCCCACCCACTGTGACACCGTGCCGCCCACTGTGCCACCGTGCCGCCCACAAAGGATTTCTCTCTTGAAAGGACGTGTTCTTTGTTTTCACAATGTTTCTACTTTGGACCAGTTGCCTGAAGCTATTTCCTGAAAACATGAAAAGTTTTCCACATGTTCACTTTGACATTGTTTTGCAAACTTTTTCAAGTTTTTAATTTTACTGCACCAGTTGAAATGCATCCTTGATTACTCCTTCTGTAGGTGTAATAAAATTCATTTTGTTGGTCTTGCCCAAGCTGAGGGATTTGAAATTGGAAATCAATCACATTGATTCATGTTTTTCCTTCTTCAAAAGTGACAACTTCACCAAAAGAAATGACTACCCCGACAGTTACTACTGAAAGCACCACAACAGGTGAGTGAGATTCTGTATGAATACACACCAGTGCACATTCTCCCAGTTCAGGTTTCCCCCTCAGTTGGGTCTTCTGCATGGTTCTGTTGGATCAGTATGGTTTTTCAGTTCATGACCTCTGAACTGAATACTCTTTAAATAGCATCTGTATCAAAATAAACAAAAATATCACTAAATCGTGGTGGGGGACAAAGCTCGTAATGATTGGGGAATTGGAGTATACAAATACGAAGTGCAAAACATACAATATGAAAGGCACAGAGGGCAAAAGCATTTTCCTGCATTCAGGAATACATATCCAGCCAGCATATGACAGCACCAATAAAAACAGCTGCAATTCTGAAGTTTCTTTTGGAACATTAATCTGAACAGTTGCTTTCAGTCACAGTGGGTAACCATTTTGGACATGGTTGGGATCATGAAGTTCTAATTGTCTTCAATGTGAAAAGGATGAATTTTGAACAGGAGTAAAACATCCAAACGAGAGATCGGAAAATTTATAAAGCTACAATCAAAGAAAGCAACTTTCACTCCTGATACTCTAGTTTGATTTAGAAAGATTTGTTGTAAAATTCTGAAAATACTGGGAAGTAACATGCATTGTTTCATTCTTATTCAGAAGTGACATTTTCACCAAAAGGAACAACCACCACAACAGTTATTGCTGAAACCACCACAAAGGGTGAGTGAGATCCTCTATGAATAAACCTCAGTGAGTCTGTTCACTTTCCACCAATTCAGAGTTCTACCAACGATCATCTGTTTAGCCATTCTTGAAGACACTGTCTATTGGTTGAGTGTTTTAAAACATTGATCACATTACAATGCAGTGTTCCATTTGAGAAACACACAGTAAAACAGTCTAATGACAAACCACTGCAGTAATAGGTAGATTTTGATGTGGCCGTGCAATTTGTTTGATGTTTGCTCTTGTTCTCCCAAAGGACTCACAGCAACACCAAAACCAAGTACAACCACATCCACAACCCAATCCACATCAGGTCAGTGATGGCTTCTTTTGATAACCAATTGAAGAATCATGAACATTAATCATTGTTTCCCAGTTCCCAGAGCTCAGTGGGACATGATACTACTGTCCGCAGATAGTTTTCCCAGACCTCGCAGAGAGTTGAATTATGCTCGAACAGAGTGTAAGCAAGAGGAGAATTGTTATGTTTCATTTTTGTAAATGTCTCTGCTTATTTGAGACAGTGCTCAATTCCCAAAATATGCTGATCAGTTTTGAAACAGTTTTGAAACATTTAAAACAAATGAACAATGTACATTTCAAGATGCTAATTGTCAGAATCTTAAAGATGCAATGTATGTTCTTGTGAAAGAATGATTCTGTTGCCTTTTTGGGTTGATTTTACATTTCCTGTTGTTGTGTTTGTCATGAAATGTTTTCTTCTTCTTTACTAATGTAATTAAACCCTTACTTGGTTATTCACTTGAAGATTCTCTTTCAAAAATGGAACATTGATTTTAATTGCTTTGGTAAAATGTACTTCACCTTACCTAAATCTCCAGATCCATTAAAACAAACTCTTATTGAATTTCTCAGTGCTGCAGCATTTGAAATCAGAAATCTGTCATTTTGATTATTTCCCTTCTCTTCTTCAGAGGTGACTGCGACACCAAAGGAAACAACAGGCACAACAGTTATTGCTGCAACCACTCCAACAGGTAACTATTGTCTTCTTCCAGTGTACACCAGCAATTCTCTTCACACAACAATGTCACCTTCTCTAGAAATATCAGAGAAATAAACCGACTTGAAACTTTCTGACAATAAGACAATTTATATGTTATGAGGCATTAACTGGATTTTTTTTAACTTCAGAAAAATTCACTACAGCAGTGAAGCCAACACCAACAGGATCCACAACCAGTATCAAACCGGGTGAGTGAAATGATAGAAATTTACAAAAATGAAAAAATCTTTATGTTGTATTGTAGCGAATTTCACGATTCCTCCAATTTTTCATTAGAGCTCACGACAACAGTGAAGGAAACTACAGCTGGCTCCACACCAGGTCAGTAATGGCTTTGTTCAGTGTACAGCATCAAGATCAAAAACAATTTTGTTGCCATAAAATCCAGGTAAAGCTCAGGTGATACTTAATTCCTCATATATAATGCATCCAATCTTATTAACATGAGTGAGTTGAGAGAGAAATTACTTGTATAATGCTTAATCAGAGTCATAAGGTCTCATGTACATGAGGACAACTGTGGTGTCCATGTTTATGAACCCCTCCATCATTTCCGTATGTTGTTAAAAGATTTCTCTCTTGACAATGTGTTCTTTGTTTTCATGACATTTCTGCTTTGGATCAGTTGCCTGAAGTTATGTGCTGGAAATATGAAAGGTTTTCCACATGTTCTCTTTGTCATTCTTTTGCAAACTTTTTCAAGTTTTTAATTTTACTGCACCAGTTGAAATGCATCCTTGATTACTCCTTCTGTAGGTGTAATAAAATTCATTTTGTTGGTCTTGCCCAAGCTGAGGGATTTGAAATTGGAAATCAATCACTTTGATTCATGTTTTTCCTTCTTCAAAAGTGACAACTTCACCAAAAGAAATGACTACCCCGACAGTTACTACTGAAAGCACCACAACAGGTGAGTGAGATTCTGTATGAATACACACCAGTGCACATTCTCCCAGTTCAGGTTTTCCCCTCAGTTGGGTCTTCTACATGGTTCTGTTGGATCAGTATGGTTTTTCAGTTCATGACCTCTGAACTGAATACTCTTTAAATAGCATCTGTATCCCAACAAAATAAACAAAAATATCACTAAATCGTGGTGGGGAAAAAGCTCGTAATAATTGGGGCATTGGAGTATACAAATATAGAGTGGAATACATACAAGATGAAAGGCACAGAGGGCAACAGCATTTCTCCTGCATTCAGGAATCCATTTCCAGCCAGCATGTGACAGCACCAATAAAAACAGCTATAATTCTGAATTTTCTTTTGAGCAGTTCTTTTCAATCACAATGGGGAACCATTTTGGACATGATTGTGATCATGAAGTTGTAATTGTCTTCAATGTGAAAAGTATCAACTTTGAACTTGCATCAAACTTCGAAATGAGAGATCGGAAAATTTTTCAAGCTACAATCAAAGAAAGCAACTTTCACTCCTGATACTCTAGTTTGATTTAGAGAGATTTGTTGTAAAATTCTGAAAATTTTGGGAAATAACATGCATTGTTTCATTCTTATTCAGAAGTGACATTTTCACCAAAAGGAACAACCACCACAACAGTTATTGCTGAAACCACCACAAAGGGTGAGTGAGATCCTCTATGAATAAACCTCAGTGAGTCTGTTCACTTTCCACCAATTCAGAGTTCCACCAACGATCATCTGTTTAGCCATTCTTGAAGACACTGTCTATTGGTTGGATGTTTTAAAACATTGATCACATTACAATGCAGTGTTCCATTTGAGAAAAACACAGTAAAACAGTCTAATGACAAACCACTGCAGTAATAGGTAGATTTTGAAGTGGCCGTGCAATGTGTTTGATGTTTACTCTTGTTCTCCCAAAGGACTCACAGCAACACCAAAACCAAGTACAACCACATCCACAACCCAATCCACATCAGGTCAGTGATGGCTTCTTTTGATAACCAATTGAAGAATCATGAACATTAATCATTGTTTCCCAGTCCCAGAGCTCAGTAGGACATGATACTACTGTCCGTAGATAGTTTTCCCAGATCTCGCAGAGAGTTGAATTATGCACAAAGAGTTGAATTATGCACAAACAGAGTGCAAGCAAGAGGAGAATTGTTATGTTTCATTTTTGGAAATGGCTCTGCTTATTTGAGGCAGTGCTCCCTTCCCAAAATTTGTTGTTTAGTTTTGAAACAATGTCCACACGTTTAAAACAAATGAACAATGTACATTTCAAGATGCTAATTGTCAGAATCTTAAAGATGCAATGCATGTTCTTGTGAAAGAATGATTCTGTTGCCTTTTTGGGTTGATTTTACATTTCCTGTTGTTGTGTTTGTCATGAAATGTTTTCTTCTTCTTTACTAATGTAATTAAACCCTTACTTGGTTAATCACTTCAATATTCTCTTTCAAAAATGGAACATTGATTTTAAATGCTTTGGTAAAATATACTTCACCTTACCTAAATCTCCAGATCCATTAAAACAAACTCTTATTGAATTTCTCAGTGCTGCAGCATTTGAAATCAGAAATCTGTCATTTTGATTATTTCCCTTCTCTTCTTCAGAGGTGACTGCGACACCAAAGGAAACAACAGGCACAACAATTATTGCTGCAACCACTACAACAGGTAACTATTGTCTTCTTCCAGTATCTACCAGCAATTCTCTTCACACAACAATATCACCTTCTCTAGAAATACCAGAGAAATGATCCGACTTGAAACTGTTTGACAACAATATGAGGCATTAATTGGATTTTTTTTTAACTTCAGAAAAACTCACTACAACAGTGAAGCCAACACCAACAGGATCCACAACCAGTATCAAACCGGGTGAGTGAAGCAATAGAAATTCACAAAAATGAATAAGTCTTTAGGTTGTATTGTAGCGAATTTCACGATTCCTCCAATTTTTCATTAGAGCTGACGACCAAAGTGAAAGAAATTTCAGCTGGCTCCACACCAGGTCAGTAATAGGTTTGTTCAGTGCACAGCATCAAGATTCAAAAACTATTTTGTTGCCATAAAATCCAGGCAAAGCTAACGTGATACATAATTCCTCGTACGTGATGCATCCAATCTTAATAACATGAGTGAGTTGAGAAAATAATAACTTGTATAAAGCTCAATCAGCGTCATGAGGTCTCATGTACATGAGGACAAATGTTATGGTTGCCTGCACAATTATCGGAACTTGTCAAAGGATTTCTCTCTTGAAAGGTTGTGTTCTTTGTTTTCACGATGTTTCTACTTCGGACCAGTTGCCTGAAGTTATTTCCTGAAAACATGAAAAGTTTTCCACATGTTCTCTTTGCCATTCTTTTGCAAACATTTTCAATTTTTAATTTCACTGCACCAGTTGAAATTTAACCTTGATTACTCATTCTGTAGGTGTAATAAAATTCACTGTGTCGGTTTTGCCCAAGCTGATGCATTTGAAATTGGAAATCAATCACATTGATTCATGTTTTTCCTTCTTCAAAAGTGACAACTTCACCAAAAGAAATGACTACCCCGACAGTTACTACTGAAAGCACCACAACAGGTGAGTGAGATTCTGTATGAATACACACCAGTGCACATTCTCCCAGTTCAGGTTTCCCCCTCAGTTGGGTCTTCTGCATGGTTCTGTTGGATCAGTATGGTTTTTCAGTTCATGACCTCTGAACTGAATACTCTTTAAATAGCATCTGTATCCCAACAAAATAAACAAAAATATCACTAAATCGTGGTGGGGGACAAAGCTCGTAATGATTGGGGAATTGGAGTATACAAATACGAAGTGCAAAACATACAATATGAAAGGCACAGAGGGCAAAAGCATTTTCCTGCATTCAGGAATACATATCCAGCCAGCATGTGACAGCACCAATAAAAACAGCTGCAATTCTGAAGTTTCTTTTGGAACATTAATCTGAGCAGTTGCTTTCAGTCACAGTGGGTAACCATTTTGGACATGGTTGTGATCATGAAGTTGTAATTGTCTTCAATGTGAAAAGGATGAATTTTGAACAGGAGTAAAACATCCAAACGAGAGATCGGAAAATTTATAAAGCTACAATCAAAGAAAGCAACTTTCACTCCAGATACTCTAGTTTGATTTGGAGAGATTTGTTGTAAAATTCTGAAAATGCTGGGAAATAACATGCATTGTTTCATTCTCATTCAGAAGTGACATTTTCACCAAAAGGAACAACCACCACAACAGTTATTGCTGAAACCACCACAAAGGGTGAGTGAGATCCTCTATGAATAAACCTCAGTGAGTCTGTTCACTTTCCACCAATTCAGAGTTCTACCAACGATCATCTGTTTAGCCATTCTTGAAGACACTGTCTCTTGGTTGAATGTTTTAAAACATTGATCACATTACAATGCAGTGTTCCATTTGAGAAACACACAGTAAAACAGTCTAATGACAAACCACTGCAGTAATAGGTAGATTTTGAAGTGGCCGTGCAATGTGTTTGATGTTTGCTCTTGTTCTCCCAAAGGACTCACAGCAACACCAAAACCAAGTACAACCACATCCACAACCCAATCCACATCAGGTCAGTGATGGCTTCTTTTGATAACCAATTGAAGAATCATGAACATTAATCATTGTTTCCCAGTTCCCAGAGCTCAGTGGGACATGATACTACTGTCCGCAGATAGTTTTCCCAGACCTCGCAGAGAGTTGAATTATGCTCGAACAGAGTGTAAGCAAGAGGAGAATTGTTATGTTTCATTTTTGTAAATGTCTCTGCTTATTTGAGACAGTGCTCAATTCCCAAAATATGCTGATCAGTTTTGAAACAGTTTTGAAACATTTAAAACAAATGAACAATGTACATTTCAAGATGCTAATTGTCAGAATCTTAAAGATGCAATGTATGTTCTTGTGCAAGAATGATTCTGTTGCCTTTTTGGGTTGATTTTACATTTCCTGTTGTTGTGTTTGTCATGAAATGTTTTCTGCTTCTTTACTAATGTAATTAAACCCTTACTTGGTTATTCACTTGAAGATTCTCTTTCAAAAATGGAACATTGATTTTAATTGCTTTGGTAAAATGTACTTCACCTTACCTAAATCTCCAGATCCATTAAAACAAACTCTTATTGAATTTCTCAGTGCTGCAGCATTTGAAATCAGAAATCTGTCATTTTGATTATTTCCCTTCCCTTCTTCAGAGGTGACTGCGACACCAAAGGAAACAACAGGCACAACAGTTATTGCTGCAACCACTCCAACAGGTAACTATTGTCTTCTTCCAGTGTACACCAGCAATTCTCTTCACACAACAATGTCACCTTCTCTAGAAATACCAGAGAAATAAACCGACTTGAAACTTTCTGACAATAAGACAATTTATATGTTATGAGGCATTAACTGGATTTTTTTTAACTTCAGAAAAATTCACTACAGCAGTGAAGCCAACACCAACAGGATCCACAACCAGTATCAAACCGGGTGAGTGAAATGATAGAAATTTACAAAAATGAAAAAATCTTTAGGTTGTATTGTAGCGAATTTCACGATTCCTCCAATTTTTCATTAGAGCTCACGACAACAGTGAAGGAAACTACAGCTGGCTCCACACCAGGTCAGTAATGGCTTTGTTCAGTGTACAGCATCAAGATCAAAAACAATTTTGTTGCCATAAAATCCAGGTACAGCTCAGGTGATACATAATTCCTCATATATAATGCATCCAATCTTAATAACATGAGTGAGTTGAGAGAGAAATTACTTGTATAATGCTCAATCAGAGTCATGAGGTCTCATGTACATGAGGACAACTGTGGTGTCCATGTTTATGAACCCCTCCATCGTTTCCGTATGTTGTTAAAAGATTTCTCTCTTGACAATGTGTTCTTTGTTTTCATGACATTTCTGCTTTGGATCAGTTGCCTGAAGTTATGTCCTGGAAATATGAAAAGTTTTCTACATGTTCTCTTTGTCATTCTTTTGCAAACTTTTTCAAGTTTTTAATTTTACTGCACCAGTTGAAATGCATCCTTGATTACTCCTTCTGTAGGTGTAATAAAATTCACTGTGTTGGTCTTGCCCAAGCTGAGGGATTTGAAATTGGAAATCAATCACATTGATTCATGTTTTTCCTTCTTCAAAAGTGAGAACTTCACCAAAAGAAATGACTACCCCGACAGTTACTACTGAAAGCACCACAACAGGTGAGTGAGATTCTGTATGAATACACACCAGTGCACATTCTCCCAGTTCAGGTTTCCCCCTCAGTTGGGTCTTCTGCATGGTTCTGTTGGATCAGTATGGTTTCTCAGTTCATGACCTCTGAACTGAATACTCTTTAAACAACATCCATATCCTGACAAAATAAACAGAAATAAAACTAGATCGTGCTAGGGAAAAAGCTTGTAATAATTGGGGCATTGGAGTATACAAATATAGAGTGGAATACATACAATATGAAAGGCACAGAGGGCAACAGCATTTCTCTTGCATTCAGGAATACATATCCAGCCAGCATGTGACAGCACCAATACAAACAGATGCAATTCTGAATTTTCTTTTGGAACATTAATCTGAGCAGTTGCTTTCAGTCACAGTAGGTAACCATTTTGGACATGGTTGTGATCGTAAAGTTGTAATTGTCTTCAATGTGAAAAGGATCAATTTTGAACAGGAGTAAAACATCCAAACGAGAGATCGGAAAATTTATAAAGCTACAATCAAAGAAAGCAACTTTCACTCCTGATACTCTAGTTTGATTTAGAAAGATTTGTTGTAAAATTCTGAAAATACTGGGAAGTAACATGCATTGTTTCATTCTTATTCAGAAGTGACATTTTCACCAAAAGGAACAACCACCACAACAGTTATTGCTGAAACCACCACAAAGGGTGAGTGAGATCCTCTATGAATAAACCTCAGTGAGTCTGTTCACTTTCCACCAATTCAGAGTTCCACCAACGATCATCTGTTTAGCCATTCTTGAAGACACTGTCGATTGGTTGAATGTTTTAAAACATTGATCACATTACAATGCAGTGATCCATTTGAGAAACAAACAGTAAAACAGTCTAATGACAAACCACTGCAGTCATAGGTAGATTTTGAAGTGGCCGTGCAATTTGTTTGATGTTTGCTCTTGTTCTCCCAAAGGACTCACAGCAACACCAAAACCAAGTACAACCACATCCACAACCCAATCCACATCAGGTCAGTGATGGCTTCTTTTGATAACCAATTGAAGAATCATGAACATTAATCATTGTTTCCCAGTTCCCAGAGCTCAGTGGGACATGATACTACTGTCCGCAGATAGTTTTCCCAGACCTCGCAGAGAGTTGAATTATGCTCGAACAGAGTGTAAGCAAGAGGAGAATTGTTATGTTTCATTTTTTTAAGTGTCTCTGCTTATTTGAGACAGTGCTCAATTCCCAAAATATGCTGATCAGCTTTGAAACAGTTTTGAAACATTTAAAACAAATGAACAATGTACATTTCAAGATGCTAATTGTCAGAATCTTAAAGATGCAATGTATGTTCTTGTGAAAGAATGATTCTGTTGCCTTTTTGGGTTGATTTTACATTTCCTGTCGTTGTGTTTGTCCTGAAATGTTTTCTTCTTCTTTACTAATGTAATTAAACCCTTACTTGGTTATTCACTTGAAGATTCTCTTTCAAAAATGGAACATTGATTTTAATTGCTTTGGTAAAATGTACTTCACCTTACCTAAATCTCCAGATCCATTAAAACAAACTCTTATTGAATTTCTCAGTGCTGCAGCATTTGAAATCAGAAATCTGTCATTTTGATTATTTCCCTTCCCTTCTTCAGAGGTGACTGCGACACCAAAGGAAACAACAGGCACAACAGTTATTGCTGCAACCACTCCAACAGGTAACTATTGTCTTCTTCCAGTGTACACCAGCAATTCTCTTCACACAACAATGTCACCTTCTCTAGAAATACCAGAGAAATAAACCGACTTGAAACTTTCTGACAATAAGACAATTTATATGTTATGAGGCATTAACTGGATTTTTTTAACTTCAGAAAAATTCACTACAGCAGTGAAGCCAACACCAACAGGATCCACAACCAGTATCAAACCGGGTGAGTGAAATGATATAAATTTACAAAAATGAAAAAATCTTTAGGTTGTATTGTAGCGAATTTGACAATTCCTCCAATTTTTCATTAGAGCTCACGACAACAGTGAAAGAAATTACAGCTGGCTCCACACCAGGTCAGTAATGGCTTTGATCTGTGTACAGCATCAAGATCAAAACCTATTTTGTTGCCGTAAAATCCAGGCAAAGCTAAGGTGATACTTAATTCCTCATATATAATGCATCCAATCTTATTAACATGAGTGAGTTGAGAGAGAAATTACTTGTATAATGCTTAATCAGAGTCATAAGGTCTCATGTACATGAGGACAACTGTGGTGTCCATGTTTATGAACCCCTCCATCATTTCCGTATGTTGTTAAAAGATTTCTCTCTTGACAATGTGTTCTTTGTTTTCATGACATTTCTGCTTTGGATCAGTTGCCTGAAGTTATGTGCTGGAAATATGAAAGGTTTTCCACATGTTCTCTTTGTCATTCTTTTGCAAACATTTTCAAGTTTTTAATTTTACTGCACCAGTTGAAATGCATCCTTGATTACTCCTTCTGTAGGTGTAATAAAATTCATTTTGTTGGTCTTGCCCAAGCTGAGGGATTTGAAATTGGAAATCAATCACTTTGATTCATGTTTTTCCTTCTTCAAAAGTGACAACTTCACCAAAAGAAATGACTACCCCGACAGTTACTACTGAAAGCACCACAACAGGTGAGTGAGATTCTGTATGAATACACACCAGTGCACATTCTCCCAGTTCAGGTTTTCCCCTCAGTTGGGTCTTCTACATGGTTCTGTTGGATCAGTATGGTTTTTCAGTTCATGACCTCTGAACTGAATACTCTTTAAATAGCATCTGTATCCCAACAAAATAAACAAAAATATCACTAAATCGTGGTGGGGAAAAAGCTCGTAATAATTGGGGCATTGGAGTATACAAATATAGAGTGGAATACATACAAGATGAAAGGCACAGAGGGCAACAGCATTTCTCCTGCATTCAGGAATCCATTTCCAGCCAGCATGTGACATCACCAATAAAAACAGCTATAATTCTGAATTTTCTTTTGAGCAGTTCTTTTCAATCACAATGGGGAACCATTTTGGACATGATTGTGATCATGAAGTTGTAATTGTCTTCAATGTGAAAAGTATCAACTTTGAACTTGCATCAAACTTCGAAATGAGAGATCGGAAAATTTTTCAAGCTACAATCAAAGAAAGCAACTTTCACTCCTGATACTCTAGTTTGATTTAGAGAGATTTGTTGTAAAATTCTGAAAATTTTGGGAAATAACATGCATTGTTTCATTCTTATTCAGAAGTGACATTTTCACCAAAAGGAACAACCACCACAACAGTTATTGCTGAAACCACCACAAAGGGTGAGTGAGATCCTCTATGAATAAACCTCAGTGAGTCTGTTCACTTTCCACCAATTCAGAGTTCCACCAACGATCATCTGTTTAGCCATTCTTGAAGACACTGTCTATTGGTTGGATGTTTTAAAACATTGATCACATTACAATGCAGTGTTCCATTTGAGAAAAACACAGTAAAACAGTCTAATGACAAACCACTGCAGTAATAGGTAGATTTTGAAGTGGCCGTGCAATGTGTTTGATGTTTACTCTTGTTCTCCCAAAGGACTCACAGCAACACCAAAACCAAGTACAACCACATCCACAACCCAATCCACATCAGGTCAGTGATGGCTTCTTTTGATAACCAATTGAAGAATCATGAACATTAATCATTGTTTCCCAGTCCCAGAGCTCAGTAGGACATGATACTACTGTCCGTAGATAGTTTTCCCAGATCTCGCAGAGAGTTGAATTATGCACAAAGAGTTGAATTATGCACAAACAGAGTGCAAGCAAGAGGAGAATTGTTATGTTTCATTTTTGGAAATGGCTCTGCTTATTTGAGGCAGTGCTCCCTTCCCAAAATTTGTTGTTTAGTTTTGAAACAATGTCCACACGTTTAAAACAAATGAACAATGTACATTTCAAGATGCTAATTGTCAGAATCTTAAAGATGCAATGCATGTTCTTGTGAAAGAATGATTCTGTTGCCTTTTTGGGTTGATTTTACATTTCCTGTTGTTGTGTTTGTCATGAAATGTTTTCTTCTTCTTTACTAATGTAATTAAACCCTTACTTGGTTAATCACTTCAATATTCTCTTTCAAAAATGGAACATTGATTTTAAATGCTTTGGTAAAATATACTTCACCTTACCTAAATCTCCAGATCCATTAAAACAAACTCTTATTGAATTTCTCAGTGCTGCAGCATTTGAAATCAGAAATCTGTCATTTTGATTATTTCCCTTCTCTTCTTCAGAGGTGACTGCGACACCAAAGGAAACAACAGGCACAACAATTATTGCTGCAACCACTACAACAGGTAACTATTGTCTTCTTCCAGTATCTACCAGCAATTCTCTTCACACAACAATATCACCTTCTCTAGAAATACCAGAGAAATGATCCGACTTGAAACTGTTTGACAACAATATGAGGCATTAATTGGATTTTTTTTTAACTTCAGAAAAACTCACTACAACAGTGAAGCCAACACCAACAGGATCCACAACCAGTATCAAACCGGGTGAGTGAAGCAATAGAAATTCACAAAAATGAATAAGTCTTTAGGTTGTATTGTAGCGAATTTCACGATTCCTCCAATTTTTCATTAGAGCTGACGACCAAAGTGAAAGAAATTTCAGCTGGCTCCACACCAGGTCAGTAATAGGTTTGTTCAGTGCACAGCATCAAGATTCAAAAACTATTTTGTTGCCATAAAATCCAGGCAAAGCTAACGTGATACATAATTCCTCGTACGTGATGCATCCAATCTTAATAACATGAGTGAGTTGAGAAAATAATAACTTGTATAAAGCTCAATCAGCGTCATGAGGTCTCATGTACATGAGGACAAATGTTATGGTTGCCTGCACAATTATCGGAACTTGTCAAAGGATTTCTCTCTTGAAAGGTTGTGTTCTTTGTTTTCACGATGTTTCTACTTCGGACCAGTTGCCTGAAGTTATTTCCTGAAAACATGAAAAGTTTTCCACATGTTCTCTTTGCCATTCTTTTGCAAACATTTTCAATTTTTAATTTCACTGCACCAGTTGAAATTTAACCTTGATTACTCATTCTGTAGGTGTAATAAAATTCACTGTGTCGGTTTTGCCCAAGCTGATGCATTTGAAATTGGAAATCAATCACATTGATTCATGTTTTTCCTTCTTCAAAAGTGACAACTTCACCAAAAGAAATGACTACCCCGACAGTTACTACTGAAAGCACCACAACAGGTGAGTGAGATTCTGTATGAATACACACCAGTGCACATTCTCCCAGTTCAGGTTTCCCCCTCAGTTGGGTCTTCTGCATGGTTCTGTTGGATCAGTATGGTTTTTCAGTTCATGACCTCTGAACTGAATACTCTTTAAATAGCATCTGTATCCCAACAAAATAAACAAAAATATCACTAAATCGTGGTGGGGGACAAAGCTCGTAATGATTGGGGAATTGGAGTATACAAATACGAAGTGCAAAACATACAATATGAAAGGCACAGAGGGCAAAAGCATTTTCCTGCATTCAGGAATACATATCCAGCCAGCATGTGACAGCACCAATAAAAACAGCTGCAATTCTGAAGTTTCTTTTGGAACATTAATCTGAGCAATTGCTTTCAGTCACAGTGGGTAACCATTTTGGACATGGTTGTGATCATGAAGTTGTAATTGTCTTCAATGTGAAAAGGATGAATTTTGAACAGGAGTAAAACATCCAAACGAGAGATCGGAAAATTTATAAAGCTACAATCAAAGAAAGCAACTTTCACTCCAGATACTCTAGTTTGATTTGGAGAGATTTGTTGTAAAATTCTGAAAATGCTGGGAAATAACATGCATTGTTTCATTCTTATTCAGAAGTGACATTTTCACCAAAAGGAACAGCCACCACAACAGTTATTGCTGAAACCACCACAAAGGGTGAGTGAGATCCTCTATGAATAAACCTCAGTGAGTCTGTTCACTTTCCACCAATTCAGAGTTCTACCAACGATCATCTGTTTAGCCATTCTTGAAGACACTGTCTATTGGTTGAATGTTTTAAAACATTGATCACATTACAATGCAGTGTTCCATTTGAGAAACACACAGTAAAACAGTCTAATGACAAACCACTGCAGTAATAGGTAGATTTTGAAGTGGCCGTGCAATTTGTTTGATGTTTGCTCTTGTTCTCCCAAAGGACTCACAGCAACACCAAAACCAAGTACAACCACATCCACAACCCAATCCACATCAGGTCAGTGATGGCTTCTTTTGATAACCAATTGAAGAATCATGAACATTAATCATTGTTTCCCAGTTCCCAGAGCTCAGTGGGACATGATACTACTGTCCGCAGATAGTTTTCCCAGACCTCGCAGAGAGTTGAATTATGCTCGAACAGAGTGTAAGCAAGAGGAGAATTGTTATGTTTCATTTTTGTAAATGTCTCTGCTTATTTGAGACAGTGCTCAATTCCCAAAATATGCTGATCAGTTTTGAAACAGTTTTGAAACATTTAAAACAAATGAACAATGTACATTTCAAGATGCTAATTGTCAGAATCTTAAAGATGCAATGTATGTTCTTGTGCAAGAATGATTCTGTTGCCTTTTTGGGTTGATTTTACATTTCCTGTTGTTGTGTTTGTCATGAAATGTTTTCTGCTTCTTTACTAATGTAATTAAACCCTTACTTGGTTATTCACTTGAAGATTCTCTTTCAAAAATGGAACATTGATTTTAATTGCTTTGGTAAAATGTACTTCACCTTACCTAAATCTCCAGATCCATTAAAACAAACTCTTATTGAATTTCTCAGTGCTGCAGCATTTGAAATCAGAAATCTGTCATTTTGATTATTTCCCTTCCCTTCTTCAGAGGTGACTGCGACACCAAAGGAAACAACAGGCACAACAGTTATTGCTGCAACCACTCCAACAGGTAACTATTGTCTTCTTCCAGTGTACACCAGCAATTCTCTTCACACAACAATGTCACCTTCTCTAGAAATACCAGAGAAATAAACCGACTTGAAACTTTCTGACAATAAGACAATTTATATGTTATGAGGCATTAACTGGATTTTTTTTAACTTCAGAAAAATTCACTACAGCAGTGAAGCCAACACCAACAGGATCCACAACCAGTATCAAACCGGGTGAGTGAAATGATAGAAATTTACAAAAATGAAAAAATCTTTAGGTTGTATTGTAGCGAATTTCACGATTCCTCCAATTTTTCATTAGAGCTCACGACAACAGTGAAGGAAACTACAGCTGGCTCCACACCAGGTCAGTAATGGCTTTGTTCAGTGTACAGCATCAAGATCAAAAACAATTTTGTTGCCATAAAATCCAGGTACAGCTCAGGTGATACATAATTCCTCATATATAATGCATCCAATCTTAATAACATGAGTGAGTTGAGAGAGAAATTACTTGTATAATGCTCAATCAGAGTCATGAGGTCTCATGTACATGAGGACAACTGTGGTGTCCATGTTTATGAACCCCTCCATCGTTTCCGTATGTTGTTAAAAGATTTCTCTCTTGACAATGTGTTCTTTGTTTTCATGACATTTCTGCTTTGGATCAGTTGCCTGAAGTTATGTCCTGGAAATATGAAAAGTTTTCTACATGTTCTCTTTGTCATTCTTTTGCAAACTTTTTCAAGTTTTTAATTTTACTGCACCAGTTGAAATGCATCCTTGATTACTCCTTCTGTAGGTGTAATAAAATTCACTGTGTTGGTCTTGCCCAAGCTGAGGGATTTGAAATTGGAAATCAATCACATTGATTCATGTTTTTCCTTCTTCAAAAGTGAGAACTTCACCAAAAGAAATGACTACCCCGACAGTTACTACTGAAAGCACCACAACAGGTGAGTGAGATTCTGTATGAATACACACCAGTGCACATTCTCCCAGTTCAGGTTTCCCCCTCAGTTGGGTCTTCTGCATGGTTCTGTTGGATCAGTATGGTTTCTCAGTTCATAACCTCTGAACTGAATACTCTTTAAACAACATCCATATCCTGACAAAATAAACAGAAATAAAACTAGATCGTGCTAGGGAAAAAGCTTGTAATAATTGGGGCATTGGAGTATACAAATATAGAGTGGAATACATACAATATGAAAGGCACAGAGGGCAACAGCATTTCTCTTGCATTCAGGAATACATATCCAGCCAGCATGTGACAGCACCAATACAAACAGATGCAATTCTGAATTTTCTTTTGGAACATTAATCTGAGCAGTTGCTTTCAGTCACAGTAGGTAACCATTTTGGACATGGTTGTGATCGTAAAGTTGTAATTGTCTTCAATGTGAAAAGGATCAATTTTGAACAGGAGCAAAACATCCAAACGAGAGATCGGAAAATTTATAAAGCTACAATCAAAGAAAGCAACTTTCACTCCTGATACTCTAGTTTGATTTAGAAAGATTTGTTGTAAAATTCTGAAAATACTGGGAAGTAACATGCATTGTTTCATTCTTATTCAGAAGTGACATTTTCACCAAAAGGAACAACCACCACAACAGTTATTGCTGAAACCACCACAAAGGGTGAGTGAGATCCTCTATGAATAAACCTCAGTGAGACTGTTCACTTTCCACCAATTCAGAGTTCCACCAACGATCATCTGTTTAGCCATTCTTGAAGACACTGTCGATTGGTTGAATGTTTTAAAACATTGATCACATTACAATGCAGTGATCCATTTGAGAAACAAACAGTAAAACAGTCTAATGACAAACCACTGCAGTCATAGGTAGATTTTGAAGTGGCCGTGCAATGTGTTTGATGTTTGCTCTTGTTCTCCCAAAGGACTCACAGCAACACCAAAACCAAGTACAACCACATCCACAACCCAATCCACATCAGGTCAGTGATGGCTTCTTTTGATAACCAATTGAAGAATCATGAACATTAATCATTGTTTCCCAGTTCCCAGAGCTCAGTGGGACATGATACTACTGTCCGCAGATAGTTTTCCCAGACCTCGCAGAGAGTTGAATTATGCTCGAACAGAGTGTAAGCAAGAGGAGAATTGTTATGTTTCATTTTTTTAAGTGTCTCTGCTTATTTGAGACAGTGCTCAATTCCCAAAATATGCTGATCAGCTTTGAAACAGTTTTGAAACATTTAAAACAAATGAACAATGTACATTTCAAGATGCTAATTGTCAGAATCTTAAAGATGCAATGTATGTTCTTGTGAAAGAATGATTCTGTTGCCTTTTTGGGTTGATTTTACATTTCCTGTCGTTGTGTTTGTCCTGAAATGTTTTCTTCTTCTTTACTAATGTAATTAAACCCTTACTTGGTTATTCACTTGAAGATTCTCTTTCAAAAATGGAACATTGATTTTAATTGCTTTGGTAAAATGTACTTCACCTTACCTAAATCTCCAGATCCATTAAAACAAACTCTTATTGAATTTCTCAGTGCTGCAGCATTTGAAATCAGAAATCTGTCATTTTGATTATTTCCCTTCCCTTCTTCAGAGGTGACTGCGACACCAAAGGAAACAACAGGCACAACAGTTATTGCTGCAACCACTCCAACAGGTAACTATTGTCTTCTTCCAGTGTACACCAGCAATTCTCTTCACACAACAATGTCACCTTCTCTAGAAATACCAGAGAAATAAACCGACTTGAAACTTTCTGACAATAAGACAATTTATATGTTATGAGGCATTAACTGGATTTTTTTAACTTCAGAAAAATTCACTACAGCAGTGAAGCCAACACCAACAGGATCCACAACCAGTATCAAACCGGGTGAGTGAAATGATATAAATTTACAAAAATGAAAAAATCTTTAGGTTGTATTGTAGCGAATTTGACAATTCCTCCAATTTTTCATTAGAGCTCACGACAACAGTGAAAGAAATTACAGCTGTCTCCACACCAGGTCAGTAATGGCTTTGATCTGTGTACAGCATCAAGATCAAAACCTATTTTGTTGCCGTAAAATCCAGGCAAAGCTAAGGTGATACTTAATTCCTCATATATAATGCATCCAATCTTAATAACGTGAGTGAGTTGAGAAAATAATAACTTGTATTAAGCTCAATCAGCGTCATAAGGTCTCATGTACATGAGGACAAATGTGGTGACCATGGTTGTAGACGCCAGCACAATTATCGGAACTTGTCAAAGGATTTCTCTATTGAAAGGTTGTGTTCTTTGTTTTCACAATGTTTCTACTTTGGACCAGTTGCCTGAAGTTATTTCCTGAAAACATGAAAAGTTTTCCACATGTTCACTTTGACATTCTTTTGCAAACATTTTCAAGTTTTTAATTTAACTGCACCAGTTGAGATGCATCCTTGATTACTCATTCTGTAGGTGTAATAAAATTCACTGTGTTGGTCTTGCCCAAGCTGAGGGATTTGAAATTGGAAATCAATCACATTGATTCATGTTTTTCCTTCTTCAAAAGTGACAACTTCACCAAAAGAAATGACTACCCCGACAGTTACTACTGAAAGCACCACAACAGGTGAGTGAGATTCTGTATGAATACACACCAGTGCACATTCTCCCAGTTCAGGTTTTCCCCTCAGTTGGGTCTTCTGCATGGTTCTGTTGGATCAGTATGGTTTTTCAGTTCATGACCTCTGAACTGAATACTCTTTAAATAGCATCTGTATCCCAACAAATTAAACAAAAATATCACTAAATCGTGGTGGGGAAAAAGCTCGTAATAATTGGGGCATTGGAGTATACAAATATAGAGTGGAATACATACAATATGAAAGGCACAGAGGGCAACAGCATTTCTCCTGCATTCAGGATCCATATCCAGCCAGCATGTGACAGCACCAATAAAAACAGCTATAATTCTGAATTTTCTTTTGAGCAGTTCTTTTCAATCACAATGGGGAACCATTTTGGACATGATTGTGATCATGAAGTTGTAATTGTCTTCAATGTGAAAAGTATCAACTTTGAACTTGCATCAAACTTCGAAATGAGAGATCGGAAAATTTTTCAAGCTACAATCAAAGAAAGCAACTTTCACTCCTGATACTCTAGTTTGATTTAGAGAGATTTGTTGTAAAATTCTGAAAATTTTGGGAAATAACATGCATTGTTTCATTCTTATTCAGAAGTGACATTTTCACCAAAAGGAACAACCACCACAACAGTTATTGCTGAAACCACCACAAAGGGTGAGTGAGATCCTCTATGAATAAACCTCAGTGAGTCTGTTCACTTTCCACCAATTCAGAGTTCCACCAACGATCATCTGTTTAGCCATTCTTGAAGACACTGTCTATTGGTTGGATGTTTTAAAACATTGATCACATTACAATGCAGTGTTCCATTTGAGAAACACACAGTAAAACAGTCTAATGACAAACCACTGCAGTAATAGGTAGATTTTGAAGTGGCCGTGCAATGTGTTTGATGTTTGCTCTTGTTCTCCCAAAGGACTCACAGCAACACCAAAACCAAGTACAACCACATCCACAACCCAATCCACATCAGGTCAGTGATGGCTTCTTTTGATAACCAATTGTAGAATCATGAACATTAATCATTGTTTCCCAGTCCCAGAGCTCAGTAGGACATGATACTACTGTCCGTAGATAGTTTTCCCAGATCTCGCAGAGAGTTGAATTATGCACAAACAGAGTGCAAGCAAGAGGAGAATTGTTATGTTTCATTTTTGGAAATGGCTCTGCTTATTTGAGGCAGTGCTCCCTTCCCAAAATTTGTTGTTTAGTTTTGAAACAATGTCCACACGTTTAAAACAAATGAACAATGTACATTTCAAGATGCTAATTGTCAGAATCTTAAAGATGCAATGCATGTTCTTGTGAAAGAATGATTCTGTTGCCTTTTTGGGTTGATTTTACATTTCCTGTTGTTGTGTTTGTCATGAAATGTTTTCTTCTTCTTTACTAATGTAATTAAACCCTTACTTGGTTAATCACTTCAATATTCTCTTTCAAAAATGGAACATTGATTTTAAATGCTTTGGTAAAATATACTTCACCTTACCTAAATCTCCAGATCCATTAAAACAAACTCTTATTGAATTTCTCAGTGCTGCAGCATTTGAAATCAGAAATCTGTCATTTTGATTATTTCCCTTCTCTTCTTCAGAGGTGACTGCGACACCAAAGGAAACAACAGGCACAACAATTATTGCTGCAACCACTACAACAGGTAACTATTGTCTTCTTCCAGTATCTACCAGCAATTCTCTTCACACAACAATATCACCTTCTCTAGAAATACCAGAGAAATGATCCGACTTGAAACTGTTTGACAACAATATGAGGCATTAATTGGATTTTTTTTTAACTTCAGAAAAACTCACTACAACAGTGAAGCCAACACCAACAGGATCCACAACCAGTATCAAACCGGGTGAGTGAAGCAATAGAAATTCACAAAAATGAATAAGTCTTTAGGTTGTATTGTAGCGAATTTCACGATTCCTCCAATTTTTCATTAGAGCTGACGACCAAAGTGAAAGAAATTTCAGCTGGCTCCACACCAGGTCAGTAATAGGTTTGTTCAGTGTACAGCATCAAGATTCAAAAACTATTTTGTTGCCATAAAATCCAGGCAAAGCTAACGTGATACATAATTCCTCGTACGCGATGCATCCAATCTTAATAACATGAGTGAGTTGAGAAAATAATAACTTGTATAAAGCTCAATCAGCGTCATGAGGTCTCATGTACATGAGGACAAATGTTATGGTTGCCTGCACAATTATCGGAACTTGTCAAAGGATTTCTCTCTTGAAAGGTTGTGTTCTTTGTTTTCACGATGTTTCTACTTCGGACCAGTTGCCTGAAGTTATTTCCTGAAAACATGAAACGTTTTCCACATGTTCTCTTTGCCATTCTTTTGCAAACATTTTCAATTTTTAATTTCACTGCACCAGTTGAAATTTAACCTTGATTACTCATTCTGTAGGTGTAATAAAATTCACTGTGTTGGTTTTGCCCAAGCTGAGGCATTTGAAATTGGAAATCAATCACATTGATTCATGTTTTTCCTTCTTCAAAAGTGACAACTTCACCAAAAGAAATGACTACCCCGACAGTTACTACTGAAAGCACCACAACAGGTGAGTGAGATTCTGTATGAATACACACCAGTGCACATTCTCCCTGTTCAGGTTTTCCCCTCAGTTGGGTCTTCTGCATGGTTCTGTTGGATCAGTATGGTTTTTCAGTTCATGACCTCTGAACTGAATACTCTTTAAATAGCATCCGTATCCCAACAAAATAAACAGAAATATCACTAAATCGTGGTGGGGGACAAAGCTCGTAATGATTAGGGAATTGGAGTATACAAATACAAAGTGCAAAACATACAATATGAAAGGCACAGAGGGCAACAGCATTTTCCTGCATTTAGGAATACATATCCAGGTAGCATGTGACAGCACCAATAAAAACAGCTGCAATTCTGAAGTTTCTTTTCGAACATTAATCTGAGCAGTTGCTTTCAGTCACAGCGAGTAACCATTTTGGACATGGTTGTGATCATGAAGTTGTATTTGTCTTCAATGTGAAAAGGATGAACTTTGAACAGGAGTAAAACATCCAAACGAGAGATCGGAAAATTTATAAAGCTACAATTAAAGAAAGCAACTTTCACTCCAAAAACTCTAATTCGATTTAGAGAGATTTGTTGTAAAATTCTGAAATTGCTGGGAAATACCATGCATTGTTTCATTCTTATTCAGAAGTGACATTTTCACCAAAAGGAACAACCACCACAACAGTTATTGCTGAAACCACCACAAAGGGTGAGTGAGATCCTCTATGAATAAACCTCAGTGAGTCTGTTCACTTTCCACCAATTCAGATTTCCACCAACGATCATCTGTTTAGCCATTCTTGAAGACACTGTGTATTGGTTGAATGTTTTAAAACATTGATCACATTACAATGCAGTGTATCATTTGAGAAACACACAGTAAAACAGTCTAATGACAAACCACTGCAGTAATAGGTAGATTTTGAAGTGGTCGTACAATGTGTTTGATGTTTGCTCTTGGTCTCCCAAAGGACTCACAGCAACACCAAAACCAAGTACAACCACATCCACAACCCAATCCACATCAGGTCAGTGATGGCTTCTTTTGATAACCAATTGAAGAATCATGAACATTAATCATTGTTTCCCAGTTCCCAGAGCTCAGTGGGACATGATACTACTGTCCGCAGATAGTTTTCCCAGACCTCGCAGAGAGTTGAATTATGCTCGAACAGAGTGTAAGCAAGAGGAGAATTGTTTTGTTTCATTTTTGTAAATGTCTCTGCTTATTTGAGGCAATGCTCCCTTCCCAAAATTTGTTGATTAGTTTTGAAACAATGTCCACACATTTAAAACAAATGAACAATGTACATTTCAAGATGCTAATTATCAGAATCTTAAAGATGCAATGTATGTTCTTGTGAAAGAATGATTCTGTTGCCTTTTTGGGTTGATTTTACATTTCCTGTTGTTGTGTTTGTCATGAAATGTTTTCTTCTTCTTTACTAATGTAATTAAACCCTTACTTTGCTATTCACTTCAATATTCACTTTCAAAAATGGAACATATTAATTGCTTTGGTAAAATGTACTTCACCTTACCTAAATCTCCAGATCCATTTAAAGAAACTGTTATTGAAATTCTCACTGCTGCAGCATTTGAAATCAGAAATCCGTCGTTTTGATTATTACCCTTCTCTTCTTCAGAGGTGACTGCGACACCAAAGCAAACAACAGGCACAACAGTTATTGCTGCAACCACTACAACAGGTAACTATTGTCTTCTTCCAGTATAATCCAGCAATTCTCTTCACACAACAATATCACCTTCTCTAGAAATACCAGAGAAATGATCCGACTTGAAACTCTTTGACAATAAGATTATGTTATGAGGCATTAATTGGATTTTTTTTTAACTTCAGAAAAACTCACTACAACAGTGAAGCCAACACCAACAGGATCCACAACCAGTATCAAACCAGGTGAGTGAAACAATAGAAATTCACAAAAATGAATAAGTCTTTAGGTTGTATTGTAGCACATTTCATGATTCCTCCAATTTTTCATTAGAGCTCACGACAACAGTGAAAGAAATTACAGCTGGCTCCACACCAGGTCAGTAATGGCTTTGATCTGTGTACAGCATCAAGATCAAAACCTATTTTGTTGCCATAAAATCCAGGTAAAGCTCAGGTGATACTTAATAGCTCATATATAATGCTTCCAATCTTAATAACGTGAGTGAGTTGAGAAAATAATAACTTGTATTAAGCTCAATCAGCGTCATGAGGTCTCATGTACATGAGGAAAAATGTGGTGACCATGGTTATGGACGCCTGCACAATTATCGGATCTTTTTTTAGATTAGATTAGATTACTTACAGTGTGGAAACAGGCCCTTCGGCCCAACAAGTCCACACCGCCCCGCCGAAGCGTAACCCACCCATACCCCTACATCTACATTTTTTACATTTACCACTTACCTAACACTACGGGTAATTTAACATGGCCAATTCACCTGGCCTTCACATCTTGGACTGTGGGAGGAAACCGGAGCACACGGAGGAAACCGACGCAGACACGGGGAGAACGTGCAAACTCTACACAGTCAGTCGCCTGAGGCGGGAATTGAACCCGGGTCTCAGGCGCTGTGAGGCAACAGTGCTAACCACTGTGCCACCGTGCCGCCCACCCACTGTGACACCGTGCCGCCCACTGTGCCACCGTGCCGCCCACAAAGGATTTCTCTCTTGAAAGGACGTGTTCTTTGTTTTCACAATGTTTCTACTTTGGACCAGTTGCCTGAAGCTATTTCCTGAAAACATGAAAAGTTTTCCACATGTTCACTTTGACATTGTTTTGCAAACTTTTTCAAGTTTTTAATTTTACTGCACCAGTTGAAATGCATCCTTGATTACTCCTTCTGTAGGTGTAATAAAATTCATTTTGTTGGTCTTGCCCAAGCTGAGGGATTTGAAATTGGAAATCAATCACATTGATTCATGTTTTTCCTTCTTCAAAAGTGACAACTTCACCAAAAGAAATGACTACCCCGACAGTTACTACTGAAAGCACCACAACAGGTGAGTGAGATTCTGTATGAATACACACCAGTGCACATTCTCCCAGTTCAGGTTTCCCCCTCAGTTGGGTCTTCTGCATGGTTCTGTTGGATCAGTATGGTTTTTCAGTTCATGACCTCTGAACTGAATACTCTTTAAATAGCATCTGTATCCCAACAAAATAAACAAAAATATCACTAAATCGTGGTGGGGGACAAAGCTCGTAATGATTAGGGAATTGGAGTATACAAATACGAAGTGCAAAACATACAATATGAAAGGCACAGAGGGCAAAAGCATTTTCCTGCATTCAGGAATACATATCCAGCCAGCATGTGACAGCACCAATAAAAACAGCTGCAATTCTGAAGTTTCTTTTGGAACATTAATCTGAGCAGTTGCTTTCAGTCACAGTGGGTAACCATTTTGGACATGGTTGTGATCATGAAGTTGTAATTGTCTTCAATGTGAAAAGGATGAATTTTGAACAGGAGTAAAACATCCAAACGAGAGATCGGAAAATTTATAAAGCTACAATCAAAGAAAGCAACTTTCACTCCAGATACTCTAGTTTGATTTGGAGAGATTTGTTGTAAAATTCTGAAAATGCTGGGAAATAACATGCATTGTTTCATTCCTATTCAGAAGTGACATTTTCACCAAAAGGAACAACCACCACAACAGTTATTGCTGAAACCACCACAAAGGGTGAGTGAGATCCTCTATGAATAAACCTCAGTGAGTCTGTTCACTTTCCACCAATTCAGAGTTCTACCAACGATCATCTGTTTAGCCATTCTTGAAGACACTGTCTATTGGTTGAGTGTTTTAAAACATTGATCACATTACAATGCAGTGTTCCATTTGAGAAACACACAGTAAAACAGTCTAATGACAAACCACTGCAGTAATAGGTAGATTTTGAAGTGGCCGTGCAATTTGTTTGATGTTTGCTCTTGTTCTCCCAAAGGACTCACAGCAACACCAAAACCAAGTACAACCACATCCACAACCCAATCCACATCAGGTCAGTGATGGCTTCTTTTGATAACCAATTGAAGAATCATGAACATTAATCATTGTTTCCCAGTTCCCAGAGCTCAGTGGGACATGATACTACTGTCCGCAGATAGTTTTCCCAGACCTCGCAGAGAGTTGAATTATGCTCGAACAGAGTGTAAGCAAGAGGAGAATTGTTATGTTTCATTTTTGTAAATGTCTCTGCTTATTTGAGACAGTGCTCAATTCCCAAAATATGCTGATCAGTTTTGAAACAGTTTTGAAACATTTAAAACAAATGAACAATGTACATTTCAAGATGCTAATTGTCAGAATCTTAAAGATGCAATGTATGTTCTTGTGAAAGAATGATTCTGTTGCCTTTTTGGGTTGATTTTACATTTCCTGTTGTTGTGTTTGTCATGAAATGTTTTCTTCTTCTTTACTAATGTAATTAAACCCTTACTTGGTTATTCACTTGAAGATTCTCTTTCAAAAATGGAACATTGATTTTAATTGCTTTGGTAAAATGTACTTCACCTTACCTAAATCTCCAGATCCATTAAAACAAACTCTTATTGAATTTCTCAGTGCTGCAGCATTTGAAATCAGAAATCTGTCATTTTGATTATTTCCCTTCTCTTCTTCAGAGGTGACTGCGACACCAAAGGAAACAACAGGCACAACAGTTATTGCTGCAACCACTCCAACAGGTAACTATTGTCTTCTTCCAGTGTACACCAGCAATTCTCTTCACACAACAATGTCACCTTCTCTAGAAATATCAGAGAAATAAACCGACTTGAAACTTTCTGACAATAAGACAATTTATATGTTACGAGGCATTAACTGGATTTTTTTTAACTTCAGAAAAATTCACTACAGCAGTGAAGCCAACACCAACAGGATCCACAACCAGTATCAAACCGGGTGAGTGAAATGATAGAAATTTACAAAAATGAAAAAATCTTTAGGTTGTATTGTAGCGAATTTCACGATTCCTCCAATTTTTCATTAGAGCTCACGACAACAGTGAAGGAAACTACAGCTGGCTCCACACCAGGTCAGTAATGGCTTTGTTCAGTGTACAGCATCAAGATCAAAAACAATTTTGTTGCCATAAAATCCAGGTAAAGCTCAGGTGATACTTAATTCCTCATATATAATGCATCCAATCTTATTAACATGAGTGAGTTGAGAGAGAAATTACTTGTATAATGCTTAATCAGAGTCATAAGGTCTCATGTACATGAGGACAACTGTGGTGTCCATGTTTATGAACCCCTCCATCATTTCTGTATGTTGTTAAAAGATTTCTCTCTTGACAATGTGTTCTTTGTTTTCATGACATGTCTGCTTTGGATCAGTTGCCTGAAGTTATGTCCTGGAAATATGAAAAGTTTTCTACATGTTCTCTTTGTCATTCTTTTGCAAACATTTTCAAGTTTTTAATTTTACTGCACCAGTTGAAATGCATCCTTGATTACTCCTTCTGTAGGTGTAATAAAATTCATTTTGTTGGTCTTGCCCAAGCTGAGGGATTTGAAATTGGAAATCAATCACTTTGATTCATGTTTTTCCTTCTTCAAAAGTGACAACTTCACCAAAAGAAATGACTACCCCGACAGTTACTACTGAAAGCACCACAACAGGTGAGTGAGATTCTGTATGAATACACACCAGTGCACATTCTCCCAGTTCAGGTTTTCCCCTCAGTTGGGTCTTCTACATGGTTCTGTTGGATCAGTATGGTTTTTCAGTTCATGACCTCTGAACTGAATACTCTTTAAATAGCATCTGTATCCCAACAAAATAAACAAAAATATCACTAAATCGTGGTGGGGAAAAAGCTCGTAATAATTGGGGCATTGGAGTATACAAATATAGAGTGGAATACATACAAGATGAAAGGCACAGAGGGCAACAGCATTTCTCCTGCATTCAGGAATCCATTTCCAGCCAGCATGTGACAGCACCAATAAAAACAGCTATAATTCTGAATTTTCTTTTGAGCAGTTCTTTTCAATCACAATGGGGAACCATTTTGGACATGATTGTGATCATGAAGTTGTAATTGTCTTCAATGTGAAAAGTATCAACTTTGAACTTGCATCAAACTTCGAAATGAGAGATCGGAAAATTTTTCAAGCTACAATCAAAGAAAGCAACTTTCACTCCTGATACTCTAGTTTGATTTAGAGAGATTTGTTGTAAAATTCTGAAAATTTTGGGAAATAACATGCATTGTTTCATTCTTATTCAGAAGTGACATTTTCACCAAAAGGAACAACCACCACAACAGTTATTGCTGAAACCACCACAAAGGGTGAGTGAGATCCTCTATGAATAAACCTCAGTGAGACTGTTCACTTTCCACCAATTCAGAGTTCCACCAACGATCATCTGTTTAGCCATTCTTGAAGACACTGTCTATTGGTTGGATGTTTTAAAACATTGATCACATTACAATGCAGTGTTCCATTTGAGAAAAACACAGTAAAACAGTCTAATGACAAACCACTGCAGTAATAGGTAGATTTTGAAGTGGCCGTGCAATGTGTTTGATGTTTACTCTTGTTCTCCCAAAGGACTCACAGCAACACCAAAACCAAGTACAACCACATCCACAACCCAATCCACATCAGGTCAGTGATGGCTTCTTTTGATAACCAATTGAAGAATCATGAACATTAATCATTGTTTCCCAGTCCCAGAGCTCAGTAGGACATGATACTACTGTCCGTAGATAGTTTTCCCAGATCTCGCAGAGAGTTGAATTATGCACAAAGAGTTGAATTATGCACAAACAGAGTGCAAGCAAGAGGAGAATTGTTATGTTTCATTTTTGGAAATGGCTCTGCTTATTTGAGGCAGTGCTCCCTTCCCAAAATTTGTTGTTTAGTTTTGAAACAATGTCCACACGTTTAAAACAAATGAACAATGTACATTTCAAGATGCTAATTGTCAGAATCTTAAAGATGCAATGCATGTTCTTGTGAAAGAATGATTCTGTTGCCTTTTTGGGTTGATTTTACATTTCCTGTTGTTGTGTTTGTCATGAAATGTTTTCTTCTTCTTTACTAATGTAATTAAACCCTTACTTGGTTAATCACTTCAATATTCTCTTTCAAAAATGGAACATTGATTTTAAATGCTTTGGTAAAATATACTTCACCTTACCTAAATCTCCAGATCCATTAAAACAAACTCTTATTGAATTTCTCAGTGCTGCAGCATTTGAAATCAGAAATCTGTCATTTTGATTATTTCCCTTCTCTTCTTCAGAGGTGACTGCGACACCAAAGGAAACAACAGGCACAACAATTATTGCTGCAACCACTACAACAGGTAACTATTGTCTTCTTCCAGTATCTACCAGCAATTCTCTTCACACAACAATATCACCTTCTCTAGAAATACCAGAGAAATGATCCGACTTGAAACTGTTTGACAACAATATGAGGCATTAATTGGATTTTTTTTTAACTTCAGAAAAACTCACTACAACAGTGAAGCCAACACCAACAGGATCCACAACCAGTATCAAACCGGGTGAGTGAAGCAATAGAAATTCACAAAAATGAATAAGTCTTTAGGTTGTATTGTAGCGAATTTCACGATTCCTCCAATTTTTCATTAGAGCTGACGACCAAAGTGAAAGAAATTTCAGCTGGCTCCACACCAGGTCAGTAATAGGTTTGTTCAGTGCACAGCATCAAGATTCAAAAACTATTTTGTTGCCATAAAATCCAGGCAAAGCTAACGTGATACATAATTCCTCGTACGTGATGCATCCAATCTTAATAACATGAGTGAGTTGAGAAAATAATAACTTGTATAAAGCTCAATCAGCGTCATGAGGTCTCATGTACATGAGGACAAATGTTATGGTTGCCTGCACAATTATCGGAACTTGTCAAAGGATTTCTCTCTTGAAAGGTTGTGTTCTTTGTTTTCACGATGTTTCTACTTCGGACCAGTTGCCTGAAGTTATTTCCTGAAAACATGAAAAGTTTTCCACATGTTCTCTTTGCCATTCTTTTGCAAACATTTTCAATTTTTAATTTCACTGCACCAGTTGAAATTTAACCTTGATTACTCATTCTGTAGGTGTAATAAAATTCACTGTGTTGGTCTTGCACAAGCTGAGGGATTTGAAATTGGAAATCAATCACATTGATTCATGTTTTTCCTTCTTCAAAAGTGACAACTTCACCAAAAGAAATGACTACCCCGACAGTTACTACTGAAAGCACCACAACAGGTGAGTGAGATTCTGTATGAATACACACCAGTGCACATTCTCCCAGTTCAGGTTTCCCCCTCAGTTGGGTCTTCTGCATGGTTCTGTTGGATCAGTATGGTTTTTCAGTTCATGACCTCTGAACTGAATACTCTTTAAATAGCATCTGTATCCCAACAAAATAAACAAAAATATCACTAAATCGTGGTGGGGGACAAAGCTCGTAATGATTGGGGAATTGGAGTATACAAATACGAAGTGCAAAACATACAATATGAAAGGCACAGAGGGCAAAAGCATTTTCCTGCATTCAGGAATACATATCCAGCCAGCATGTGACAGCACCAATAAAAACAGCTGCAATTCTGAAGTTTCTTTTGGAACATTAATCTGAGCAGTTGCTTTCAGTCACAGTGGGTAACCATTTTGGACATGGTTGTGATCATGAAGTTGTAATTGTCTTCAATGTGAAAAGGATGAATTTTGAACAGGAGTAAAACATCCAAACGAGAGATCGGAAAATTTATAAAGCTACAATCAAAGAAAGCAACTTTCACTCCAGATACTCTAGTTTGATTTGGAGAGATTTGTTGTAAAATTCTGAAAATGCTGGGAAATAACATGCATTGTTTCATTCTTATTCAGAAGTGACATTTTCACCAAAAGGAACAACCACCACAACAGTTATTGCTGAAACCACCACAAAGGGTGAGTGAGATCCTCTATGAATAAACCTCAGTGAGTCTGTTCACTTTCCACCAATTCAGAGTTCTACCAACAATCATCTGTTTAGCCATTCTTGAAGACACTGTCTCTTGGTTGAATGTTTTAAAACATTGATCACATTACAATGCAGTGTTCCATTTGAGAAACACACAGTAAAACAGTCTAATGACAAACCACTGCAGTAATAGGTAGATTTTGAAGTGGCCGTGCAATTTGTTTGATGTTTGCTCTTGTTCTCCCAAAGGACTCACAGCAACACCAAAACCAAGTACAACCACATCCACAACCCAATCCACATCAGGTCAGTGATGGCTTCTTTTGATAACCAATTGAAGAATCATGAACATTAATCATTGTTTCCCAGTTCCCAGAGCTCAGTGGGACATGATACTACTGTCCGCAGATAGTTTTCCCAGACCTCGCAGAGAGTTGAATTATGCTCGAACAGAGTGTAAGCAAGAGGAGAATTGTTATGTTTCATTTTTGTAAATGTCTCTGCTTATTTGAGACAGTGCTCAATTCCCAAAATATGCTGATCAGTTTTGAAACAGTTTTGAAACATTTAAAACAAATGAACAATGTACATTTCAAGATGCTAATTGTCAGAATCTTAAAGATGCAATGTATGTTCTTGTGCAAGAATGATTCTGTTGCCTTTTTGGGTTGATTTTACATTTCCTGTTGTTGTGTTTGTCATGAAATGTTTTCTGCTTCTTTACTAATGTAATTAAACCCTTACTTGGTTATTCACTTGAAGATTCTCTTTCAAAAATGGAACATTGATTTTAATTGCTTTGGTAAAATGTACTTCACCTTACCTAAATCTCCAGATCCATTAAAACAAACTCTTATTGAATTTCTCAGTGCTGCAGCATTTGAAATCAGAAATCTGTCATTTTGATTATTTCCCTTCCCTTCTTCAGAGGTGACTGCGACACCAAAGGAAACAACAGGCACAACAGTTATTGCTGCAACCACTCCAACAGGTAACTATTGTCTTCTTCCAGTGTACACCAGCAATTCTCTTCACACAACAATGTCACCTTCTCTAGAAATACCAGAGAAATAAACCGACTTGAAACTTTCTGACAATAAGACAATTTATATGTTATGAGGCATTAACTGGATTTTTTTTAACTTCAGAAAAATTCACTACAGCAGTGAAGCCAACACCAACAGGATCCACAACCAGTATCAAACCGGGTGAGTGAAATGATAGAAATTTACAAAAATGAAAAAATCTTTAGGTTGTATTGTAGCGAATTTCACGATTCCTCCAATTTTTCATTAGAGCTCACGACAACAGTGAAGGAAACTACAGCTGGCTCCACACCAGGTCAGTAATGGCTTTGTTCAGTGTACAGCATCAAGATCAAAAACAATTTTGTTGCCATAAAATCCAGGTACAGCTCAGGTGATACATAATTCCTCATATATAATGCATCCAATCTTAATAACATGAGTGAGTTGAGAGAGAAATTACTTGTATAATGCTCAATCAGAGTCATGAGGTCTCATGTACATGAGGACAACTGTGGTGTCCATGTTTATGAACCCCTCCATCGTTTCCGTATGTTGTTAAAAGATTTCTCTCTTGACAATGTGTTCTTTGTTTTCATGACATTTCTGCTTTGGATCAGTTGCCTGAAGTTATGTCCTGGAAATATGAAAAGTTTTCTTCATGTTCTCTTTGTCATTCTTTTGCAAACTTTTTCAAGTTTTTAATTTTACTGCACCAGTTGAAATGCATCCTTGATTACTCCTTCTGTAGGTGTAATAAAATTCACTGTGTTGGTCTTGCCCAAGCTGAGGGATTTGAAATTGGAAATCAATCACATTGATTCATGTTTTTCCTTCTTCAAAAGTGAGAACTTCACCAAAAGAAATGACTACCCCGACAGTTACTACTGAAAGCACCACAACAGGTGAGTGAGATTCTGTATGAATACACACCAGTGCACATTCTCCCAGTTCAGGTTTCCCCCTCAGTTGGGTCTTCTGCATGGTTCTGTTGGATCAGTATGGTTTCTCAGTTCATGACCTCTGAACTGAATACTCTTTAAACAACATCCATATCCTGACAAAATAAACAGAAATAAAACTAGATCGTGCTAGGGAAAAAGCTTGTAATAATTGGGGCATTGGAGAATACAAATATAGAGTGGAATACATACAATATGAAAGTCACAGAGGCCAACAGCATTTCTCTTGCATTCAGGAATACATATCCAGCCAGCATATGACAGCACCAATAAAAACAGCTGCAATTCTGAATTTTCTTTTGGAACATTAATCTGAGCAGTTGCTTTCAGTCACAGTAGGTAACCATTTTGGACATGGTTGTGATCGTAAAGTTGTAATTGTCTTCAATGTGAAAAGGATCAATTTTGAACAGGAGTAAAACATCCAAACGAGAGATCGGAAAATTTATAAAGCTACAATCAAAGAAAGCAACTTTCACTCCTGATACTCTAGTTTGATTTAGAAAGATTTGTTGTAAAATTCTGAAAATACTGGGAAGTAACATGCATTGTTTCATTCTTATTCAGAAGTGACATTTTCACCAAAAGGAACAACCACCACAACAGTTATTGCTGAAACCACCACAAAGGGTGAGTGAGATCCTCTATGAATAAACCTCAGTGAGACTGTTCACTTTCCACCAATTCAGAGTTCCACCAACGATCATCTGTTTAGCCATTCTTGAAGACACTGTCGATTGGTTGAATGTTTTAAAACATTGATCACATTACAATGCAGTGTTCCATTTGAGAAACACACAGTAAAACAGTCTAATGACAAACCACTGCAGTAATAGGTAGATTTTGAAGTGGCCGTGCAATTTGTTTGATGTTTGCTCTTGTTCTCCCAAAGGACTCACAGCAACACCAAAACCAAGTACAACCACATCCACAACCCAATCCACATCAGGTCAGTGATGGCTTCTTTTGATAACCAATTGAAGAATCATGAACATTAATCATTGTTTCCCAGTTCCCAGAGCTCAGTGGGACATGATACTACTGTCCGCAGATAGTTTTCCCAGACCTCGCAGAGAGTTGAATTATGCTCGAACAGAGTGTAAGCAAGAGGAGAATTGTTATGTTTCATTTTTGTAAATGTCTCTGCTTATTTGAGACAGTGCTCAATTCCCAAAATATGCTGATCAGTTTTGAAACAGTTTTGAAACATTTAAAACAAATGAACAATGTACATTTCAAGATGCTAATTGTCAGAATCTTAAAGATGCAATGTATGTTCTTGTGAAAGAATGATTCTGTTGCCTTTTTGGGTTGATTTTACATTTCCTGTTGTTGTGTTTGTCATGAAATGTTTTCTTCTTCTTTACTAATGTAATTAAACCCTTACTTGATTATTCACTTGAAGATTCCCTTTCAAAAATGGAACATTGATTTTAATTGCTTTGGTAAAATGTACTTCACCTTACCTAAATCTCCAGATCCATTAAAACAAACTCTTATTGAATTTCTCAGTGCTGCAGCATTTGAAATCAGAAATCTGTCATTTTGATTATTTCCCTTCTCTTCTTCAGAGGTGACTGCGACACCAAAGGAAACAACAGGCACAACAGTTATTGCTGCAACCACTCCAACAGGTAACTATTGTCTTCTTCCGGTATCCACCAGCAATTCTCTTCACACAACAATATCACCTTCTCTAGAAATACCAGAGAAATGATACGACTTGAAACTGTTTGACAACAATATGAGGCATTAATTGGATTTTTTTTTAACTTCAGAAAAACTCACTACAACAGTGAAGCCAACACCATCGGGATCCACAACCAGTATCAAACCGGGTGAGTGAAGCAATAGAAATTCACAAAAATGAATAAGTGTTTAGGTTGTATTGTAGCGAATTTCATGATTCCTCCAATTTTTCATTAGAGCTGACGACAAAAGTGAAAGAAATTTCAGCTGGCTCCACACCAGGTCAGTAATAGGTTTGTTCAGTGTACAGCATCAAGATCAAAAACTATTTTGTTCCCATAAAATCCAGGCAAATCGAACGTGTTACTTCATTCCTCATATGTAATGCATCCAATCTTAATAATGTGAGTGAGTTGAGAAAATAATAACTTGTATAAAGCTCAATCAGCGTCATGAGGTCTCATGCACATTAGGACAAATGTTATGGATGCCTGCACAATTATTGGAACTTGTCAAAGGATTTCTCTCTTGAAAGGTTGTGTTCTTTGTTTTCACAAGGTTTCTACTTCGGACCAGTTGCCTGAAGTTATTTCCTGAAAACATGAAAAGTTTTCCACATGTTCACTTTGCCATTCTTTTGCAAACATTTTCAAGTTTTTAATTTCACTGCACCAGTTGAAATTTAACCTTGATTACTCATTCTGGAGGTGTAATAAAATTCACTGTGTTGGTCTTGCCCAAGCTGATGCATTTGAAATTGGAAATCAATCACATTCATTCATGTTTTTCCTTCTTGAAAAGTGACAACTTCACCAAAAGAAATGACTACCCCGACAGTTACTACTGAAAGCACCACAACAGGTGAGTGAGATTCTGTATGAATACACACCAGTGCACATTCTCCCAGTTCAGGTTTCCCCCTCAGTTGGGTCTTCTGCATGGTTCTGTTGGATCAGTATCGTTTTTCAGTTCATGACCTCTGAACTGAATACTCTTTAATTGGCATCCGTATCCCAACAAAATAAACAGAAATATCACTAAATCGTGGTGGGGGACAAAGCTCGTAATGATTGGGGCATTGGAGTATACAAATACAAAGTGCAAAACATACAATATGAAAGTCACAGAGGGCAACAGCATTTTCCTGCATTCAGGAATACATATCCAGCCAGCATGTGACAGCACCAATAAAAACAGCTGCAATTCTGAAGTTTCTTTTGGAACATTAATCTGAGCAGTTGCTTTCAGTCACAGTGGGTAACCATTTTGGACATGGTTGTGATCATGAAGTTGTAATTGTCTTCAATGTGAAAAGGATGAATTTTGAACAGGAGTAAAACATCCAAACGAGAGATCGGAAAATTTATAAAGCTACAATCAAAGAAAGCAACTTTCACTCCTGATACTCTAGTTTGATTTGGAGAGATTTGTTGTAAAATTCTGAAAATACTGGGAAATAACATGCATTGTTTCATTCTTATTCAGAAGTGACATTTTCACCAAAAGGAACAACCACCACAACAGTTATTGCTGAAACCACCACAAAGGGTGAGTGAGATCCTCTATGAATAAACCTCAGTGAGTCTGTTCACTTTCCACCAATTCAGATTTCCACCAACGATCATCTGTTTAGCCATTCTTGAAAACACTGTCTATTGGTTGAATGTTTTAAAACATTGATCACATTACAATGCAGTGTTCCATTTGAGAAACACACAGTAAAACAGTCTAATGACAAACCACTGCAGTCATAGGTAGATTTTGAAGTGGTCGTACAATGATGTTTGCTCTTGTTCTCCCAAAGGACTCACAGCAACATCAAAACCAAGTACACCCACATCCACAACCCAATCCACATCAGGTCAGTGATGGCTTCTTTTGATAACCATTTGTAGAATCATGAACATTAATCAATGTTTCCCAGTTCCCAGAGCTCAGTGGGACATGATACTACTGTCCGCAGATAGTTTTCCCAGACCTCGCAGAGAGTTGAATTATGCTCGAACAGAGTGTAAGCAAGAGGAGAATTGTTATGTTTCATTTTTGTAAATGTCTCTGCTTATTTGAGACAGTGCTCAATTCCCAAAATTTGCTGATCAGTTTTGAAACAGTTTTGAAACATTTAAAACAAATGAACAATGTACATTTCAAGATGCTAATTGTCAGAATCTTAAAGATGCAATGTATGTTCTTGTGAAAGAATGATTCTGTTGCCTTTTTGGGTTGCTTTTACATTTCCTGTTGTGTTTGTCATGAAATGTTTTCTTCTTCTTTACTAATGTAATTAAACCCTTACTTGGTTATTCACTTCAATATTCTCTTTCAAAATGGAACATTTTAATTGCTTTTGTAAAATGTCCTTCACCTTACCTAAATCTCCAGATCCATTTAAAGAAACTCTTATTGAATTTCTCAGTGCTGCAGCATTTGAAATCAGGAATCTGTCATTTTGATTATTTCCCTTCTCTTCTTCAGAGGTGACTGCGACACCAAAGGAAACAACAGGCACAACAGTTATTGCTGCAACCACTACAACAGGTAACTATTGTCTTCTTCCAGTATAATCCAGCAATTCTCTTCACACAACAATATCACCTTCTCTAGAAATACCAGAGAAATGATCCGACTTGAAACTCTTTGACAATAAGATTATGTTATGAGGCATTAATTGGATTTTTTTTTTAACTTCAGAAAAACTCACTACAACAGTGAAGCCAACACCAACAGGATCCACAACCAGTATCAAACCGGGTGAGTGAAACAATAGAAATTCACAAAAATGAATAAGTCTTTAGGTTGAATTGTAGCGCATTTCACGATTCCTCCAATTTTTCATTAGAGCTGACGACAACAGTGAAAGAAATTACAGCTGGCTCCACACCAGGTCAGTAATGGCTTTGATCTGTGTACAAAATCAAGATCAAAACCTATTTTGTTGCCATAAAATCCAGGCAAAGCTAAGCTGATACTTAATTCCTCATATATAATGCATCCAATCTTAATAACGTGAGTGAGTTGAGAAAATAATAACTTGTATTAAGCTCAATCAGCGTCATGAGGTCTCATGTACATGAGGACAAATGTGGTGACCATGGTTATGGACGCCTGCACAATTATCGGAACTTGTCAAAGGATTTCTCTATTGAAAGGATGTGTTCTTTGTTTTCACAAGGTTTCTACTTTGGACCAGTTGCCTGAAGTTATTTGCTGAAAACATGAAAAGTTTTCCACGTGTTCACTTTGACATTCTTTTGCAAACATTTTCAAGTTTTTAATTTAACTGCACCAGTTGAGATGCATCCTTGATTACTCATTCTGTAGGTGTAATAAAATTCACTGTGTTGGTCTTGCCCAAGCTGAGGGATTTGAAATTGGAAATCAATCACATTCATTCATGTTTTTCCTTCTTCAAAAGTGACAACTTCACCAAAAGAAATGACTACCCCGACAGTTACTACTGAAAGCACCACAACAGGTGAGTGAGATTCTGTATGAATACACACCAGTGCACATTCTCCCAGTTCAGGTTTTCCCCTCAGTTGTGCCTGTTGTGTCAGTATGGTGTCTCCGTTCATGACCTCTGAACCTACTAGCTTTAAAGAGAATCTATATTAACAAAATTAACAAATATATCACGAAGTCATAGTGTGGGAAAAAAGCTCGTAATAATTGGGGAATTGGAGTACACAAATACGAAGTGGAATACGTACAATATGAATGGCACAGAGGACAAAAGCATTTCTCCTGCATTCAGGAATACATATTCAGCCAGCACGTGACAGAACCAATAGAAACAGCTGCAATTCTGTATTTTCTGTGGATCATGAATCTGAGCAGTTGATTTCAGTCACATTGGGTAAACATTTTTGACATGGTGGTGACCAAAAATTGTAATTCCCTTCAATGTGAAAGGATCAACTTTGAACAGGAGTAAAATTTTCAAATGAGAGATCTTCAAAATTATAATGATACAATCAAAGATAGCAACTTTCACTCTGAATACTACAGTTTGATTGAGAGAGATCTGTTGTAAAATTCTGAAATTGCTGGGAAATAACATGCATTGTTTCATTCTTATTCAGAAGTGACCTTTTCACCAAAAGGAACAACCACCACAACAGTTATTGCTGAAACCACCACAAAGGGTGAGTGAGATCCTCTATGAATAAACCTCAGTGAGACTGTTCACTTTCCACCAATTCAGATTTCCATCAACGAGCATCTGTTTCAACAATCTTGAAGACACTGTCTATTGGTTGAATGTTTTTAAACATTGATCACATTACAATGCAGTGTTCCATTTGTGAAACACACAGTGAAACAGTCTACTGACAAACCACTGCAGTAATACGAAGATTTTAAAGTGGCCGTACAATGTGTTTGATGTTTGCTCTTGTGCTCTCCAAACGACTCACGGCAACACCAAAACCAAGTACAACCACATCCACAACCCAATCCACATCAGGTCAGTGATGGCTGCATTAGATAACCAGTTGTAGAATCATGAACATTAATCATTGTTTCCCAGTTCCCAGAGCTCAGTGGGACATGATACTACTGTCCACAGATAGTTTTCCCAGACCTTGCAAAGAGTTGAATTATGCTCGAACAGAGTGTAAGCAAGAGGAGAATTGTTATGTTTCATTTTTGTAAATGTCTCTGCTTATTTGAGACAGTGCTCAATTCCCAAAATTTGCTGATCAGTTTTGAAACATTTAAAACAAATGAACAATGTACAATTCAAGAAGCGAATTGTCAGAATCTTAAAGATGCAATGTTTGTTCTTGTGAAAGAATGATTCTGTTGCCTTTTTGGGTTGATTTTACATTTCCTGTTGTTGTGTTTGTCATGAAATGTTTTCTTCTTCTTTACTAATGTAATTAAACCCTTACTTGGTTATTCACTTGAAGATTCTCTTTCAAAAATGGAACATTGATTTTAATTGCTTTGGTAAAATGTACTTCACCTTACCTAAATCTCCAGATCCATTAAAACAAACTCTTATTGAATTTCTCAGTGCTGCAGCATTTGAAATCAGGAATCTGTCATTTTGATTATTTCCCTTCTCTTCTTCAGAGGTGACTGCGACACCAAAGGAAACAACAGGCACAACAGTTATTGCTGCAACCACTCCAACAGGTAACTATTGTCTTCTTCCAGTGTACACCAGCAATTCTCTTCAAACGACAGTGTCACCTTCTCTAGAAATTCCAGAGAAATAAACCGACTTGAAACTTTCTGACAATAAGACAATTTATATGTTATGAGGCATTAATTGGATTTTTCTTTAACTTCAGAAAAATTCACTACAGCAGTGAAGCCAACACCAACAGGATCCACAACCAGTATCAAACCGGGTGAGTGAAATGATAGAAATTTACAAAAATGAAAAAATCTTTAGGTTGTCTTGTAGCGAATTTCACGATTCCTCCAATTTTTCATTAGAGCTCACGACAACAGTGAAGGAAACTACAGCTGGCTCCACACCAGGTCAGTAATGGCTTTGTTCAGTGTACAGCATCAAGATCAAAAACGATTTTGTTGCCATAAATTCCAGGTAAAGCTCAGGTAATACTTAATTCCTCATATATAATGCATCCAATCTTAATAACATGAGTGAGTTGAGAGAGAAATTACTTGTATAATGCTCAATCAGAGTCATGAGGTCTCATGTACATGAGGACAACTGTGGTGTCCATGTTTATGAACCCCTCCATCGTTTCCGTATGTTGTTAAAAGATTTCTCTCTTGACAATGTGTTCTTTGTTTTCATCACATTTCTGCTTTCGATCAGTTGCCTGAAGTTATGTCCTGGAAATATGAAAAGTTTTCCACATGTTCTCTTTGTCATTCTTTTGCAAACGTTTTCAAGTTTTTAATTTTACTGCACCAATTGAAATGCATCCTTGATTAACCCTTCTGCAGGTGTAATAAAATTCATTTTGTTGGTCTTGCCCAAGCTGAGGGATTTGAAATTGGAAATCAATCACATTCATTCATGTTTTTCCTTCTTCAAAAGTGACAACTTCACCCAAAGAAATGACTACCCCGACAGTTACTACTGAAAGCACCACAACAGGTGAGTGAGATTCTGTATGAATACACACCAGTGCACATTCTCCCTGTTCAGGTTTTCATCTCAGTTGGGTCTTCTGCATGGTTCTGTTGAATCAGTATGGTTTTTCAGTTCATGACCTCTGAACTGAATACTCTTTAAATAGCATCTGTATCCCAACAAAATAAACAAATATATCACTAAATCGTGGTGGGGGACAAAGCTCGTAATGATTGGGGAATTGGAGTATACAAATACGAAGTGCAAAACATACAATATGAAAGGCACAGAGGGCAAAAGCATTTTCCTGCATTCAGGAATACATATCCAGCCAGCATGTGACAGCACCAATAAAAACAGCTGCAATTCTGAAGTTTCTTTTGGAACATTAATCTGAGCAGTTGCTTTCAGTCACAGCGAGTAACCATTTTGGACATGGTTGTGATCATGAAGTTGTAATTGTCTTCAATGTGAAAAGGATGAATTTTGAACAGGAGTAAAACATCCAAACGAGAGATCGGAAAATTTATAAAGCTACAATCAAAGAAAGCAACTTTCACTCCAGATACTCTAGTTTGATTTGGTGAGATTTGTTGTAAAATTCTGAAAATACTGGGAAATAACATGCATTGTTTCATTCCTATTCAGAAGTGACATTTTCACCAAAAGGAACAACCACCACAACAGTTATTGCTGAAACCACCACAAAGGGTGAGTGAGATCCTCTATGAATAAACCTCAGTGAGTCTGTTCACTTTCCACCAATTCAGAGTTCCACCAACGATCATCTGTTTCGCCATTCTTGAAGACACTGTCTATTGGTTGAATGTTTTAAAACATTGATCACATTACAATGCAGTGTTCCATTTGAGAAACACACAGTAAAACAGTCTAATGACAAACCACTGCAGTAATAGGTAGATTTTGAAGTGGCCGTGCAATGTGTTTGATGTTTGCTCTTGTTCTCCCAAAGGACTCACAGCAACACCAAAATCAAGTACAACCACATCCACAACCCAATCCATATCAGGTCAGTGATGGCTTCTTTTGATAACCAATTGAAGAATCATGAACATTAATTATTGTTTCCCAGTTCCCAGAGCTCAGTGGGACATGATTCTACTGTCCGCAGATAGTTTTCCCAGACCTTGCAAAGAATTGAATTATGATCGAACTGAGTGTAAGCAAGAGGAGAATTGTTATGTTTCATTTATGTAAATGTCTCTGCTTATTTGAGACAGTGCTCAATTCCCAAAATTTGCTGATCAGTTTTGAAACAGTTTTGAAACATTTAAAACAAATGAACAATGTACATTTCAAGATGCTAATTGTCAGAATCTTAAAGGTGCAATGTTTGTTCTTGTGAAAGAATGATTCTGTTGCCTTTTTGGGTTGATTTTACATTTCCTGTTGTTGTGTTTGTCATGAAATGTTTTCTTCTTCTTTACTAATGTAATTAAACCCTTACTTGGTTATTCACTTGAATATTCTCTTTCAAAAATGGAACATTGATTTTAATTGCTTTGGTAAAATGTACTTCACCTTACCTAAATCTCCAGATCCATTAAAACAAACTCTTATTGAATTTCTCAGTGCTGCAGCATTTGAAATCAGGAATCTGTCATTTTGATTATTTCCCTTCTCTTCTTCAGAGGGGCCTGCGACACCAAAGGAAACAACAGGCACAACAGTTATTGCTGCAACCACTACAACAGGTAACTATTGTCTTCTTCCAGTGTACACCAGCAATTCTCTTCACACAACAATATCACCTTCTCTAGAAATACCAGAGAAATGATCCGACTTGAAACTCTTTGACAATAAGATTATGTTATGAGGCATTAATTGGATTTTTCTTTAACTTCAGAAAAACTCACTACAACAGTGAAGCCAACACCAACAGGATCCACAACCAGTATCAAACCGGGTGAGTGAAATGATAGAAATTTACAAAAATGAAAAAATCTTTAGGTTGTCTTGTAGCGAATTTCACGATTCCTCCAATTTTTCATTAGAGCTGACGACAACAGTGAAAGAAATTACAGCTGGCTCCACACCAGGTCAGTAATGGCTTTGATCTGTGTACAAAATCAAGATCAAAACCTATTTTGTTGCCATAAAATCCAGGCAAAGCTAAGCTGATACTTAATTCCTCATATATAATGCATCCAATCTTAATAACGTGAGTGAGTTGAGAAAATAATAACTTGTATTAAGCTCAATCAGCGTCATGAGGTCTCATGTACATGAGGACAAATGTGGTGACCATGGTTATGGACGCCTGCACAATTATCGGAACTTGTCAAAGGATTTCTCTATTGAAAGGATGTGTTCTTTGTTTTCACAAGGTTTCTACTTTGGACCAGTTGCCTGAAGTTATTTGCTGAAAACATGAAAAGTTTTCCACGTGTTCACTTTGACATTCTTTTGCAAACATTTTCAAGTTTTTAATTTAACTGCACCAGTTGAGATGCATCCTTGATTACTCATTCTGTAGGTGTAATAAAATTCACTGTGTTGGTCTTGCCCAAGCTGAGGGATTTGAAATTGGAAATCAATCACATTCATTCATGTTTTTCCTTCTTCAAAAGTGACAACTTCACCAAAAGAAATGACTACCCCGACAGTTACTACTGAAAGCACCACAACAGGTGAGTGAGATTCTGTATGAATACACACCAGTGCACATTCTCCCAGTTCAGGTTTTCCCCTCAGTTGTGCCTGTTGTGTCAGTATGGTGTCTCCGTTCATGACCTCTGAACCTACTAGCTTTAAAGAGAATCTATATTAACAAAATTAACAAATATATCACGAAGTCATAGTGTGGGAAAAAAGCTCGTAATAATTGGGGAATTGGAGTACACAAATACGAAGTGGAATACGTACAATATGAATGGCACAGAGGACAAAAGCATTTCTCCTGCATTCAGGAATACATATTCAGCCAGCACGTGACAGAACCAATAGAAACAGCTGCAATTCTGTATTTTCTGTGGATCATGAATCTGAGCAGTTGATTTCAGTCACATTGGGTAAACATTTTTGACATGGTGGTGACCAAAAATTGTAATTCCCTTCAATGTGAAAGGATCAACTTTGAACAGGAGTAAAATTTTCAAATGAGAGATCTTCAAAATTATAATGATACAATCAAAGATAGCAACTTTCACTCTGAATACTACAGTTTGATTGAGAGAGATCTGTTGTAAAATTCTGAAATTGCTGGGAAATAACATGCATTGTTTCATTCTTATTCAGAAGTGACCTTTTCACCAAAAGGAACAACCACCACAACAGTTATTGCTGAAACCACCACAAAGGGTGAGTGAGATCCTCTATGAATAAACCTCAGTGAGTCTGTTCACTTTCCACCAATTCAGATTTCCATCAACGAGCATCTGTTTCAACAATCTTGAAGACACTGTCTATTGGTTGAATGTTTTTAAACATTGATCACATTACAATGCAGTGTTCCATTTGTGAAACACACAGTGAAACAGTCTACTGACAAACCACTGCAGTAATACGAAGATTTTAAAGTGGCCGTACAATGTGTTTGATGTTTGCTCTTGTGCTCTCCAAACGACTCACGGCAACACCAAAACCAAGTACAACCACATCCACAACCCAATCCACATCAGGTCAGTGATGGCTGCATTAGATAACCAGTTGTAGAATCATGAACATTAATCATTGTTTCCCAGTTCCCAGAGCTCAGTGGGACATGATACTACTGTCCACAGATAGTTTTCCCAGACCTTGCAAAGAGTTGAATTATGCTCGAACAGAGTGTAAGCAAGAGGAGAATTGTTATGTTTCATTTTTGTAAATGTCTCTGCTTATTTGAGACAGTGCTCAATTCCCAAAATTTGCTGATCAGTTTTGAAACATTTAAAACAAATGAACAATGTACAATTCAAGAAGCGAATTGTCAGAATCTTAAAGATGCAATGTTTGTTCTTGTGAAAGAATGATTCTGTTGCCTTTTTGGGTTGATTTTACATTTCCTGTTGTTGTGTTTGTCATGAAATGTTTTCTTCTTCTTTACTAATGTAATTAAACCCTTACTTGGTTATTCACTTGAAGATTCTCTTTCAAAAATGGAACATTGATTTTAATTGCTTTGGTAAAATGTACTTCACCTTACCTAAATCTCCAGATCCATTAAAACAAACTCTTATTGAATTTCTCAGTGCTGCAGCATTTGAAATCAGGAATCTGTCATTTTGATTATTTCCCTTCTCTTCTTCAGAGGTGACTGCGACACCAAAGGAAACAACAGGCACAACAGTTATTGCTGCAACCACTCCAACAGGTAACTATTGTCTTCTTCCAGTGTACACCAGCAATTCTCTTCAAACGACAATGTCACCTTCTCTAGAAATTCCAGAGAAATAAACCGACTTGAAACTTTCTGACAATAAGACAATTTATATGTTATGAGGCATTAATTGGATTTTTCTTTAACTTCAGAAAAATTCACTACAGCAGTGAAGCCAACACCAACAGGATCCACAACCAGTATCAAACCGGGTGAGTGAAATGATAGAAATTTACAAAAATGAAAAAATCTTTAGGTTGTCTTGTAGCGAATTTCACGATTCCTCCAATTTTTCATTAGAGCTCACGACAACAGTGAAGGAAACTACAGCTGGCTCCACACCAGGTCAGTAATGGCTTTGTTCAGTGTACAGCATCAAGATCAAAAACGATTTTGTTGCCATAAATTCCAGGTAAAGCTCAGGTAATACTTAATTCCTCATATATAATGCATCCAATCTTAATAACATGAGTGAGTTGAGAGAGAAATTACTTGTATAATGCTCAATCAGAGTCATGAGGTCTCATGTACATGAGGACAACTGTGGTGTCCATGTTTATGAACCCCTCCATCGTTTCCGTATGTTGTTAAAAGATTTCTCTCTTGACAATGTGTTCTTTGTTTTCATCACATTTCTGCTTTCGATCAGTTGCCTGAAGTTATGTCCTGGAAATATGAAAAGTTTTCCACATGTTCTCTTTGTCATTCTTTTGCAAACGTTTTCAAGTTTTTAATTTTACTGCACCAATTGAAATGCATCCTTGATTAACCCTTCTGCAGGTGTAATAAAATTCATTTTGTTGGTCTTGCCCAAGCTGAGGGATTTGAAATTGGAAATCAATCACATTGATTCATGTTTTTCCTTCTTCAAAAGTGACAACTTCACCCAAAGAAATGACTACCCCGACAGTTACTACTGAAAGCACCACAACAGGTGAGTGAGATTCTGTATGAATACACACCAGTGCACATTCTCCCTGTTCAGGTTTTCATCTCAGTTGGGTCTTCTGCATGGTTCTGTTGAATCAGTATGGTTTTTCAGTTCATGACCTCTGAACTGAATATTCTTTAAATAGCATCTGTATCCCAACAAAATAAACAAATATATCACTAAATCGTGGTGGGGGACAAAGCTCGTAATGATTGGGGAATTGGAGTATACAAATACGAAGTGCAAAACATACAATATGAAAGGCACAGAGGGCAAAAGCATTTTCCTGCATTCAGGAATACATATCCAGCCAGCATGTGACAGCACCAATAAAAACAGCTGCAATTCTGAAGTTTCTTTTGGAACATTAATCTGAGCAGTTGCTTGTCACATTGCTAACCATTTTGGACATGGTTGTGATCATGAAGTTGTAATTGTCTTCAATGTGAAAAGGATGAATTTTGAACAGGAGTAAAACATCCAAACGAGAGATCGGAAAATTTATAAAGCTACAATCAAAGAAAGCAACTTTCACTCCAGATACTCTAGTTTGATTTGGAGAGATTTGTTGTAAAATTCTGAAAATACTGGGAAATAACATGCATTGTTTCATTCCTATTCAGAAGTGACCTTTTCACCAAAAGGAACAACCACCACAACAGTTATTGCTGAAACCACCACAAAGGGTGAGTGAGATCCTCTATGAATAAACCTCAGTGAGTCTGTTCACTTTCCACCAATTCAGAGTTCCACCAACGATCATCTGTTTCGCCATTCTTGAAGACACTGTCTATTGGTTGAATGTTTTAAAACATTGATCACATTACAATGCAGTGTTCCATTTGAGAAACACACAGTAAAACAGTCTAATGACAAACCACTGCAGTAATAGGTAGATTTTGAAGTGGCCGTGCAATGTGTTTGATGTTTGCTCTTGTTCTCCCAAAGGACTCACAGCAACACCAAAATCAAGTACAACCACATCCACAACCCAATCCATATCAGGTCAGTGATGGCTTCTTTTGATAACCAATTGAAGAATCATGAACATTAATTATTGTTTCCCAGTTCCCAGAGCTCAGTGGGACATGATTCTACTGTCCGCAGATAGTTTTCCCAGACCTTGCAAAGAATTGAATTATGATCGAACTGAGTGTAAGCAAGAGGAGAATTGTTATGTTTCATTTATGTAAATGTCTCTGCTTATTTGAGACAGTGCTCAATTCCCAAAATTTGCTGATCAGTTTTGAAACAGTTTTGAAACATTTAAAACAAATGAACAATGTACATTTCAAGATGCTAATTGTCAGAATCTTAAAGGTGCAATGTTTGTTCTTGTGAAAGAATGATTCTGTTGCCTTTTTGGGTTGATTTTACATTTCCTGTTGTTGTGTTTGTCATGAAATGTTTTCTTCTTCTTTACTAATGTAATTAAACCCTTACTTGGTTATTCACTTGAATATTCTCTTTCAAAAATGGAACATTGATTTTAATTGCTTTGGTAAAATGTACTTCACCTTACCTAAATCTCCAGATCCATTAAAACAAACTCTTATTGAATTTCTCAGTGCTGCAGCATTTGAAATCAGGAATCTGTCATTTTGATTATTTCCCTTCTCTTCTTCAGAGGGGCCTGCGACACCAAAGGAAACAACAGGCACAACAGTTATTGCTGCAACCACTACAACAGGTAACTATTGTCTTCTTCCAGTGTACACCAGCAATTCTCTTCACACAACAATATCACCTTCTCTAGAAATACCAGAGAAATGATCCGACTTGAAACTCTTTGACAATAAGATTATGTTATGAGGCATTAATTGGATTTTTCTTTAACTTCAGAAAAACTCACTACAACAGTGAAGCCAACACCAACAGGATCCACAACCAGTATCAAACCGGGTGAGTGAAATGATAGAAATTTACAAAAATGAAAAAATCTTTAGGTTGTCTTGTAGCGAATTTCACGATTCCTCCAATTTTTCATTAGAGCTGACGACAACAGTGAAAGAAATTACAGCTGGCTCCACACCAGGTCAGTAATGGCTTTGATCTGTGTACAAAATCAAGATCAAAACCTATTTTGTTGCCATAAAATCCAGGCAAAGCTAAGCTGATACTTAATTCCTCATATATAATGCATCCAATCTTAATAACGTGAGTGAGTTGAGAAAATAATAACTTGTATTAAGCTCAATCAGCGTCATGAGGTCTCATGTACATGAGGACAAATGTGGTGACCATGGTTATGGACGCCTGCACAATTATCGGAACTTGTCAAAGGATTTCTCTATTGAAAGGATGTGTTCTTTGTTTTCACAAGGTTTCTACTTTGGACCAGTTGCCTGAAGTTATTTGCTGAAAACATGAAAAGTTTTCCACGTGTTCACTTTGACATTCTTTTGCAAACATTTTCAAGTTTTTAATTTAACTGCACCAGTTGAGATGCATCCTTGATTACTCATTCTGTAGGTGTAATAAAATTCACTGTGTTGGTCTTGCCCAAGCTGAGGGATTTGAAATTGGAAATCAATCACATTCATTCATGTTTTTCCTTCTTCAAAAGTGACAACTTCACCAAAAGAAATGACTACCCCGACAGTTACTACTGAAAGCACCACAACAGGTGAGTGAGATTCTGTATGAATACACACCAGTGCACATTCTCCCAGTTCAGGTTTTCCCCTCAGTTGTGCCTGTTGTGTCAGTATGGTGTCTCCGTTCATGACCTCTGAACCTACTAGCTTTAAAGAGAATCTATATTAACAAAATTAACAAATATATCACGAAGTCATAGTGTGGGAAAAAAGCTCGTAATAATTGGGGAATTGGAGTACACAAATACGAAGTGGAATACGTACAATATGAATGGCACAGAGGACAAAAGCATTTCTCCTGCATTCAGGAATACATATTCAGCCAGCACGTGACAGAACCAATAGAAACAGCTGCAATTCTGTATTTTCTGTGGATCATGAATCTGAGCAGTTGATTTCAGTCACATTGGGTAAACATTTTTGACATGGTGGTGACCAAAAATTGTAATTCCCTTCAATGTGAAAGGATCAACTTTGAACAGGAGTAAAATTTTCAAATGAGAGATCTTCAAAATTATAATGATACAATCAAAGATAGCAACTTTCACTCTGAATACTACAGTTTGATTGAGAGAGATCTGTTGTAAAATTCTGAAATTGCTGGGAAATAACATGCATTGTTTCATTCTTATTCAGAAGTGACCTTTTCACCAAAAGGAACAACCACCACAACAGTTATTGCTGAAACCACCACAAAGGGTGAGTGAGATCCTCTATGAATAAACCTCAGTGAGTCTGTTCACTTTCCACCAATTCAGATTTCCATCAACGAGCATCTGTTTCAACAATCTTGAAGACACTGTCTATTGGTTGAATGTTTTTAAACATTGATCACATTACAATGCAGTGTTCCATTTGTGAAACACACAGTGAAACAGTCTACTGACAAACCACTGCAGTAATACGAAGATTTTAAAGTGGCCGTACAATGTGTTTGATGTTTGCTCTTGTGCTCTCCAAACGACTCACGGCAACACCAAAACCAAGTACAACCACATCCACAACCCAATCCACATCAGGTCAGTGATGGCTGCATTAGATAACCAGTTGTAGAATCATGAACATTAATCATTGTTTCCCAGTTCCCAGAGCTCAGTGGGACATGATACTACTGTCCACAGATAGTTTTCCCAGACCTTGCAAAGAGTTGAATTATGCTCGAACAGAGTGTAAGCAAGAGGAGAATTGTTATGTTTCATTTTTGTAAATGTCTCTGCTTATTTGAGACAGTGCTCAATTCCCAAAATTTGCTGATCAGTTTTGAAACATTTAAAACAAATGAACAATGTACAATTCAAGAAGCGAATTGTCAGAATCTTAAAGATGCAATGTTTGTTCTTGTGAAAGAATGATTCTGTTGCCTTTTTGGGTTGATTTTACATTTCCTGTTGTTGTGTTTGTCATGAAATGTTTTCTTCTTCTTTACTAATGTAATTAAACCCTTACTTGGTTATTCACTTGAAGATTCTCTTTCAAAAATGGAACATTGATTTTAATTGCTTTGGTAAAATGTACTTCACCTTACCTAAATCTCCAGATCCATTAAAACAAACTCTTATTGAATTTCTCAGTGCTGCAGCATTTGAAATCAGGAATCTGTCATTTTGATTATTTCCCTTCTCTTCTTCAGAGGTGACTGCGACACCAAAGGAAACAACAGGCACAACAGTTATTGCTGCAACCACTCCAACAGGTAACTATTGTCTTCTTCCAGTGTACACCAGCAATTCTCTTCAAACGACAATGTCACCTTCTCTAGAAATTCCAGAGAAATAAACCGACTTGAAACTTTCTGACAATAAGACAATTTATATGTTATGAGGCATTAATTGGATTTTTCTTTAACTTCAGAAAAATTCACTACAGCAGTGAAGCCAACACCAACAGGATCCACAACCAGTATCAAACCGGGTGAGTGAAATGATAGAAATTTACAAAAATGAAAAAATCTTTAGGTTGTCTTGTAGCGAATTTCACGATTCCTCCAATTTTTCATTAGAGCTCACGACAACAGTGAAGGAAACTACAGCTGGCTCCACACCAGGTCAGTAATGGCTTTGTTCAGTGTACAGCATCAAGATCAAAAACGATTTTGTTGCCATAAATTCCAGGTAAAGCTCAGGTAATACTTAATTCCTCATATATAATGCATCCAATCTTAATAACATGAGTGAGTTGAGAGAGAAATTACTTGTATAATGCTCAATCAGAGTCATGAGGTCTCATGTACATGAGGACAGCTGTGGTGTCCATGTTTATGAACCCCTCCATCGTTTCCGTATGTTGTTAAAAGATTTCTCTCTTGACAATGTGTTCTTTGTTTTCATCACATTTCTGCTTTCGATCAGTTGCCTGAAGTTATGTCCTGGAAATATTAAAAGTTTTCCACATGTTCTCTTTGTCATTCTTTTGCAAACGTTTTCAAGTTTTTAATTTTACTGCACCAATTGAAATGCATCCTTGATTAACCCTTCTGCAGGTGTAATAAAATTCATTTTGTTGGTCTTGCCCAAGCTGAGGGATTTGAAATTGGAAATCAATCACATTGATTCATGTTTTTCCTTCTTCAAAAGTGACAACTTCACCCAAAGAAATGACTACCCCGACAGTTACTACTGAAAGCACCACAACAGGTGAGTGAGATTCTGTATGAATACACACCAGTGCACATTCTCCCTGTTCAGGTTTTCATCTCAGTTGGGTCTTCTGCATGGTTCTGTTGAATCAGTATGGTTTTTCAGTTCATGACCTCTGAACTGAATACTCTTTAAATAGCATCTGTATCCCAACAAAATAAACAAATATATCACTAAATCGTGGTGGGGGACAAAGCTCGTAATGATTGGGGAATTGGAGTATACAAATACGAAGTGCAAAACATACAATATGAAAGGCACAGAGGGCAAAAGCATTTTCCTGCATTCAGGAATACATATCCAGCCAGCATGTGACAGCACCAATAAAAACAGCTGCAATTCTGAAGTTTCTTTTGGAACATTAATCTGAGCAGTTGCTTTCAGTCACATTGCTAACCATTTTGGACATGGTTGTGATCATGAAGTTGTAATTGTCTTCAATGTGAAAAGGATGAATTTTGAACAGGAGTAAAACATCCAAACGAGAGATCGGAAAATTTATAAAGCTACAATCAAAGAAAGCAACTTTCACTCCAGATACTCTAGTTTGATTTGGTGAGATTTGTTGTAAAATTCTGAAAATACTGGGAAATAACATGCATTGTTTCATTCCTATTCAGAAGTGACATTTTCACCAAAAGGAACAACCACCACAACAGTTATTGCTGAAACCACCACAAAGGGTGAGTGAGATCCTCTATGAATAAACCTCAGTGAGTCTGTTCACTTTCCACCAATTCAGAGTTCCACCAACGATCATCTGTTTCGCCATTCTTGAAGACACTGTCTATTGGTTGAATGTTTTAAAACATTGATCACATTACAATGCAGTGTTCCATTTGAGAAACACACAGTAAAACAGTCTAATGACAAACCACTGCAGTAATAGGTAGATTTTGAAGTGGCCGTGCAATGTGTTTGATGTTTGCTCTTGTTCTCCCAAAGGACTCACAGCAACACCAAAATCAAGTACAACCACATCCACAACCCAATCCATATCAGGTCAGTGATGGCTTCTTTTGATAACCAATTGAAGAATCATGAACATTAATTATTGTTTCCCAGTTCCCAGAGCTCAGTGGGACATGATTCTACTGTCCGCAGATAGTTTTCCCAGACCTTGCAAAGAATTGAATTATGATCGAACTGAGTGTAAGCAAGAGGAGAATTGTTATGTTTCATTTATGTAAATGTCTCTGCTTATTTGAGACAGTGCTCAATTCCCAAAATTTGCTGATCAGTTTTGAAACAGTTTTGAAACATTTAAAACAAATGAACAATGTACATTTCAAGATGCTAATTGTCAGAATCTTAAAGGTGCAATGTTTGTTCTTGTGAAAGAATGATTCTGTTGCCTTTTTGGGTTGATTTTACATTTCCTGTTGTTGTGTTTGTCATGAAATGTTTTCTTCTTCTTTACTAATGTAATTAAACCCTTACTTGGTTATTCACTTGAATATTCTCTTTCAAAAATGGAACATTGATTTTAATTGCTTTGGTAAAATGTACTTCACCTTACCTAAATCTCCAGATCCATTAAAACAAACTCTTATTGAATTTCTCAGTGCTGCAGCATTTGAAATCAGGAATCTGTCATTTTGATTATTTCCCTTCTCTTCTTCAGAGGGGCCTGCGACACCAAAGGAAACAACAGGCACAACAGTTATTGCTGCAACCACTACAACAGGTAACTATTGTCTTCTTCCAGTGTACACCAGCAATTCTCTTCACACAACAATATCACCTTCTCTAGAAATACCAGAGAAATGATCCGACTTGAAACTCTTTGACAATAAGATTATGTTATGAGGCATTAATTGGATTTTTCTTTAACTTCAGAAAAACTCACTACAACAGTGAAGCCAACACCAACAGGATCCACAACCAGTATCAAACCGGGTGAGTGAAATAATAGAAATTCACAAAAATGAATAAGTCTTTAGGTTGTATTGTAGCGAATTTCACGATTCCTCCAATTTTTCATTAGAGCTCACGACAACAGTGAAAGAAATTACAGCTGGCTCCACACCAGGTCAGTAATAAGTTTGTTCAGTGTACAGCATCAAGATCAAAAACTATTTTGTTCCCATAAAATCCAGGCAAAGCTAAGCTGATACTTAATTCCTCATATATAATGCATCCAATCTTAATAACGTGAGTGAGTTGAGAAAATAATAACTTGTATTAAGCTCAATCAGCGTCATGAGGTCTCATGTACATGAGGACAAATGTGGTGACCATGGTTATGGACGCCTGCTAAATTATCGGAACTTGTCAAAGGATTTCTCTATTGAAAGGTTGTGTTCTTTGTTTTCATAAGGTTTCTACTATGGACCAGTTGCCTGAAGTTATTTGCTGAAAACATGAAAAGTTTTCCACATGTTTCACTTTGACATTCTTTTGCAAACATTTTCAAGTTTTTAATTTAACTGAATCAGTTGAGATGCATCCTTGATTACTCATTCTGTAGGGGTAATAAAATTCACTGAGTTGGTCTTGCCCAAGCTGAGGGATTTGAAATTGGAAATCAATCACATTCATTCATGTTTTTCCTTCTTCAAAAGTGACAACTTCACCCAAAGAAATGACTACCCCGACAGTTACTACTGAAAGCACCACAACAGGTGAGTGAGATTCTGTATGAATACACACCAGTGCACATTCTCCCAGTTCAGGTTTTCCCCTCAGTTGTGCCTGTTGGATCAGTATGGTGTCTCCGTTCATGACCTCTGAACCTACTACTCTTTAAAGAGAATCTATATCAACAAAATTAACAAATATATCACGAAGTCACAGTGTGGGAAAAAAGTTCGTAATAATTGGGGAATTGGAGTACACAAATACGAAGTGGAATACGTACAATATGAATGGCACAGAGGACAAAAGCATTTCTCCTGCATTCAGGAATACATATTCAGCCAGCACGTGACAGAACCAATAGAAACAGCTGCAATTCTGTATTTTCTGTGGATCATGAATCTGAGCAGTTGCTTTCAGTCACATTGGGTAAACATTTTTGACACGGTGGTGACCAAAAATTGTAATTCCCTTCAATGTGAAAGGATCAACTTTGAACAGGAGTAAAACTTTCAAATGAGAGATCTTCAAAATTATAATGATACAATCAAAGATAGCAACTTTCACTCTGAATACTACAGTTTGATTTAGAGAGATTTGTTGTAAAATTCTGAAATTGCTGGGAAATAACATGCATTGTTTCATTCTTATTCAGAAGTGACCTTTTCACCAAAAGGAACAACCACCACAACAGTTATTGCTGAATCCACCACAAAGGGTGAGTGAGATCCTCTATGAATAAACCTCAGTGAGTCTGTTCACTTTCCACCAATTCAGATTTCCATCAACGAGCATCTGTTTCAACAATCTTGAAGACACTGTCTCTTGGTAGAATGTTTTTAAACATTGATCACATTACAATGCAGTGTTCCATTTGTGAAACACACAGTGAAACAGTCTAATGATAAACCACTGCAGTCATACGTAGATTTTAAAGTGGCCGTACAATGTGTTTGATGTTTGCTCTTGTGCTCTCCAAAGGACTCACGGCAACACCAAAACCAAGTACAACCACATCCACAACCCAATCCACATCAGGTCAGTGATGGCTGCATTAGATAACCAGTTGTAGAATCATGAACATTAATCATCGTTTCCCAGTTCCCAGAGTTCAGTGGGACATGATACTACTGTCCGCAGATAGTTTTCCCAGACCTTGCAAAGAGTTGAATTATGCTCGAACAGAGTGTAAGCAAGAGGAGAATTGTTATGTTTCATTTTTGTAAATGTCTCTGTTTATTTGAGACAGTACTCAATTCACAAAATTTGCTGATCAGTTTTGAAACAGTTTTGAAAGATTTGAAACAAATGAACAATGTACAATTCAAGAAGCAAATTGTCAGAATCTTAAAGATGCAATGTTTGTTCTTGTGAAAGAATGATTCTGTTGCCTTTTTGGGTTGATTTTACATTTCCTGTTGTTGTGTTTGTCATGAAATGTTTTCTTCTTCTTTACTAATGTAATTAAACCCTTACTTGGTTATTCACTTGAATATTCTCTTTCAAAAATGGAACATTGATTTTAATTGCTTTGGTAAAATGTACTTCACCTTACCTAAATCTCCAGATCCATTAAAACAAACTCTTATTGAATTTCTCAGTGCTGCAGCATTTGAAATCAGAAATCTGTCATTTTGATTATTTCCCTTCTCTTCTTCAGAGGTGACTGCGAAACCAAAGGAAACAACAGGCACAACAGTTATTGCTGCAACCACTCCAACAGGTAACTATTGTCTTCTTCCAGTATACACCAGCAATTCTCTTCACACAACAATGTCACCTTCTCTAGAAATACCAGAGTAATAAACCGACTTGAAACTTTCTGACAATAAGACAATTTATATGTTATGAGGCATTAATTGGATTTTTCTTTAACTTCAGAAAAATTCACTACAGCAGTGAAGCCAACACCAACAGGATCCACAACCAGTATCAAACCGGGTGAGTGAAATGATAGAAATTTACAAAAATGAAAAAATCTTTAGGTTGTCTTGTAGCGAATTTCACGATTCCTCCAATTTTTCATTAGAGCTCACGACAACAGTGAAGGAAACTACAGCTGGCTCCACACCAGGTCAGTAATGGCTTTGTTCAGTGTACAGCATCCAGATCAAAAACGATTTTGTTGCCATGAAATCCAGGCAAAGCTCAGGTGATACTTAATTCCTCATATATAATGCATCCAATCTTAATAACATGAGTGAGTTGAGAGAGAAATTACTTGTATAATGCTCAATCAGAGTCATGAGGTCTCATGTACATGAGGACAACTGTGGTGTCCATGTTTATGAACCCCTCCATCGTTTCCGTATGTTGTTAAAAGATTTCTCTCTTGACAATGTGTTCTTTGTTTTCATGACATTTCTGCTTTGGATCAGTTGCCTGAAGTTATGTCCTGGAAATATGAAAAGTTTTCCACATGTTCTCTTTGTCATTCTTTTGCAAACTTTTTCAAGTTTTTAATTTTACTGCACCAGTTGAAATGCATCCTTGATTAACCCTTCTGTAGGTGTAATAAAATTCACTGTGTTGGTCTTGCCCAAGCTGAGGGATTTTAAATTGGAAATCAATCACATTGATTCATGTTTTTCCTTCTTCAAAAGTGACAACTTCACCAAAAGAAATGACTACCCCGACAGTTACTACTGAAAGCACCACAACAGGTGAGTGAGATTCTGTATGAATACACACCAGTGCACATTCTCCCAGTTCAGGTTTCCCCCTCAGTTGGGTCTTCTGCCTGTTTCTGTTGGAACAGTATGGTTTTTCAGTTCATGACCTCTGAACTGAATACTCTTTAAATAGCATCTGTATCCCAACAAAATAAACAAAAATATCACTAAATCGTGGTGGGGAAGAAGCTCGTAATAATTGGGGCATTGGAGTATACAAATACGAAGTGGAATACGTACAATATGAAAGGCACAGAGGGCAACAGCATTTCTCCTGCATTCAGGAATCCATATCCAGCCAGCATGTGACAGCACCAATAAAAACAGCTACAATTCTGAATTTTCATTTGAAACATTAATCTGAGCAGTTCTTTTCAATCACAATGGGGGACCATTTTGGACATGATTGTGATCATGAAGTTGTAATTGTCTTCAATGTGAAAAGTATCAACTTTGAACTTGCATCAAACTTCCAAATGAGAGATCGGAAAATTTAAAAAGCTACAATCAAAGAAAGCAACTTTCTCTCCTGATACTCTAGTTTGATTTAGAGAGATTTGTTGTAAAATTCTGAAAATTTTGGGAAATACCATGCATTGTTTCATTCTCATTCAGAAGTGACATTTTCACCAAAAGGAACAACCACCACAACAGTTATTGCTGAAACCACCACAAAGGGTGAGTGAGATCCTCTATGAATAAACCTCAGTGAGTCTGTTCACTTTCCACCAATTCAGAGTTCCACCAACGATCATCTGTTTAGCCATTCTTGAAGACACTGTCTATTGGTTGGATGTTTTAAAACATTGATCACATTACAATGCAGTGTTCCATTTGAGAAACACACAGTAAAACAGTCTAATGACAAACCACTGCAGTAATAGGTAGATTTTGAAGTGGCCGTGCAATGTGTTTGATGTTTGCTCTTGTTCTCCCAAAGGACTCACAGCAACACCAAAACCAAGTACAACCACATCCACAACCCAATCCACATCAGGTCAGTGATGGCTTCTTTTGATAACCAATTGTAGAATCATGAACATTAATCATTGTTTCCCAGTTCCCAGAGCTCAGTGGGACATTATACTACTGTCCGCAGATAGTTTTCCCAGACCTCGCAGAGAGTTGAATTATGCTCGAACTTAGTGTAAGCAAGAGGAGAATTGTTATGTTTCATTTTTGTAAATGTCTCTGCATATTTGAGGCAGTGCTCAATTCCCAAAATTTGTTGTTTAGTTTTGAAACAATGTCCACACATTTAAAACAAATGAACAATGTACATTTCAAGATGCTAATTGTCAGAATCTTAAAGATGCAATGTATGTTCTTGTGAAAGAATGATTCTGTTGCCTTTTTGGGTTGATTTTACATTTCCTGTTGTTGTGTTTGTCATGAAATGTTTTCTTCTTCTTTACTAATGTAATTAAACCCTTACTTTGCTATTCACTTGAATATTCTCTTTCAAAAATGGAATATTGATTTTTATTGCTTTGGTAAAATGTACTTCACCTTACCTAAATCGCCAGATCCATTAAAACAAACTCTTATTGAAATTCTCACTGCTGCAGCATTTGAAATCAGAAATCTGTCATTTTGATTATTTCCCTTCTCTTCTTCAGAGGTGACTGCAACACCAAAGGAAACAACAGGCACAACAGTTATCGCTGCAACCACTCCAACAGGTAACTATTGTCTTCTTCCAGTGTACACCAGCAATTCTCTTCACACAACAATATCACCTTCTCTAGAAATACCTGAGAAATGATCCGACTTGAAACTCTTTGACAACAATATGAGGCATTAATTGGATTTTTTTTTAACTTCAGAAAAACTCACGACAACAGTGAAGACAACACCAACAGGATCCACAACCAGTTTCAAGCCAGGTGAGTGAAGCAATAGAAATTCACAAAAATGAATAAATCTTTTGGTTGTCTTGTAGCAAATTTCACGAATCCTCCAATTTTTCATTAGAGCTCACGACAGAAGTGAAAGAAATTAAAGCTGGCTCCACACCAGGTCAGTAATGGCTTTGATCTGTGTACAGCATCAAGATCAAAAACTATTGTGTTGCAATAAAATCCAGGCAAAGCTAAGGTGATACTTAATTCCTCATATATAATGCATCCAATCTTAATAACGTGAGTGAGTTGAGAAAATAATAACTTGTATAAAGCTCAATCAGCGTCATGAGGTCTCATGTACATGAGGACAAATGTGATGACCATGGTTATGGACGCCTGCATAGTTATCGGAACTTGTCAAAGGATTTCTCTCTTGAAAGGTTGTGTTCTTTGTTTTTATGATATTTCTACTCTGGACCAGTTGCCTGAAGTTATTTCCTGAACACATGAAAAGTTTTCCACATGTTCCCTTTGCCATTCTTTTGCAAACATTTTCAAGTTTTTAATTTAACTGCACTAGTTGAGATGCATCCTTGATTACTCATTCTGTCGGTGTAAACAAATTTACGGTGTTGGTCTTGCCCAAGCTGAGGGATTTGAAATTGGAAATCAATCACATTCATTCATGTTTTTCCTTCTTCAAAAGTGACAACTTCACCAAAAGAAATGACTACCCCGACAGTTACTACTGAAAGCACCACAACAGGTGAGTGAGATTCTGTATGAATACACACCAGTGCACATTCTCCCAGTTCAGGTTTTCCCCTCAGTTGTGCCTTTTGGATCAGTATGGTGTCTCCGTTCATGACCTCTGAACCTACTACTCTTTAAAGAGAATCTATTTGTCAACAAAATTATCAAATATATCACGAAGTCATAGTGTGGGAAAAAAGCTCGTAATAATTGGGGAATTGGAGTACACAAATACGAAGTGGAATACGTACAATATAAATGGCACAGAGGGCAAAAGCATTCATAAATCCTGCATTCAGGAATACATATCCAGCCAGCACGTGACAGAACCAATAAAAACAGCTGCAATTCTGTATTTTCTTTTGGATCATGAATCTGAGCAGTTGCTTTCAGTCACATTGGGTAAACATTTTTGACACGGTGGTGACCAAAAATTGTAATTCCCTTCAATGTGAAAGGATCAACATTGAACAGGAGTAAAACTTTCAAATGAGAGATCTTCAAAATTATAATGATACCATCAAAGATAGCAACTTTCACTCTGAATACGACAGTTTGATTTAGAGAGATTTGTTGTAAAATTCTGAAATTGCTGGGAAATAACATGCATTGTTTCATTCTTATTCAGAAGTGACCTTTTCACCAAAAGGAACAACCACCACAACAGTTATTGCTGAAACCACCACAAAGGGTGAGTGAGATCCTCTATGAATAAACCTCAGTGAGTCTGTTCACTTTCCACCAATTCAGATTTCCACCAACGATCATCTGTTTAGCCATTCTTGAAGACACTGTCTATTGGTTGAATGTTTTAAAACATTGATCACATTACAATGCAGTGATCCATTTGAGAAACACACAGTAAAACAGTCGAATGACAAACCACTGCAGTAATAGGTAGATTTTAAAGTGGCCGTACAATGTGTTTGATGTTTGCTCTTGTGCTCTCCAAAGGACTCATGGCAACACCAAAACCAAGTACAACCACATCCACAACCCAATCCACATCAGGTCAGTGATGGCTGCATTAGATAACCAGTTGTAGAATCATGAACATTAATCAATGTTTCCCAGTTCCCAGAGCTCAGTGGGACATGATACTACTGTCCGCAGATAGTTTTCCGAGACCTTGCAAAGAGTTGAATTATGCTCGAACAGAGTGTAAGCAAGAGGAGAATTGTTATGTTTCATTTTTGTAAATGTCTCTGCTTATTTGTGACAGTGCTCAATTGCCAAAATTTGCTGATCAGTTTTGAAACACTTTTGAAACATTTAAAACAAATGAACAATGTACATTTCAAGATGCTAATTGTCAGAATCTTAAAGATGCAATGTTTGTTCTTGTGAAAGAATGATTCTGTTGCCAAGTTAGGTTTCTTTTACGTTTCCTGTTGTTGTGTTTGTCATGAAATGTTTTCTTCTTCTTTACTAATGTAATTAAACCCTTACTTGGTTATTCACTTGAATATTCTCTTTCAAAAATGGAACATTGATTTTAATTGCTTTGGTAAAATGTACTTCACCTTACCTAAATCTCCAGATCCATTAAAACAAACTCTTATTGAATTTCTCAGTGCTGCAGCATTTGAAATCAGAAATCTGTCATTTTGATAATTTCCCTTCTCTTCTTCAGAGGTGACTGCAACACCAAAGGAAACAACAGGCACAACAGTTATTGCTGCAACCACTACAACAGCTAACTATTGTCTTCAAACATAGAATATAGAACATCGAACATAGAAAAATACAGCGCAGTACAGGCCCTTTGGCCCTTGATGTTGCGCCGATCCAAGCCCACCTCACCTACACTAGCCCACTATCCTCCATATGCCTATCCAATGCCCGTTTAAATACCCATAAAGAGGGAGAGTCTACCACTGCTACTGGCAGGGCATTCCATGAACTCACGACTCGCTGAGTAAAGAATCTACCCCGAACATCTGTCCTATACCTACCACCCCTTAATTTAAAGCTATGCCCCCTCATAATAGCTGACTCCATATGTGGAAAAAAGGTTCTCAAGATCAACCCTATCGAAACCCCTAATCATCTTGTACACCTCTATCAAGTCACCCCTAAACCTTCTTTTCTTCAATGAAAACAGCCCCAAGTGCCTCAGCCTTTCATCATACGATCTTCCTACCATACCAGGCAACATCCTGGTAAACCTCCTCTGCACCCATTCCAGTGCCTCCACATCCTTCCTATAGTATGGCAACCAAAACTGCACACATTACACCAGATACGGCCGCACCAGAGTCTTATACAACTGCATCATGACCTCAGGACTCCAGAACTCAATTCCTCTACCAATAAAAGCCAGTACGCCATATGCCTTCTTCACCGCACTATTTACCTGGGTGGCAACTTTCAGAGATCTGTGTACATGGACAACAAGATCCCTCTGCTCATCCACACTACCAAGTATCCGACCGTTAGCCCAGTACCCCATCGTTTTGTTACTCATACCAAAGTGAATCACCTCACACTTACGCACATTGAACTCCATTTGCCACCTTTCTGCCCAGCTCTGCAGCTTATCTATATCCCGCTGTAACCTGACACATCCTTCATCACTATCAACAACTCCACCGACTTTTGTATCATCCGCTAACTTGCTCACCCAACCTTCTAGCCCCTCCTCCAGGTCATTTATAAAAATGACAAACAGCAATGGTCCCAAAACAGATCCTTGCGGAACACCGCTAGTAACTGCACTCCAAGATGAACCTTTACCATCAACTACTACCCTCTGTCTTCTTCCAGCCAGCCAATTCCTAATCCAAACCTCCAACTCACCCTCAATGCCATACCTCCATATTTTTTGCAGTAGCCGACCGTGGGGAACCTTATCAAACTAAAATCCATATACACCACATCTACCGCTTTACCCTCATCCACCTCCTTAGTCACCTTCTCAAAGAATTCAATAAGGTTTGTGAGGCATGATCTGCCCTTCACAAAACCATGCTGACTATCCTTGATCACATTATTCCTATCCAGATGTTCATAAATCCTATCCCTTACAATTCTCTCTAAGACTTTGCCCACAACAGAAGTGAGGCTCACCGGCCTATAGTTACTAGGGTTATCCCTACTCCCCTTCTTGAACAAGTGAACCACATTTGCTATCCTCCAGTCTTCTGGCACTATTCCTGTAGACAACGAGGACATAAAAATCAATCTCCTCCCTTGCTTCCCAGAGAATCCTAGGATAAATGCCATCAGGCCCAGGGGACTTATCTATTTTCACCCTTTCCAGAATTTCCAACACCTCTTCCCTACATACCTCAAAGCCGTCCATTCTAATTAATTGCGACTCAGTATTCACATCGGCAACAATGTCCTGTTCCTGAGTGAATACTGACGAAAAGTATTCATTCAGTGTCTCCCCAATCTCTTTAGCCTCCACACGCAACTTACCACTACTATCCTTGACTGGACCTATTCCTACCCTAGTCATTCTTTTATTCCTGACATACCTATAGAAATCCTTTGGGTTTTCCCTAATCCTACCAACTAAGGACTTTTCATGTCCCCTCCTTGCTGCTCTTAGCTCTCTCTTGAGATCCTTCCTGGCTACCTCATAATTCTCAATCGCCCCAATTGAACCTTCACGGCTCATCTTTACATAGGCCGCCCTCTTCCCTTTAACAAGGGATTCCAATTCCTTATTAAACCACGGCTTCCTCACACGACCCTTTCCTCCCTGCCTGACAGGTACATACTTATCAAGGACACTCAATAGTTGCTCCTTGAACAAGCTCCACATATCAATTGCACCCTTGCCTTGAAGCCTACTTTTCCAAGCCACGCATCCTAAGTCATGCCTCACCGCGTCATAATTTCCCTACCCCCCAGCTATAACTCTTGCCCTGCAATGCACACTTATCCCTCTCCATCACGAGAGTAAAAGTCACCGAATTGTGGTCACTGTCCCCAAAGTGCTCACCTACCTCCAATTCTAACACCTGGCCTGGTTCGTTCCCCAGAACCAAATTCAGTATGGCCTCACCTCTTGTTGGCCTGTCTACATATTGTGTCAGGAAACCCTCCTGCACACATTTGACTATCTAACGAACTTGAGCAATAGCTTGCCCAGTCAATATCAGGAAACTTAAAGTCCCCCATAACAACCACCCTATTACTTTCACTCTTCTCCTGAATCATCCTTGCAATACTTTCTTCTACATCTCTCGGACTATTAGGAGGCCTGTAGAAAACTCCTAACAGGGTGACCTCACCTTTCCTATTCCTAACCTCAGCCCAAACTACCTCAGATGGCGAGTCTTCATCCATCGTCCTTTCCACCGCTGTAATACTATCTTTGACAAGCAATGCCACACCTCCCCCTCTTTTACCCCCACCTCTGACCCTACTAAAACATTTAAATCCTGGAACCTGCAACAGCCGTTCCTGTCCCTGTTCTACCCATGTCTCCGTAGTAGCCACAACATCGAAGTCCCAGGTACCAACCCATGCTGCAAGTTCACCTTCCTTATTTCGTATACTTCTTGCATTGAAGTATACACACTTCAAGCCACTTTCCTGTTTACACGCACCCTCTTTTGAAATTTATGCCATGTTCCTAACCTCCCTACACTCCAGATCCTGCACCCTAAAGCTACAGTCTAGGTTCCCATGCCCCTGCAGAGTTATTTTAAACACCCCCCCCAAGAGCACTAGCAAACCTCCCCCCAAGGATACTGGTGCCCCTCAGGTTCAGGTGTAGACCATCCTGTTTATAGAGGTCCCACCTTCCCCAGAAAGAACCCCAGTTATCCAGATACCAGAATCCCTCCCTCCTGCACCATCCCTATAGCCACGCATTTAACTGTTCTCTCTCCCTATTCCTTGACTGTCTGTCACGTGGCACGGGTAACAAACCAGAGACAACAACTCTGTTTGTTCTAACTCTGAGCTTCCAACCTAGCTCCCTGAAAGCCTGCCTAACATCCTCAGCACTCCTCCTACCTATGTCGTTGGTGCCAATGTGGACCACGACTTCGGGCTGCTCCCCCTCTCCCTTAACAACCTGGAAAACACGATCAGAGACGTCACGTACACTTGCACCTGGGAGGCAACATACCAAACGTGAGTCTCTCTCGCCCCCACAAAACCGCCTATCTGTGCCCCAAACTATCAAGTCCCCAATAACTATTGCTTTGCTCTTCTCCATCCTTTCCTTCTGAGCAACGGAGACAGGCTCCATGCCAGAGGCCGGAACCCCATTGCTTACCCCTGGTAAGTCGTCCCCCCCACAAGTATCCAAAACGGTATACTTGTTCTTGAGGGGAACGACCACAGGGGGTCCCTGCACTGGCTGCTTCCTCCCAGTCCCCCTCACTGTCACCCATCTGTCTGCAATCTTTGAAGTTACTACTTCCCTAAAGCTCCGATCAATGACCCCCTCTGCCTCCCAAATGATCCTAAGTTCATCCAACTCCAGCTCCAGTTCCCGAACACGGTCTTGGAGGAGCTGAAGATGGGTGCACTTCCTGCAAGTGTAATCAGCAGGGACGACCATGGCATCCAGTATACACCAGCCATTCTCTTCACACAACAATGTCACCTTCTCTAGAAATATCAGAGAAATGATCTGACTTGAATCTTTCTGACAATAAGAAGATTTATATGTTATGAGGCATTAATTGGATTTATTTTAACTTCAGAAAAACTCACTACAACAGTGAAGCCAACACCAACAGGATCCGCAACCAGTATCAAACCAGGTGAGTGAACCGATAGAAATTCACAAAAATGAATAAGTCTTTAGGTTGTATTGTAGCACATTTCACGATTCCTCCAATTTTTCATAAGAACTCACGACAACAGTGAAGGAAACTACAGCTGGCTCCACACCAGGTCAGTAATGGCTTTGATCTGTGTACAGCATCAAGATCAAAAACTATTTTGTTGCCATAAAATCTGGGTAAACCTAAGTTGATACTTAATTCCTCATATCTAATGCATCCAATCTTAATAAACTGAGTTGAGAAAATAATAATTTGTATAATGCTCAATCAGAGTCATGAGGTCTCATGTACATGAGGACAAATGTGATGACCATGATTATGGACGCCTGCATAGTTATCGGAACTTGTCAAAGGATTTCTCTCTTGAAAAGTAGTGTTCTTTGTTTTCACAATGTTTCTACTTTGGACCAGTTGCCTGAAGTTATTTCCTGAAAACATGAAACGTTTTCCACATGTTCACTTTGACATTCTTTTGCAAACATTTTCAAGTTTTTAATTTTGCTGCACCAGTTGAAATGCTTCCTTGATTAGTCCTTCTGTAGGTGTAATAAAATTCACTGTGTTGGTCTTGCACAAGCTGAGGGATTTGAAATTGGAAATCAATCACATTGATTCATGTTTTTCCTTCTTCAAAAGTGACAACTTCACCAAAAGAAATGACTACCCCGACAGTTACTACTGAAAGCACCACAACAGGTGAGTGAGATTCTGTATGAATACACACCAGTGCACATTCTCCCAGTTCAGGTTTTCATCTCAGTTGTGTCTTCTGCATTTGTGTCTTCTGCTGGATCAGTATGGTTTCTCAGTTCATGACCTCTGAACTGAATACTCTTTAAATAGCATCTGTATCCCAACAAAATAAACAGGAATATCACTAAATCGTGGTGGGGGAAAAAGCTCGTAATGATTGGGGAATTGGAGTATACAAATACGAAGTGCAAAACATACAATATGAAAGGCACAGAGGGCAAAAGCATTTTCCTACATTCAGGAATACATATCTAGCCAGCATGTGACAGAACCAATAAAAACAGCTACTGTTCTGAATTTTCTTTTGGAACATTAATCTGAGCAGTTGCTTTCAGTCACAGTGGGTAACCATTTTGGACATTGTTGTGATCATAAAGTTGAAATTGTCTTCAATGTGAAAAGGATCAAATTTGAACATGCGTAAAACATCCAAACGAGAGATCGGAAAATTTATAAAGCTACAATCAAAGAAAGCAACTTTCACTCCTGATACTCTAGTTTGATTTAGAGAAATTCGTTGCAAAAATTCTGAAATGTTGGGAAATACCATGCATTGTTTCATTCTTATTCAGAAGTGACCTTTTCACCAAAAGGAACAACCACCACAACAGTTATTGCTGAAACCACCACAAAGGGTGAGTGAGATCCTCTATGAATAAACCTCAGTGAGACTGTTCACTTTCCACCAATTCAGAGTTCCACCAACGATCATCTGTTTAGCTATTCTTGTAGACACTGCCTCTTGGTAAAATGTTTTAAAACATTGATCATTTTACAATGCAGTGTTCCATTTGAGAAACCCACAGTGAAATAGTCTAATGACAAACCATTGCAGTAATAGGTAGATTTTGAAGCTGCAGTACAATGTGTTTGATGTTTGGTCTTGTTCTCCCACAGGACTCACAGCAACAGCAAAACCAAGTACAACCACGTCCACCACCCAATCCACATCAGGTCAGTGACGATTCTTTTGATAACCAATTGTCGACTCATGAGCATTAATAATCGTTTCCCATTTCCCAGACCTTAGAGGAACATGATACCTCTATCCATAGATAGCTATCCCAGACCTTGCAGAGAGTTGAATTATGCTCGAACAGAGTGCAAGCAGAGTTATGTTTCATCTTTGTAAATGTCTCTACTTATTTGAGACACTGCACACTTCCCAAAATTTGCTGATCCGTTTTCTAACAATGTCCACATATTTAAAACAAATGAACAATGTACATTTCAAGATGCTAATTGTCAGAATCTTAAAGATCAAAGTTAGTTCTTGTGAAAGAATGATTCTGTTGCGATGTTAGTATGCAAATACATTTCCCGTTGTTTTGTTTGTCATGAAATGTTCTCTTCTTCTATCCTAATGTAATCAAACCCTTACTTTGCTATTCACTTCAATATGCTTTTTCAAAAATGTAACATTCTTTTTAATTACTTTGATAAAATGTACTTCACCTTATCTAAATCTCCAATTACAATATAACAAACTCTTATTGAAATTCTCACTGCTGCAGCATTTGAAATCAGAAATCCGTCATTTTGATTATTTCCCTTCTCTTCTTCAGAGGTGACTGCGACACCAAAGGAAACAACAGGCACAACAGTTATTGCTGCAACCACTCCAACAGGTAACTATTGTCTTCTTCCAGTGTACACCAGCAATTCTCTTCACACAACAATATCACCTTCTCTAGAAATACCAGAGAAATGATCCGACTTGGAACTTTCTAACAATAAGAAGATTTATATGTCGTGAGGCATTAATTGGATTTTTTTAACTTCAGAAAAACTCACTACAACAGTGAAGCCAACACCCACAGGATCCACAACCAGTATCAAACCGGGTGAGTGAAATGATAGAAATTCACAAAAATGAATAAGTCTTTAGGTTGTATTGTAGCGAATTTCACGATTCCTCCAATTTTTCATTAGAGCTCATGACAACAGTGAAGGAAACTACAGCTGGCTCCACACCAGGTCAGTAATGGCTTTGTTCAGTGTACAGCATCAAGATCAAAAACGATTTTGTTGCCATAAAATCCAGGTAAAGCTAAGGTGATATTTAATTCCTCACACATAATGCATCCAACCTTAATAACGTGAGTGAGTTGAGAAAATAATTCCTTGTATAGAATTCAATCAGAGTCATGAGGTCTCATGTATATGAAAACAAATGTGGTGACTATGGTTATGGACCCCTCCATCGTTATCGGAACTGGTCAAAGGATTTCTCTCTTGAAAGGTTGTGATCTTTGTTTTCATGATGTTTCTGCTTTGGATCAGTTGTCTGAAGTTATTTCCTGAAAACATGAAAAGTTTTCCACATGTTCTCTTTGCCATTCTTTTGCAAACTGTTTTGACACAATCTAAGATGTACAAGTTCTAGTTTTTAATTTTATTGCACTGATTGCATTGCTTCGTTGATTAAATATGCTGTAGTTTTCGTAAAATTCACTTTGGTGATATTGCTGACGATGGAGAATTTAAAATTAGAAATCAATCACTTTGTCTCTACTGAACTGTACCAGGACATGTGACATCATTATGTTGCAGTTGCTCCCAGATACTTTGAAATCTATTACTTCACAGTTATAATTATTTAACCCATTGAATGAATTGGTTGAAAGCTGATTGATGCATTATGCACAGATACTTTACAAATATTGGCAATTTATTCATAACTTCATAGCTTACGTCTGTGAGGATAAATGTAACACTTCAGAGGTAAGTTACCTTGAGAGTGGAATGATTGAAATCCACAAAATAGGTAAATGTTTTAGGTTATCTTATAGGAATTTATTGAATTCTCCCTCTTATCATTAGAGGTCACCACATCAGTGAAGGAAGCTACACACCAGGTCAGCAATGTACAGAAGCAAGATCAGTGACTGACAAAAGCCATTTTGTTGGTACAGCCCCCAAATAGTGGAAATCTGATTATTTAATTAATTGCAGATATTTAGTCCATTGTTTCCAAAATGAACATTTTGAGAAGATAACTTCTTGAATAAAACTTCATCAGAGTCATGAGGAATCATGGTCATAAGGACAAATGCAGTTCCATTAAGCCTCCATCTCTCTGAGAATATATTTTCCCCCTGAACACCTTAGAAGCAATATTCTCATATTTGGAGGAAATGTAAATTGTTCACTCTTGGTTGATGGCGATGGAGTGTAAATTTTAAAATTCCTGTTAGATCATTATCAAATCATGTCAAAGGATGTCTGTTTTGACATGTTGTATTCTTTGCAATTTTTGCATTTCTGCTTTTGACCAGTTGCCTGAAATTATTTCCTGAAAAAATGAACAGTATTTGCACATATTCTCTGTGACGCCCTGTTGCATATTTTTGATGCAAAGTAACATGAATAAGTTCAATGTTTTTTCTTTTACTGCAGCAGTTATAATACCTCCTTGATTCCTCAAGCTGTGGTTTTAATAATATTCACTTTGGTAATATTCCCAAAGTTGCATGTTTTGAAATTAGAAATGAATAATTTTGATTGCTTTTCTACTTCTTCAAAAGTGACAACTGCGCCAAAGCAAGCGACCACCCCAATAGTTATTGCTGAAACCATTGCACTGAGTGAGTGAGATCCTGTATGAATAAACACCAGTTGGTCTGTTGACACCTGTGCACTTTTCCCAAATTCAGGTTGCTAGTACTTTCACCCCCTCCATTTTGCCTTGTGCATGGTTTTATTGTGTCAATATGATAAATCCTTCATAATATCTGAAGCTATTATTCTTTATTTCAACATCTCTCTGACAAAGATAAAAAGAATCAAAATATCAGCGAACCTTAGTGTGGGAAAAAAGCTATTCTTAATTGGGGAGTTGGAGTATACAAATACAACATGAAATACATACAATATGAGAGACACAAAGGGCACAAGCATTTGTCCTGCATATTGAGGAATACATTGTCAGCCAGCATGTGACAGCACCAATAAAAGCAGCTGCAATTTTGAATTTAGTTTTGGAATCTGAGCAGCTGATTTAAGTCACAGCGGGTAATCATTTTGCACATGGTGGTGATCATAAAGGTACTTACCTTCAATGTGAAATGGACAATCTTAGAACGGGGTAAAATTTCCAAATTGGAGATGGCAACATTTAAAAAGCTGCAATAAAAGAAGACATCCTTCATTCTGAACACTCTAGATTGAATAAGATCCTTGTCTTGTAAAATTCTGGAATTGCAAGTGTGAAATTGTTATCAATAACGTTCATTACTTTCTTCTGAACTGACAACTTCACCAAAAGGAACAACCAAAGCAACAGTTATTGCTGAAACCATCACAATGGGTGAGTGATGCTCTCTATGAAAAAAATTCCAGTGAGTCTGGTCACACCAGTGCACTTTTTCCCAGTGCAGATTCCTGCAATAACAATCTATTTGCTCATTCTCATAGATGCTGGCTTTGTGTAGAAAGATTCAAAAAAATTGAAGACATTTGAACACATTTTTGGAAAACCACAGTAAACACTCTAATGACAAAATGCATCAGTGCTGTGTAGATCTTGAAGTCGCTTTGCAATATGTTTGATTTTTCCTTGAAACATTGAAGACATTGCAATATACAGTTAACATTTGCAGCATCATGTATTGGAAAAAGAAGAAAAATATTCAGATGCAAAGTTTTGTGAACAATAGCTAGATTTTGAAGCTGCAGTACAATGTGTTTGATGTTTGCTCTTGTTCTCCCAAAGGAGTTACAGCAACACCAAAACCAACTACAACCACATCCACAACCCAATCCACATCAGGTCAGTGATGGCTTCTTTCAAAATACAATTCTAAAATCAGTGACAAGAATCGTCTTGTTTCCCAGTTCCCAGAGCAGAGAGACATGATATCACTCCCGCTTAGATATTTAACTGCTCGACCTTGCAGAGGGTTGAATGAAGCTCAGTCAGAGTGTGAACATGAGGAGAAAGGTTGTCTCTATATTTGTGTTTTGCCTCTTTTAGACACTGTTTAATTCCCAAAATTTACTGATAGTTTTGAAAGAATGCCCCAACATTTGAATGAAATGTAAAATGTGCATTTGATGTTCATGATCAATTTTTAAATTCCCATAGAAGAAACATCACATCTTGTCAACAGCACAATTCCCTTGACAATTCCCTTGGCTTATTGATAATTTTGCCTTTTCTAAATTTTCAAGGAACTTGTAACCATTTTTCAAATTCACAAGTAATTTAAGCTTAGGTGAATAGAAAGAGAACCATATCTATCTTTATTGGTTTTGTAATGTATACTTCCCTGGATTCCTGATGTTTCAGTTTTATAAAACACCCTGTGGATGACCTTTTCAGTGCTGCAGGATTTGAAAATGGAAAACATAACTTTCATTCTTTCTTTCCCTTCTTTAGAAGTTACTGTTACACCAAAAGAAACAACCACAACAGTTATTACTGAAACCACTACAACGGGTGAGTGAGATCCTCTATGAATAAACCCCAGAGTCTGTTCACACCAGTTCACTTTCCATAACTTCGGGTCTCCAGCAATGAAAAATCTATTAGCTCATTCTTGCAGACCTTGCCTTTGGATAGAAAAGTTTGAAACATTGAAGATATTCAAATGTTAACATTTTGTCATGAGGCAATTAACTGGATTTTTTTTGCTTTAGAAGGGTTCACTACACCAGTGAAACCAACTCCAACAGGATCAACAACCAGTTCCACACTGGGTGAGTGAGGGCTACCTCTACTAAACTGTATCAGGATTTCACAGTCATTGTGTTGCTGTACTTCCCAGACAGACGTGAAGTCTATTACTTCGCATTAGTACAGAGGAACCTCGATTATCTGGCATTCAATTATCCAAATATCGGATTATCCGACAAGATCGCAAGTTCACGATGCTCAGCTAAACTGTCATCCAGTATTCGATTATACAGAATTTGATTAATGGAATGAAATACTGCCCTTTGGTTAATCGAGGTTCCTCTGTTATTTAGCTCAGTCCTTGTAGGATGAATTGGTTGAATGTGATCAATAAATTATTCTCAAAATTGCTTTTCAAACAATGTCAGTTCACTTGTTCAGTCTTGGAGATCCTTTCCTTTGAGTAGGAATATTTGAAACTTCAGAAATAATTAGTCATGAGAGTCAAATAATGGAAATCCACATGAGTAATTAAGTGTTTAGATTGTATTGCGTTGATTTTCACAATTCTTCCTCTTTTCATTAGAAGTTACTACCAGAATGAAGGAAACTACAACTGGCTCCACACCAGGTCAGTAATGGCTTCTTTTAATATACAGCAACACGATGAGTGACAAAACTAATTTTATTTCAACAATGCCCAAATAGCAAAAGGTGATTATTTAGTTCCTTGTAGATACTTACACTAATCCTTCCAGAGTGAGCAGGTTGAGAATTACTTGAATAAAGTCGAATCCGAGTTTAAGCATGAAAGGAAATGTTATGTCCATATTTGTGCATACTTCCGTGTATCTTGGATTGTACTCATTTCCTGCAATTTTTGAGAAACAATGCCCTAGTGTCGAAGTGAAATGTCAGTTGTGATGTTTTGAATGAAGGCAATATGCATGTAACTTCAAATTTGTTTCATATCATTTTCATTGCCTGTGTGTTGACATAATGTAGTAATAGTATTTTTGCTTCTCTGCTTTTGACCATTTGGTGAAATTATTTCCATCAAACACAAATAAATTTGGCACACTTTGCCATCTTCTTCCATTTTCTTGAATGTAAAATGAAATGAGTGAGTTCAACTTTTAATTTTACTGCAGCAATAATAATGCTTTCCTCTTTCCTGATGCTGTAGTTTTAATAAAATACCATGTGGTGATTATTCTCAAAACTGCAGAATTCAAAATCGGATATCAATAATTTTGATTCCTTCTTCTTCAGAAGTGACAACTTCACCAAAAGAAACAACTACCACAGCAGTTACTGCTGAATCCACTACAACGGGTGAGTGAGATCCTTTATGAATAGAAGACAGCATTTCTTTTCACACTCATACACTTTCTGCCAATTCAAGTTAGCAACAATGACAATCCATTAGTTCATTATTATCTATGAGTTCAAATGTTTGATATTTGAAGACATTGCCATCCACAGTTGACTCTTCTAGCATTATGAGTTGAAAAAGAAACACACAAAAAAAGTCTGATGCAAAAGTTGTGAAGAATAGGTCGATTTTTAAGTTGCAGTGTTTGATTGCTCTTGTTCTCCCAAAGGAGTCACCACAATAGTGAAACCAACTACAACCATGTCCACAACCCATTCCACATCAGGTAAGTGATACATCTTTTGATTCACAATCGTAAGACCAGTGACAAAAATTATCTTGTTCTTCCAGTTCCCAGGGAGTAGAGGGACATTATAACACTCCCCATAGATATTGAATGTGGACCTTCCAGAGGGTTGAATGAAGCTCTTGAGAGTGTAAGCCTGAGAAGAAATGTTGTGTCTATGTTTGTAAAGATCTGGCTCTTTCAGGCACTATTGATTTCCAAAGATTTACTGATCCTCCCAACATTTGAATGTTATGCTGATTTTTGTTTTCAAATTCCCATCAAAGAAACATCACATCTAGTCGAATCACAATTCTCAATATTTTGAATTATTAACATTTTTCCCTTTTCTACATTATTCAAGAAGCTTGTAGCTGTTCTTCAAATTCACAATTAATTTGAGATTAGATATTCCTTGCATAAAATATGTATTTTAATGAATAAAGTTCATTTTTATTGCTTTGGTAAAGTATACTTCCCTGAATTCCTGATGCTCTAATTTCAATACAAAAACCACTGGGGAAATTCTCAATGCTGCATGATTTCAAATGGGAGATCAATAATTTTGATTACTTTCATTCTTTTTCAGAAGTGACAACTATACCAAAGGAAACAACAATTACAACAGTTATTGCTGAAACAGCTACAACAGGTAACTATTATCTTCTTCCAGTAAGTCTATTCACACTGGTTTGATTAGAATAGATTACTTACAGTGTGGAAACAGGCCCTTTGGCCCAACACGTCCCTCTGAAGAGCAACCCACCCAGACCCATTCCTCTACATTTACCCCTTCATCTAACACTGTGGACAATTTAGCGTGGCCAAGTCACCTAACCTGCACATTTTTGGACTGTGGGAGGAAGCCAGAGCACCCGGAGGAAACCCACACAGACACGGGGAAAATGTGCAAACTCCACACAGACAGCTGAGGCGTGAATTGAACCCAGGTCTCTGGCGCTGTGAAGCAGCAGTGCTAACCACCGTGCCACCACATTGTTAAGAAGTTACTTCATCTATTCACATTTTTGAGAGTTCAGCATTGTGGACAATGGTGCATTTGGACACCTGAAAACTTTTTTAAACAAGGCATCATTGAAAGGTCATTGGGATATTTTCTTTGAAGGAATTGGAAGCCATATGGGTTGGTCTGATTGCATAGTCTTTTTCACCTGAAATCGTTGGCCTGGTTTTTTCAGCTTGGTTTTGGATATTGGTGCCTAGTTAGGGTACACAAGATCAGAAGTCACATGACACCAGGTGATAGTCCAACAGGTTTATTTGAAATTACAAGCTTTTGGAGCACTGCTCCTTCTGACCTTGTCCACCCCAGCCCAACACTGGCACCTCCACATCATGGTTGGGGTAGAGCTGTTGGTAGAGAGAAGCTACTCAGCTCACCCTGGGCCTTTCTCTTTTGGAGAGTCCAATGTGCAAACTGAAATACCGATGTAGCTGTTTTCCTGAGAACCCTCTGAATTTTTGATATTTTCTGAATGAAGTGCATTTAAATGTCCCGGTGACAACTGTTTTGCGTCCATCTTACAACTGTTCATTTTAGTTCTATGAGCCATAGCCTTTCTCAAAAAGCCTGCTCTGTGCTTCAATAAAGTACACTGCAGAGGCTGGAAATTTGAAACAAACACAAAATGCTGAACCATCTGGCAGCATCTATTTAGAGATTAACAGAAAACAGGTACAGAAACAGGCCCATCAGCCACCATCTGCTTGTACATGGTCCCTGTTCATGTGTGTGTCTAACTGCCTCTTAAACACTGCTATTGTATCTGCCTCTACCACCTTTCCTGGCAGCATGTTCCTGAAGAAGGGCTTATGCCCGAAACGTTGATTCTCCTGCTCCTTGGATGCTGCCTGACCTGCTGCGCTTTTCCAGCAACACATTTTTCAGCTCTGATCTCCAGCATCTGCAGTCCTCACTTTCTTCCAGCGTGTTCCAGGAACCTAGCATCCTCTAAATAATAAAAAAAACTCCTTGTACATCTCCTTGAAACTTATCTCCTCTCACCTGAAACCTAAACTCCTAGTATTTGATGTATCCAACCTGGGGAAAAGATTCTCAGACTATAAGAGACCCTAAGACTGATAAGTTTCTCAATCCCATTCTCCTGCTTTCTCCCCATAACCCTTGATCCCCTTCCTATTCAAGAACGTATCTGTCTCAGTCGTGAATATACTCAATGACTGGGCCTCTACAGCCTTAATTGGCAATGAATTTCATAGATTTAGCATTCTCTGGCTGAGGAAGTTTCTCCTTATCTCGATTCTAAAAGGTCTTCCCTTTACTCTAAAGCTATGCTCTCAGGTCCCAGACTCTCCTTGACAATGGAAACATCTTCCCAATATCCACTCTGTCCAGGCCATTCAGTATTCTGTATGTTTCAATTGGACTCCCCCCTTATTCTTCTAAACTCCATCAAATTCAAACCCAGAGTCTTCAAACATTCCTCATATGTTAAGCTTTTCATTCCTGAGATCATTCTTGTGAACTTTCTCTGAACACGTTCCAGGGTCAGTACATCCTTCCTGAGATATGGGACCCAGATCTGTGCACAATACTTCAAATGTGGTCTGACCAGGGCCTTAATGCACCTTAGAAGTACATTCCTGCTTTTATATTCAGTTCCTCTCAAAATAAATGCCATCATCGCATTTGCATCCCTAACTACTGACTGAAGCTGCAAGTTTATCTTGAGACAATCTTGGGCTAGAACTCCCAAGTCTCTTTGCACTTCAGATCTATGAATTAGAAAATAGTCCATGCCTCTATTCTTCCTATGAAGGTGCATGACCTCACACTTTCCCATGTTGTACTCCATCTGCCGCTTCTTTGCCCACTTTCCTAATCTGTCCATCTCCTTCTGCAGCCTCCACGCCTCCTCAATGCTACCTCTACCAATCTATGTATCATCTGCAAACTTAGTCAGAATGCCCTCAATTCCTTCATTTAAATCATTAATGTATAAAGTGAAAAGTTGTGGTCCCAACACTGAGCCTTGCGGAACACCACTTGTCACCGATTGCCATTATGATAATGACCCTTTTATCTTTACTCTCTGCTTTCTGCCAGACAGCCAAGCTTCCATCCATGCTAGCACCTCACCTCTGGCACCATGAGCCCTTATCTTGTTCAGAAAACACTTTATCAAAGGCCTTCTTGGGGTTCAGGTATATAACATCCATTGGCTCTCCTTGGTCCTACCTACTCATTAGTTCCTCAAAGAATTCGAGCAGATTTGTCAGGAATGACCTCCCCTTGATGAAACCATGCTGATTTACCCTATTTTACCATACACTTCCAAGTGTTCAGAAATCTCATCTTTCACAATGGACTTCAAGAATTTATCCATGACTAAGGTTAGGCTAATCAGTCTGTAGTTTTCCATCTTTTGCCTCACTCCCTTTTTAAACAGGGGTGTCACATTAGCAATTTTCCATCTTATCATCCACCTGCCTCTCATAATTTTATATATTTCTGTCAGGTTGTCCACACACCCTACCATGCTCGAGTGAAAACAATCCAAGAATTAATGTTTCGAGACTAATATGTCTTCTTTAGAAATCCGTTGCTATAGAGTGGGTGGATTTAATTCTCCTGATTGTCCAACACTATGAAGTAACTGTTATTTCCAGCTCTATGCTGCAACTCTAAAGGAGGCATTCCCAGCAAAATTGCAGAATTCAGCAGTAACAGAGAAAATAGGAGTGAGTGAATCTGCCTGTGATTGCCATGTTTCAGAATATTTGGCCTGGTGTCTCAACTTTGAACTTTCACAATGACTGTCTTTTGAAGGAGAGCATTTTCATTTTACACGTGGAATATACAAGCTTTATCATGGCAGGACATTGATCAGACAACAATAGCGATGTTTTTCAAGCCCATCTGTTTAATTTTATTTTATTACTGTTTTATTAAAATGTGTATTCCCAACTGTGAAGTCTCTCTCTTTCTAAACTGTATCATTTCAAGTTGCATGTATTAAATGCGAGGCATTTATTTTCAGAAGAAACAACTACAACAACAGTGATAACTACCACAGGTAGGTCTACCACCAGATCAACAATTTATGAGTCATGTTTTCTTATGTTAAACACCAGCAACTAATATCAAACCAGATTGTAATTTCACTTAATCTCCTGGTCACTGAAAACTTCTTCTCAGCTTTGGTTCAAGAGTCTCCCTCTCACTTCAGAAGATGATGTGATCAAATCTCATTTCAAAGCCTCCAAGACATTGACTCCGAGACAATGGCAAACCATTCAGCATTTTGCCAACTGACTTGAATCGATCCACTGGAAGTTCTTGGCCTAAGATTTTTACAAATGCAAGGACAGGAGGAAAGACAGGAAACCATTAAAACACCAGCAGGAGAAGCTTTAAGACAGTGCTGTTGGATTGACATTTTGATTAGAGTCCATTACATGCTAACATATCATGGTGTTAACTTAGTAATTAAAGGAAATAGTCACAAGTATTTTAGGTTCTCCAGCTGATCCAATTATTTCATAGCTTTCTGGACGATACTACTGACCATTCTGTTGCCAATTATGGATATTTTATATCAATATTAATTGGTGACTGTTGCTCGATTTTGCAGCGGTTCCTTGCAATGGAATGTGGTCTGACTGGATTAATAACAACACTCCAAATGATGAGCAAAAGGACGATAAAGAACCATTGGATCCAATTCGAGATACTGTGTGTCAATTTTATGGGAACCAGATAACAAATATTCAGTGTGAAGCTATCACGTTTCCAGGATCTCCGATCAGTATAACCAATGATACAGTGACATGTGATTTAAACAGTGGATTAAGCTGCACTAAACCAGCTGGTGATGGCCTTCCATGTTTGGACTATCAGATTAGAGTGTGCTGTGAACCATTTGAAACAACAACACTTCCAACCATGACTATCCCTGTCTCCAGCACTACTCCACCTGAAGAATGTTACTGTAGTTCAGACCCACCAAGAAAGGTAATCAAGTTGCATAGAATTACTAATAAATTTAACACTTAGTAAGTTAATACTTAAATCATTATATTTCTGATAAATGGATTTCAGCACTTTTCACAGCAGTCAGGAAACTTGCAGTTTCTTGCATTTTCTTTGTCTGTCCGTCACCACCAGCTCAGACCGAACCCATCAGTTCACATCCTCCACAACCAATGTGACCTCCCCTAATCTTCTAAAACCATTTCTTCTCCAGGATCCAGATTATTAACTGCTGCCTTTATAACATCAGCGAGTTTTGAGAAGATTTGTAGCTCAGGTTGAGGTTCTGGATATAGGTTTGCTCGCTGAGCTGGAAGGTTCATTTTCAGACATTTCGTCATCGTACTAGGTAACAGCTTTAGTGACCCTCCGGATAACGCTTCGTGGACTTCAACAGTTTCCTCATTTCCCCTTCCCCCACCTCACCCTAGTTCTAAACTTCCAGCTCAGTAACTGTCCCCTTGACTTGTCCGGACTTGTCCTACCTGCCTATCTTCTTTTCCACCTATCCACTCCACCCTCTCCTCCTTGATCTATCATCTTCATCCCCTCGCCTACTCACCCATTGTACTCTATGCTACTTTCTCTCACCCCCACCCTCCTCTAGCTTATCTCTCCACACTTCAGGCTCACTGCCTTTATTCCTGATGAAGGGCTTTTACCCGAAACGTCGATTTCGAAGCTACTTGGATGCTGCCTGAACTGCTGTGCTCTTCCAGCACCACTAATCCAGAATCCATCACTGAAGCCGTTACTGAGTATAGTGATGAAATGTCTGAAAATGAACTTTCCAGCTCAGTGAGCAAACCTACATTTATTACATCAATTGCTGTGTTTCTGCTTCAATTTGATTGCGTAAACTCTCACTCACATTTTTATTACATCCAGGCTTGTCTATTTCAACATCATCCTGATGGACATCTGACCTTCCAGGAACCTGAAAAACATTGAAATCTCTCTTTCCCATACCCACCTCACATCAAGTCCTGTTTCCCAACATTCCTGTCATACTGACTCTCCATTGGCTCCTGCTTGACTTGTGCCTCAGTGATAAGATTCTCAACCTCGTCACACTGTTCCTCCCTGACTCTCACTCCTTTCTATCTCTGCAAACCCCTCCAGCTCTGTGTCAATTTGCTTCACATGCCACCAGCTCTTGGCTCTTAGCCACATTCCCTTGCTCTGATTGTAAGGAGCTACACCTTCAGCTCTCTGGATCCCATGTTGGGAATTCCATCCTTGTCTCACAAAAGAGGGACACTAAAGACCATATCTTTATCCAAGTCTGTATTAAACCCATCTCATTACAGTGTCAACTTGTGTCCAATTACACATCTCTCAAGCGAAGCACTTTGAGCATCTATTTCTTAGATTAAGTTTAATTTAAATGGTCAAGTTGAGGTTGACACTTTGGATCATTTGCAGTGATGGAAGTAATGCCATTTGGATGCCTTCCTTCTCTAAACAACATACATAACCATTTCTTCACTCTTTTTCATACATTTTCTTTTGAGGAGATCCTTGTTTCTGAAGCTAAAACTGCCCGTCTCCTACTGCTAGCTCAAATCTTTCACCTTGCTTCTGCACCACCCCTCACAATCAACATTTCCAATTCTGAGAGTATAACAGGGTGAAGCTGATGAACGGATGGAACAAATTGAGATGTTTTGTTCCTTGACCTTCTAATGCACATCACCTTCTTGAATTAGAGAAGGCAGTCTAGAGCTATAGCTTCTTGACATGTCTGATTTACATTTTACACTTCACCTCAACGTTTTTCATATGATACAAACATTGATACAGAAAACAGTGCATGCATTCCAAGAGCAACATTATATTCAGCAAAAATCAAGAATTAGAACAACCTCGCTGATGTGGTGCTGTGGCTTCAGTGAAATTGTTATCATTGAACATCTAGACCAGAAAGAGAGAAAGCTGTTTCTTTTCCTAATCAATAATGTAAAATCAATATCAGAACAATTCAACCAATCGGAATGTTTGCTGATGTATTAATTTACTTGTTACTCTATCCTAGTGCAATGAAACCTGGAAAGAGAACTGTGCGACCATTACCTGTGTTATGGCACAAACATATAACATTACACAGGTTCCCTGTATGGTGCTCACGAAACCTGAATGTTTCAATAACTTAGAACCCATCCGTGTCCCAACTGAAGATGGCTGCTGTTCGACATGGGACTGTAATTGTAGGTAGCTTTATTCATTGTTTCTGAATTTCTGTTCATAAATAATATTCATATCACATCATTTTTATCTAAAGATAAATAGCATTTTCTTTTTAATTTTAGGTAACTGTGAAATATGGGGGAGAAAACATTATCATACCTTTGATGGAATATACTATAAATTCCTCGAAGGTTGTACATATGTTCTCGTAGAAGAAAAGGTTCCAAGATACAATTTCTCTGTGATACTTGATAACTATGACTGCAATAAAGAAAGATCCACGCCCTGCCGTAAATCACTCATTATTAACTACAGCGGACATATCATTAAGTTTTCAGGTAGAACCAAACCAAACCCCAGAGTAAGTATTCCTGTGTAATATGACAGCCATTAATCATTATCAGGATCAATGTCTTGTTTCTTTATTCTATCATGACATAAACATTGATGTGTGAGGAAAATGCAGTGAATTATTAGAATTGTTTTCATACCCAGCCCAAAAGAGGTTTCCTCTCAAGTTTATGGTTGCAGATAATATTTGGATAGCTTCACCCAAGCATCATGCATTTTCAATCAAGCGTTTTTATTTTGCTGCATCCGTTGACTGTAGAACTGGCATTAAACCGAGTAAAAGCTTGTCCCCAGTGCAAAATGGACCTAGTAATTTCTTCATAAATATTTATCTCTGGTCGTACTGTCATTGTCTTTGCACGATTTGGCAATAAACTTTTCAAATGGTGTGTGAATAGAATTCTTGTCAATTTTCTTCCAGGTAACTGTCGATGAAGTAAAAGTGAGTCTTCCATATCATGCAGAAGGATTTAATATTACAAAAAATTGCAAAACAGTAACCATTTCTATTCCTGGTATTCGAACCACAATCACTTGCAAAAAAAACAACTTCCAGATTCAAGTGCCAGAACAGTACTTCTTCGACAACACCCAAGGACAATGTGGTATGTTTATGTGTGACAGAACAGTAGTATACACTACAGTAATCAGTTATCCTTATATTGTGCCTTTTGAATTTTGAGAGCTTCCAAAGCTTTTCACATCAACATTACAAAACAAAGTTTGACACCAAACCACATGAAGAGGTCTTACATCAGTTGATCAAAACCTTTGAACAAAGAAGGAGTTTTTCAGGGTGTTTTAAAAGAGGAAAGTGAGAAGGAAGAGGTGTTTGGGGGAAGTTTCAGAACTTGCGGCTTTGCCAGCTGAAGCCATGCCCAGTAATGGTGCCAGGATTCTCAAGAGGTCAAATTCCAATAAACACAAATATTTAGAGGGGCTCTGCAACTGCAGGAGTTTACAGTGATTCTGTGGGGGCTCATGAAGGGACTTTAGAACAAAACCTAAAATGTTAGTCACAGGCTGCTGCTTAATTGCAAATCAATCTTTGTCAGTGAACGCAGGGATGACCAGACACAAGGAGTTGGTGCATGTAAAAGCATGAGATGGGACCAGCTCAGTGTGCAGTGAGGGAATCAAGTCTGGAGATTCTGATGATATGAACAAGGATTCAGCAGCAGGATCAGATCAGTTAATAAAGATAGGATAAGATCAGTTAGTGTTATCCATGTGGAAATAGTGAGTCTTTGTAATGATCAGCAGTTCACCACTGGGTCATTCTCAATACCCAGACTAAAAACTGTTGTCTGGTTTAGTCTCAGACTGCTGGCATGGAGAGAATTTGATGGATGCTAGGCAACAGGGTTTGGAGTGTGGATTGAAAGCAACAAAAATGTGAATTTTGGAATAATAGACCATATTAATTGATGTGAACCACGGTGTACTAATGAAGGAGCAGCACTCCGAAAGCTAGTACTTCTAAATAAACCTTTTGGACCATAACCTGGTGCCGGGTGATTTTTAATATTATCAATGTGGAATATTTTCCATTTCACAGGTTCTTGTTCTAGAAATATAAAGGATGAATGTGTAAGAAAGAATGGAAAGATAGAACCAGATGACTGCTGTCACAAAACTGCATTGGATTGGAAAGTTGATGATCCACATTGTCAAGCAGCTCCTACAAATGTGTCTTGTGAAGTGCCTCCTACTGTCCCTCCATGTGAATCTGGGAAAACTGTGTGTGATGTCCTATCAGGAATGTACGTACATTTTTTGTGTTTTATTAATGTGATCAAATTTATCCAGATATTCATTTCACATAACTCTTTTTTAATGAATGCTTATTATGTCAAGGAGAAAGTCATAGGCTGGAGGCCAAGGGAGGCTGGAGGCCATTGTAAATCATGGCAGAAGGCCTCAGGAAGTGAGCTTGACTAATTCGACCAGAGGCAGGAAGCTCTAATTTGCAGAAACCTGGTGACCAGAAAGTGTGTGGCCATTACTGGCACTTCACCAGCAGCATGTGGTAGAGAGGGCTGCCACATGAAACAACTGCCAGGGTCATCCATGCTGCCAGCAGTTTCCCAGTAGGATGGAGATCTTTCAGTCCTGTGGATTCAGTTCGAAGTTAGGAAGACAGATATAATTTTAGCATTCATTTCGAGGGGTTAGAGTACAAGAACAGAGATATACTGCTGAGACTGTATAAGGCTCTGGTCAGACCACTTATGGAATATTGCAAGCAGTTTTAGGTCATGTATTCAAAGAAGATGTGCTGGTCTGAGGGAGGCAGCATCTGGGAAACAGGAGAGTCAACATTTCGGGCAAAAGCCCTTCATCTGGAATGAAGGACCCTCATTCCTGATGAAAGGCTTATGCCTGAAATGTTGATTGGCCTGATCCTCGGATGCTGCTTGACCTGTTGTGCTTTCCCAGCACCACACTCTTGTCTCACAATTTCGACTCACCACATTCTCACCACAATTTCCAGCATCTGCAGTCTTCACTTTTGCCTGGTCTTAGAGGGTGTCCAGAGAATTATTCCAGGAATGAAGGGCTTGTTGTATGAGAAAAGTTTGAAAACTCTGGATCTGTACTTGAAGGATTCTGGAAGAATATGGGTGATCTCATTGAAACTTACAGAACACAGAGGGGCCTGGATAGAGTGGAGGTTGGGAACCTGTGCCCACTAATAGGACAGACTAGGAACTGAGGGTACAGTCTCAAAGTAAAGGGATGACCCTTTACAACTGGGATGAGGAGGAATTTCTTCAGTTTGAGGGTGGTGGATCTGTGGAACTCATTGCCATAAAAGGCTGTGGAGGCCATGATAATGAATGTATTTAAGACAGAACTAGATAGGGGATCAAAGATTACAGGTAGAAGAGGTTGAGAAATATATCAGCCATGACAAAATGGTACAGCAGACCTAATGGGCTGAATGGCCTAATTTTGCTCCTTTATCCAGTTGTCTATGGTCTAAATGTGGCCATAGCATGACCCATTTAAAGGGGCCTCTGCTGGTAATGACCATCTATTTGCCACCTTTTACTATTTGTAGAGACTAATCCTCTTCCCCTATGCTTAACTATGGAGGCATCCTGTCCTGTCATCTCGTCAGAGCCACTGGTCAATCTCCTCAGCAAGACAACTTGTTTTTATGCAAATATTACAGTCATACTTTTTTTTCCCACCAAGTGTTTTAGATTGTTTGGTAAATAGAAAATGCAATAGAATTTCATTGTGATGGCTAACTGTCCACTTTTTAACCAGGTCCTTTTTAGAATGGCCATGGAAATGACTTGCCCGTCTCTGAATGTTGCTTTGCTTCCAGGATGCCAGCCATTCCTCTCCCTTTGTGACCTACTTGCCTTGTTTGCCGTTTCCATTCATTTGAGAGAAGCATCCAGTATTGCTCATAACTCATTAAAAGGTGGAAGAGTGTTTCAGGAGCATCGTTGACGTGCACCTTCTTGCAATTTATTTGTGAATCATTTTGGGAAATACTATTTTGATGTTAACAACATAAATGGAATGGTGTTGTCCTTTTGTAGATTGATAAAGTTTCATTAATTCAGACAAGGTGACCAATCAGGAGGATTTGAAAGAAAAGCTGAATGATTCTCAGCTGATCAACACAAAAGTTTGATTTTGTATAGCTATGCTATTTTGAATAAAAACAACCCCCTGTGATTTGTTCAACTGATTGTCTGATAGACACATGACCAGTGGATTTTAAACATAATTGAAGAATTAAGCCATTACCACTTTATTTTAGAAACAACCTTGATAATTCTCTTGGAGTATCCACGCCTAATACTTTTGTTATAAACACTAAAATAATTATATTAATTATTTTGAATTACACAATATAAATCAGCTTTGCATCAATAGGTAATTGTGAAATTATGCAATGGCATACATATCACTTTGAGTTCTTCTCTTGCCTATTCAGCCAGAGGGCCGCTGAGCTTGACATGTAAGCTCAAACTATCAGGAAGTATGTAAATGCCAGATTCATCAGCCGCACCCATAAAGTAGACCAAAATATCACCTGATCATAATGGAATGCCATCCATGCTCTCAAAACCAATTGCAACATTGTCATCAAATCAGCAGATAAAGAAGGAGCCATTGTCATTTAGAATACAACAGATTACTGCAAGGAAGTGTACCAACAACTGAACAACCAGGAACACTACAGGCAACTACCAGCCGATCCAACCCGTGAACTAAACACATTGATCAGGACTTTGGATCCCGTCCTTCAGAGTTCCCTAGGTGCCCTCATCCCACGTACTTCTCACGTAGGCGACTTCTACTGCCTTCCGAAGATACACAAAGCCAATATCCCTGGATGTCCCATTGTATCAGGCAATGGGACCCTATGTGAGAACCTCTCTAGCTATGTCGAAAGCATCTTGAAACCCTTTATACAGGGAACCCCCAGGTTCTGTCGCAACACTACAGACTTCAAATCATGACTATTCAATACAGACGTTAATTCTTTTTGACATAGTCTTATTGCTGCTAAGATAACATGAGAAAGAATTTTATATACAGCGCAGAATAGGCCCTTCGGCCCTCGATGTTGCACCGAATTTTGATATACCGGTGCATTGGAACATAGGACATAGGACATAGGACAATACAGCACAGAACAGGCCCTTCGGCCCTCGATGTTGCACCGAATTTTATATACCGGTGCATTGGAACATAGGACATAGGACATACAACAATACAGCGCAGAACAGGCCCCTTAGCCCTCGAGGTCGCGCTGACCTGTGAACTATTCTCAGCTCATCCCCCTACTCTATCCCATCATCATCCATGTGCTTATCCAATCCCATCATCATCCATGTGCTTATCCATATATTGGGCATTACAGGCCTAATTCATACTTAGAATAAAGCCTCAAAGCTTTCTTAGGAGGGGAATTATTTTGGCTGTTACTGATATTTAATTGGTTTTACACTCCCATTCTACAGGGCTTTCAAAAAATGCAGCGAAGAAATAAAACTGAGTGATTATATCAAGGCATGTCAGGATGATCATTGTGACGCGAATTCCACTGAGACAGACTGTTCTAGCCTGGAAGCTGCTGCCAAGACTTGTAGTGCAGAACGGAACTGTGTTGACTGGAGAAACTCGACAAACGGATTATGTCGTGAGTGCTATGAACCTATAAAATGATTGTTAAAACTTCAAATTAAATACCTATATATTAAATTTGTATCCACATTATTTAGATTAAAGAGATGGAACAAAGAAACTGGTAAAGTTATGTTCCCATTGATTTGTCTTGGTATGATTTGTTAACATGGAAGTGATCAGAATGTTTCATGAGCCAGAAAACTGAGTCTGAACTGAATTTTTTTTATCATTAATCCCACAGGATTAGTGATTGGATTCAGGCAGAAATCATTTTCATTAGGAAAGCGCCTGATCGGCCCTTTCAGCAGCCTTTGGATTGACAGGTTGAAGACAGCCAATAGATGAGCAATGATCCATCACAACACAGCCAAGTCCCATAGGCTTCTGGCTGGAAATGTTTCAGAGCAGTTTTGAAGCAGAAGTTTGCCCTGTTAGAGTGTGGTCAAGCTCATTTGCTCATTGTCTGCATTTTACACAGGAGCCAGGTTCTAAGACACTTGTCTACTGTTTCCTACAATGAATCAATGGTTGGGTATGAAATGATTGCTTTCAGTTTTTAGTATCAACTCATTTCAACATGAAGAAAGATTTGGGAGGGAATTAACAGTTCTTCTGTTCTCAATGGTGAGATGATGAGATTTTTCCAGAATTGGATAAGAATCACAAATGGATAAGTCACAACTCTGTTCTCGTTAATGGAGAGGGAGTGCTAGAAGCATTTTGCGCCTAGATGTCACTTATGAGAAGAAAAGCAAGCTTTGTGAACTTTTTAAGGCCTTGAAGACCCATTTTGAGCACTCAACTAATATAATTTATGCATTATTTGGGTTAACAGTAGCACACAGGAAGAGAGGGAGAGTTTGCATCATTACATGACTACAAGCTGAACCTTCTGAGCTTTGACAACTGAAGGATAATTGTAATGATATAGGATTGTGTTAAGGCTAAGAGATCCTGCTATGAGAGTGCATTTGCTGATGCTTACTCTCAGGAGGCTACTGATCTCTGTAACAGCATAAATCAACAGCTGAGGGCTATTGATGGGCAAACCCATGAGGTCGTGCACTGTAAAAGGAGAGTTCCTGTCTTCCGAGCATGAACAGGAAGGGTCGATTTGAGATGAACAAGCAGAAAGATCAAAGCAGTACTCCTATTCCAAACCTAATTATGATCCAAACAGCCACACTGTTTTTGACAATTGTAATTAACATCAGTATTTTGAATGTCCCTATCTAACTTGTTCTTGCATTTTACTTTAAGCACACAACTGCACAGAGGGATTCATCTATAAAGCCTGCACCAGATACGACCATGATTATTGTAAGGACGGGTAGGTATTTGTCACACATTCTGAATTATCCAAATTGGGATCATTGCTTTTAGCAGCAGATGTCAATATTTTGAAGTATCAGTTTTGAGAAATGTTTTTTAAAAAATCCTGCCATGCCTTTAGTTCCGTCACTTTTGCATAAACTTGACATACAACTACAATCTTTCTTTTCAGTGAGAAGAAATCTGGGGAGAGATTTCCTGAACACATTGAAGGCTGCTTTTGTGAAAATGGATTAATGCTGTCTGAGGATGGAACCCGATGTGTTTCTTCATGTGCTAGTGAGTAACTCTGAAAATGCACCACGACAGTCGGTTCTGCTATAATGCAGTCACTCCGTTCTCATGCAATCCTGTGTCATATGAAAATCATGTAAGAGCAGCACCATTTAAACTATCGCAGCTGGAATTGCATTATAACCAATACACACTGTAAAGGTTTGTGCTTTAGAAACAGTGTCCCCAGTTCGTTAATCGTGTTATAGTGAATTTATATTAATAAAATGGGTGTTCCAGCATAATGACCTATACTTATAAATTAGATCTAAAATATTGATAAATACTGTGCACAAGTGTCATCACTAGTCATCATCTGTAAGGAGAGAAAAGAGCTGACATTTTGAGTCTAACTGACCCTTTGTCAAAGCTTTACAGATGCTGCCAGACTTGCTGAGATTTTCCAGCATTTTCTCTTTTGGTTTCAGATTCCAGCATCCACAGTAATTTGCTTTTATCCAGTGTCATCACTGGAAAGATGGCACTCATTTAACAATGTGACACTTCTCATTTCCACAGGATGCAAAGACTATGCAGGAAACATACGATATGTGAGTGTCTCCTCTTTATTGTTTTTACCAATTTCTACATTTCAAACTAAAATAATTCAGCAATAAAATAGCGTCCTGCTAGTATCAGACCAGAATTTCACAGAGCATGCATTCATTAAATTTGAATCACTTCATTAATTTTTCAAGATGTTATTGATCTGGGACCATGGTTTATTTGTAAAATCTCATCAACTAATCCATGATATTATGTGGCACTTTTGTAGAATTGTGCTGTACCAATTGTACAAGGTTAGTTTGAAACACATAGTACTGAAGGAAGCCATCTGCCCACCCAGACGTTTTAGAATTATTATCCAATTAGTTCCACTTCCGTGCATTTCCTCATGGTCTTACAAAGGTTTCCTTCTTTAAACATATATCCAAACCCCTTTCATAAATTGAATTTGATTTCAGTCACCTTTGAAGTCATGCATGTCAGATCTAATGAATTTATTGCAAGAAATGTTTTCTCATTACTCCCTCTTTCTGTTGCCAATTATTTTATTCCTGTATCTACTGGTTACTGACTTTTCGGGCAATGAAAACAATGTTCTTACACCTCTTCTATCAAATCATTCCTATTGTTGTCATTCTTTCTTTATTGTCACTTCTGTATGGATGCAATGCTGTTTCACTGTGGGTGGATACAAATTGTGAACTTAATTGGCAATTAACTCCCAATCTGATTCCAGAATACCCTCACATACATCTGTAATTTTTATAAGGCTTCTGTGTTTATCTAGGTAAAAACAATAACTGCAGATGCTGGAAACCAAATTCTGGATTAGTGGTGCTGGAAGAACACAGCAGTTCAGGCAGCATCCAACGAGCAGCGAAATCGACGTTTCGGGCAAAAGCCCTTCATCCTGATGAAACATCGATTTCGCTGCTCATTGGATGCTACCCGAACTGCTGTGCTCTTCCAGCATCACTAATCCAGAATTCTGTGTTTATCTGTCAGTTTAGTCCGTTATGCAACGATCTCCTTCAATCCATTCTTTCCATCACTATTTTCTTCTATCATTCCATATTGCAATAAAACAATGTTTTTCTCATTTTTGACAATTGGTTTTAAAATTGCCTTTGCTTGCAGTAAAGTTACTTACAAAGGAACTGATCACAGTGTATTTGTTAAAAGTTTACCCAGCATTACTGAAGGCTGGACTTGCTGTTGATGCTTTGAACAATGCTTCAGTATCAATATTTTAAATTATAGCTGTCGCCATGCAAATCCCTTCAATTTAAATGACTCACAGATTGAGAAACTGGCCAGTTAAATTCCTGTTTTGTGCTACGTTAACTTATTTTTACCCAAGCAAACAGACCAATGAATCAACTAGGATTATTCACATTGGAAATCCAAAGGTGGACAATTCCTGGTTGTCTCCAATAATATGGTATAGTTGACATATTCTGTTGCAATTCACTGCTTGGATCACACACAAAGAATTGTCACTTCCACAATGCCCTTAAAACAGTTAAAGATGAACTTTAGAATCGATGAGCCATACACTATGTATGCTTAACCCTGCCAGCTCGTTCCCATGATTATATGTCTTTCATATCAGTGACTGATTTTTGGAACAAAGGGAAATTGTTTTCAAAGATTGGCATCATTTGTCAGTATGTGTTGAATCAAATAACCTTACTAATATTTGATTTCCACAAAAAATATGAGTTAAAATAAATGCAAGATTTTTCTCTTCCCTTCTGTCAAGTTTTTAGATTCCACTCTTTTAGGTTGTGCCATTATTTACTGTCAGGTGCTATCCTCCAGTGCATCTCAGCTCTGGTCATCATAGCAGTGTGAGCACTGACACTAAGTTGTTGCAAGGTGTACAACAAATAGTGTGAGGGATTCTACCTGAGATATCAGATGGTACCTGACATCCACATGATCCAGTCTGGCAAGAGTTGCTCAATCAAAATCTGAACTAGGAATCTTAGCTGATTATGTCAGCCCAATCCTGTGCCATTGAGAGAAATTACAACAGTCCAAATGTTCTGCCACTTGGAGTTGCTTGTCTTAATGGACTCTCATGATTTTCCTGGATGACATGATTTAACCACTCACTGCCATAACCAGCTGAACCACTTGGAAGAGATTCCTAACTTCTTTGTTTTAACATTACATTAACATTTCTATATGTTCTCATTACAGGAAGGTGACCATTGGTCTCATCCCAATGATACATGCATCCATTACAGATGTGTAGAAGGTGCAGTAACAGAGACACAAATAACATGTTCATCTCGTCCAGGCTGTGATGAGGTTAGTACTTGGCCTGTACTTGGCCTTTTGGTTGCCATGATGTGTTTTCATACTGAAATATTCATTTGTTTTTCTATTACTCTAATACGTGTGATGAAGTGACTAACAGTTAATATGCTTAAAATTATCAGAATAAGAGAGATGACCTAAATTAGAGGAAAACGCATTCTGCACTTATGAAGAGCACTATTCAAAATCCCTATTAATACAAAATGAAATTTTATTGAATGTTGGATGACTTGCCAAATTTTACTCTTACAAAATTTGAATGATGCAAAATATCATCAAGCTTTTCTTCCACCTCAGAAACCCACATTTTAATTCAGGCTAGACAGGTGCAGAAATAGCCCTTCTTCTGTTTGAAGGAAGAGTTTACCCCGATTCTGGTTAGGCAATCTTCAAGGTAGTTCTTCAGGAATTTTGGATCCATTATACAAAACTGTCCTAAATTCCTCTCAACTACAATAAAACATATTGTGAGTTTGGAGTTATGGAAGTTATTGGGACAGAATAGGGAGAGTTTTACTCTACTTCTGAATATGACCATTTGACCTGGGTGAGTCCCTTGCTATGTGCAGCTCACTCTGAGTGAAGGATAGCCTCCAGTATTTGACAATTAGTTCGATTCAAATAAGTTGAGTTCGTTCATTTCAATTCTGGCAATATGGTCTCCAATACCAAAATAAAATCCCACAATATTCCTCAAAAATGTACATTGTTGTTGTCCATCACAATTCTGAAGTTCAACAAAACAGATAGAATTAAAAAGACAGAGGTTATGCCACAATGGTCATCTGTCAAAGTGAGCAAGGAGTCTTCATGGCTGCATCTGGCCCAAAGCTATCCATCTTGATGTAAAGTTGATCAAAATACACATTCAGAGTCATTTACAAAAGACCTACGATAAGCTGTTTGAAAATTAAGATAAAATGGAAAGGGAATTATAAAGTACTCTCATGAATTTATGTTGATTGTCAAGAATGACAGTTATAACTGCTGTGTTCAAATGTAACAGACAAATATTAAACCATACAGAAGTCACTATGTTAAATTTGTAGTCCATAACAACATTTAGGCAAACAATTCTAAGTACTGTTACTCATCCTGTTCCTATGTCTGATCAATGCCCTAGTATTGGTGAGCATTTTTGAAACTAATATTCCTGTATTTACTGTGAAAGTAAACACGCCAAACAAAACAAAATGAGTCATTTCAGGAGCACATTGGAAAATGTAGCCACTTTTTATTTTCATTATCTGCATAATTTATGCATGCATCACTCTCAACAGTGGCAAAATCTCTAGAACAAATGATCTTAAAACAATGACAATTGAAGTTTTTCTGTATTTAGGCTGACAAAACATGGGACGAATATCGATGCTGCTATTCCTGTCCTGACAGACGTAAGTGTTTCATTTTGTGTATTGCTTATTTATCTCTGTAATGTCTCTAACAACTTTAAATTGTTGCAACTGGATTTCATTATCTTTGGACATTATGGATTTCTATCTTACAAAAATGACTATTTCAGAAAAAAATTGAATTTGGCTACAAACTGCATTATGGTGTGTGATATCATGAAGGATATTTACAATCTGTATGTTTTTTTTTCTATATCAACACTTACTGAGACAGGGAATGTGACTGACAGGTTTCTGGCCAACTTTGAACTTGTGAGGTCTGTGCTTCAGCTTTCCTACAGTTCAGATACTGAAGCTGTGTTGAAGTAATTGCTCCAATACATGATCAGCAAACTATTGAAGCAAAACAAAAACATTTGGACAATACAGTGCAGTTCATCTTTTTAAAAAAAGGCATTTTGACCTCTCAGCTTTTGCACACCATTTTACACCAGACCCAAATTGTGTTAAGCAAATGAGCTGACCGTATGCATTAAAGGGGTGTCAGCAGTACATCACCTGGCAGAACTCTTTCTCAGCTGACACTTTGACCTCTGCACAGATCACTCCACAAACACTTGTGCAAAGATTGCGTAGCATTTTCTATACCAGTTAACAGGTCCATGTTTATTTCAATTATTTCCTTATAGATGATGGGTTTAACTTATTTTATATGAAGAAAATCAAAGGAAAATCTCTTCTGTTGATACCTCTTGTCAATTACTTCAAGATTATACTCAGATGAAGAAAGCCTGTTGCCCCCTCCATTTTTATGTCCATTTAATCTATCTGTACTAATCACATGTGATGCAACTTAAAATAGTTTTGAAAATAACTTGATTCCTCCAACCTCGACAGTGAGACAATGCAAGGTGAAACGTAAAATGATTAGCATCAGAGAAGGTTCATGTTCAGCGACCATTGAGGTGAAAGCATGTGAAGGATATTGTAACTCATCTGCCATGTAAGTACCTTTATTTAATATTTTGATCCTTAAAACAGAATGGTGAATAATCAGAAGCATGAAATGTACAGCAGATCAATGAGCACTCTTGTAGTGAAGGGACACAGAATAGTTTGGACTTGTAGCCTTTCAGGAGATGGGTAGTACATCAAGAGAAATTTAAAAATGGAGAAAGCATAAGACAAATGAACTAAGGGATGGGATGATTGTTAGACTCTGTTGTCAATTCCAGTAGTTAACCAATGGAAGGAATCAAGTCGCTAACGCACAAAACAGGTTTCTACTTCTTTCTGTAATTCTTCTTTTGATGATAGCTTTTGACTGTGCACCATGTACAGGGACAATGCCAGAGATGATGAACTCCTCTTTTCAGCAACTTTAAATAATCCAATCATGAGTCTCTGAAGAGTCTCTGGCTTGTAATCTTTTGGCCTATATCTGTGTGGAGAAACCTAGTGGCTTTTTCATTTCCTTGCTGATTATAATTGGAAATTTCCTTTCTTCCATCAAGTGACATAACCACTTACCCAATGACGGAGGTGGGGGATGGAGGAGCCAGGAATATGTCATAGAGTCAGAGAGTTGTACCACTCAAAAACAGACCCTTCACTCCAACCTGTCCATGCTGACCAGATATCCTAACCTAATCCAAACCCATTTGCCAGCACTTGGCCCATATCTCTCTAAAGCTTTCCTATTCATATACTCATCCAAATGTCTTTTAAATGCTGTAATTGTATCAGCCTCCACCACTTCCTCTGGCAGCTCAATCCATACACGCACCACCCTCTGTGTGAAAAGTTGCCCCTTAGGTCCTTTTAAACCTTTCTGATCTCACCCTAAACCTAGGCCATCTAGTTCTGGACTCCCCCACACCATGGAAGAGACATTGTCTATTTATCCTATCCATGCCCCTCATGATTTTATAAACCTCTGTAAGGTCACCCTTCAGCCTCTGATGCTCCAGTGAAAATAGCCCCAGCCTATTCAGTCTCTCCCTATAGTTAAAAACCTCGAACCCTGGCAACATCCTTGTAAATCTTTTCTGAACCCTTTCTAATTTCACAACATCTTTCTGATAGGAAGAAGACCAGAATTGTACGCAATCTTCCAACCGTGGCCTAACTGATGTCCTATATAGCTACAGCATGACCTCCCAACTCCTATACTCAACGCTCTGACCAATAACAGAAAGCAGAACAAATGCCTTCTTCACTATCCTATCTACCTGCAACTCCACTTTCAAGGAATTATGAACCCACACTCCAAGGTCTTTGTTCAGTAACACTCCCTAGGACCTTACCATTAAGTGCTAAAGTCCTGCTGAGATTTGCTTTCCCAAAATGCTGCACCTTGCATTTATCTAAATTAAACTCTATCTGCCATTCCTCAGCCCATTGGCCGATCTAATCAAGATCCCATTGTAATCAGAGGGAACCTTCTTCACTGTCCACAGTACCTCCAAGTTTGATGTCATCTGCAAACTTACCTCCTATGTGCACATCTAAATCATTTATATAAATGATGAGTCATTTATATAAATGACTCAGCACCGATTCTTGTGGCACACCACTGTCTCGAGTCTGAAAAGCAATCCTCCACCACAACCCTCTGTCTTCTACCTTTGAGCCAGTTCTAGTTCTCCTTGTATCCCAAGCGATCTACCCTTGTTAACCAGCCTCCCATGAGGAATCTTGTTGAACATCTTATTGAAGTCCATATAGATCACGTCCACCACTCTGCCCTCATCAATCCTCTTTGTTACTCCTTCAAAAAAACTTAATCAAGTTTGTGAGACATGATTTCCCATGTACAAAGACATGTTGAATATCCGTAATCAGTCCTTGCCTTTCCAAATACATGTAAATCCTATCCCTCAGGATTCCCTCCAATAACTTGCCCATCACTGATGTCAGGCTCACCAGTCCTTGGCTCTTCTTTACCACCTTTCTTAAATAGTGGCACCATGTTTGCCAACCTCCAGTCTTCTGGCACCTCACCTGTGACTATCGATGATACAAATATCTCAGCAAGGGACCCAGTAATCACTTCCCTAGCTTCCCACAGAGTTCATGGGTACACCTGATCAGGTCCTGGGGACTTATCCACTTTTATATGTTTCAAGACATCCAGCACTTCCTCCTCTGTAACATGGAATTTTTCAAGATGTCACCATCTATTTCCCCACATTCTGCATCATCCAATTTCTTCTCGACAGTAAATACAGTAAAATACTTGTTTAGTATCTCCCCCATCTCCTGCAGCTCCACACATAGGCTGCCTTGTTGAACTTTGAGGGGCCCTATTCTCTCTCGAGTTACCCTTTTGTCCTTAATGTATTTGTAAAAATCCTTTTGATTCTCTTTAACCCTATTTGCCAAAGCTATCTCATGTCCCCTTTTTGCCCTCCTGATTTCCTTTTTAAGTATACTTCATATTCTTCTAAGATATTCACTCAGTCTCTGCTGTCTATTCCTGACATTTGCTTCCTTCTTTTTCTTGACAAAAATCTCAATTTCTCAAGTCATCCAGCATTCCCTACACCTACCAGCCTTTCCCTTCATCCTAATATTGCCTCTGGACTCTCGTTATTTCATTTTTGAAGACTTCCTGATTTCCAGCTGTCCCTTTATCTGCAAATATCTGTCCCCAATCAGCTTTTGAAAGTTCTTGCCTAATACCATCAAAATTAGCCTTCCTCACATTTAGACCTTCGACTTTTAGACCTGGTCTATCCTTTTCCATCACTATTTAAAAACCAGTAGAATTATGGTCACTGGCCCCAGAGTGCTCCCCCACTGACACCTCAGTCACCTGCCCTGCCTTATTTCCCAAGATTAGGTCAAGTTTTGCATCTTCTCTAGTAGGTACATCCACATACTGAATCAGAAAATTTTCTTGTACGCACTTAACAAATTCCTCTCCATTTGATCTTTTAACACTATGGCAGTCCCAGTCTGAGTTTGTAAAGTTAAAATCCCTGACCATAACCACCCTCTTATTCTTACAGATAAACTGAAATCTCCATACAATTTGTTTCTCAATTTCCCTCTGACTATTAGGAGGTCTATAATACAATCCCAATAAGGTGATCATCCCTTTCTTATTTCTCCAAAATAAGTTCTACCAAATAACTTCCCTGGATGTATGGCCAGGTATACCTTCCCTCAGCACAGCTGTAATGCTATCCCTTATCAAAAACACCCCCTCCTCTCTTGCCTCCCTTTCTGTCCTTACTGTAGCATTTGTACCCTGGAACATTCCCTGAGCTATATTTCTGTAATTGCTATGATATCTCAATCCCATGTTCCTAACCATGCCCTGAGTTCATCTGCCTTCCCTGTTAGGCCTCTTGCATTGAAATAAATGCAGTTTAATTTATCAGACCTATCTTGGTCTCTGCTTTGTTCTTGCCTGCCCTGACTATTTGACTCAATCTCTTTCCCAAATGTACCACTCTCAGATTGATCTCTTTCCTCACTATTTCCTGGACTCCAACTCCACCTTACTAATTTAATACATCCCGAGCAGCTCTAGCAATCTCTCTGCCAGTAAATTCATCCATTTCCAATTCAGGTCCAATCCATCCTTTTTGTTCCGGTCAATTCTACTCCAGAAAAGATTCTAATGATCCAAAAATGTGAACCCTTCTTCCCTGCACCAGCTCATTAGCCATGCATTCATCTGCTCTCTCCTCCTGTTCCTACCCTCACTCACTCATAGCACCACAAGTTATCCAAATATTACTCCCCTCGAGGACTTCCTTTTTAAATTCCTCCCTTCAGAAGGTCATCCTTTTCCCTTCTTATGTCATTGGTTATAATGTGTACAATGACCTCCTGCTCCTCCTTCTCTTCGCTGAGAATATTCTGCACCCTTTCCAAGATATCCTTGAGGCAACATACCATTCTGGTTTTTCACAGAAACATCTCTCTGTGCTGACCTGCTAGAGTCCCCATCACAATCGATCGATTGGAGCCTGACATACCCCTCCTTACATTAGAGCCAGTCTCTGTATTAGAAACTTGCCTGTTTGTGCTACATTCCTGAGAGTCCATCACCCCCTATGTTTTCCAAAACAGCATATTTGTTTGAGATGGGGATAGCCACAGGAGACTCCCACACTGCTATGCCTAACCTCTTACCTTTCCTGACAATAACCCATCTACCTGACTGTATCTATGGCTTTTCTCACTTCCTATAACTGCCATCTATCACACCCCCCTAGCTCTTGTGAATTCCTCATCGCCTCTAACTGTCGCTCCAATCGATCCATGCGATTTAATAGAATCCACATTCAAAGACACTTCCTGCAGACATAATCATCAGTAACATGAAAACTCTCCCTAAACTCCCACATTCAACAAGGGGAGCATATCACTCTACTAAAGGTCATCTTTGCTCCTTTACAATGTGCCAACCCAGAAAATAGTACCATCCTTTTGCTCTAAAAAGCAGTGCTCCAGGCTAACTTAATACTTACGGTTTTTAATTTTTAAAATTTAATCAAGAGACAGATTTCAATAAAATATATAAGCAAGAAAGAACCCACTTCACTCACTGCTGCAGACCTATAAGTTTCCATTTTAAAAACCATACACCTATCTGTTCCTGTGCTGTGAGCTCTCCCACACAGGTTCCTCCAAGGTCAGCTGTGAACTTCGCTGTTTGCTAATTTTTCCTCGATGCACTCCGATATCCAGAGACACCCGAATTCAAACAGTAAAGGTAGTAACTGTTCAGATTCACTGCTGTGTCAGACAGCAACAAAGGTTTCTTTCTCTGACCATGTGGTTACTGCCTTTATCTGTCTTCCTCCTTTTTAAAATGCCATTGTTTTTATCTTTTCTTCCCCCAAAGTTCAAAAACGATGCAGCATCATATAAAAAAGTAACTGCTGTTCCTGGAATTCAAGGAAATCACCTCCAATACCTAAAATATCTCAAAAAAGGAGCAGCTCTTACAGCCACAATCTCTATGCTACATGCCTGTTATACCCAATGCATTACCTAACTATGAGATGGATGGGTGCTACTTGTAAGGGGAATTGCAGGAAGTCTGTTAATTGTTTTATGGTGTTTGTGAGCCTTGTAATGATCATCCAATGACAGTGCTAGCCATCAAATTTGGTAGGTAGTTATAAGCCCAGTTTATTCAATTGAGCGCTTTGAATTTCTATTATTTTGAGAAATTTTAATGTGCTCCTTACTACAATTTATATTATTTTCTTTTGTTTCTCTTGTGTGTCTCACATGGTAACTACTTTGACACCATCATGGTTTCATAGCTTTGTGAATAAAATGGGTAATATAATAAGATTTGACTTGCATGATCTGGTTGTTTTTCAGATTTGATCCCAAAACAAATGGCATGAAACAAACATGTGAGTGCTGCCAGGAGGAAAAAACTGAGGAAAAACAAATAAGTCTGAAATGCTCCTTTGGAGGATCTCGAACATACACCTACATTTCTGCCAAATCATGCAAATGCAAAATCTGTGAAGGTGAAAACGCTTAACATTGTGATCTCAAAGCCTGACAACTGGATATAATTTGTGCAACAAACGTAGATGTTAAAATCTGAAACATTATTCTTCATAATTTCTATTTGCTTGGTTTTACTTGGTAATGAGATAATTTGTGAATTTGATTTCCTCCCAATTGCTCCCTTTAAAATGTGGAATTGTATTCTTTTGTCTGTTGGAAACCTTTAATTTCTTGTTTGACAGCAAATTTAAATCAATAAAACATTTTCTGCATGAATGAATATTGCAATTTGTGCATTAATCTCTCATTACTTTAACTGCAAATGTACTTGCAAGAAATATTTAATAAGTTTACACTTTAAATTCCTGTTCTGCTTTTGGATAACACACCAGCAGTGGGGGAATTAATGTATTTATTCTAGATTCCAAGACACTGTCCATTGATTTCTCTCTGTGTCCCGGTGAAATCAATATTCCTTCTAGTGGGAGATCAGAACTGCTGAAAAAACTGAAACTATTAAATCAATCTTTCCTGTCTCAAAGCAAGATATCAAGATCATTGCTGATTTAAAACACCCACAACTCCACCTCAAGGTCTACTTGTTGTTCAGTGAACAGTTGATCCATTTTTACCTGCTGTCTTTTGTAAAGCCATTTCCACCCCATCCATGTTCCAAAGTCTAACCTGAAAGTGATATTACAATATTAAATTCACCAACAAATTAAATGCAGTTAAAAATCACACGACACCAGGTTATTGTCCAGCAGGTTTATTTGGAAGCACTAGCTTTCAGAGTGCTGCTCCTTCATCATGTGGTTGTGGATTAAAAGATTGTAAGATACTCCGCATACTCCACAACCACCTGATGAAAGAGCAGTGCTCCAAACGCTAATGCTTCCAAATAAACCTGTTGGACTATAACCTGATGTTGTGTGATTTTTAACTTTGCCTACCCCAATCCAATACCGACATCTCCAAATCAAAATTAAATGCAGAAAGTCAGATAAAATGAGACAGAGAATAATTGCAAGGAGACAGTGGACTACATTGAGTGAACGTTTACATAGGATCCTCAAATATATTACTGTTAACATAAATATTGAAATGTTTTAATGCAAACACCAAGCTCAAAGTCTCCTTCTCAATTGTCAAATATTTCTGCTGATGTATGTTCAATTTCCTGGAGAAATATCCAATAGGTCTTTGTGACTTCTCTTCATCTTCCTCTAAGACAACAACACTGGTACTCACATCACTTGCATCAATAGCCACCTTGAATGGCTTTGTATAATTAGGTGCAGCTAATATCGGGGCCGTGGTTAGCACAGCTTTCAGGTGGTCAAATGCCTTCTGACAGTCCGCTGTCCACTGAAACTTCTTGCCTTTCTTTAGTAAATCAGTGAGTGGGACAGCCACACTTTACATTTGGCATGAATTGTCAATAAAATCTACTCAATAACAGGAATTGTAGTACTGCAGAAAATAGACTGTTCCATGTACCCAACGAAGAGGCAGGCCTAGCTGGGGCCAAAGCGGGTGCCCATGGCTACCCATTTGGTCTGAAGGAAGTGGGAGGATTCAAAGGGGAAATTGTTGAGGGTGAGGACAAGTTCAGCGAATCAAATAAGTGTGTCAGTGGTAGGAGACTGGTTGAGTCAGCGGGAGTGGAAGAAACTGAGGGCTTAGAGGCTTTCATCATGGAAAATGGATGTGTAACACTTCAATTCACTGTCCCACTCCACCAAGGACATGCAAGTGCAGGGCCTCCTCCACTGCCAAATTCCAGCCACCCGACGCTTGGAGAAAGAATGTCACATCTTCGGCCTTGGGACCCTCTAACCACATGCCATCAACGTCAATTTCACCAGTTTCCTCATTTTCCCTCCCTCCCCACCTTATCCCAAATCCAATCCCTCAACTTGGCACCATCCCCTTAAAATGCCCTACCTGTCCATCTTTCTTTCCACCTACCTGGAGGCTTCACTCCAACCTATCTTCAACTACCTAATGCATTCCCAGCTACCTTCCCCCCTGCTCCACCCCCTCCCATTTATCTTTCAGTCCCCTTGCACCCCCTTCCCCACCATTCCTAATGAAGAGCTTATGCTCAAAACATCAACTCTCCTGCTCCTCAGATGCTGCCTGATCAGTTACGCCTTTCCAGCATCACACTTTTCTACTGCATTTGTTTAGCCACCTTCTCAAATGATTGTTTAAAAAGTCTCCTACATCCTTCTCATCAAATTTGGGCAATGCTTGAATATATTTAAACAATTTCTCATCAGGCCTTTGGTTCCCATGGGTTTGCTCATCCTCACTCTCTTCCTCAGTATGCTTACCTTCAGCCTTCATCTCAATCCTTTTAAGCAGGCTTTCTTGTCTAAATAGCAATTAATGACATTCAAACTCATTCTATTTCTTCCTTTCCTCGCTCTCTTTTTACTTTTTGGTCTACTGAAGCAATTCTGCCCTTTTCTTTTTGTTTTGCTTGGGACCTTTTGTTCTTTTTCTCTTTCCTCTGCTTTTAATTGTAATTCAAACAGTTTCGTTTCTTTTGCCTCTAACTCAAGCTGCTTCATTCTCATTTGAATTTTAGCCATCTCCAAAGATTCCAATGGCATATCTAGCAAATGTAAATGCTGAGCTGATGTTGTAATGATCTCTCCTTTCCTTATAAGGTAACTCCAACTCCAGCTTGTCTGCCAATTCCAGCAGCTTTGTCTGTTTACCTTTTGTAAAACTCCCAAAGTCACTTCTTTCACCACCAGAAAGCTATTAATGACTGAAAGAACCATTACCACACCAAACACTGTTTAAACCAACCAAATTCAACACCCAGAACAAAAGAAATTAACACTTACCGCTCACTGCCTTTGAGTCCAGGAACTCTAATCACAAATTGGAACAATAGAACAAATCCCGCAAAGAGGCCCCAATCTGTTATGGACCAGGCCAGATCCACTCACAATATTTTAAGAAGGGAGCCCGGAACCTAACTTTCATTATTGTTTTAAAGTGAGGATTCAAGGAGAGATGCAGCTGGTCAAACCATTCAGCTTTAAACACAACAGAATTTATTTGTACACAAACAAAACCCGAATTCAGAATAACATAACGATTTGAAAGCCCAACCAACTTGAAAATGCAACTTATCAAAGCGCTGTTCTGATTTCCTGCAACATTCCATAAACCCTTGGCAAAAAGGTAAATTTAAGCACAGTTTCTTTCAGGAGGGAGACTACAGAGAGACAGAGTCAGCCTGAAAGCCTCTGTTGGATCAGGGAGCTTCTCCCCAAGCAGCTTCCCTTGACCAACAGCTTCAAACAGACTGCTTGCTAAAACCAAACTAGAAAAAAAACCCTGAATTGGGATCACTGGCCACTCATTATTTTTAAAAGTTTATAAAGTTTCATAAGTTTTAAAAGCAAACTTAAAAGCCTTTTCAAGTAGATATATCCAGACATGTTGAACCTCTGCCTTTACGAACCCTCTTGAAAAAAACCAAGGGCAACACAATGTTGTTCAAGTGGCAACATTGTCACACTGGGCAGAGTTGTTGAAAAAATGGAAATGTTTACATTAATCCTTTCTTTCTCAAAGCAAAATAACTTCAAGATAATTACTGATCTAAAATGTCTTCAACTCCATCTCAATGCCTCACTAACACTGTATCCATTTTTAATCACTATCTCTGGTCTACCCACTCCTACCCCCACTTTCACCAATGCCCCCAAAGTCTAAGCAGAAAGTGCAATTAAGAATATTGAATTTACTGCCAAATTAAGCACACAAAAAGTCAGATTAAAAGAGAGCAAGAATAATTGCTAAGAGAGAAAGTGTTATGTGGAGACAAATTTACATAGGGACCTCTGTGCTGAAAAAAAAGTGTCATTTTATTTTCTATACTTTTGATGTACTGAAATGAAAAAAAGAGATGGTTGTCAAACCAAGGAATTGTTGGACTTTTAAAAACAAGTAATTGAAGCTCATTGTGTTTTATGCATGGTGTTTACATTACTGCTTCAGGGCATGGTATTGCATCAGTGGGGGACAAGCTGCTTGGAGATGACCTGGCACCAGGGTGTGAGTGCAGAGTAAGATTTAGCCAGCAACAAGCAGCTGATTGGTTTGTATAATTTTGAATAGTCATAAATGCCAAAGGTCAGTAATCTGACAAAAGTGTTCTGATTGGTTCCCAGGTAGCTCAACTTGTTGGTGGGTGTGAAAGATGACATGACATATGCTTTCAGATTTTGTGTGTTTGTTTATATGTGTGTGCCTAGGGGTTGAAAACAGGGTTAGAATAACCAAAACCTGGAAATTTGCCAGCCACTTTCTTCCACAAGTTGCTGTTGGCTTTTGCCTCTAACCAGTGATAGAAAGACAGTACAATTAGTCTGCCAACTGCTTTGTATCTTTGGCAAATAACTGCAGGAATCTGGAAATAAGGGTGATCAGAGAACAGCATGTCTTAGAAGAAGCAAATGAAACATCTCATCAAATCCTGAGGACTGGTGCTATTTCACCAGTGATTTTTTTTTTTATCCACCATTATATCCATGTTTATTTGTACATCCTGTGTGTGTCTGAATGTGTGTGAGTAGTGTTTTCAGAAGGGGGTTCGTTATAGTCTGGTATATTATACTTTAGGTTCAATTGCAATGTACTGTTAATATTAGGACTGAATACTTCTTCTAACCTGAGTCAATCAGGCTGGTAAATTTGGAGCTTGGGATGGTCTAATTAAATCTTTAACTTCTGTGATCACACTGGAGAGTGGGATTCAAGTATCAGTGCACTTTTCCAAGTGGATGATGACAGCCTGGCATCACCGTGGCACTGACACTCATATATACCACTCTTCCTCTGCGTATTAGGCAAAATGTCTGTTTTCTCTTGACAGTAATATCCTGTCAGTTTATTGTAACATATTGTAAAGTGATAAAGGTGGGCAATCGCACCCTGACAAATCTTGATCAGTTTGCAATATCCCTGTTTAATTCAGGTACAAAATGCAGTAAGATAGACAGAGGAGACAGGAGTCAAGGGAGGTTCCAGCCATGCGTGTCTAAGGGTTCACCATGCCCTATCTACAAGTCCTCAGGTGACCTCTCTGGAAATGCTGTTGAAGAAGGTGTGAAAAGCAGAGAATATTGGCACTACAGGCTGCCTCATTTATCCCCCTTTTTGCACCCTTCTCGAAGATTCTGTGACTTGTGTCCAATAAAAACATCGAGCAAGGGCACAAAGATGCAATGAGGTGACTACTTGCTATATTTGGAGGTAGATTCCTGATGAAAAGCTTATGCTCAAAACGTCAACTCTTCTGCTCCTCAGATGCTGCCTGACCTAGCACCACACTCTTTGAGTCTGATCTCCAGCATCTGCAGCCCTCACTTTCTCCTAATACTTCTGGCTTCCTTCTGAGCTGGGTACCACCAAGTTTGTGTCATGTTCTTCTAACAAAGCAGCTCTATTGGAGGTGTCAACAACAGCTCATTCTCAAACACTGTGGCTGTTAGCACTTGGTGTACTCATATTGTGAGGAGCTGAGACCAAAACGTGCCATAGCAGATGGTGGAATTCCAGTTCAGTAAAACAGCTGGAACTAAGAGTCTTGTGATGGCAATGAAATGATTATCAATTTCTGAAGGAAAATAATAACTGTTTATCTCCTAACTTTTAGGGTAGGAAACTGCCTTCATGATCAGCGCTGGCCAATTTCAGACCCACAGCAATGTGGTCGACTCTTCAAGGTCCTCTGGGCAATTACGGAGGGGTAATAAATGCTAACCAGGCCAGCGAATGCCTACACTCTGATATGCACATATATAGACCATATTGCTCCCAATGTGCCTTTATCACTTTTGGATTCATCCATCAGTTCAGTCATATCTGCACTTGAAGCATTTCCAAATGTTGAATTTCTGCTCTGAATTTTATGATTCCTATTTTCAGTTGGTTCACAAGGATCTCATACCTTCTCTTACTTTACTCCTTTTTTGGTCCAGAGGCTATCTATCGTGATGAATGGTCACCCTGGGTTAATGAACCCAGGGTGACCATTCTGAGAAATGACCCAGTGAATTTCAATTGCTCAATGCGGCAGATAATTAACACTGTTCACCCCCTACTCTAATAATTACTCACATATAGTGTTAATTGCTCAATCAAATTCAGAGTGAGTCACTGATCAGTGAATGTGACATGTGACAAGGTCAAAGAACACACGTGTACAGTCTCTCAAGTACTGTTGAGGAGAAAAGAAATTGTTCCGTTACCAATTTGGAATTTGCTGTGAGTCAGTAACAGCCAGAACTACAACCCCACCTACTGGAAGGGTCGAGATTTATTTACGAGTTCACAATATCCATTGTGTTAACGGTTTAGGTGGAGAGGAATTTGTTAAGTGTGCACAAGAGAATTTTCTGATTCAGTATGTGGATGTACCTACCAGGAAAGGTGCAAAACCTGACCTACTCTTGGGGAATAAAGCAGGGCAGGTGACTAAGGTGTCAGTGGGTAAGTACTTTGAGGCCAGCAACCATCATTTTATTAGTTTTAAAATAGTGATGGAAAAGTATAGACGGGATCTAAAAGTTGAAATTCTAAATAGGAGGAAAATTAATATTGACAGTATTAGGCAAGAACTTTCAAAAGTTGACTGGGCGCAGATGTTGACAGATAAAGGGACAGCTGGAAATTGGGAAGCCTTCAAAGAAATGGGATAGCGTGAGTCTCGAGACAGTATATTCCTGTCAGGGTGAAAGGAAAGGCTGGTAAGTGTAGGCAATGCTGAATGATTAGAGAAATTGAGTGTTTGGTTAAGAAAAAGAAGGAAGCATATGTCAGGTGTAGACAGGATAGATCGAGTGAATCCTTAGAAGAGTCTAGAGGCAGTAGGAATATACTTAAGAAGGAAGTCAGGAGGGCAAAAAGGGGACATGAGACGCTTTGGCAAATAGAGTTAAGGAGAATCCAAACTGGTTTTATCAATACATTAATGACAAAAGGGTAACGAGGGAGAGAATACGGTCCCTCAAAGATCAGCAAGGCAGCCTATGTGTGAAGCTGCAGGAGATGGAGGAGATACTAAACGAGTATTTTGCATCAGTGTTTACTGTAGAGAAGGACATGAAGATGTAGAATGTGAGGAAACATATGGTGACATCTTGAAAAATTTCCATGTTACAGAGGAGGAAGTGTGGATGTCTTGAAACACATAAAAGTGGGTAAATCGCCAGGACCTGATCAGGTGTACTCCGAGAACTCTGTGGGATGCTAGAGGAGTGATTGCTGGGCAGTTGCTGAACTATTTGTATCATTGATGATCACACATGAGGTGCCAGAAGACTGGAGGTTGGCAAACGTGGTGCCACTGTTTAAGGACAAGCCAGGGAACTATAGATCAGTGAGCCCAACATCAGTGGTGGGCAAGTTTTTGGAGGGAATGCTGAGGGACAGGATTTATATGTATTTGGAAAGGCAAGGACTGATTCGGGATAGTCATGTCTCAAAAACTTGATTGAGTTTTTTGAAGAAGTAACAAAGAGGTTTGATGAGGGCAGAGCAGTAGATGTGGTCTATATGGACTTCAGTAAGGCATTCAACAAGGTTCCCCATGGGAGACTAATTAGCAAGGTTAGATTGCTTGGAATACAGGGAGAACGAGAACTAGCTCAAAGACTGAAGGTGGTGGTGGAAGGTTCAGTTTCAGATTGGAAACCTGTGACCAATGGAGTGCCAGAAGGATTGGTGCTGGGTCCTCTACTTTCCATCATTTATATAAGCGATTTGGATGTGATCATAGGGGTTATAGTTAGTAAGTTTGCAGATGACAAAATTGGAGGTGTAGTGGATAGTGAAGAAGGTTACCTCTGAGTACAATGGGATCTTGATCAAATGGGCAATGGATTGAGGAGTGGCAGCTGGAGTTTAACTTAGATAAATGTGAAGCACTGCATTTTGGAAAATCAAATCAGAGTAGGACTTGTACACTTAGTGGCAAGGTCCTAGGGAGTGTTGCTGAACAAAGAGACCTTGGAGTGCAGGTTCATATTTCCTTGCAAGATAGGACAGTGAAGAAGGCATTTGGTATGCTTTCCTTTATTGGTCAGAGTACTGAGTACAGGAGTTGGGAGGTCATGTTGCGGCTGTACAGGACATTGGTTAGGCCACTTTTGGAATATTGCTTGCAATCTGGTCTCCTTTCTATCGGAAGGATGTTGTGAAACTTGAAAGGGTTCAGGAAAGATTTACAAGGATGTTGCCAGAGTTGGAGGATTTGAGCTACAGAGAGAGGCTGAACAGGCTGTTTTCCCTGGAGCGTCGGAGGCTGTGGGGTGACATCATAGAGGTTTATCAAATCTTGAGGGGCATGGATAGGATAAATAAACAAAGTCTTTTCCCTGCGGTGGGAGTGTCCAAAACTAGAGGGCATAGGTTTAGGGTGAGAGGGGAAAGATATAAAAGGGACCTAAGGGGCAACTTTTTCACACAGAGGATGGTGTGTGTATGGAATGAGCTGCCAGAGGAAGTGGTGGAGGCTGGTACAATTACAGCATTTAAAGGCTGGATGGGTATATGAATAGGAAGGTTTTAGAGGGATATGGGCAAAGTGCTGGCAAATGGGAACATATTAGATTCGGATATCTGGTCAGAGTGGACGAGTTGGACCGAAGGGTCTGTTTCTGTACTCTACGACTCTATTGTCAATGTGTTCTATCAAAATTGTCCATTTACATCAAGCCAATCAGAAATTCATGATAATGAGTGAGCAGACTTAGTTAACAATTTCCTCAAATTCTGAAGGCTGAAATTCAGACTTGTGAAAAGACTTGTTGATATAAGGAAGGTAAATTGAATTTTGGAGTTTTTTGCCAAAGAAAGAAAGTACAGAAGTAGGGTACTGGTACTGCAACTGGTGAAGGAATTAGTAAGATGGGGTTTGTATTTCCTACAGTTTTGTTCCCTTTACCTGAGGAGATATGTGGTTGCATTGAGGCAGTTCAGGGGAAGTTCACTGGATTGACTGATTCCAGAGATTGAGCTCTTTAGTAGAAACTCACTTTTGTTGAGAAGAAAAAGTGGAATCTAATCGAGGTGTATGAGATATTAAATGAGATCAAAGTCAACATAGAATGGATTTTTCCATTTTGGGGCAATCCAAAATGAGACATCATGGTTTTCGGATAAGAGGTACTAGATTAACGAAGGTGCTGAGGAGAAATGATTTCTCTCAAAGGATTGTGAATTTATCGAATTCATGAACCCAGAGTGTGGTGACTGCTGGGACAATCAGTAAATTAAAGGCGTAGATTCACAAATTTGTGATGTGTTAAAATGTTATGGAGAGTAGGCAGTAAATTGAGGCCAAGATGCAATTGTTGTGTTGAATGATGATCTGGAATGTACACTGTGGTGTAGTGATTTCTGCCATTTCTCTTGTTCTTCAGAAGCCACTACAACATTGAAAGCATTTGGGTTTATTATCAGGTGAGTGATGGGGTCCTGTGCAATACAATAGCAGGGCCTGTGGAAATAAACATTCTGCTTCAATATCTCCCAGACAGTGAAAGATTTTTCGCTAACATTTGTAAATATTGTGCCCATTTCTTCTAGAGGAAACTGATTGAAAAACTGAATATTAGATGAAGCTAAATTACAGTCTAAATTACATAGAGCCATACAATCCTATGGCATGGAAACAGACCTTTCGGTCCAACTTGTCCATGCTGAATATAATCCCAAACTAAACTAGTCCCACCTAGCTCCAGGCCCATATCCCGCCAAACCTGTCTTCATGCACATAAATAAGTGGCTTTAAACGTAATTGTGCCGATATCCATCGCTGCCTCAGGAAGTTCATTCCACATGCGAGCCACCCACTCTGTAAAAAAGTTGTTGTGTCTTTTTAAATTCTTTCTCCTCTCACCTTAAAAATATGCCCCATGGTCTTGAATACCCCTATCCTTGGGAAAAGATACCACCCTATCTATACTCTTCATGATTTTATAATCCACTTCTCAACCACCCATGCACCAGTGAAAAATGTCACACTCTATCCAGCTTTTCTTTGTAAGTCAAACCTTCCATAACTCGTAACATCCTGGTAAATCTCTTCTAAACCTTGTGTCCATGTTTGTATACAATAGTCTCTATTTAGTTACCAATTTTTGAAATAACATCCTGATATTTGAATGCAATATAAAATACTCATTTCATGTTAATTGTGATTGGTGACTTATTTTCAATTGCCAGTGGGACAATTCTTGATTATTAGCAAAGGATGTTCCCTTGAGAGGTTGTGATTGTCTTCTCTCTCCCCACTTTATTCAGAAATTTTAAATGATTTTATTGAAATGTAACCATTGCAGAAATAATTAAATGCTCTTTCACCACTGGAAAAGGAGAGAACAATTGATTACTTACTGCTGAGGTTCAAAAAAATCTTTTAGTCATTCTTAGCATTTTATTATCAATCAAATTACTTACTGGTGTAATTCTCAGTTCTAAAAGTTTTGAAATTAGAGTAGGAGTGAACAAGCAGGAAAATTAAAGACATCTGAATCTCCAACTAGATTCTTCAGCTTTATTTGCCATCAAAATATATTTTAAAAAGACTTCATGTGATCCTTTGCTGGAATAACTTTGTATTTAGTTTCATGGAAACTGGCTCAGGTTATTTTTCTTGTTCTTCAGAAGGACTCACTATGACAGTGAAACCAACTACCAGCAGGTGGGTGATTATATGGTATATGATATATTTTCTGATATATGGTACCAGGATAATAGACACAAACCATGTTATTGTAATAACACACAGCCAGTCATTGATCATTATGCTTGTAAACATTTAGTCTTCCTTGCGGAGGCTAATGCGTCATAGCTTAAACATTTTACCGAAGAAAAGTTGCATCAGGGAAGTCTGACTAAGGAGAATGTTGTGGGTTGGGGCTGGATTTAATATTCCCCCATCATAAAGTAGACACCTAAAATCCACCAGACAGGATTCATTGCCTGGACCTAATTGCCCAGACAACAGATAAGAAGCAATCACATTGCTGTGGGTCTGGAGTGATATTTAGAACAGACTTCCTTCTCTAAATGGCATTAGTGAACCAGATTGTTCTTTTTTTGTAACAACAATTAACCATGGTTACACTGCCACCATTAGGCTCACTCTTAATTCTAGAAGTTCCTTAGTGAAGTCAAGTTTGACCATCTGCCTTGATTAGATTCATAGCCAGAAATTTGCCTGAGGGTCTGAATCATTAATCCAGTGACATTATCACTACACCAGCACCTCCCCATAAATACTCTGAGAGTAAATGAGTACCGACTGGATGGAGGGACCAAGTAAAGAATTATTAAGTTGATATCACAGCAGCAGAAGGTTTTGAAATGAATAGGGAGAAAGCATTATTGGATTATAAAGAAAGAAGTGGTGAAATGCTAGATAAAGAAAATGATACTGTTAGAGGACATAATATGAATGAAAGAATTAAGACAGAACACTAGTGAACAGAATAAGAACAAATGCTCTGAATAACTCAGAATCAAGATTAATATTTAAAAATAGATAATAACATGAAGCAGGATCTTGTGATAGTGACCTCACGTCTGGATTCAATTCCTACCCAACCCAATTTGTACTAGTACAACACATGTGAACAATTGATCAATTGGAAAATAAAACATCTCTTCAAGAATTCTCCAAAAGGTTATTGCCACCATTTTTCTTTCAGAGGGTTGTTGGTAATGGTAAAGTGTAAAATAAGCGAGAGGGTAAGGGGCCACGTATGTTGTTGCATGTTAGAGCAGGTTGGATGGAAGTCAGGCTGGAGTGGAAAAGTTGAGTTGGGGGTTAGGAGTGAGGATGTTGTGTTGGGTCTAGTCATGTCAGAGCGTTTGGGTCCTTGGAGAACAGCCGGGAGTCATGTGGGGATGTTTGATTCCGAGATAGGAATGTCAGATGTCCACTGAGGACTAAAAGAGGGGCTGAGTCAGAGTGATGCTGTTTCCAGACAGGACTAGAAGAACTAGGCTGGCTAGGATCCAATAGACAGCAGAGTCAGGTCAGGAGGGATTCGGGGATCAGATCAGGTCTAGAAGTTGAGATTGGCTGTCAATGGGACATTGAAAGAGTTTCAACATTGTCTCTCTGCCCCCAAAATAGTCAGTTTTAATAGTTACCTAACAGTTAAAATAGGGTTTACTTCCTCTGATGTTTCCTGGGAAACTATTCATCTACATCAGCCACGTTCCTCCAAATGATCTCAGAGTTGTTGACTTTTTCAAGGTCACCAGATGCTGGGTAAATGTCTACCTTTCAATTTCAAAAGGAGTCAGTAAGGGCATCTACATGATCACAATGCACAATTCCTGCCCATGCTCTTGCAACAACTCAGTACCTATTGGAAGATCTGGGCCAATACCTATGAACAAGATTGTAACACATTTGAACATTGCCTAGAAATGTCAGTTCAATAAGGTAAAAACAATGACTGCAGATGCTGAAAACCAAATACTGGATTAGTGGTGCTGGAAGATCACAGCAGTTCAGGCAGCATCCAACGAGCAGCGAAATCGACGTTTCGGGCAAAAGCCCTTCATCGGTTCCTGATTAAGGGCTTTTGCCCGAAACGTCGATTTCGCTGCTCGTTGGATGCTGCCAGAACTGCTGTGCTCTTCCAGCACCACTAATCCAGTATGTCAGTTCAATAGTTCACCTTTGCAGACGCTTTCCTCAGGATGAAAATGTCTAAACATTTCAGGAGCTCTGAAGCTGCAGTTAGGCTCAGAGTCTGAGACACACAGCACAAAAACAGACTTTTCGGTCCAACTCGATCATGCTGACCAAATTTCCCAAACCTGTCCCATTTCCTTGTTTTTGGCCCATAACCCTTTAAACCTTTCCTGTTCGTGTGTCTGTCAAATGTCTTAAATCACGTAACTGTATTTGCATCAGAAATCGATATTCCAAAAGCACTTTATATTCAGTAGAGTTGGCCTTGGTCAATAATGTCAATGTCAAAACAGCATGAAGCCACAGGGAAAAAATGGAATATTGCTTGGAAAGATTTAACTGAGGATTGCCCACAAGATTACAAAGACAGGTAGTATACTCCAACCAAAGAATTCTGTAATGCAATTTACACTCCTCTGCGCCCCTGTGAATAAGGGACAAAGTAGCGCACATTGCAAGTACAGTCCTTCTTCTCTCCCAATTAGGTCTACTGTCAGCTACACTAGTCATAATTGTTTTAATTAATATTGTAATGTAACCAGGCCTAACAAGTGTATTTTCTTCCTCTGCCTTTCATCTTTGTCCCCTCTACCTGTCCATCCATCACACTCAATAAGTTTTGGAGATTGTTTTGATAGTTGTCTGTTTATGTTTCATGTTAGGTACATAATCTTGTCTTAATCTTGTATCTCTGAATACAACAATGTTCTTAGACTATGGAATTTGAGTGAGCTGTGAGTCTGTATTTACTCCAATCCTGAGACTAACCATAGCCTATTCAACAATAGTAATTCCCACAACTACAGGTGAATCAGAATGTTATAGTCATAAAGTGCTACATAGAAAAGTGAGTTTGTTGCAAGAGTTTATTTCATTCAGCATTAACAAACTGAAGATAAATATTTTAAAATACATAAAATGAAGCAGGATCTTGTAGCAGTATCCTCACATCTGGATTCAAATCCTACCCAACCCAATGTGTGCTAGTACAACACATGTGAACAAGTGATCAATTGGAAAATAGAACATCTCTTCAAGAATTCTCCAAAAGGAAATTGCCACCATTTTTTCTTTCAGAGGGTTGCTGGTAAATAAAACATATAGCACCGCTCCACCAAGATGCCCAGATATTCCTAACAGCAAGTTTCATTGAATATCTTATTACACGTTATTGGCACATTTCCAGTTGCAACCTAGATAAAATGACCAAAAAGGTTCGAGAATATTAAATAAAAGATCCCATTGGAGGGAAGGGCTGTATCTTTATCTGGCCCACCTTGGATGAAGAATGGTATGTTGTTCAATTCATATATCTTGGCCAGAGGATTTACACATCTGTTATATTTCCCACCAAACAATTAATGTTGTTGCAAGTCCCTCTTCTCGCTCAGTTAATAGATGTGGGAGCAGTACCGACATCTGCCACAAGACAGCATGACTGTAGTTGCCAAACAATACATGGAGTAGCAGGGAAAATAATAATTAAGCAGGAAGAATGAAATTACAGGAGTCACTGGGTCAAAATAACTTATTTAAAAATGAAAATGTTTCATGAGACAGGCAGAAAATGTTTCAGATAATGATGATATTTGTTCAGTTATAGAGTCAAAGCGTATACAGCACAGAAACAGACCCTTGAGTCCAACATGCCCATACCAATCAGATATCCTAATCTGATCTCGTCCCGTTTGTCTGCATTTAACCCATACCTGTCTAAATTCTTCCTATTCATGTACCCATCTAGACGCCTTTAAACGTTGTAATTGTACCTGCCTCCACCACTTCCTCTGGTAGCTGGTTCCATGCATGAACCACCCACTGTTTGAAAAAGTTGCCTCTCAGGTCCTTTTTAAAACTTTCCCCTCTCACCTCCAACCTATGCCCTCGAGTTTGGACTGACCCAGTCTGGAGAAAAAGGCTGTTCACCCTGTACATGCCCTCATTATTTTATAAACCTCTATACGGTCACCCCTCATCCTCCAATGCTCCATTAGCCCTAGCTTAATCAACCACTCCCTAAACTCAAATCCTCCAACAGCTGTAATCCTCCTTGTAATTTTTTTCTGAATCCTTCCAAGTGGAACAACATCACTTCTATAGAAAGGAGAACAGAATTAAACACGGTATGCTAACAGTGGCCTCACCAATGCTCCTTCCAGCTGCAAAATGACACCACAACCCATATACTTAGTTTACTGACCAATGAAGGCAAACATACCAAATGCATTCTCCACCACCCGGTCTACCTGTGACTCCACTTCCGAGGAACTATGCATTTGCACCCTTCAATCTCTTTGTTCGACAACCATCTCCAGGGCCCTAAGATTAAGTATATAAGTCCTGCCCTGATGTGCCTTACTAAAATGCACCTCACATTTATCTAAATTAATCTACATCTGCCACTCCTCAGATTGGTTCATCTGATCAAGATTATTTCAGACATTCTGAAAATATTATTAATATTATTAAGCAAGCAAAGGCAGCTTTTACTCTTGTGCATAAACTATTGATGTTGCTGGCTAGAGTATATGCAGTGACAAGTATTTTCTATATTTAATAGTAAAGCCTACTAGGTGCTTACTAGGAATTTTCTTCATTTTCTTTCTAATGCAAGGAAATGTGGGAGGAAAATTGCTTCGAATTTACTTGTTTGCAAGAAAACTACTCTATGATAAAAAAATTATTCATGTCCACTTCTAACAAAACCTGCAGGAATGATGTCCAGCCTGTGAAAGTTAAAATGAAAATTAGCTGTTGTGAGCCATGGGGATGCGATTGTTGGTATCCTTCTCTGTTCAATAATTTACGTTAATCACCAGTTTGGAGAATTGTAGCAATCTTACTTTATTGTTACAATGAAATTCTATCTTTGTCTAATTTTAGTTGAATGTAACATATGGCAAGACGTTTGATGGCTTACAATGCCACCAATTTGAGAATTGTACATTCTTGTTGTACAGTGAGTTCCAAAACACAGTTTCAAAGTTCAAGTGGATTGCTTGGAATATCTAAACCATGTCCAAAAAGGCTTTATTTATCTACAAGAAAAGCCTTGCAACTATTTCAACTGGCTATACATATTTGGCAAGTGCCTTATCCTATTGCAAATTACTATTAATTAGTGATTTTTAGTGATTAATGTGTATTGGTAGGTTTGTGGGCTACCATATCAGAAATGACTTCCAGACTACTCAGGCCTCTTGGCATCATGGTAGCCCACAAACCTACCAATAAACTTAAACAGCGATTAATGAACCTAAAGGATCCAATAGATACCGCCAGCAAAACTAATGCTATTTACAAGATACCATGCAAGAACTACAAAAAACACTACATCAGACAAAGTAGCAGGAAATCTGCCACCATGATACATGATACTGGCCACCAAAAGACACGGCCCACTATCACTAGTTTCCATATATGCAGACAAAAAAGGACATCACTTTGACTTGGAAAAGCGAACCCGGGAGACTACAGCTAAGGTAAGACAGTTTGTTTCAAAATTACTTACCTGTAGCGGGCAGCGGTGATTTTTTTCTCTCTTCACAAAAAGAGCGGGAGCAGCAGAGGAAGTGACGGCAAACAGAGGGGCAGCCGGGAAGGAGAACTGTGAGTATAAATACTCACCCTTTAATCACCAACGGTCATTTGAGTGGGAGCAGCGGCCGAGGAAAAGCGAACCCGGGAGACTACAGCTAAGGTAAGACAGTTTGTTTCAAAATTACTTACCTGTAGCGGGCAGCGGAAGTGAGGTTGGAGCGCATAGCTGGGCGGGAAGGTAAGTGATTAGTATTTGAGTGGGTGTGTTCTAGACCCCAGGTCCTACTTTCGTAGGGCCTCCCTCCCACCCTCCTCCTCTAACCTAACTTTAAAGTCCACAGGTAAGTGACTCAGTGTTATTGACTCAGTGTTCTTGTTTTTGGAGACAAAGTGTACAGTCATGGCAGCGCAGGTGGTGGAATGTTCCTCCTGCAGGATGTTTGAGGTAGAGGTGACCACCGATACTCCTGCTGACTTCGTCTGCAGGAAATGCAGTCAGATCCTGATCCTCACCGAACGAGTTAGGGAACTGGAACTGGAGCTGGATGAACTGAGGATTATTCGAGAGGCTGAGAGGGTGATTGATAGAAGCTACAGGGACATAGTTACGCCGGAGAACAGAGGTAGCTGGGTAACAGTTAGAGGTGGGAAGGGGAAGAAGCAGGCAGTGCAGGGTTCCCCTGTGGTCGTTCCCCTAAATAATAAGTATACAGCTTTGGAAACTGTTGGGGGGGACAGCCTTGCAGGTGTAAGCTGCAGTGAAGGGGTCTGTGGCTCTGAGACTCAGAAGGGAAAGGGGGAGAGGAGGAGAGCGCTAGTTATAGGGGACTCTCTAGTTAGAGGGACGGACAGGCGGTTCTGTGGACATGGGCGAGACTCTCGGATGGTTTGTTGCCTCCCGGGTGCTAGGGTCCGAGACGTCTCGGACCGTGTCTTCAGAATCCTTAAGGGGGAGGGTGTGCAGCCAGAAGTCGTGGTACACATTGGCACCAACGACATAGGTAGGAAGAGGGGTGGGAAGGTCATTCAAGAGCTCAAGGAGTTAGGCTGGAAGCTAAAAGCTAGGACAGACAGAGTCGTCATCTCTGGGTTGTTGCCGGTGCCACGTGACAGTGAGGCAAAGAATAGGGAGAGAGTGCAGTTGAACAAGGCTGCAAGGATGGTGTAGGAGGGAGGGCTTCAGATATTTGGACAATTGGACTGCATTCTGGGGAAGGTGGGACCTGTATAAACAGGACGGGTTGCACCTGAACCAGAAGGGCACCAATATCCTGGGGGGTAGCACTCTTCGGGGGGGTTTAAACTAATTTGGCAGGGGGATGGGATCCGGACTTGTAGTCCAGCAAGTAAGCTAGCTGTGTGTCAGGATGCCCAAGACTGTAGGGAGGCTGTGGAGAAGGTAGCACTGACAGGGACTACTTGCAGAAACAGAGATGGGCTCAAGTGCGTATACTTCAATGCAAGGAGTATCAGAAATAAGGTGGGTGAACTTAAGGCTTGGATCGGTACCTGGGACTACGATTGCTGTGGCCATCACGGAAACGTGGATAGATGAGGGACAGGAATGGCTGTTGGAGGTTCCTGGTTACAGATGTTTCAGTAAGATTAGGGAGGGTGGTAAAAAAGGAGGGGGGGTGGCATTGCTAATTAGAAATGGTATAACGGCTGCAGAATGGAAGTTTGAGGGGGATCTGCCTCTGGAGGTAGTATGGGCTGAAGTCAGAAATAGGAAAGGTGCAGTCACCTTGTTGGGTGTTTATTATAGGCCCCCCAATAGCAGCAGAGATGTGGAGAAACAGATTGGGAAACAGATTTTGGAAAGGTGCAGAAGCCACAGGGTCGTAGTCATGGGCGACTTCAACTTCCCAAATATTGATTGGAAGCTCTTTAGATCAAGTAGATTGGATGGGGCGGTGTTTGTGCAGTGTGTCCAGGAAGCTTTTCTAACGCAGTATGTAGAGTGTCCAACCAGAGGGGAGGCCATGTTGGATTTGGTACTCGGTAATGAACCGGGACAAGTGGTGGGCTTGTTCGTGGGTGAAAATTTTGGTGATGGTGACCACAATTCTGTGACTTTCACCTTGGTTATGGAGAGAGATAGGTGCGCACAACAAGGTAGATTTTACAATTGGGGGAAGGGAAATTACGATGCTGTAAGACAGGATTTGAGGAGCATACGTTGGGAGCATAGGCTGTCAGGGAAGGATGTGGTGGAAATGTGGAACTTTTTCAAGGAGCAGATACGACATGTCCTTGATATGTATGTACCTATCAGGCAGGAAAGAATTGGTCGTGTGAGGGAGCCTTGGTTGACGAGGGAGGTTGAATGTCTAGTAAAGAGGAAGAAGGAGGCTTACATAAGGTTGAGGAAACAGGGTTCAGACAGAGCAGTGGAGGGATACAGGATAGCCAGAAGGGACCTGAAGAAAGGGATTAGGAGAGCTAAGAGAGGGCATGAAAAATCCTTGGCGGATAGGATCAAGGATAACCCCAAGGCATTTTATGCGTATGTGAGAAACCTGAGAATGACGAGAACGAGGGTAGGTCCGATCAAGGACAGTAGTGGGAGTCTGTGTATTGAGTTGGAAGAGATAGGAGAGGTCTTGAACAAGTACTTCTCTTCAGTATTTACGAACGAGAGGGACCGTATTGTTGAAGAGGAGAGTGTGAAACGGACTGTTAAGCTAGAAGAGATACCTGTTAGGAAGGAAGATGTGTTGGACATTTTGAACAACTTGAGGATAGACAAGTCCCCCGGGCCTGACGGGATATATCCTAGGATTATGTGGGAAGCAAGAGAGGAAATTGCAGTACCGTTGGCAATGATCTTCTCGTCTTCACTGGCAACGGGGGTGGTACTAGGGGACTGGAGAGTAGCGAATGTTGTGCCCCTGTTCAAAAAAGGGAATAGGGATAACCCCGGGAATTAGGCCAGTTAGTCTTACTTCTGTGGTAGGCAAAGTAATGGAAAGTGTACTGAGGGATAGGATTTACGAGTATCTGGAAAGACACTGCTTGATTAGGGACAGCCAACACGGATTTGTGAAGGGTAGGTCTTGCCTTACAAGTCTTATTGAATTCTTCGAGGAGGTGACCAAGCATGTGGATGAGGGTAGAGCAGTGGATGTAGCGTACATGGATTTTAGTAAGGCATTTGATAAGGTTCCCCATGGTAGGCTTATGCGGAAAGTCAGAAGGCATGGGATAGAGGGAAATTTGGCCAATTGGATAGAAAACTGGCTAACCGGTCGAAGGCAGAGAGTGGTGGTAGATGGTAAATATTCAGCCTGGAGCCCAGTTACAAGTGGAGTTCCGCAGGGTTCAGTTCTGGATCCTCTGCTGTTTGTAATTTTTATTAATGACTTAGATGAGGGAGTCGAAGGGTGGGTCAGTAAATTTGCAGATGATACAAAGATAGGTGGAGTTGTGGACAGTGAGGAGGGCTGTTGTCGGCTGCAGAGGGACTTAGATATGATGCAGAACTGGGCTGAGGAGTGGCAGATGGAGTTCAACCCTGCCAAGTGTGAGGTTGTCCATTTTGGAAGAACAAATAAGAATGCGGAATACAGGGTTAATGGTAGGGTTCTTAGTCAGGTGGAGGAACAGAGGGATCTTGGGGTCTATGTACATAGATCTTTGAAGGTTGCCACTCAGGTGGATAGAGTTTGTAAGAAGGCCTATGGAGTATTATCGTTCATTAGCAGAGGGATTGAATTCAAGAGTCGTGAAGTGATGTTGCAGCTGTACAGGACTTTGGTTAGGCCACAGTTGGAGTACTGTGTGCAGTTCTGGTCGCCTCACTTTAGGAAAGATGTGGAAGCTTTGGAGAGAGTGCAGAGAAGATTTACCAGGATGTTGCCTGGAATGGAGAGTAGGTCGTACGAGGATAGGTTGAGAGTTCTCGGCCTTTTCTCGTTGGAACGGCGAAGGATGAGGGGTGACTTGATAGAGGTTTATAAGATGATCAGAGGAATAGATAGAGTAGACAGTCAGAAACTTTTTCCCCGGGTACAAGAGAGTGTTACAAGGGGACATAAATTTAAGGTGAAGGGTGGAAGGTATAGGGGAGATGTCAGGGGTGGGTTCTTTACCCAGAGAGTGGTGGAATGCGCTGCCCGTGGGAGTGGTAGAGTCAGAATCATTGGCGACCTTTAAGCGGCATTTGGATAGGTACATGGATGGGTGCTTAATCTAGGTTAGAAGTTCGGCACAACATCGTGGGCCAAAGGGCCTGTTCTGTGCTGTATTGTTCTATGTTCTATGTTCTATGTTCTAACACATAAATCCCAGGATGGGCGAAACAAAGACACGATCGAGAAATTTTAGAGGCATGGCATTCTAAAATTAAACACATTGATTTAGAACCTATGTACCCTGCCTTGAAAAAAAATGAAGATAACATCACCCACCTTAAGAAACTAACACCTATAAATAAAGAGGTTGGACATACCACCAGCGCTTCACCAGAGACTCTCACTGATGATGTTACCTACGATGATAACAAAATATCTGAAAACAAACCTTCAAGCTCAGCAAGCTAACTTGCATAATTACTATTAATAGATGTTCCCAATTCAATCTATAATCCAAAGCTAATACACTTTAAAATGCATAAGTTTGTACATTCATCACTGCCTTTTCGGGTGTAGTAATGGATAAGCCTGTAAGTTTTCTGAAAAAAAAATGTATCGATCAAGCTGTCTGAAATATACAGTTATAATCTCTTAGGACGGGAGAAAAGATCCTTTGGAGAAGCTTGATCATTTGAGGCACATAATCATAAATCCTCTGGTTAGCTGGTCTTAGATGCTGGTAAAATGGCTAGAGAAAGGAAATGGGTATTCAGTGTTTCTGTTACATGTATTCATGGGATGTGGGCTCAGCTGGTTAAGCCAGCATTTACTGCTTGTCCCTTGTTTCCCTTGAGAAGGTAATAATGAACTGCCTTCTTTGAATCACTGCAGTCCATTTGATGTTGGTACACCCATAATGCCATGGGGGAGAGATGTTGAGTTCTTGGATTTTGACCCAGCAACAGTGAATGAACAGCAATATCTTTCCAAGTCACAGTCAGGATGCCCTGTGTCTGATTGCCATCAATGAACCCCACGAGAGAGTTTAGGTTTTTGAGTTTTAGATTAAGAATGGACTAAATTGTGATGCACACACAGCTAAGTAAAACGTTAACTGACAATGCATTAATGGATCAAGAGTTGTTTAGATAAGATAGAATAGGGCTATAAGGGGCATTTGGGAATCATTCTCAAGTGTAGTTTAATGATCTCTAGGACAGAGAAAAAAGCATTATCCAATGCTGGAAAAAATAACTTCTAATAACTGGAAAAAGAATCAGGCCTCGATTTTCATAACAAAAGTGGGCTTCACAATGCAGTAACTGTGTTCAAGCATGAAAATCAAAGTCCTACCCCATAACATAGCATCTACCACATGTGTGGACTGGAGTTGGGTGTTCCACACATGCTTTATGTGTGAAGGCAGCTCACTGTCTTATACAGCAGCTGCTTCCACTGATTGCTAGAAGCAGATCTTAAATTTGAGAGTTTGTTTGAATAGCCATACTATCCACATGAATGGGTAAGTTACCCCTTTGGAAATGGCCCTAGGGCATATTTAGGGAGATCACACCTAAAGGATAAAATGATACTTGGGAAAGTAGTCTGTTCTTCTGGAGAAACAACTTGATTGTTGAGATTGTTAAAAGTTGTGAGGAATGTGTCATATACTCACTGAATATCTGAAACTCTTTGGAAGTGTCAAAAACATCAGTCAAAAAATGTCAAGACAAGCCAAATGTGTTTATCAGAGCTGCGAAGTGAAAATGTCAAGCAATTGATAAAGGTGCTGCCATCTGTAAAGCCTTACCTTTTAAATCTTTGAGAAAAATGTTTAGTCTGTGAAAAAAATCATTGAAGGAAGCAATCCCTTAAAAAGCCTGAGGGTTATTATTCTTTAATTAGTGTTGCATGGCTGATTTCACAACCTTTCTCTATCATAGTCAGGCACCTGTCATTTCACAATTTGAATGACAACTGCGCATAATTTAAACTCAGTGAAGTGGGACTATGAATTTTAATGCAATTATTATAAGGGATTATGCATTCTGTTCAAATGTGTTTGGTTATAAAGTAATACATAGTTGGATGAAATGAACTTTAACAAAGTTTCTTCACAAATGACAGAATTCTTTTTAAATAAAGTCGACAATGAAAACTTATAATTTTATCTCAGCATGGGTCTTGAGTGTGCCATAGTAGATACTGGGTAATTGGTTACTTGTAAGGACAAAAGGAGATCAGAAGACATGTGAGTTAGCATGAGTTGGTACAGTGCTATAAAAGTCCATGGTGGTGGGTGGAGAGAATTATGGGCAGAGGTAAAATACATAAAGGAGGTCAGGTAGATATGGATGATGTGATGGGTTATAGGGAGTGTTTGGGAAGTATGAGGGATAATTAAGAGTAGAACAGTGCATGAGATGGCATGTATTGATATGGATATGACACAGGAAGTGTAAGGAAGTATAAAGGCTAGAGAGATAAGATGATAGGAAATAAGAACAAGCATATGCCATTCAGCTCTTAAAGCCTGGACTGCCATTCATTAAGATTGGGACTGATCCAGCATTCCTCACAACCACTTGCCCACATTTTCCCCATAACCCTTGATCCTTCTACCAATCAAGAATCGAATACACACAAGGTCTCTGTCCACACAGCTGTCTGTGGCAAAGAATTCCAAAGATTCAAAAAATTTCTTCATTGCAGCCTTAAATTGACACCTGTTTATTCCGAGGTGAAAGATGCTGGAGATCAGAGCTGAAAATGTGTTGCTGGAAAAGTGCAGCATCCAAGGAGCAGGAGAATCGACATTTCAGGCATGAGCCCTTCTTCAGGAATGAGGAAAGTGTGTCCAGCAGGCTAAGATAAAAGGTAGGGAGGAGGGACTTGGGGAAGGGGTGTTGGAAATGCGATAGGTGGAAGGAGGTCAAGGTGAGGGTGATAGGCCGGAGTGGGGGTGGGGGGTGGAGAGGTCAGGAAGAAGATTGCAGGTTAGGAAGGCAGTGCTGAGTTTGAGGGATTTGACTGAGACAAGGTGGGGGGAGGGGAAATAAGGAAACTGGAGAAATCTGAGTTCATCCCTTGTGGTTGGAGGGTTCCTAGGCGGAAGATGAGGTGCTCTTCCTCCAACCGTCGTGTTGCTATGTCTGCCCTGTCTTTCCCTTTAAGCATTTTATAGATATCTATAAGACATCCATAAGAGCAGGAGTAGGCCCTTGGGCCTATCAGCCTTGTTCCACCTTACAATGAGATCATGGCTGATTAAAAAAATCTGTCTACCTCAGTCTTGAATATCCTTGTGAATATCCCTAGACACTCATACAAGGTGAAACAACCTGAAAGCAGCTATTTTGTCAAGCCCTCTAAGAAGCTTGTATGTTTCAATAAGGTCACCTCATATTTTTCTAATTTTTCTCATTGAGTACAAGCCCAGCTAACTCAACTTCTCCTCATAACAGTCCCTCCATCCTGGGATCAATATACAGGCTTCCAATGCCTGTATATCTTCCCTTAGATAAAGGGATTAACACAGTCCATCGTATTCTAGGTTCTATGTATGTTCTGAAACGTGTGTCACAAAGTTTTAGCAAGATTTCCTATTTTACTTCTCCTTTCTCTTTGAAGTGAACGTGAAAATTCTATTCACCTTCGCTCATACGTACTATGCCTGGATGCTACCTTTACTTGAATCTCGATAAGGACTCCAAATCATTCTGTGCTGCGATTTTTCTCCATTTAAGCTATATTCAGGCTCCTCTATTCTTCATGCATAACCTCACATTGTCTTTCATCTGCCATGTTTTTGCCCACTCACTTAATCTGTCCATATCCCTCTGTAGAACTTTTGTGCATTCCTCACCAATTTCTCTTTTTTGTTTCATCTGCACACTTGGCGATAGTACATTCAATTCCCTCACCCAATGAGATCATCTCTCATTTTTCTAAACCCTAATGAATACAGGCCCAGTTTACCTCATCTTTCTTGACAAGACTCTCCCACCACCCTGGAAACAAGTCAGGTGAACTTTCATAGCACTCCCTCCCAATAATGTCCTTCCTGTGATAAAGGACTAAAACTGCACATAGTATTCCAAGGACAGTCTAACCAAGCTCCTGTATAATTACAGATTGGCATCTGTAGTCATGTATTCAAATCTTCTCATGATGACGACTGACATTACATTAGTGGTCCTATTGGCTTGCTGCACTTTTATGTTAGCCTCCATTGCTGTATGGACAAGAACACTCAAATACTTTTGGACGTCTATACTTTCTATGTGTACCATTTCTGTACTATGTAAGCAATACTCTGCACATCTTCTTACCTGCATATATAACTGCACAATTTTTCCACATTATATTCCTTCTGCATACTCATGTCAATACCTGTCCAGCTCCTCAGGAGGAGCTTTACATCTTCCTCACAACACACATTCCAACTTAGCTTTCTATCTTCTGATAACTTGAAAATATTACACTCCCCACATCTAGCAAAGAGTACAATAGGTGAATGGGGGTGAGGATGGAGGTGATAGGTCAAAGAGGAGACTCTGATCTCCAGCATCTGCAGTCCTCACTTTTGCCCAGTTGATTTTAACCTTACAGCAAATCCTCTTGCAAGGATGCCTACCTTGAAGAAGTTCTCTTCCTCTCTCCACAAGAATCTCAATGAGTATCTCGCTCACTGCAATCCCCAGGTCACCTCCTCTGCCGTGAAGCTCTTACTCTTTGCTACCTTCCCCCACCCTCCTCTCTGACCTATCACCTCCATCCCCACCTCCATCCACCTATTGTACTCTTTGCTACTTTCCCCGCCCCCCTCCCCTCCACCCCCCACTCTCATTTATCTCTCCACCCTGGAGGCTCCCTGCCTCCATTCCTGATGAAGGGCTTTTGCCCGAAACATCGATTTTCCTGCTCCTCGGATGCTGCCTGACCTGCTGTGCTTTTCCAGGACTACTCTAATCTAGTTTCTAGTTTGGTTCTAATCTGGTTTCCAGTGTATAGGTAGAAAACAGTTGGGGCCAAAGTATTGATCTTGACAGAACTCCCCTAGTCATGGCTTGTCATTGTTAGAATTACCTGTTTATTCTGACTCTGTTTTTTGCCTGATAGTTAATCATTAATTCATGCCAGCACATTACTTCCTATCCCATGTGCTTTAAGTGTGCAAACCAACCTCCTATAGGAGACATTATCAAAAGCATCTGAAAATCCAATATCCAATATTTATCAATTCCGCCTTCATCAATTTGTTGCTAACATCTTTAAAGAAGCTCCAACTCATTTGCCAAACAGGATTTCCCATTTGGCTAATCTATGCTCAAATCAGGATTCTTTTTAATCTAATGAACATTTATCATATCCTTTATGATAGATTCAAGAAATGTCAGACTATTAATTGACTTTAGCTCCATCTTCAACACCATAATTCCAACCTAACTCTTCTTCAAAACCTAGAATGATGCTCCCCACTTTACAACTGGATCCTCGACATCCTGACCTGCAGACTGCAATCAGTATGGATAGGCAACAACACCTCCTCCACGAAAATCCTCAAGACCAGTGCCCCTTACTATACTCCTTGTACTCCCATGAGTGGAAACTCCATTTACAAATTTGCTCATTACATCCCTCTAAATTTAACTTTTTATTCCTTTCTCCCTCTTGTGCTTACTTAGCAAACCTGAATTTCTTTAGAATAATTTCAGATATTTGAAAGATACATACCAATGTCTTGCATCATGAATTCGTCATGCATTTTTAATCTTATTGAAATAAGTATCTCTGGTGCAATTTGTTGTTAACATAAGAACATTTATATTCAAATATTTGCAACAGTAAAATCAAAGTATTGTTCACTCTTTGCGTAAACTTCTTGGAGAGGCCCTGCAGGCAATGTCAAACCTTCCTGCCTCCAAGATAGAGGTCAGGACCCACAGGAGGAATCCAGCAGGGATTATCTTTTCATGTTTAACTAGTAGATAATCAGGATAAGGTATCAAGGATATAAGAAAAACTAATATTAAGTCCTAAGTTCACCCCCCCACACATTTTATGTAAAAAAGAATGCAGTGGGCAAAATAATTAGATAAATAAATCTCCAGGACCTGACAGTGTCTGAGCAAAAGCCTTACTGAAGAAATGGTGACTCTTAGAGTTTTGAAAGATCATGACTAAAACTCAGGAAGTGTTCCTTTTGTTTGTGAAATAAGGTAGTAGGGAGTTTAGTTCTTCCAATAATGTAACAATTTTACTCATAACCCAAATATCAAACAATAAATCAATCCTGATCTCTGTTTATCCAACTTAAACTGACAGAAAATTGAAGCAATATGAGAAATTTGAAAGCTTCTGTTTGATGGTCAATGAATGTTCTAGATCCAATATTCTGATAGGTTCTTCATCATACTAAAGTTGCTCTAGTCCTTAAGGCATGCTCTCTCATCAGAGAGAGAGATGACTGGCAGTGAATTTAACCGAGGGTCTCAAACACTTCAGGCAAAGGGCAAAGTTGAGAAGGTAGGAACTTCATGGCTGTTCCCATACTGTTGGGATCACTCTGCATTACAAGCTCGCTGTCCAGTCAACTGAGCTAAAGCTTCTTCATCATTGTCTGTATGGCAGTCTTTCTATCCCCTGGTTACTGATTTACATGATCAAGTGATTTACATGATTAGTATGATTCCTAGTTTGTAACTTTATCTGTGAATTACTCATTCCTCAAGAAACATGAAAGGATTTTTCAAAGTACATAATTTTAAAATCCTACCGGACTGTCATTGGAAAGAGATGACAAGTGATGGCTTCAATCTGAGGATCACCACATCAAATTAAGATAAGCTAAAAAGACTCTGGAATTTTAATAAGTGGCCTCCTCTCACTTATCTCTCTCCCTTCAGGCTCTCTGCCTGTATTCCTGATGAAGGGCTTTTGCTGCTCCTCGGATGCTGCCTGAACTGCTGTGCTCTTCCAGCACCACTAATCCAGAATCTGGTTTCCAGCATCTGCAGTCATTGTTTTTACCTAATTTTAATAAGTGAGCAATACACAAAAAAATTGTCATTCTTTCAACTGGCAACTGGATGTTTTATGCAGAAGCTTTGTTTAATAATTTCTAGACTTAATGTTTTCTTTAAATTCAAGATTATACCTGTCGTCAAGATTTAGTTTATAGGCCACTCCAGAAAATGGGAAATGATTGCTTTACGAAACAGTTTACCAAGTATACATAGACTGCTTGAAACAATTCATTTTAAAGCTAAAATTTACATAATAATTTAAGGTAATTGGTAATTTTAAATAAAATAGTCGATTTATTTTTCAGCAGGGTGCTACTGGGATACATTTTACCTCTGTAAAAGAAGGATGCTGTCATCCAGTTGGAATGATGTTGGCAGAACATGATACAAGATGTGTCACTAACAGAACCGAGAAGGTAATCATCTCTGGATGACTACCTGAGCCAAGAGTTAATTGCACAGGGTCAATAAGATTAAGTAGAAAAATGTGTGGCTCAAGGATTAGTGTGGGAGAAGTGGGTTTGAATTATTGAGACATTGGCACCAGTACTGGGGCAAAGTGACCTGTTCTGATGGCATGGTCTTCATCTGAATGATGCTGGGAGCAGACCCCTAGTGAATCACATAACTGTGACAGTAGACAGGGCTTTAAACTAAATGGAGGAGGAGGGAAGAAAGATGGGTGCTTGGTTATGGGGTAATTGGAAAATCTAAATAAGATGGAGTATATGGAAAGGGTTAGCAATCAAACTTCAAGCACGCTGGACAAACAAATGACAATGAAAAGTGGAATGGTTAATATGGGATTGAAAGCGTTATATCTGCATGCAAACAGTGTAAGGAATATGGTAAATGAGTTTGTGGCGCAGATCAGTTGTCAGGTATAATGTGGTAGTAACATGGAGACATGGCTCCAATGGGATCAGGATTGGGAGCTGAATATTCAAGGATAGACATCCTATTGAAAAGATAAGCAGGTGAGCAGAGCAGGTGGGATTGCCTTATTAGCAAGAAATGAAATTAAATCAAGAGTTAGAAACAAAGTAGGGTCAGCTGATATAGGACCTGTGAGGGTAGAATTGAGGAAACGGAAAAAGAAACAAAGTTGGAGTTATGTACAAGCCTCAAACAGTAGTCAGGAGCTTGGGCACAAGCTACACTAGGAGATAGAAAAGATGTGTGAAAAAGGCAAAGTTACAGTGATCATGGGGAATTTCAGGTGGACTTGGAAAATCGGGTTGGTAGACTGCAAGAAAAAGTACTTGTGGAATGTCTACAAGATGGCTTTTTGGAGCAGTTTATGGTGGAGCCCACAAGGGAACAACCAATACTGGATTTAGTGTTGTGCAATAAGGCGGACTTGATAAGGGAGCTTAAGGTGAAGGAAACCTGAGGAGGCAGTGGTCATGTTATGATTTAATTTACTCTGCAATTTGAGAGGGAGAAGATCGAATCAGAGGTAACGGTATTACAGTTGAATAAAAGCAACTACAGAGGGAGGAGCTGGGTAGAATTCACTGGGAGAGGTGCCTGGCAGGAAAGACAGTGGAACAGCAATAGCAGGAGTTTCTGGGAGTAATTCAGGAGTCACAGCAAAGATTCATCCTGTGGAAAAAGAAACATGGGGCAGGGAGGATGAGGCAATCGTGGCTGACTAACGAAGTCAGGGATAGCATAAAAGCAAAGGAGAAAGCATATAATATGGCGAAGGGCAATGGGAAACCAACGGATTAGAAAGCTTACAAAGACCAACAAAAAAGAAAATAATGAGGGAGAAGATCAAGTATGAGGATAATCTCATCAGTAATATAGAGGAAGACTGCAAAAGTTTCTTTAGATATATAAGGGGCAAAAGAAAGGCAAAGGTGGACCTTGGGCTGCTGGAAAATTATGCTGGAGAGGTAGTAGTGGGGAGAAAGGAAATAGCTGAGGAACTGAATAATTATGTTGTGTCAGTCTTCATGGTGGAAGGCATGAGTAATATCCCAAACATTCAACAGATTGAGGGGGCAGAGCTTGTGTATGGTGGCTACGGAAAAAGTGCTAGAAAAACTGAATGGCTTGAAGGTGGATAAATCACCTGGACCAGGTGGACTACACCCCAGAGCTTTAAGGGTGATAACTGAAGAGATAGTGACGGCGTTAGTGGTGATTGTTACAGAATTGCTAGAATCAGAGAGGTTCTGAAAGGACTGGAAAATCGCTAACATGACAACACCCCTGTTTTAAAAAGGGAGTAAGGCAAAAGATGGAAAATTACAGACCGATTAGCCAAACCTCGGTCATGGGTAAGATCCTAGAATCCCATTTTGAAGGATGAGATTTCTGAATATTTGGAAGTGTATGGTAAAATGGGGCAAACTCATAATGGCTTCATCAAGGGGAAGTCATGCCTGACAAATCTGCTAAACCTTTTCGAGGAAGTAATGAGCAGATTAGACCAAGGAGAGCCAATGGATGTTATCTAGTTGGACTTCAAGAAGGCCTTTGACAAGATGCTGCATGAAGGCTACTGAGTAAGATAAAGGCCCACAGTGTCAGAGACAAGTTGCGAGCATGGATAGAAGCTTGGCTGTCTGGCAGAAAGCAGAGAGTGGGAATAAATATGTCCTCCTCAAGATGGCAGTCGGTGACAAGAGGCTCAGTGTTTGGACCACAACTTTTCACTTTATGCATTAACAAACTAGATGAAGGAACTGAGGGCATTCTGGCTAGTTGCAGGCCTAACGCCGACACCTGTGGTACCCCTATGGCACCACTGATCACCAACCAGAGAAACACACATTTATCCCAATTCTCTGCTTTCTATCGGTTAACCAGTCCTCTATCCATACTAGTACATTCCCTGCAACTCCATGCATTCTTATCTTATGTACGAGTCTTTTTCATGGCACCTTATCGAACACCTTCTGGAAATCCAAGTATACAACATCCACCTGTTCCCCTCCATCTACCACATTGTTACATCTTCAGAGATCTCCAATAAGTTTGTCAAACATGACCTTCCCTTCCTGAATCCATGCTGTTTCTGCCTGATGGAACCCTTTTCATCCAGATATCTCCTAATTTCTTCTTTAATGATAGCCTCCAGCATTTTCCCAATTACAGATGTTAAGCTAACTGACCAATAGTTACCTACCTTTTGCTTACACTCTTTTTTAAACAGCGGTGTGAAATTTGCTGACTTCCAGTCTGCTGGGACCTGCCTGGAGTCCAGTGAATTTTGGTAAATTACCATTAACACATCTGCTATAACTTCGGCTATTTCTTTCAGCATCCTGGAAAGCATTCCATCAGGACTAGGGGACTTATCTACCACCTCAAGTTTGCTCAACACTGCCCCTTTCATGATAATAATTGAATTGCGGTCCTCACCTCCCATTGTATCCTTAACCTCATTCTTTGGCATGTTAAGACACATCTTCCACTGTGAAGACTGATACAAAATAATTGTTCAAGGCCTCAGCTGTTTCAACATTGCCCAATATTAATTCTCCTTTCTCATCCTACAAGGGACCTATGTCCACTTTAGTCACCTTTTTCCATTTTATATATTTATAAAAACTTTTCCTACTTGTTTTTATATTCTGTGATAGCTTGCTTTCGTAATCTATCTTTCCTTTCTTTATTGCTTGTTTTGTAGATCTTTGTTGCTTTTTAAAGTTTTCCCAATCCTCCTGTTTCCCACTGCTCTTGGCTACTTTGTAAGACTGAGCTCTTAGTTGGTGCCTTCCTTTATTTCTTTGGTTATCCAAGGCTGGCTCTTCCTACCCTTGCTATCCTTGTTTTTGACTAGAATATACTTCCCTTGAGCATTGTGAAAAATCTCTTTGAAAGTCCTCCACTGTTCCTCAACTGTTCCACCATATAATTTGTGTTCCCAGTCTAATTTAGGCAACTCCTTCTTCATCCCATTATAGTCTCCCTTGTTTAAGCATAACACCCTAGTTTTAGATGATACTATTTCACCCTCCATTTGTATCCAAAATTCAATCATACTGTGATCACGCTTTCTGAGAGGATCCTTAACTATGAGATCAATAATTTTACCGGTCTCATTACACAGGACCAGATCTAAGATTGCACGCTCCCTTGAAGGTTCAGTAACATGCTGTTCAAGAAAGTTATCACGGATGAATTCTATGTATTCCTCTTCAAGACTGCATCTAGCGACTTGATTAGGCCAATTAATGCACGTGTTAAAGTCCCCCATGACTCCTGCCATTCCATTCTTACATGTGATCGATATGATCACCTGTGCCCCAGTACCATTATTACTGAAAGCCTATAGATTACTCCCACCAGTGACTTCTTCCCTTACTATTCCTGATCTCCGCTCAAATAGATTTAACATTTTGCTCCTTACATCTTATATCGTCTCTCCCTATCACCTTAATCTCATTCGTAATTAAGAGCACAACCCAACTCCCTTAACTTCCTGCCTATCCTTCCTAATTACCTGCTACCCTTGGATATGTAATCATCATCATCACCCAGTCATCATCACCCTGCAACTACATTTCTGTAATGGCAATAAATCATACCCTTTTGTACTGATTTACACAACAAGTTCATTGACTTTGTTTTGAATACTACGGGCATTCAGATAAAGTGCCCCTATACTCATTGCTAGATTCAAAAGGCACAATCTCCCTGCCGTTTGCATATGATCATGTCGCCCATTTTTACTTTTTTTCTTTTCTAACTTTTGCTCTGGTGTCTGCATTGCTTCCTTCTGCCTTTCTGCCTGGTCTCCCATCCTCTGGCCATTTTAGTCTACCCTTCCTCCCAGTCTCTCTGCTTATTGATTCTACCTACAAAGCAACTGCTGCATCTTCGGACTTGACGCTCTGGTTCCAATCCCCCTGCCAACCTAGTTTAAAGCTTCCCAACAGCTCTAGCAAACCTGTCCACAAGGATATTGGTCCCTCTCGAGTTCAGGTGTAACTCATCCCTTTTGTACAGGTCATACCTTCCCCAGAAAAGAACCCAATGAACCACAAATCTGAAACTCTGACCCCCTGCACCAACTCTTCAATTGTCTGCCATATCTTTCTATTCTTGCCCTCACTAGCATGTAGCACAGGCAGCAACCCAGAGATTACTACCTTTCAGGTCCATCTTTTTAGCTTCCTTCCTAAGTCCTTAAATTCACTTTTCATCACGGCATCCCTATTCCTAGCTATGTCATTGGTACCAATGTGTATCATGACTTCTGACCACTCACCCTCCCTTTTAAGAATGCCGTAGACTTGATGCCGAAACTCTGGTACCCGGGAGGGATTATATTATCTGGGAGTCTCGTGGTTGTCCACAGAATCTCCTGTCTTTTCTCCAAGCCAATGAATCCCTTATCACTATTGCTCTCCTCCTCTCCTCCCTTTCCTTCTGAGTCAGAGGCCAGACTCAGTGCCAGACGCCTGGCCACTGTGGCTTTCCCCTGGTACTCCCGACCCCTACTCCCCAGTATACCTGTTATTGATGGGAATGGCCCCAAGAGGTCCCTGCACTGACTGCCTATTCCCTTTCCCTCTCCTGACAGTCACTCAACTAGCTTCATCTTGTAACCTTCCTGTAACTCCTCTCTATCAACTCCTCAGTCTCCCAAATGATCTGGAGTTCATCCAACTCCAGTTCCCTAATGCAGTTTGTGAGGAGCTTAGGCTGGGTAACTTCTCGCAGGTAATGTCAGCAGTGACATTGGTAGTGGCCCTGATCTCCCACATCTTGCAAGAGGAATGTGCAACTACTCTAGCTTCTGTCCCCACTGCTCTTTAAAAAAAGAAACAAAAACCCTCACTGTAGCCCCCTCTCACCAAAGTCTCTCAACATAATGTTTTGGCACTTTTCCTCACACAGCACCATCCCTCAGCATGGCCGTTCCTGAAATGAAAATCTTTCCTGTCCTCCTCAAAGTATTCTCTTTTTTTGGTTAGAGGAGGTGGGAGGGGGGAATCACTACTGATGTAGTGTTTCAGGCTTAACCACTTACTGATTCCAGTCACTCTGTGATGTCCAGACTAGTCATGGTGACTACATGCTGTTTCCCAGAATGCCTTTCAGTGACGTTTCAGGTAGACAAGCAGGAGGCTGGAGGAACACAGCAGGCCAGGCAGTATCAGGAGGTGGCACAGTTAACGTTTCAAGTGTTACCCTTCTTCAAGACTCTGTAATGTCTTTGCTGCACTCTGATTCAATGAGGGAGGATGTCTTGCAGATCTCCTGTACAGTCATGATGGCTGTGGTGATGTCTCCCAGAATTCCACTGTGATGACTCTCAGTCACCCTCTGATGTTGGAAAGATGTTTCCATTAGTAGGCGAGACTAGGACCCAAGGGCATAGCCTTAAAGTAAAGAGAAGACCTTTTAGAAAGGAGATAAGGAGAAATTTCTTCAGCCAGAGAGTGATGAATCAATGGAATTCATACACAGAAGGCTGTGGAGGCCAAGTCATTAAGTATATTTAAGACCGAGATAAATAATTCTTGAGTACCAAGGGGATCAAGGGTTATGGGGAGAAAGCAGGAGAATGGGGTTGAGAAACTTGTCAGCCATGATGGAGCAGACTCGATGGGTTGAATGGCCTAATTTCTGCTCCTATGTCTTATGGTCTTACGGTCTTACTATAGGTGAAGGTAAGTGAGTTTATTTTCAGGAAGGGTGATATTATTTATTCATGATCTCGCTTATTTAACTCTCTTAAGTTAAATTTATAGAGCATCGTGAATGCAGTAAAATGTCTCAAGGACCTTCACAGCTGCATTCTCAAATACTCTTTGACATGAAGTACATGAGGTGATGTTAGTTCAGGTGACTTAAAGCTTGGTTGAAGAGATTGTTCTAATTGAGTGTCTTAAAGGAGGACTGACGAGTGGGTTTAGGGAGGAAACACCAGAATTTAGAGAATAAACCATAACTAAGACCAATTTTTCAAAGTCTATTTTGTGCTTCTAAATAAAAATGTTTACTTAAGTTACACTTTATAGTCTTTAAATGTTTCTGAACTGAAATGTATTTCCTCAAACATTCCTAACTTGTGTATTTCAGCTTCCTGAAAACCAATACTTGATACATGATACATAACAAATAATAATAAAGGAAGTTTGATCGGATTCTAACCACATACAATCTCCTACATAAGCATGGAAGTACAACATTAAACACATTTCACTACCTCTGCCATGACAGCTAAATAAATGCAGACATCTTTAAGCACTTTCTAACATCTCTGAAATGGGGTTAAACATACTTTATTCTAATACAGGTTAAAGGTGGAAACAGCTATTTATTAAAGGTTACAAGGTTCACATGCTTTATGATTTACCAAAGGCCAGGAACATCTTTTATCTTGATGAAAGTCAATACCTCTCCATTTCCATCCTTGATGGAACATTTTTAATCCTGATATTCTGAGAACTTCAGCAGGTATCAGCTTCAAATTTGGTGGCAGAACTATGTACAACCATAGATTCTGATCTGATAGAACATGGGACTGGGTTTTCATGTGTTCTTTAATATCCAGAATGGATGTCAGAGAGGTTTTGAAATAATGAGTGGGACACAACTCCATTCATCAATTTTATTGTGTGGGATTTTTATGGCCGATATGTAGTGACTCCACTCTTGCCTGCTCCTCTAGGGGTGTGGATGTTTAGGATGACTCATTGTTTTTTTGGAGTCAGGTGTGTTTTAGTACAAGATGCGATTCCTGATGCATCAGAGAAGTGTTGCATCATGGGAATCCCCCGACCTAAGTGGAGAACAACAAAAGATGTCAACTACTCCTAGAATTCCTTCATTGAAGGACTTGAAATACAAAAATAAAATCCTTTCTGTTTTAATACGTAAAAGTGGTTTATCAAAAAATGAAACATATTCTTACTGCAGTGATTCATTATAAGCTCTCTCCTGCAAAGGTAACCTGACTGTTTTATTGCCCACATGTTGTGTAGGGTTTGCCCAGCATGACAACACTTTCCCATAATGCATTCAAAACAGTAGAAAACTGTTTTGGAAATTCGCCTGTCAGGTTTATATTTGATAATGATGCTTAGACACATAATTGTCAATGTTATCATGAAAGAGAGACAGAAGAACAGTCATTTAAACTGCAATGGAAGGATGGAACCATGATGACATACCAGCATATTGACATCAAGTAAGCCTCATACCAAGGTGATGAGAATTAGAACAGATATCAATTATGAAGAAAGAAGTCATGACAGCCTATTGAGAAAGCTATCTTAATCTAAATTTAATAGCATTAAATGAATGTGATGAGATTATGGCTTTAAGAGGTATATTTTATTTTTGTTTTGAAGAATGGTTTTAAGACAGAGATGGTGAGTTGTTGATTTGGATCCAATAAAGTAAACAGTTTGTGAGGCCTTGGATTCTTTTGTGTTATAGTCAGAATAATAGAAGCAGCCTGAATAGATGGGGTCAAGCCCCCACAGGACCAGGATTTTTAGCTTTGGTTTTTCACTAGCAATTACTGGGGTCTTGAAGTTGTGTTTGGAAGCTGCAGTACATCTCTCTATACTATTCTCTCTCTCTGTGTTTTCTTCTGGTCATTTTCCTCCCGTACTGGAGAATTGCATATGAGACAATCTATTTTACCAAATTTGCCTTTGCTAGAGGTGTGTTTATGGGATGTTATTGTTTTAGTTACTGTTTAGTAGTTAAATAATCTTCTATTGTGTTAAGTTTTCTAATGGAGTTATGTTTTTTCCAACTTCTTCTTTCTTTTGGTGTATTTTAACTAAAGAGTATGAATAAAGTGTGCTTTGCTGCAAGACAGGTAGTTTAACTAATCAAATTGCATCCAGAACACAATGCCTGGCACTTGCCCTAAAATAAATGAAAGTTAGGGTCTACACTCTCTCCTTAATATATTTTGAGGGGGTTTGGTCTGGTCCAGAACATGAAATATTACCAAAGAGCAAATTAGAAATCTGAATTATCTTCTCCTGATACCAGTGCTGTTTCAGTAATGATAGTAACACCTTTCATTTTTACCACATGAAATCTGGCAGTGGTTTTAGTATTAGAAATGTGAATCAATAAACTTAATAACAAATAACCAAGCTTTCTTTGGGTTCTTGTTTATTTTGATGCAAACAGCTGAAAGTGCAGGGAAAATTAAGCTGGTCTGGCTGCATCATGGAACAGAGAAACAGAATTCATGTTTCAAATCCAATGAGATTCTTCTTTGGACTCAAACGTGTAAGTATGATGTTTGGAACAGTTGGGATGCATTCTCTGTGTTTGTTAAGAGTGTTTTTCTAGTCACTGTTCACCCACAATGAATAGAATCTCTCATTTACTTCACTTCTACTTCAATCCCCATATACCCATTGGTGGTGTCCTTTAGAAAAGCAAAAATGAACAAAGAGCAGCCTCAGAATCATGTCCTGGCACTGGGAATTCTGAAGATTGATGACATAGTTCTATTTGTTTTATTGTTAATTTGTTGCTTTCTCTTGTGTTCCTGGGACCTGCTTTTTTTTGTCCCCCCATGGAGCCTGAAAAGATGAGCCAGTCTGTTTTTGTATCAGAAACCTCTGGCGGTGATTTTCAAGTCATCCATATCTTAATCAGTATATTTAACTGAGACTACTTTTAATGGATTTAGTTTGTAATATTTACTTTTAACTGTATCGGTGTGCCGAAGTGTCTATGCCACAACAGTTTTCCGTGTTTATGTGATTTTATTACAGATTCCTGGGGAATTAATGCGAATGTTAGAACACTATGTGTTAAAATTGCTACCAATACAAGTATCTACAGGGTGGGAGAAGACCACTGTAGTCCATCTAGACGGTTCCATGTTACTGAGGCAAAATACAACTGTGTTTGCTGGATTGCAACAATTTCACCTGAAATTATGTGAGTAGCTTACTGGCACAGTATTTATCCTTTAAAGTTGATTTTAAAATAAAAACTGTTTACCTTTTTTGAAATGCTGACCAACTTTCTGAAATCCCTTAGATACAATGTATTGTAACTAATGGATTTCAGAAAGTTGGTCAGCACTTCAACACTGCAGCTGTTTTTTATGAAGAGGTAATTTGAGATCAGCATGTTTCAATACTCAAATATCAACAATATCTAATACAAATCTATATATTAGATATGATACATTGTTTCTAATACATAGATATGTATTAGATATTGTTGATATTTGACTATTGAACATGCTGATCTCAAATTGCCTCTTCATAAAAGGACTTGCAGTAAGTAAATCATTCATAGTCTCTTACAAGCCATGTCAGGCCAAGCTAATCCAAAAGAAGTTTTCTTCCTTGTGTTTTGAAATGTTACTGTACTATATATATGAAAGCATCCCTTTCAATGAAGAATATTATTTTGCATGCTAATGTTTATCATTATGGATGAATAATTGAAGAGTTAGTTTCTAAGAAATGAAAGCATTTTGCAACTCAGTCACATTATAGCTGAACTTTGCTATAATTGCAGAATTCATGTGAAAGGTGCCCTCATTGGCTGGGTGAGCTAGCTAGTGGTTACTGAACAAAGAAAAGTAGGACAGATTCACGATTAACTGAATCAGTTGAATGAGTTGAATCTCTAATAAGATGTCCTAACCATTGTCAAGGGGGTGTCCTTAGGGAATGGAGAAGAGATATAGAACAGTGTCCGTTCTCCAAGTTGCAATCTAATGCATCTGTTAGCAATGCACAAGGGCACAACCATTCTGCTCATTGAGTGCACTGAAAATAAAAGCAAGGTACCCCAAACTCATTGGCAGCTCACAAGTGAATCATGGCAGTTTGGGTAGGAGGGTAAATGGTGCCAAAAGAAGTGTAACCCTTCGGGTATCCAAACTTTTCAGGAGCCATGCCATATAAAGTATTAGCATGGAAAATATAAATCCAATAATCACACTTGTAAGAAAATGAAATGGTCCAGATGATGGAAATAATAAGTATAAACATAAAACTCTGGATTCTGCCTGGCAACATCCAAAGAGGGAACAGTGGTAAAAGTTTCAAGTTGATGAAGAAAATTGGATGTGAAAATGTAATACTGTTTCTTTCTACACAGACACTGGACTGACCTGATGACTATTCCCAACTTTTTCTCAGAATCACAGAATTGTGACAGTCTAGACGAAAGCCTGGCACCTTTTCTGTTACCTCGTGCCAATCTCCATGTCCACCATCTATACTTTCATCCAAATATCAAATTTGCCAGATTACCAGGCAATGCATTCCATAACCTTAATTATTTGCTGTGTGAAAAGATCTTTTTCCTTCATATCATCCTTTTTTCTGTTTATAATAATGCTGTAATATAACAGCCAATTCTCAATATTGAGAAATAAACTCAAAATGCTTTTTTACCTGCAGCTTTATTATCTTAAAATGTTCATAATTCCATTGCATCAAGTCTATTAAATTCGCACTTAGAATAGACTGGCATATGTTACTTAAAAAGGTTATCTTCCACAAAGAAGTAACTTGTTTGATGTCTTTGTTGCGCACATTATTGGCCATTGAGAAATAATACTTAAGTAGTGGAAAGAGTAGCAGGACCTAGCCATTGAAAGCACTCTTTCTATGCTTGAAACATCCTATGGTGGGACATGAAACCAGCTCTTGTGATTGTCAGGTACCTACTGAACTATGAGATCGCTGCTTCAAGTACATAGTAATTGATTTCCTTGCTTATATCTGTTAGCTATTAATTTACTTCAAATCAATAACACCTTACTCTGCCAAAAGAAAGCTCTCTGTTAATGTCTCTGTTTACACAAAGTGAACATTTACACTGTATTAGAAATGTGGAGCATTAGAGAAATTTGGCAGATCTGTCAGTTTCTATGAAGAAACAAGCAGAGTTACTGTTTCAGATCTAATCTAGCGTTTCCTCAATACTGAAAAGAGGAGGAAAACTGACAGTTTCCATACTGTTGAAAATGTTGGGAAGAACCAAGTGGAACAGAATCGATAGAGGGTGAGGCAGATGAGAAATCAAAGATGTTACCGAACAAACAATGAAGGGAGCAGTCATGGTTGTAAGGAAGAAACAATGCAGTAAACCAGAGTACATGTTAATAGTAGATGCTAATAGAAGAATATAGATCAGCACTGGTCCAAATTATGACCAACTTAACTGAACTGAAAGGTTTTTGGACTGTTATTTGACTTTATGCCAATCACACCTCCAGCAACATACATCTAACAAGTATGAATCTCCAGTAGGAAAAGGATACCAGTTCATAAGGACATAAGAGGATCAGAAAGAGGAGCAGGAATAGGCCATCTGGCCCCTTGAGCTGCACCATCATTCAATCAGATCATGGCTGATCTTTTTGTGGACTCAGCTTTACTTACCTGCCCTCTCACCATAACCCTTAATTTCTTTATTGTTCAAATATCTATCTATCTTTGCTTTAAAAACATTCAATAAGGAAGCCTCAACTGGTTCATTGGGCAGGGAATTCCACAGATTCACAACCCTTTGGGTGAAGAGGTTCCTCCTCAACTCAGTCCTAAATCTGCTCCACCGAATTTTGAGGCAATGCCCTATAGTTCTAGTTTCACTCGCCAGTGGAATCCATCTCCCTGCTTCTATCTTATCTATTCCCTTCATAATTTTATGTTTCTACAAGATCCTTCCTCATTTTTCTAAATTCTAAGCTATTCTACAAGAGGACCTTATGTTATAATAAGTCCAATTGCTTAAAGAAACCCAAAGCACAGCACAAAGTTCCACAGAAGCACATGAATTAAGGGGACAACATGTTCTGATGAGCAGCTCTTCAGCACTGCAAATCCGATGCTGTCAAATTCTGTACAATATTCTATGTCCAGTCCAGTCAGGGACTTCTTAATATTACATGGAAAGATGCAGAGTAATCATGCATTGATATCAACAATGATGCAAGAGGAGGTAAGACCATAAGACCATATGACATAGGAGTGGGAGTAAGGCCATTTAGCCCATCACATCCACTCCACCATTCAAACATGGCTGATGGGCATTTCAACGCCACTTACCCTCACTCTCCCCGTAGCTCTTAATTCCTTGCGTGATCAAGAATTTATCAATCTCTACCTTGAAGACATTTAACGTCCTGGCCTCCACTGCGCTCTGTGGAAATGAATTCCACGGACCTATCTTTCTCTGGCTTAATGAAATATCTCCTCACTTTTGTTCTAAATTGACCCTCTCTAATTCTAAGGCTGTGCCCAGGCATCCCAGTATCCCTGCCTAACAGAAACAAATTCCCAGTGTCCATCCTTTCTCAGCCATGCATTATCTTGTAAGTTTCAATTAGATCTCCCCTCAACCTTCTAAACTCTAATGAATACAATTCCAGGATCCTCAGCCGTTCATCGTATGTTAGGTCTACCATTCCAGGGATCATCCATGTGAATCTCCGCTGGACATGCTCCAGTGCCAGTATGTCCTTCCTGAGGTGTGGGGCCCAAAATTGGACACAGTATTCTAAATGGGGCCTAACTAGACCTTTATAAAGTCTCATCAGCACATTAATGCTTTTACCTTCCAACCCTCTTGAGATAAGTGACAACATTACATTTGCTTTCTTAACCTTTAGAGAATCCTGGACTAGCACTCCCAGATCCCTTTGTACTTTGGCTTTATGAATTTTCTCACCATTTAAAAAATAGTCCATGCCTGTATTCATTTTTCTAAAGCACAAGACCTCGCATTTGCTCACGTTGAATTTCATCAGCCATTTCTTGAACTACTTTCCTAAACTGTCCAAATCTCTCTGCAACCTCCCCACCACCTCAGAACTACCTGCCTGTCCGCCTAACTGTATCATTGGCAAACTTCGTCAGAATGCCCCCAGTCCCTTCATCCAGATCATTAATATATAAAGTGAACAGCTACAGCCCCGACATTGAACTCTGTGGGACACCACTTCCAATTCCAAAAATGAACCTTTTATCCCAACTCTCTGCCTTCTGTCAGACAGCCAATTCTCAATCCATGCCAGTAGCTCACTTCAAACAGCATTGGCCCTCACGTTACTCAGCAGCCTCCCTTGAGGCACCTTATTAAGGCCTTTTGGAAGTCTAGGTAGATAACATCCACTGGGTTTCCCTGGTCTAACCTACTTGTTACCTCTTCAAAGAATTCTAACAGGTTTGTCAGGCATGACCTCACCTCACTAAATCCATGCTGACTTGTTCTAATCTGACCTTACACTTCCAAGAATTTAGAAATCTCATCTTGAATGATGAATTCTAGAATTTTACCAACAACCGAGGTTAGGCTAATCGTCCTATAATTTTCCACTTTTTATCTTGATCATTTGTTGAACAAGGGGGTTACAACAGTGATTTTCCAATTATCTGGGACTTTTCCGGACTCCAGTGATTTTTGAAAGAGCACAACCAATGCCTCCGCTATTTCCTCAGCCACCTCCCTCAGAACTCTAGTATGTAGCCCATTGGGGCCAGGAAATTTATCAATTTTTAGACCTTTTAGCTTTTCTAGCACTTTTTCTTTTGTAATGGCAACCATACTCAACTCTGTCTTTTGACTTTCCTTCATTGTTGGGATATTACTCATGTCTTCCCCTGTGAAGACTGACACTAAGTATTTATTAAGTTCTTCAGTTATTTCCTTATCTCCCATCACTAGCCTTCCTGCATCAATTTGGAACGGCCCAATTTCTACTTTTGCCTCTCGTTTGTTTCTTATGTATTGAAAGAATCTTTTACTATCATTTCTAATATGACTGGTTCCTGGGAAGAGATGGAGGAAGATGGCCCACACCTTGCTTTAAGCTGAAGAGCTATGTGAACATTTTAACCTTAATTCAACATCTAAGCTGAAGGATTCTTTTTTAATAATTGAAGGTAGGGAATTTCTCCTCCCTTCAATCGGTGATTGTACACTATTATTTTTAACTGGATCTTTCGGGCTAAAGAACATTTCTATTAACAATTAGTCATGGCACTATGTAACTCAGTCCATGGTGAAGTACTTTTAATGTTTAGCCCTTTGTTGTACTTTCAATTAATGGAATATTGTGAAATTGTGGAATTAACTGGGATAATAACTTACATTGCCATACTGAACTGCTTTGCTTTAAAGCAACACCCTTGATCAGGATTCTGATACACTGAAAGATATTTGTTACCATTTAAAAAGAACAATAGCAAGAATAACAAAATAAACAGAGCCAACTTCCTCAATTTGATCAGTTGGCAGTGATGTGATATCCTTATCAGCAAATATTAATCTAGAAATAGATTTAAAGGAATTATTCTGTCCAAATATTTTAACTGGCAACCACTCCTCCTGATAAAATCATTGATTATGGTTATTGTTGAGAATAAGCCAACATTTCTCTCTGATCAGGTAACACTGATGAAGAAGTCATATCTATAAAATCAAAAGCTGATGGAAAAATTAAAAATGCCAGAAGGGAGAGATGTACTCTGATTGCAGTATTTAATTTCCCACATCTTAGACAATCTCAATGAACTCTTGGCAAAAAACATGCAATGGGGAGGTAAATTCCTTCAGAAGCTCAAAGAAATATGAGCTGTAGTAGACTATCCACCCCTCAAAGCTGTTATTCATTACAATGAGTGACTCCCTTCTTTTATGCTACTTTCCCAAGTACCCATTATTTCCCTGAGGCATCAAAAGTTTATCTATCTCAATCTTGAATATATTCAGTGCTGGAACATCAACCACTCCAGCACCATTGTTGCAAAACGACAAATTAGTCTGTCCTAGTGGCAAATCAGGACATCCAATAAATCAACAGAAAACTCTTCTGCTGCAGTGAAGTCTACTTTTTATATGAAGTGGGCATCATCTCTCCCCCCCTCTAAAATTCTCTTCCAACCTCTTCCATCAGGTAGAAGATACAGAAACTTGAACACATGAACCAACAGGTTCAAGAACAGCTTCTTCCCCGCTGTAGACTGCTGAATAGACCTCTCTAACTTCAAATCTAATGTTGATCATGCTTTGTACAACTCCTATGCAGCCGTAATCTTATATTCCTCACTGTCTAAACACCCTATGATCTGCATGTCCTTGTTTGTTATGATCTGCCTGTACTGCTCGCTAAACAAAGCTTTTTACTGAACTCAGGAATATGTGACAACAATAAATGAAATTAAATCACTGGCTAGGCCAGCATTTATTGCCTGACCCTAGTTGCCCTTAAGAAGATGATGGTGAGCTGTCTTTCTGAACCGCTGCAGTTCATGTGTTATTCATTTAATAAGTGTAAAACCTGCCAACAAATAGAGATGCAAGAAAATAAAGATATGAACATCCTGTTACAGAGGAAAAATATGGTGAGGACAATGCAGGAGAGAGAGAGAAAGAGAGAGAGAGAGAGAGAGAGAGAAAACCTGTACAGTTCCCGCCTTTGCTGTTTGAATCCGTGTATTGCTGGACATCGGAGCGCATCTGGGAAAATTAACAAACAGTGAAATTCACAACTAATCTTAGAGGAACTGTTGGGCGAAGTTCACAGCACAGAATCAGATAAGTAAATTGTTGTTTTAAGTCTGTCCAAGAGAAAGGCTGCAGTAGTGGGTACAGTGGATTCTTTCTTGATTATATGTTTTTGGAGATAAGTCTCTTGATTAAACTTAAAATATAAGCCATAGCTATTAATTTAACCTGGGGCAGTGTTTGCAGAGAAATAAGACGGTGTTATTTTCTGAGTCTGTAGATTGTGAAGGAGCAAAAATGGCCTTTAGTGCAGTGATATGTACTTCTTGTCAGATGTGGGAGTTTAAAGAGAGTTTAAGGGTTACTGCGGATTATATCTGCCATAAATGCTGTTGGATGTGAATCTTATCAGATCAAGTGGATCGGTTGGAGAGACAAATAGAAGCAATGAGGAATTTGCAACAGCAACAGCATGCGATGGATGGCAGTTATAGAAAGGGGGGAAAGTCACAGATACAGTCACATAGATGCGTTAACTCCAGGAAGGGTAAGAGAGGTAGGCAGCTAGAGGAGGATTCTTTTGTGGATATACCCATTTCAAACAGGTATGCTGTTTTGGAAAATGTGATGGATTCTCAGGGGAACGTAGCACGAACAGCCACATTTCTGGTATTGAGATTGGCTCTAATGCAACGAGGGGTACATCGGCTTCCAAGAGATCAATTGTGTTAGGGGATTCTGTAGTCAGAGATACAGACAGACGTTTCCTGTAGCCAGCAGAGAAAAAGCAGAATGGTGTGTTGTTCCCTTGGTGCCAGGATCAAGGATGTGTCAGAGAGGGAGCAGAATGTTCTAACGGGGGAGAGGGGCCAGCAGGACGTCATTGTCCACATTGGAACCAACGACATTGGAAGGGAAAATGTTGAGACTCTGAAGGGAGATTACAGTGAGTTAGGTAGAAATTTAAAAAGGAGGTTCTCAAGGGTAGTAATATCTGGATTACTCCCAGTGCTGCGAGCTAGTGAGGGCAGGAATAGGAGGATAGAGCAGATGAATGCATGGCTGAGGAGCTGATGTATGGGAGAAGGATTCACATTTTTGGATCATTGAAATCTCTTTTGGGGTAGAAGTGCTCTGTACAAGAAGGACGGATTGCACCTAAATTGGAAGGGGACTAATATATTGGCAGGAATATTTGCTAAAACTGCTTGGGAGGATTTTAACTAGTAAGGTGGGGGGGTGGGTGGGACCCAGGGAGATAGTGAGGAAAGAGATCGATCTGAGACGGGTACAGCTGAGAACAGAAGTGAGTCAAACAGTCAGGGCAGGCAGGGACAAGGTAGGACTAATAAATTAAACTGCGTTTATTTCAATGCAAGGGGCCTAACAGGCAAGGCAGATGAACTCAGGACATGATTAGGAACATGGGACTGGGATATCATCGCAATTACAGAAACATGGCTCAGGAATGGGCAGGACTGGCAGCTTAATATTCCAGGATACAAATGCTACAGGAAGGATAGAAAGGGAGGAAAAAGAGGAGGGGGAGTGGCATTTTTGATTAGGGATAGCATTACAGCTGTGCTAAGGGAGGATATTCCCGGAAATACATCCAGGGAGGTTATTTGGGTGGAACTGAGAAATAAGAAAGGGATGATCACCTTATTGGGATTGTATTCTAGACCCCCCCAGTAGTCAGAGGGAAATTGAGAAACAAACTTGTAAGGAGATCTCAGCTATCTGTAAGAATAATAGGGTAGTTATGGTAGGGGATTTCAACTTTCCAAACATAGGCTGGGACTGCCATAGTGTTAAAGGTTTAGATGGAGAGGAATTTCTTAAGTGTGTACAAGACAATTTTCTGATTCAGTATGTGGATGTACCTACTAGAGAAGGTGCAAAACATGACCTACTCTTGGAAAATAAAATAGGGCAGGTGACTGAAGTGTCAGTGGGGGAGCACTTTGTGGCCAGCGACCATAATTCTATTCGTTTTAAAATAGTGATGGAAAAGGATAGACCAGATCTAAAAGTTGAAGTTCTAAATTGGAGGAAGGCCAATTTTGACGGTATTAGGCAAGAACTTTCAAAAGCTGATTGGAGGCAGATGTTCGCAGGTAAAGGGATGGCTGGAAAATGGGAAGCCTTCAGAAATGAGATAACAAGAATCCAGAGAAAGTATATTCATGTCAGGGTGAAAGGGAAGGCTGGTAGCTATAGGGAATGCTGGATGACTAAAGAAATTGAGGGTTTGGTTAAGAAAAATAAGGAAACATATGTCAGGTATAGACAGGATAGATCTAGTGAATCTAGAAGAGTATAAAGAAAGTAAGAGTATACTTAAGAGGGAAATCAGGAGGGCAAGATGGGGACATGAGATAGCTTTCACAAATACAATTAAGGAGAATCCAAAGGGGTTTTACAAATATATTAAGGACAAAAGGGTAACTAGGGAGAGAATAGGGCCCCTCAAAGATCAGCAAGGCGGCCTTTGTGTGGAGCCACAGAAAATGGGGGAGATACTAAATGAATATTTTGCATCAGTATTTACTATGGAAAAGGATATGGAAGATATAGACTGTAGGGAAATAGATGGTTCTATTTGAGAGGGTTCAGAGGAAGTTTACCAGGATGCTGCCTGGACTGGAGGGCTTATCTTATGAAGAGAGGTTGACTGAGCTCGGACTTTTTTCATTGGAGAAAAGGAGGAGAAGAGGGGACCTAATTGAGGTATACAAGATAATGAGAGGCATAGATAGAGTTGATAGCCAGAGACTATTTGCCAGGGCAGAAATGACTAACACGAGGGGTCATAGTTTTAAGCTGGTTGGAGGAAAGTATAGAGGGGATGTCAGAGGCGGGTTCTTTACACAGAGAGTTGTGAGAGCATGGAATACGTTGCCAGCAACAGTTGTGGAAGCAAGGTCATTGGGGACATTTAAGAGACTACTGGACATGCATATGGTCACAGAAATTTGACGGTGCATACATGAGGATCAGTGGTTGGCACAACATCGTGGGCTGAAGGGCCTGTTCTGTGCTGTACTGTTCTATATTCTATGTTCTATGGTGACAACTTGCAAAATGTCCAGATTACAGAGGAGGAAGTGCTAGATGTCTTGAAACGGTTAAAGGTGCATACATCCCCAGGACCTGATCAGGTGTACCCGAGAACTCTGTGGGAAGCTAGAGAAGTGATTGCTTGGCCTCTTGCTGAGATATTTGTATCATCGAAAGACACAGGTGAGGTGCCGGAAGACTGGAGGTTGGCAAACGTGGTGCCACTGTTTAAGAAGGGTGTTAAGGATAAGCCAGGGAACTATAGACCAGTGAGCCTGACCTCGGTGGTGGGCAAGTTGTTGAAGGGAATCCTGAGGGACAGGATGTACATGCATTTGGAAAGGCTAGGACTGATTAGGGATAGTCAACATGGCTTTGTGCATGGGAAGTCATGTCTCACAAACTTGATTGAGTTTTTTGATGAAGTAACAAAGAAGATTGATGAGGGCAGAGCAGTAGATGTGATCTATATGGACTTGAGTAAGGCGTTCAACAAGGTTCCCCATGGGAGACTGATTAGCAAGGTTAGATCTCATGGCATACAGGGAGAACTAGCCATTTGGATACAGAACTGGCTCAAAGGTAGAAGACAGAGGGTGGTGGTGGAGGGTCGTTTTTCAGACTAGAGGCCTGTGACCAGTGATGTGCCACAAGGATCGGTCCTGGGATCTCTACTTTTTTTCATTTACATAAATGATTTGGATGCGAGAATAAGAGGTACAGTTAGTAAGTTTGCAGATGACACCAAAATTGGAGGTGTAGTCGAACAGCGAAGAGGGTTATCACAGGTTACAACAGGATCTGGACCAGGTGGGCCAATGGGCTGAGAAGTGGCAGATGGAGTTTAATTCAGATAAATGCAAGGTGCTGCATTTTGGGAAAGCAAATCTTAGCAGGACTTATATACTTAATGGTAAGGTCCTCGGGAGTGTTGCTGAACAAAGAGACCTTGGAGTGCAGGTTCATAGCTCCTTGAAAGTGGAGTCGCCGGTAGATAGGATAGTGAAGAAGGCGTTTGGTATGCTTTCCTTTATTGGTCAGGGTATTGAGTACAGGAGTTGAGAGGTCATGTTGCGACTGTACAGGACATTGGTTAGGCCACTGTTGGAATATTGCATGCAATTCTAGTCTCCTTCCTATCGGAAGGATGTTGTGAAACTTGAAAGGGTTCAGAAAAGATTTACAAGGATGTTGCCAGGGCTGGAGGATCTGAGCTACAGGGAGAGGCTGAACAGGCTGGGGCTGTTTTGCCTGGAGCGTCAGAGGCTGAAGGGTGACCTTATAGAGGTTTACAAAATTATGAGGGGCATGGATAAGACAAAGAGGCAAAGTCTTTTCCCTGGGGTCAGGGAGTCCAGAACTAGAGAGCATAGGTTCAGGATGAGAGGGGAAAGATATAAAAGAGACCTAAGGGGCAACTTTTTCATGCAGAGGGTGGTATGTGTATGGAATGAGCTGCCAGAGGATGTGGTGGAGGCTGGTACAATTGCAACATTTAAGAGGCATTTGGATGGGTATATGAATAGGAAGGGTTTGGAGGGATATGGGCCGGGTGCTGGCAGGTGGGACTAGATTGGGTTGGGATATCTGGTCGGCATGGACGGGTTGGACGGAAGGGTCTGTTTCCGTGCCGTACATCTCTATGACTCTATGACTCTATAAAACAGGTGACCAACTTTCTCAAATCTTGACTCAGAACCTAATGCAGAGAAAACTATGAGAAAGCTACTGAAGTTAATTCAGAGAAGAGCATCTCTGCAGACTTCAGAATCTAATCATTGCAGCATGTATTTTTCTGCTAAACCATCTTCAAAACATTAAAACAAATTATAAAATAATGTACATAAATTGCACAAGCCCAGAGCACTTTGTCATTTCTTTTATTACTAGTATGCAGAAAACCCTCAGCAACTACTCCCACTGGTGTAATGTTGCCTCACAATGTGGTGACTGAATTAAGGAATTGTCTGTATATATCCTGGGATATCGAGGAGACCCAGATATTAAATGTATAAGCTAATAATAATCTTGTGTGGAAGTCACCCCTGAGGAAAATTATCCACGCATACAACGATTCACAATCTGTCCAAAGATCAAGTTCTTAGAGAGAAAGAATTTCTCTTGAGCGCTCACAAAGACCTCATCTCATTCAAAGGTGATGGCTCCCATAAGAATTGTGAGCAAAGTTCTACATCACATCCATCCTTCTCTTTCTCCCAAAACCAGCTTATTTCTTTTTTTACAGAAAATGTAAGAAACATCATCAGGCATCATCTATGGAAAGTGAACCAAAAGTAATGAAAGATTATCAGTCGGAAATCTGAATTCTGTTTCTCTCTTCACTGAGTGTGCCAGGTCTGCTGAGTGTATTCAGTATTGTCAGTTTTTATTTCAGATTTCCAGTATCTGTGATCTGATTGCAATTTTCTTCCGTGCTGCAAAGATTTGGGTGACTGTATGGACTGAGTAGGCAGCCAAGTACCTAAGCATTGACAATGCCACAAGCTCAAGCTCAAATGCCTCCATCTCTCTTAGGAGCTTGCCACAGCCAAACATCCATTCATTTAGCATCAAATGTTACACTGCTCATATTTATCTGCTGTAGCGATGTTTGCAATGGGAGCGGCACGGTGGCTCAGTGGTTAGCACTGCTGCCTCACAGCGCTAGTGATCCAGGTTCGATTCCCAGCTCGGGTGACTGACTGTGTGGAGTTTGCACATTCTTCTTGTGCCTGCGTGGGTTTCCTCTGAGTGCTCTGGTTTCCTCCCACAGTTGAAAAAATGTGCAGATTAGGTAAATTGGCCATGCTAAATTGCCCATAATGTTAGGTGCATTAGTCAGGGATAAATGTGGGGAGATGGGTCTGGGGGGGGTTACTCTTCAGAGGTTCGGTGTGGACTTGTTGGGCCGAAGGGCCTGTTTCTACACTGTAAGGAATTTAATCTAATTCCAAGCCTCTCAGGGTGTATGGGTGATGAACTTAGAGCGTGGATCAGTACTTGGAGCTACGATGCTATGGCCAGTACAGAGACTTGGATACCACAGGGTAGGAATGGTTATTGGGATGTTCTGGAGTTTAGATGTTTCAAAGTGAATAGAGAGGGAGGTAAAAGAGGTGGAGGAGTGGCATTGCTAATGAAAGATCGTATCACAATTGCAGAAAGGGAGGTCGTTTAGGAGGGTTTGTCCACTAAGTCAGTAGGTGGAAGTCAGAAACAGAAAAGGAGCAGTCACTTTATTGTCTCCCCCCCCCCCCCCCCCCCCAATAGTAACAGAGATACAGAGGAGCAGATTAGGAGGCAGATTTTGGAAGGGTGCAGAAGTAACACGGTTGTTGTTATGAGTGACTTCAACTTCCCTAATATTGATTGGAACCTCCTTAGTGCAAATAGTTTTGATGGAGCAAATTTTGTCAGGTGTGTCCAGGAGGATTCCTGACTCAATATGTAGATAGGCTGACTAGAGGGGAGGCCATATTGGATTTGATGCTTGACAACAAATCAGGTCAGGTGTCATATCTCTCAGTGGGAGAACATTGTGCTGATAATGATCACAACTCCCTTACTTTTACTATAGTGATGGCGAGGAATAGAAGCAGATGGTATGGGAAAGTATTTAATTGGGGGAGGGAGAATTACAATGCTATTAAGCAGGAACTGTGGAGCATAAATTGAGAACAGATATTCTCAGGGAAATGCATGACAGAAATGTGGAGCACTTGCTGCAAGTGCTGGATAGGTCTGTCCCATTGAGGCAAGGAAGGGATGGTAGGGTGAAAGAACCAGAGATGTGGAACACCTAGTAAAGAGGTAGAAGGAAGCTTACTTAAGGTTAAGGAGGCAAGGATTAACCAGGGTTTTAGAGAGTTACAAGGTAGCCAGGAAGGAACTGAAGAATGGACTTAGGAGAGCTAGAGGAGGCATGAAAAAGCCTTGATGGGTAGGATTAAGGAAAATCCCCAGGCATTCTACACTTATGTAAGGAACAAAAGAATAGCCAGAGTGAGGGTAGGGCCAATCAGGGATAGTGGAGGGAACTTGTGCCTGGAGTTGGAGGAGGTAGGACAGGTCCTTAATGAATATTTTGTTTCAGTATTCAGTACTAAGCAGGATATTGCTGTTTATGAGGATAACATGAAACAGGCTGATATACTTGAACATGTCAATGTTAAGAAAGAGGATGTGATGAAAATTTTGAAACTCATGAGAATAGATAAGTTCCCTGGACCAGACGGATATACACAAGGAGACTAGGGGAAGCGAGGGAAGAGATTTCTGTGCCTTTGGTGATAATCTTTGCATCCTCATTGTCTACAGGAGTAGTACTAGATGTTTGGAGCGTGGCAAATATTATTCCCTTGTTCAAGAAAGGGAATTACAGACCAGTCATCTTACATCTGTGGTGGGCAAATTATTGGAGAGGAGTCTGAGACACAGCATTTATGATTATTTGGAAAATCATAGTTTGATTAAAGATAGTCAGCATGGCTTTTTGAGGAGCAGGTCATGCCTCACAAGTCGTATTGAATTCTTTGAGGATGTGACAAAACACATTGATGAAGGTGGCACAATGGATGTGGTGTACATGGATTTTAGCAAGACATTTGATAAGGTTCTCCATGGCAGACTCATTAAGAAAGTAAGGAGGCATGGGGTACAGAGAAAGCTAGCTATTCTGGATACAGAATTGGCTGACCTGTAGAAGACAGAGGGTGATAGTAGATGGAAAGTAACCAGCCTGGAGTTTGGTGACCAGTGGTGTTCCACAGGAATCAGTTCTGGAACCTCTGCTCTTTGTGATTTTATAAATGACCTGGATGAGGAAGTGGAATGGTGGGTTAGGAAGTTTGTCGATGACATGATGGTTGGTGGAGTTATGGATAGTGTGGAGAACTGTTGTAGGTTGCAGCAAGACATTGACATGAAGCAGAACTGGCCTGAGAAGTGGAAGATGGAGTTCAACCTGGAAATATGTGAAGTAATTCATTGTGGAAGGTCAAATTTGAATGCAGATTACAGGGTTAAAGGCAAGAATTTGGCAGTGTGGAGGAACAGAGGGATCTTGTGGTCCATATCCATAAATCCCTCAAAGTTGTCATCAAGTTAATGGGGTTGTTAAGAACACTTTTGTTGTATTGGCTTTCATTAGTGGGGGAGTGAGTTTAAGAGCCACGAGGTTATGCTGCATTCCTATAAAGCTCTGGTTAGGATACACTTGGAACATTGTGTTCAGTTCCAGTTACCTCATTATAGGAAGGATGTGGAAGCTTTAAAGAGGTTGCAGAGGCGATTTACCAGGATGCTGCCTGGACTGGATGTCTTATGAAGAAGGTTTGAGGGATCTAAGGCTTTTCTCATTGGAGCGAAGAAGGATGAGAAGTGACTTCTTAGAGGTGTACAAGATGATGAGGCATTGATAAAATGGATAATCAGAGACTTTTTCCAAGGACGGAAATGGCTATCTTGCTGGGGCATAATTTTAAGGTGATTGGAGAAAGAGTTAGGGGAGATGTCAGAGTTCGGTTCTTTACACAGAGTATGGTGGGTGCATGGAATACACTGCCAGCAGTGGTAGTAGATACATTAGGGACACTTGGATAAGGCACATGGATGATAGTGAAATGATGGGTATGTAGGTCAGTTTGATCTTAGAGTAAGAGAAAAGGTCAACACAACATCGAGGGCCGAATGGCCTGTACTGTGCTGTACTCTTCAATGTTCTATGTATGTTACTTACACCAAATATCCCCTTACTCTGTGTGCCAGTAGTCAGTTCAAAATAAGGAATATAATTTCAGTCAGAAAACTAGATGTATGCACTCTCTGAACTACCAGCACAGGCCAATTAATGATGAAAGAAATGGTAATGAAAAGGTAAGGTTGAACATTTCACTCATTTCGTTATTTTCTACTTTATACCTAAGATTTTGTACCTTCGCATTTTTGTAACTAAGATGGTGCCAGGAATGGCAATTTTGCATACTTTTCACTATATTCCTGTATCGCTGTACTAATTAACACATTTCCACCTATATTGGGTTTTCCTGTGTGGTATTCCTACTTCTCTAACATTGATGTGAAGGATAACAATTGTATGAGAATCATTTAACATACTGGTATATTCTGGTCTAACAGAGCCAGTTAGAAACAGTCTTGCTCTCTGCTTCTTACAATAAAAATTATGTCCTGAAAGCTGCTAATAGAAATTACATCATTGCCCCTTTACAGCACAATTAATCCTGGTAAAGTGGGTGAGAATTTTATTCATGGAGATATGAGATACTCTTCACAGGTCTGAATGGCTATCAGGTTATCTGGGATAAAAACGATAAACATTTCTTGCTGATGTTTGGAATGAGATGGCTCCAATAGTTCTAATATATTCTATTATAGTTTGTGTTCTTCTTTTGTGTAAGAAACATATATGTTCTTTCGGTAAAAGTCCACTGGCAGCATCTTGTGAAATCGTTCAGAGACTGGCATTCATGGTAAACAAAAAGAAAACTTCCCATCTATCAAGCTGAGCTCCCCACCAGGATCGATTGATATTACTTTCAGCAGGGATTATATTAGCAGGAGTGAGGAAGGAACCAGAGAGAATCGCAAAGGGCTAAGCATGGACAAAGAGAAACAGATGCATCAAGAGATGTAAAAACCAAAACTGCACATGCTGTAAACCAGAAACAAAAACAGAATTTGTTGGTAAAGCTCAGCAGGTCTGGCAGTGTGTGTAGAGAGAAATCCGAGTTCTGACCCTTCCTTAGAACTGAAGGTAGTTAGGAAAATATCAGTTTCTGCAGAACATAGTGTGGGTGGCTTGGGTAAGGAGTAAACAATAGGTTGAGATACAGCCCAAAGAGACAAAAGAACAGTTGGACAGACAAAGGATAACAAGTAGGTATCTGTTCCAATGATGCCAAATTTGACAAGGGGTCTTCCAAAATGTCTACCTTCTTCCTCAACCAAGGATTCCTCAGCACCATTGTTGACAGGGCTCTCAGCTGAGTCTGACCTATCCCCTGCACTTCAGCCCTCACCCCCCTCTCTTCCCTCACGCAACAGCAATAAGGTAACCTTTGTCCTTACCTACTGTCCCACCAGCATCAACATCCAGAGGATCATTAGCTGCCATCTCTGCACCTCAAGTGAGATGCCACCATCAAACACATATTTCTCTCCACTCCCTTGTTAACCTTCCACAGGGACTGGCCCCTCGTGGATACCCTCATCCACTCTTCCTTCACTCCTAACAATCCTGCACAGCCCCATGGCACCTTCCCCAAAAACGATAGAAGGTAGAACACCTGCCTGTTTACTTCCTCCCTCCTCAGTATCCAAGGGCCCAAACATACTTTCCAAGTCAAGCGTCGCTTTACCTGCACTTCAACCAATCTAGTCTACTGCATTCGCTTTTCACAATATGGTCTCCTCTACACTGGGGAAACGAAGCGTACACTCAGTGACCACTTCGCAGAACACATTCTTCTGTCCTAAACAGCCTGAGCTTTCAGTTGCCTGCCACTTTAACATATCCCCCTGCTCACTGGCCAACATTTCTGTCTCAGGCTTGCTTCAGTGCTCCAGCAAAGCACAGCGTAAGCTTGAAGAACAGCACCTTATTTTCCACTTGGAAAATCTACAGGCTTCCGGACTTAAATCGAGTTCAACAACTCTGGGGCTTGAGCTCTTCAATGTACTTACCCCAGACCCCACACACCAGGCCTTGTTTTCACATAAACTGCTAATACACACAATCCATTATTAACGACTAACAGTTCCCATTAATAGTTATTCACCGTCCTAGCCAGATGGATATCTATTCCTTTGTCTGTCCAACTGTTCTTTTCTCTCTTTGGGTTCTATCCTTACGTATTGTTTACTGCACCTCCCCCCATCCTAATCTTCTGCATATAAACTAATATTTTCCCAGGAACCATTAGTTCTGAGGAAGGGTCATTCAACTCGAAAGGTTAACTGTACTTTCTCTCCACAGATGCTGCCAAACCTGTTGAGGTTTTCCAGCAATTTCTGGTTTTTTGCATCAAGAGACGTGTAGGTACAGCAGATTGGAGACTTTGAAACTATTTGTTTGATTGTACAACTACAGAAGAAAATTTGCAGAAGTTGTGCTAGGCAAAATTCCATGTTGATATTAATTCAGATTCATTGCCAATAGTTTCAAGAACTGTATTTACCAACATTGATAAAAACTACAATAATAAATCTTGTGGCATTAAATACCACTGAAGCCTTCATGAAAAGTAACAGAAACACTTTGCTTAACATTATACTTCAAAATTGGATCTTATAAATCAAATCATTCTAAGTGTGCTTCGAAGAGCAATTTAGTACCTATATTTAGTTTAGGTTTAACGCGGAGTTTTTTTGCAAGTACTTATGAAATGATTTTTATTTAAAAATAAAGATGACTGCAGTTCACTGCTGCATAATCGATTGTTTGGATTATGGAAAAGGAATTGAATGGTATAGAACAGTCAAAAAAACTTGAGGTTGATCTTTCACCATGACTGGACTTCCATATTGCCAAAAATATCTTCGTTATAGTCATAAATTATATTTTGTTATTTCCACATAAACTATAAGACTTATTTCCGTGTTAAGCCCAAGCGATTAAAGAATTGAAAATTAATTATAAGTTGAGGAACTAAATCTAGTTTCATAGTTAATGATCTCTAAAAATTCAATTTACCTGGACTTTCTCTCAATGCATGACTAGTTCCAACATAAATCTCCTTGATTTCCGTTTGTGCCATCATCTGTAGCACTCAAGGTCACCTTTAGTCATTATGATTTTTGGCTGGAAAAAAAATATAATAAACAAATAACAAGCTACAAGATTAATGAAGAAAACATCTATCCACAGATCATTAAGGCTACTTTACTGATTTTGAAAAATTAATTAGTGTTGCATTTGACATATTTGTTACATTTGGTAATTAATCAACCTAGGGAGTAAAAGTTGGAATCTTATCTGCCCTGAATCATTTCCATAGGTTTTTAAGTTAGATTTCTGAAATTTGTCCCCAGACAATGAAAGGAAGATCAAGAGATCCTTTAACCCACCATAAATTTTTTCAGGGCTTTCCTGTAATAGCTGGCTTACAATGTGTTGCTGTGCACTCATCACACATCTTCTGCAAAGTTCCTTTTGGTCAGCTGACACTATCATTTTGAAGTTAGTCCAGGACTGTGCCAATATTTTCACAGGTTGCTTTCAACAATTTGTTAGAAGACCACTTGAACCATCCCCATAACCATTCTTTGCAGAGTAGAAAGTATACAGTATTGAAGTAGCATACCAATGTATATACCAAGTGAACTGGATTCACTAATAGATCTTTCACAGCACACATGCCCAGATCTCCAAATAGATCAAGCAAATTTTCAATTCAATATGAGAAAGGGTCCAAACCTAATTCCCTGCCTTGACAGGTGTTTTTATAGCCATTCAGTGTGTTGGGTGAAATGAAAAGTTTGCTACTGGAATGTGACTTACGCCAAGACTCTCTGCTGGTGCCAGATGTTAAGAGAAACAGAAAAGCCAGCCCAACATTTTGACTTCTGTTTGTGAGAGAATGCACAATCAACAGACATGCACAGAAAAGATGAACATTCCCTTGAGGAATAAAAACTCCATTGTTGACACGGTAAAATTATGATCAATTAGCAAAGTTTAAAAAATTGGATGAAAAAATTTGCAATGGTGTAAAGGTAATAACACTTAAATTGGAAAGGTTTTAAAATGTCAGCAATGGAAAGCTAAGAAATTGATGGCAAGGTTAAAAAAAAATGTGAGAGTGAATGAGCAAGAAAAACAGAAACAGATCATAAGAGCTTCCCTAAGTGTGTGAAAATGACAAGATTAGCAAAAGTAAATGTAGTTGCCTTTAGAAACAGAGACAGGCATTACTATATCAGGGCATAACCAATTGAAAAAGATACTGAACAAATACTTTTTGTTCATAGTAGACTCCATAAAAATCATACCAGAAAAGGTGGAATTGAAAGTTGTAATGAAAATAAGAATCTTAAAGCAGTTAATAACAATAAAAGGAAAATACTGGGGAAATTAATGAAAGTAACAGCCTTAAGATTCCCGAGGTCAAACAAAGCAATCAGTGTACCAACACTGCATGTATCTCCTTCGATTCCGAGAATTCTCTAGTTTCTAGAACAGTTCCAGCATGTTGAACTGTGACACACATACCAATAATATCTCTATTCAGTGGGGAGGGAAAGTAGAATAGGGAGCTGGTGGTTGGTTAATCTGACACCAATTGTTAAAAAAAAGTTGTTATTTAGTATTAGGAATGTGATAACAGAGTACTTGGAAAATTAAAAAAAGAATGAATTGTCACATATATCTTGACGATACAATGTAAAGTGATTTGTTGTCACAATCTGGTACCATTTTGAATGCCAAAAAGAAATTAAGAATTCATTAAATAAGAATTCATCTTCTGCTCAAATTGGATCTCTGCAAAATGTTCCTGTCCTCACGGAGTCCCACTCTGGAAAAAGCAATGTCCCAAAAGACCCTGCTCCCGCTGCCATCCAACACCACAGAGTCCTGGCTCTGGGCCCAGCCACTGACAAGAGTCCGGCTCTGAGCCTATCATCACGAGGTGGCCCAGCTCTGAATTCAGCCACCGATAAGAGTCCAGGCTCTGGCCCTACTGTCACCAGGAGGTCCTGATCCAGGCCCAGCCACTGAGAAGCGCCAAAGCTCTGGACTTACTGTCACCGGGGGTCTCACACTGGCCAGTACTGCCTAGCATCCAGGCTATGGGCACTGTCACTGCCGCAAGGAGTCACAATCCAGATCTCTGACATTGCAGCCACTTCCTCGCAAACACCGCTCTGGCCTTGAAGATGAAGAAAATAGAAAAGAGAAGATGAAAAGTACATAAGGAAAAGGGTGGAGTAGACTGCTCCAATAAGCCCAAACACTATCTCCTGTGCTGGCACAGCCATCTTTTTTAGGCAGGGTCAAAGTATTTATCTATGAAAAGGCAATTACGTTTGCATTTTTTTAAGGAATAACAAACAGGTTAGTTAAGGGGAAGCAATGAATTTAGTTTAAATTTCCATAAAGCACTTGATAAGGTGACATACAAAACGTTGTTCCACAAGATCAGACCACTGAGGGTGCAGTAATTACTTTTTAAAAAATTTCCATGGGATGTAGGTATCACTGGGAAGACCAGCACATGTCGCCTATCCATGACAATTATTCTCAAATCGATGATTGATTGAGAGTTAGTTATGGACTTGCTGGATTTATTTGCTCATTTTTAGGAATGTTTCATGTTGAAAGGCACTCAGTACCTGACCAAGGAATCCAACATTATAAAGGTGACATGCTGATAGCCACTGCCTCTTCTTTCATTTTTTCTGTTGTCCCACTAACCAGTGACACTATCCTCGCATACTCCATCCTTCATTCACCATGACCTCAGGTCTCTCAGCAATTCTGGGCCAGCAGCAGCCATCAGTCATGGATCCTAAATCCTGGGAAAAGTCTGCTACTGACCAGTTAAGCACCTATCCTGGATCCTAAATTCTGGGAAAAGTCTGCTACTGACCAGTCAAGCACTTGACGGCCAATTAATTTCAATTAGGCTTCTCCAGTGGAGGGCTTCGGAAACCAGTTGATTCCCTGCTTGATAGGAGAGACCCCATCCACCATATTAATTTCTGCCCAACATTTCAGGTCAATTTATGTTGATCAGAAACATTTCTATCTGATCAAATATTAGACTACACTAACAACCCATACAGACAAAGTCCAATCAACACAGGTAAAGGTTGGGAATATTAAGAGTTGGGAATGCCAGAGTATGTGCAGCGCAAGCACTGGTATTTAACAGACATACAGCACCAATAATCATACTGCTATTTGTCTAACTAGACTCATTTTATCCATTCTTTGGGGAGAAATCAAATGAAGTGCTTAAGTAACTTAAGGAATTGATAGGGTAGATAAAAGAATATCTTCTCATGTGAAGTCCACAGTTTAGGAGTATTCATTCCTAATTAGAACTAAGCTATTGATGTAAGGATATGGTTTCACATGCAAAAGTAGAGACCAACATGCTCCATATGATCTTGGACACTAGAATTACGATCAACATAGGAGCAAATGTAGACTTCACAGGGTGAATTAGTTTAATCAATATATAATTCATTGTTCCTAAAAAACATAATACAAATTCTACAATTGCATGAGATCTCTATATGTACCACTCAGTCATCGGTCTTCTGGTGATGGAGTAGACTCACACAGTAGTTGAGTATCTGAACTTATAGACCAGTAGAAAGCTCTCACATTCTGGCATCTTCCTTGATGTATTCATCTCATCTGTTTCTTCTCCAAGTTCCCACTTTGCTTGTGGGAAGTCCAGGTGATATAATTTTTTGCTGCATCATGACATCCTTGTTTTCTCAACTCTGCTTTTTGCCATCCCAGTAGTTTCTTGTGGTCTACATATGGGCAGGGGATTTCCAAGACCACAATGACACTCTTAACTCAGTGTACAATTGATTGTTGCCTGACCCTGTAACACAATTAATGATCCCAGGATTCAGCATGAGAACCAATTAATGCTTGACCGAGCTGACAAATGTTCAGCCATTTACAAAGCAAAGTCCAATTAGCAAGCTGCTGAAGTGGAGTGATTTAGAATACTTTTAACAATGAACAAGCTTACTAAATTCAATTCTCCTACAAAGGATATGAAAGTCTTGAACTCTTATTTTCCAAAACATTCTTACGGCTGGACATCAATGAACGGTTTGATAAGAGTTTGTTGAGCCAAAGTATTAGCGATTGCAATGTCTAAACATTTAGATGGAGTTGAGATATTGAAAACTGTGATATGATTCAATTAAAGAACAGGATTATGGGACTAAGTGTCCATGATCCATAAAATTCAGGTTTACAAATTCACCATGGGATACGCTAATGATTACCTGAGCTTTCAACCTTAAAAATCAAATTACTGCCCTTTGCTACCACTATGAATCTTACAAACAGGATTCTGGCATTTGTGCATGTTTTGACAATAATACATGAAGGAAATAGGGAAAAAAGATGGCAAATGAGCTCAGAACAGTTACATTATCATCTTCAATAATCTGATATGTTCACAATGTTACAGATAAAACACTTCCGCAAAGCATCTACTTGGAAACAATTTGAGTCTGGAACTGATATTTTTCAGGAAAATTTCCTAAAACTACTTTCCAAACAAAAACCTAATACTTAACTGCTTGGATGCACTGCTCCATGTATGAATATTTTAGATAGATGGTTGACATTGGAATCAAACCGAATAGAAAAACTAAAACAAGTATGTAGGATGTATCAACAATACTCTGGGAATTATAGAGATGCTTGCAAACTTAATTGACTGCAATAAATGGATTATTTCATCACCAAAATATAATCAATGTTGGAATGGAAATAAATCAACAATCTCCAGGTCATTCACTAAATTTTAAGTGTGTCATTGAAACTCCTACAATTATCTGCAATCCCTACCAAAGGCAAATTCCAAAACTGCATCTTTAGTGTTTACACAATGTATCTTTAAGGTTCCTAGTCCATTTAAATTTTTTTAAAAACCTGTTTATCTCAAGTAGATGATTAATTGCCCACAATAAAACATCTATAGAATGGAAATAGTCTCCAAAATCAGTATTTTTTTTTAACTTCCTCATTCTTTTCCTATTGGGCGAACACCCACAGGAATATAAATGACTGCAATGAGGAACCTCAGGTAATGGGAGCAAGTCATTAGAATGATAATTTCTCAGCTTCAACATCTGCAATGAAATACTCTTTATCGCTTGTTATTTTGGTCCTGATGCAAATCAAAGGTAAGCTATCTTTTCCATGCAGGATCCCATACAAATCCTTCTGGAGGTCCAGTGAAGAAAAATTCAGTGTATGGTAGGTGTTTGCTGATATTACATATGTGAGTTTGTGATTGCATGCATCATACTATAATTAGTGCCAATTGGCATATTTTCATCAATACATACATTAGTTTGTGAAAACATCATTTTAGATAAGGAATTTGGTCTTTATTGAATAGTCTGCAATTTTGAAGTTATGGAGCTGAGGACAAATATTTAGTGGGTTTTACAAGGAATTTACTTGTATTTATACATTTTCTTAAGGCATGGTGCATCAGTGGTTAGCACTGCTGCCTCACAGCCCAGGGACATATGTACAATTCCAACCTTCGATGACTGTCTATGTGGAGTTTACATGTTCTTTGCATGGGTTTCTGCTGAGTGCCCTGGTTTTCTCCACAGTAAAAAAAGTGTAGGATAGGTGAACTTGCCATGTTAAATTGCCCTAGAGTGAACAGGGATTTGCAGGCTAGGTGGATTAGCCATGATAAATGCAGGGTAATAGGGAATAGGGTGGGGTCTGGATAGGATGCTCTTCAGAGGGTCAGTACAGAGTCTATGGGCTGCATGACCTCTTTCTGCACTGTAGGGATTCTATGTGTTTCCTCCATCTACATGCGAACCATGTATTAACTGTGCTGCAGAGACTGTTGCTGTATATTCTGAAATTTATATATTTTGCTCTTATGCAATAGTGAAATGCAAAATGGATAGCAAAATTTGATAATTGAGAAACTAAACTTACTTGAAGTTGCCTTTTAATACTATATATTACACTTGTAAATATTTATACTATACATAAATGATTTATTTAACAATGGTACATTAATGAAGCTTTGAATTGTGTCTATTTCAGGTCTGTACACCGTATTTAAATATTCCAATTTTTAAAAAAGTTTTCCAATATATTTCAGATATTTTTAATGCAAACATACTTGTGTTCCCTTACTGGACTTGATAGAGCAATTTATTTAATAAAACTTTACAAAATGATGGCTTTATGGTCTGTTGTTTTTAATATAAACCTAATGTAAAGACTGGAAAGAAACTTTGTGAATTTTAATATTCAAAAAAATCTCAGTTGCATCCATTAAATGAATCAATATGTTGTCTGATTGGAAAGGCTACCGAAGTTTGATTTTTAAGGTCCTATTCTTGCCAAAATGATAGACTAAAAGGAAAAAATATAAATGATCAATACAAGTTAATATTCAAACTTCTGAATTAAAATGGTGAACGCATATCAATATCCTTTGTTTTTAACTTTGAACAATGTCTATTCCAAAACCTGTATTTCTATTAGGTCTGAATAAGAAGTATAACATGCTTTGTTGAAATGTTGTAAATGTTTAAATATTGGTTTTGTTGGAATTTGGATTGGCTGTAATTTCTGTCAGACCCATAAGGCACAATTTTGGCATTGGATTTCCGCACTTTTCCCAGCAAATTCCTGTCATAACCTCAGATGGAGACTGTCAAAACAGCACAAACCATCCCCAGGTTCTAATGATCAGATCCTTTTGCTCACTGATTCCTTCTCCCAGACCTTCCAGTAGTTGGCATTGGTACATCTGAAAAGGTCAGCAAGGCAACTGCCAAAGGTGGATTTTATCTTCTGGTGATCCCAAACTCTGTTTCTGGGCTGACTGCCCAAAGACCTTGCAGTGTGAATGTCAGCAGAAGGCTGCAAGGTTATTTTTAAAGTAGCAGCTTTAAGTTGTGTGTAATATTTTGGTCAGGCTCTGATATTGAGCATGAACTCAAATGCGTATTCATTACCCATGGACACATATTATATTCATTTTATTGTTTTATTGAGAAAGGTCACATAATCACAATTTTAAAAATAATCTGAATACATGTGCTATTCTGTACATTAGCTTTTTGTGAGAAATAGCAACTGACCAAAGCATTGCTGACCTTGAAGTATTTTCTCAAGTTCTTCAAGAAATTTAAGGACATTGGTGAGGCCACTTTTGGAATACTGCGTGCAATTCTGGTCTCCCTCTTATTGGAAGGATGTTGTGAAACTTGAAAGGATTCAGAAAAGATTTACAAGGATGTTGCCAGGGCTGGAGGGTTTGAGCTATAGGGAGAGGCTGAAAGGGCTGGGGCTGTTTTGCGTGAAGCATTGGAGGCTGAGGGGTGACTTGATAGAGGTTTATAAAATAATGAGAGGCATGGATAGGATAACTAGACAAAGTCTCTTCCCTGTGGTGGAGGAGTCCAGAACTAGAGGGTATAGGTTTAGGGTGAGAGGAGAAAAATTTAGAAGGGTTCTAAGGGACAACTGTTTTATGCAGAGAATGGTGTGTGTATGGAATGAGCTACCAGAGGAAGTAGTGGAGGCTGGTATAATTACAACATTTATAAGGCATCTGGATGGATATATGAATAAGAAGGGATTAGAAGGAAATGGGCCAAGTGCTGGCAAATTAGATTAGTTTAGGATATTTGGTCGGCATAGGTGAGTTGGACTGAAGGGTCTGTTTCCATGCTGTACATTTGTATGACTCTGTGAGTCTATAACTGTATGCAAGAAAGACATAAATGTCTATTTAAGATCATAGTGGTGTATTATTGGATAATCCCAAAGCACTCTTTTACAGTAGTCAGAGATACTTCCTTTCTATTTCACAGTTATAGTGCTTAATTTTAACTGTGCCCTCAATTCCCCATCCTAAGAGCTTTGATACAACTAATCTTAGACTTTCTCAGCTTCAGGGTTTTAATCAAGCCCTTCTCATCTGGAACATTTAAACTAAACTCCTTACACTGAGATACTGTCCTTCTTGCCAATCCTAAAGTAACTTCCTTTTTAAGAAATAATTGTTTTGCATGTACAGCTTTGGCCAAGACTTCTGCAAACTGTCCCAAACTGAAAATAAAAAGTTTTCTTCAAAGCTGTATGTGTAAGCTGAAAACAAAACTGGAGAACCTTCACTCTGATAGCCTAATACACTATACTGCATACTTTGTTCACTTGTAAACTCTCCACTTGTAAACTCTCCCCATTATTCTCCAGGAAGTTCATAATACGGTGTTTCAAAATAACTCACCATTGTTCGAGAAATATTTACAAGTTAATCATTAAACCCCTTGAGGTATACAGAAAACCTGTAAGCTACTAGTTCAAAATTCAAAAATCAATAAAACTATGTATATGTTGTACAACTTAAATCTTAACACTAATTGTTCTTTATAACTTATCTCCACTCTGCATAAAGCTAAAGCATTGCATATCTGCAAAAGAGATGATACACAATGGCAAATGAAACAATTTAAGGGTGACAGGGGATTAGTGAGCTCTTGTGATCAATGGCAAATATTCTCAATCAATGTCACTAATTCAGAATGCTCATGCAAAATGTAAATCTTTGCATTATCTTACATTGCAATAGTTCAAAAAAAGTGACTCATAATCACCTTGTTGAGGGCCATTTTAGGCAATAGATACTAGCCTTGCCTATCACACTCATTTTCCATGAAAGAACAAAACAATTGTCACTTGCTGATATGCTACTAAGTTGCTGTAGGATCCAAGCTTTTTTTTAACTTAAGTTGGTGTAATTTCCATAATGTATTTGCACTGTATGTCACCAGATTTTCTTTGGAGGAAATCCAAATTTAGGATGCTTTAAATCTGAATTTGGATCAAAAATCCAAAATTATTCAGTCCAAATTTGGGTCATTTGTTTCTCAAAGTCATTCCATGAATACACTCAAAAGTATCTCAAATGCCTTAGTGAACAGTGAACAAAGTTTGATGCACTGATCTGTATCCATCAGCCTGAGCTGGAGCAGGTTAATCTTACAATGTAGATAAGGCAGACTTAATGTGTGCTGGAGCACTGTGACATTGGTGCTGTACACTGGCCTCTGAAACATTAATAGCTTCACCTTGCATTCGGGAAACAATTGAGTGTAAGCCTCAACTATAACCTACCTATAGGAATGAGACACTTAATCATTAGGTCTCATTCAAGGAAATTTTTAAAAGTTAACAGCCAATATAATCCAGCGAAGAACAATCTGCAGCGTTACAATTCTTTGCCTGTCTAAAAAGCTGTAAAGGTTCATGCTACTCAGTTTGGAACATGGCAATAAGATTAGAATCAAAGGCATGGTGTACCACCAGACAAATGATTCTATCTTTGATACAGTTAATTTCTCTTGTGAAAATAGATTTAGACTGACCTCCATTTGTTTACGGGATGGGCATTGCTGGATTTATTGACCATCTCTAATTGCCCTTGAGAAGGTGGAGGTAAATTGCATGTTTGAAATGTTGTAGTTGTTGGAGTGTAAGTGCACCGTGGAGTGCATTTCAGAACTTTGACCCAATGACAGTGAAGCAAAATGGTTCCAAATCAGGGTGGTGAGTGGCTTAGAGGGAAACTTACAAACGGAGGTCTTCCCATGCGTTTACTGCCTTGTCCTTCTAGATAGTCAAAGTTGTGATTTGGAAATTGTTTCAAAGGAACTTAGGTGAGTTATTGCAAGGCTTTCTGTAGATGGCACACACTTCTGCCACGGTTCTTGATGGCGGAGGGAGAGAATGTGGGGGTTGTGGCTGGAGTGCCAAGCAAGCAGACTGCTTTTTCCTGGATAGTATTGAGCTTCTTGAATGATGTTGAAACTCTACACATCCAAGCAAATGCAAGATATTCTAACACGTTCTTGATTTGTGCCTGATATATGGTGGGCAGAATTTGGAGAGCCAGGTGGTGAGTTCCTCACTTCAAATTCTTGGTATTTAACTTGCTTTTGTTGCCACTGTACTTATTCACTCAGTTCCTCATCAGTAGTAAGGCCCAGGATGGTAATAGTGAAGATTTAACAATGGTAATGTCAGTGAATATCAAGCAGAGATGGTTTCTCTGTTGTTGGAGATGGTCACTGACTCTCACATGTGTGATGCAAATGTAACTAGCCACTTAAAAGCCTCTATATTGTCCAGGTCTTACTACACATGGACAATGACTCTTTCAGTATCCAAGGAGTCATGAATGGTATGAAACTTTGTTCAATAGTCAACCAACATGGAGGGAAGATTATTGATGAAGCAGTTGAAGATGATTCAAACTAAGAAGTTGCCCTGAGGAACCCCTGCAGAGATATCCTGAAGCTGAAAAGACTGACAGAATTCACATTGATATCAGTTTGGCTAGGGCTCCTTGATGCCACATGCGGACTGTCATTCTCACCTCATCTCTGGAAGTCAGCTCAGAACTGAGTACCCCTGTTGAAACTGAAACTGAGTATCAGAGATTTTTGTTTTCATTGTACTTCTATGTGACATTCTACCTGACACTAGATCTGACAATTTATTACACTTGGCATATGAAGCTGTGTTTGCTTATAAAGAGGCTGAACTACAAAAGTTAATACTATGATATCCTCAGAGAATCCATAGGCATGTTTACTTCTTATCCGTGCCGATTTGCTGACCTCTGCTAGAACTGCAGCTGGAGTCCGTGAGTGGCCTTGGGATTTTGGTTGTGAACTCTATACCACTTTGCTGGAAAACAACAAAGGGGAAAATTGAAAATGCAGAAGGGTGCACCAAATTATATATTGATAATGACCAGTTAGAAGGGAAAGAAGAGAAGAAACTCAATCGCTCAGACTTTGGCATCAACACATCTAAACAATATTATAAGAGTAATGAATTACACAATTCAACACTGTCTTCCTTAGATGCGTTCATTTTGAAGGCATCCCGTGTGCACTCTATTTTGACACGGAATAGCATAAGACTGAACCTCAATAAAAATATTAGGCTCAATCTTTTTGTTTCAGTTAAATGAACATTGTGCTGAGTTTTTCACTTGAGGCCCCAACTGGATCTTTCTCAACTCACCCCCTTAGCTACCTATCCTGCCCCTGTGGCATCCTTCACATCCAATTCTAACCCCATCTTAACCACAGGCCATTGCCAAAACAACTGACCACTCACCAGGTATCTGCCCCCTCCCCATCTTGAAAAAGTCGTTGTACATATGGAGAAGTGCCATCAGTCCAGATGGGGCAGACTGGGGGAAATTGGCACCTTGCTTTGGAGGCAGGTTCCTGGAGGTCTTTCAGCTGGCACAGACACAAGATGTCCTCTTTCCTCCGAACCAGTAGGCCTTGACGCAAGAAACCTTAGCGATTGCCACCTCAACCAGCTGGATGCAGGCCTAGCAGTGAAGGAAGAAGGTCAATGACTTTCTCCACCCCCTCAATATAGGTGTTACCATCTTCTCTTCAATGCTGCAGACTCACTCGCTGTCTGCTACTGAACATAATTCCAATCAAGGCTCCTGCTCTCCTACCAATGTTCCCTCAAAGCCACACAGACAGGTGGAGGTTACCCCACATTCTGACTGGCACACAGACACATTGATTTCCAGTTCTGGAATCTGCTGCCATGTATGGAAATTGCAGGCCAACGCATGATACATTAGATGGAATGTAGACTATCACTCTCACTATTTCCTGAGACTTCCTCCCCACTCACTGTATTGCCCCAGCCCTCACCAACATGAATGTCGTCTGTGCTGCTACTTACTAATCTGAGACCCTTCCCCAACAACACCGAATGCTAAGGCTATGTCACCCACTTTAATCTTCCATAATATCCACCCCTGTCTCTCATTCCAGGAGGAAAGTAGACCACAATGGCACAAAAGGTCTTAAAGTAGGCTGTTGGCTGCCTGACATTCTGCTCCTTGTCCCTCATGTGGATAGCATCCTGGCTCCGATTGCCCCACATGGCTGACTGACTGCGCCAAAGCCTCTGGCCTGGTATCGAAAGCTGTCCTTCATTGTGTCTGACAGGACTCACTAAGCAAAAGCTATCTCTCTTACCTGCTGATAACAACGGCAAGCATCCTGGCTTTGTGCTTGTACTAAACAGCAAAGTCAGAGTGATGTCAGAGAAGCCTTGTATATCTGGCAGAAGTGACAAAACATAAAAAGGCAATATAGGGATGGACTTCGCATCAAGAAGAGCCTGGAGACATAACTGGTCCAGTCCATGAGCTGGGTGTGTGACCTTCAGCACAAATGTGTTACCTGACAGTAACATAACAATGAAAGCTGGCAGCCTAAATTGGAAGATCAAAGTACCATAAAGGTTTTTGGGATTTCAGCACATGATGAATGGCAATGTCCATAGTCATGGGGTGTATGTGGTTGGTGCTAATGAACCACACCATGGAATGCTGGGAAACTCACCATATCTCCCAGTAAATGCAAAAAAGATGCGAAATGTTGCTGACATTAAGTTAGGCCTCACTGGAGTTCTTACCCAGTTCTGTCACAGATCTCACCATAGGCCATTAAGGTTATTTGAGAGATTAAAACAAGACCCAGAACTTCTTCAATTGCTTCCTCTGAATATTCACATTTCTAAGGTACATGTCTTCAATAGAGTCACTTGTTTTGGTTAGTTTCAATTTCTCTTTGGACCACACTTACTGATTTAATGTGGAAGTGACAGCAAAGAACAGATTTCTGGCTCTATTCATCAAATACTCTGAAATGCTTTGTGATTGTAAGAAGAAAATATTGATACAGGACATGACGCTTCATGGGAATCCCTTTAGATAATGATGTATTCTTTGCCAAAATAAAACATTATTTTGTACTTCACTCTTACAAATTATATGTCTCTTTCTAAATTAGCCTTGGATGGCTCAGTGCATTCCCTTCTTCCCGGGGCTGGAGATGATACGCCACCACAGAGCAGTGTTGGTTAGTGCTCATTCTTTTAATGTATTTGTGCATCTGACTTAATGTTATTCATGTAGAAATTCTTATCCCTGTCGTATCAATACGCCAATATTCTTTTCTTCCTTGCTTCAAGGGAACTGTTACACATGGGGGCGAGGAGCGTTTAGAACTTTCCAAGATGACTTTTTTTATTTTGCATCCAAGTGCAATTTCATACTGAGCCGTCAGTGCAAGGGTCCCGGAGAGGATTTTAACATCCAGATCCGCAGGGGAACAAATGGCAACCTGGAAACCATCCACATGCTGATCGAAGGTGTCTCTGTTGTTACAGCGAATGAAACAGTGAGAGTTAAAGATGTGACGTAAGTGAGATCTATTGTGAAGTTAGTTAGAGAACAATCGCCCCAAATTTTCTATTCTTCAATATACTTTTATGAATGTTGAGTATCGAATAAATATCCAAAGCCTGAAAACTCCTGTCTCTTCATTGAAATGTAGTCACACAGAATTTATAAAATATCAGGAGAGTCTTTATTGAGGATGTAGGTTTGGTCGCTGAGCTGGAAGGTTCGTTTTTGTTTGTTTCCAGCTCAGCAAGCAAACCTACATCCAGAACCTCAACCTGAGCTACAAATCTTCTCAAAACTCACTAGTGTTTATTGTCTACTGAACAAAAGCAAACACTTAAAGCAAAATACCAATTTCATGTATTTGTTTGTTTACTATGGAGTTTTCTTTTTGGAACTATGTCAGACTCTCCTTTTAGCTTCTAATACATGTCATGCCAAAGGTTGGAAGAGGGCATTGTTATTCACGTTCTGCTATTTCATGAGTCACAACATCACATAAAATATAACTTTTCCAGTTACTGAAATGGCTAGTTAAATATCTTGTGCATTTTAAGTTTTAAATAAGCATATTTATCAACCCAGTTTCTTGAATAAACACAAAACAATTGGTTTATACAGTTTGTAATTTGGAAGCCTCAATGTTTATCCTTCTAAGAAACCCAAAACGCACAAGCGATAACATGCACATGCACACCAGGAAAAGGATATAAAATGATTCGCCTTTCTGAAAGGAAAATGCTTTGGCCAAAGAGTTTTAGTCCTAGAAGAGGAAAAGGTGCAGGTGTGGAATGTTCACAGTATTTTCCAGTCCAATAGCCTGGTAATCATCAACAGATCACCAAGCATGTCTTAATAAGCATAATTTGCTCAAGAAATACGGAAGCACAAGCATGTTTCTTCTTGAGCTGTTAATGGGATGAGTTTTGTATATATATCAGAAACAGGACAGTTAAGCAGACTGGGTTGTTAAGTATATTCAGGGCTGAGATACATAGATGTTGAATCAATAAGGGAATCAATGGTCAAGGGGAAAAGACAGGGAAGTGGAGTTGAGGATTATTAGATTAGCCATGATCTACGTTACTGGCAGACATCTGCTGGTATATCTTATGGTCTTATGGGCAGTCCCTTCCTCAGAGGCATTTTCCATAAGTGAAGACCAGAACAAACTCCAAGCTAAACATTGCTCGAAAGAGCAGTAGCAAGAGGTTTCCAGTAAAGCAAACAGTTTGCACAAGTCATGTGATTTCTAGCTGGGCTTAGAAAAAAAAAGTCTCATATCCACAGTGAATTTTCAATGACTTTTTAAAGAAACTAATCCAGGTATCTCCCGAAAAATTGAAAGAATTGAATTTTTCCACTGAAATAACTTCACAGAGGTCACGAAGCTATCCTTCATTTACTTGACATTGGTCTGCTTCCTCAGACCCAGCCCTCCAAGTGAACAGAACCCTAATATTCCTGTTTCTATCTATCAATTGAGGCTCCCTGATTGGACCTGATTAACAGCCCCATCAGGGAACCCATATTCTCTGAGCTATACCTGGCTGACTTCGTTACAATCATTACATCCGCAAAAATTAAGTCTTCAAATAAAATCTTAAATATGAGGCTTCTTTATAAATTATTGACTCCATTCATTTGTTTTCTAGTATAAAACTGCCATATGATGATAAGATCATTGCTATCCAGAAATATGGAATTTACACAAGGATTTACAACAGGAAGCATACAATATCTGTTATGTGGAATCATCGGGATGCATTGTCGGTAAGGTTATGGAAAGAGATTGATGCAGATTATTGTTACAGGAGGTGTAGACAATCAAGTAGAGATTTGGTATATGTTGATCTTCCTACACATGAAGCATCACGTGTTGCACAATTCCATGGATCATCCCTCTAGTAACTCAATCTAATTGAATGTAAATTGCTGATGCCAGCAAGCTATTTGAGGACAGAGTCTACGTTTGATTTTTCACCCAAAGTACAACACATCTGGCAATACAGCAAAAGCAAAGACCAACAAAACATTACCTGCTGGCACCTTGAATGCAGTTAAAACATCCCAATTTCACAGAAACATTATCAAACAAAATTCAAAACCAAGCAACATGAGGAGATACCTCGAATACCTAGTCTGAAACCTTTGTCAAAGAGACAAGTTTTAAGAGATCTCTTACAAAAGGAAAGGAAGGAAGAGAGAAGAGGGAACATTTGAATTAGGACCAAGAGAGCTGAAATCATGGTAACTGAGAACAGAGTGATTAAAATCAGGGATATGCAAGTGGCCAAAATTGAAGCATAGATACCTTAGGAAGATGGCTTCAGCGTCAATAGAATTTTTTGAAAAGCCACCTTGGTTTTTATTGGAATCTCAGGGTCAAATATAATACTGATTTAATCTCAAAATGAGAAGAATGAAATTGGTAGCTAGAGAATGCACAAGTTGGAAATTAACGTAGGAAGTTTGCAGATGACACCAAAATCAGAGGCTTAGTGGACAGCGAAAAAGGTTATCTCAGATAACAACGGGATCTTGATCAGATGGGCCAATAGGCTGAGAAGTGGCAGATGGAGCTTAATTTAGATAAATGTGAGATGCCGTATGCTGGAAAAGCAAATCAGAATAGGACTTAAGGTCTCTGGGAGTGTTGCTGAACAAAGAGACCTTGCAGTGCAGGTTCATAGTTTCTTGAACGTAGAGTCGCAGGTAGTTAAGATAGTGAAGAAGGCATTTGGAATGCTCTCCTTTATTGGTCAGAGACTATTGAATAGAGGAGTTGGGAGCTCATGTTGCAGCTGTACAGGCCACCTTTGGAATATTGCTTGCAATTCTGGTCTCCTTCCTATCGGAAGGATATTGTGAAACTTGTAAGGGTTCAGAAAAAAATTGTGATCTAACACTCTCCCCTTAGCCCTTAATTCCTTGCGAGGTCAAGAATTTATCAATCTCTGCCTTGAAGACATTAAATGTCCCTGCCTCCACTGCGATCTGTGGGCAGGGAATTCCACAGGCCCACTACTCACTGACTGAAGAAATGCCTCCTTATTTCTGTTCTAAATTGACCCTCTCTAATTCTAGGGCTGTGCCCGCAGGTCCTAGTCACCCTGCCTAATGGACACAAATTCCCAGCGTCCAACCTTTCTAAGCCATGCATTATCTTGAAAGTTTCTATTTCCTCAACCTTCTAAACTCTAATGAATACAATCCCAGGATCCTCAGCCATTCATCGTATGTTAGGTCTACCATTCCAGGGATCATCTGTGTGAATCTCCGCTGGACACGCTCCAGTGCCAGTATGTCCTTCCTGAGGTGTGGGGCCCAAAACTGGACACAGTACTCCAAATGGGACCTAACTAGAGCTTTATAAAGTCTCAGAAGCATATAACTACTTTTCTATTCCAACCCTTTTGAGATAAATGACAATGTTACATCTGCTTTCTTAATCATGGACTTAATCAACGGTTAGACAATCCCAGACTAGCACTCCCAGATCGCTTTGTACTTTGGCTTTTATGAATTTTCTCACTGTTCAGAAAATAGTCCATGCCTGTATTCTTTTTTCCAAATTGCAAGACCTCGCAATTCCTCACGTTTGCTGGTGTTGGAGGATGTGAGCTATAGGGAGAGGCTGAATAGTCTGGAGCTATTTTCCCCAGAGCGTTGGAGTCTGAGGTTTATAATATCATGAGGGGCATAGATAGTATAAACAGACAAGGTCTTTTCCCTGGGGTGGGGGAGTCCAGACCTAAAGAGCATAGGTATAGGGTGAGGGGAGAAAGATATAAAAGGCACCTAAGGGGGTAACATTTTCACATAGAGGGTGTATAAATGAGCTGCCAGAGGAAGTGGTTTGGGGCTGGTACAACTACAGCATTTAAAAGCCATCTTGATGGATATATGAATAGGAGGGGTTGAGGGGGATATGGGCCAAGTGCTGGCAAATGGGACTAGATTAGGTTGGGATATCTGGTCGGCATGGATGAGTTGGACTGAATGGTCTGTTTCCATGTTGTACATCTCTATGACTCTGAGTTGGGTTGAAGGACCTGTGTCCATGCTCTAGACCTCTCTGACTCTATGACTCTCAGTTAAGCAACTGTATTGCATTCCATTATGATCCCAGGATAGAGTACAGGGCCTGATAATGATTTGTGTGGTCCAGTCTGACCTAGTTCAAGCCAACTGAGCTCCATATTCTTTAAAGTCTGCAACTATTAAATGTATTGAAGTGGGGATGGAGGCTATTATGGGCAGAGTGAGGAAGAGTAATTTTCTATTGGGGACAAGGGCATCAAAGGTGGAAGTGCAGATGCAAACAAATAAGCTCTTAGAGTCATACAGTCATAGAGATGTACAGCATGGAAACAGACCCTTCGGTCCAACCCGTCCATGCCAACCAGATAAACCCAACCCAATCTAGTCCCACCTGCCAGCACCCGGCCCACATCCCTCCAAACCCTTCCTATTCATATACCCATCCAAAAGCCGCTTAAATGTTGCAATTGTACCAGCCTCCACCACATCCTCTGGCAGGTCATTCCATACACATACCACCCTCTGTGTGAAAATGTTGCCCCTTAGGTCTTTTTTATATCTTTCCTCTCTCACCCTAAACCTATGCCCTCTAGTTCTGGTCTTCCCGATCCCAGGGGAAAGACTTTGTCTATTTATCCTACCCATGCCCCTCATAATTTTGTAAACCTCTATAAGGTCACCTCTCAGCCTCCGATGCTCCAGGGAAAACAGCCCCAGCCTGTTCAGCCTCTCCCTGTAGCTCAAATCCTTCAACCCTGGCAACATCCTTGTAAATCGTTTCTGAACCCTTTCAAGTTTCACAACATCTTACCAATAGGAAGGAGACCAGAATTGCACACAATATTCCAACAGTGGCCTAACCAATGTCCTGTACAGCCGCAACATGACCTCCCAACTCCTGCACTCAATACTCTGACCAATAAAGGAAAGCATACTAAACATCTTCATCACTATTCTATCTACCTGCGACTCCACTTACAAGGAGCTATGAACCTGCACTCTTCTTGAAGAAAGAGACTGAGAATGCTCTTAACTGCATTCTTGTTACAACGAGGTGTGCGGAAGTTTGAATCATTTCTCAATGTTTCAATCTCCCTCGTTGGCTACAACAGAGATTTCTATTCTTTTTAAGGCTGTGCTATACTCTATTGTGACTGTACCCTTCCCCAAACTGTAGTTAATTGATTTCACAAAAAAAAGATTCACTTATGACATTCCCTTGAGTTTAAAAAGACCCCTGTTTATTATATAATAAGCCCAAGAAAACATGATAAAACACAACATCAACTCTCTGTAAAATCACATTGGTACACGCAAACAACACATGCACAATCAAACAGATAAACTAACAAGTTCACAAAAAAGGAACAAATACACACACAGTTGGTGGTTTGGATTATTGACAGTAGCAAATGATGCAGTTATCCTTTGGTCAGAGTTTGGAGTTTAAGAATAGAGATATGTTGTCAGAACTATTCAGGTTGTTGGAGAAGCTCAGCATCCCTCTGAGAGGGATTGATATAAAGACATACATGTTTCCTGCTTTTGACTAACATTATTGCAGCTATGAATGTGATTCTAGCAGAATGGGTTGTCAATCTGCTTTCATGGCATGCTAATGAATACAACAGAGGTTCCTGACCATTAAACCAACAAACTGCTTCTGAGAATGTAATATGAAAACTTCAATCCACCTTTAAAAAACTGAATATTGCTTCATTCCCAATGAATTCCAGCCACCTTTCTAAAAGCTACAGATGGGCTCAAAGGTTCCGTCCAAGATCCACACCTCATTTGGCACAAATATCCTTCAAAAGTCTCTAAGATGTGCCCATTGTCAGATAAATGCTCTGACATTGTTATGTTCCCAGGTAATGGAAACACTGAACAAGTCAGATTCTGGAGTGAAACATGGTTTGATAGACCATAAGATTCAGTTTTGCAATTTGGTTACCTGGTGGTTAGTCACTGAACAAATTCACAAAAGACTACCAATGTACTTTTCATAAAAGAACATAATTTTATTCAACAAAAGAATAGGAAAATAAACGATATACAAATATACAGCAATTTGGAAAGATTTTGTTGTGAACAATGAAAGGAAGATGGAACCTAATTTCCCAGGAATCTCTTTTATCGAAACTCAAACCTAGTGATGTACCACACCAAACTTCACTTTCAAGTTTCTTCTTCAACTGACAAGTTTACAAATGCTTCCTTTCAATGGTTTTCTGCACATTCATCAACTATAAATTCTCTTCATCTCTCCCAGAGACAAACAGTCACAAGGTAATAACTTTTTTCTTACTAATCTCTAAGGAAAGCTTAGGATCTTTTCTGCCTACTTGGACTGCAAAAACAGCTTAAAACTTATTTCTACCTCTGATGGCCTGGAGACTGCCAAAATTAAACTGCCCTCCTGCTTATCTCTGAGCTAAACATGCTTATGATCCCTGGCCTGTCCTTTTGTTAGAAAAACTCAGCTGAGTGAACACTTCAGTGATTCCTCAGGTTACCAATCTAGTCAAAAGCAGAAATTGCTCTGAAAACTCAGCAGGTCTGGCAGCATTTGTGGAGTAAAAGTAGAATTAACATTTCAAGTCCACTGATCCTTCTTCATAGCATTCTGAGCTCTGAAGAAGGATCACTAGATCTGAAATGATAACTCTGTGTTAACCCACAAGTCCCTGATGAGACCACACTTGGAATATTGTGTCTAGCTCTGGTCGCCCTACTATAGGAAAGATACAGAGGCTTTGGAGAGGGTGCAAAGAAGGTTTACCAGGATGCTGCCTGGACTGGAGGGCTTGCCTCATGAAGAAAGTTTGAATAACCTCAGACTTTTGTCTCTGGAGAGAAGGAGGAAGAGAGGAGACCTGAATTGAGGTATGCAAAATAATGAGAGGAATAGATAGAGTCAATAGCCAGAGACTTTTCCCCAGGGCAGGACTGACTGGTACAAGGGGTCATAGTTTAAGATACTAGGAGAAAGGTATAAAGGGGATGTCAAATGAAGGTTCTTCACAGAGAGTTGTGAATGCATGGAATGCATTGTCAGCAGTGGTGGTGGAAGCAGAGTCATTAGAGACATTTAAGCACCTGCTGGAACATGCACATGGATAGCAGTGAGCTGAGGGGTGCGTAGGTTAAGTTATTATATTTTACATTATGAATAAACCAATAAACCAACGTTGTGGGCCAAAGGGACTGTTCTGTGCTGTACTTATCTATGTTCAATATTCTATGTTCTATGTTTCAGATTTCTAGCATTCTCAGTTCTTTTTCTTTTTAACCTGTCCAGTAATTTAGCTTAATTTATATGTTTTCTTACAAATGCTGTAATCCAGGTCCTTGATTCATTAATGAACTCAGCTCTTATAGCAGTAACACATAGTCACTGGGCATGTTTTTCTTCTCTAGAGGCAAATAAAGTTCTGATCCCTTGTTCTGTACTGTATCTGTAGTTCACCTCCTGATTGCCAAAGCAATCCTTAAAGTAGTAACTTCATTGTGTATGCTGTGCCGACAGTATAAAAGGTTCTACCTCTAATATGTGAACACTCCTATAAAGGGGTAAATCAAATTAGCAGATGAGAATCTTTTCATGCCTGACCAAATTTAATTGTCTTTGATAAAATATTAACTTCAGACCGGCTGTCTGTTGTCTAATCCACTTGTGTGGTCATATGATGCCTATGTCCATTTTAAGTTGGTTCCTATATCAAACCATTTTTGTCCATGTAAGTCCTAGGTATTAAATTGGATGATAACAGACTGTTGGAATGCAGAAGAAAGCCATTGAGCCTAATTGCACCTGCAAAGATGGAATTCAAAAATTCAAAATTAGATGGATTTTATCTGTATTATCATGGCACTGTGTACGTACATTTTTTAAATGCGAGCTATTTATCCCCATAAGCCCCATGCCCTGTTTATGGAGGTAAGCACAGGTACTGAGGTGATGGAAACAACCCCCCCTGCCATATGCATATTTGAAGTGAAATTCATCTCCAACATGCATCATGTAAGACTCTCCCTGTGAGCATGCTCTTAACAATTACTAGAAAGCTGGTTTGCACAATGCTGCTGGCTTAAATTACTTTACCAACCTCTTTATTTAAAAATTGTTTTCTTCTTTGATCCTCTGATTGTGGAATGTTCTGGCAATCAGCCGGTCCATTTCTGCAAAGTGAAGCAAGCAGCAATTTCAGATTGAATTTTTACAGCATCAGTATATTTACATGAGCATTCAAAGAGGAAGCTCTTTTTTGGGTGAGAGTGTTCTAATGTGAGAATGCCTTGTTTCGCATGGTTTCCCAAGACAACTTTCTACTCATTGTATATCACATTGTCACCTAAACATTTGCTTGTCTCTAATGCTGCATGTGCTGAAACCGATGCTAAGATAATCTTCAACAAAAGCTCAGGTTTCCTGTTATTACAATTACTGCATTTTGATTTGTTATGACCTGATATGGCTACCAATTGTCAGCTTGTTTTCCTAAAGTCAAGAAACCTAGCTTTGGTAGGTCCAATGTTTGTCATGTTAGTTAACTATGGTGGTGCTGTAACAGAAAGTAGATTTACTGGTATACATGATTGTACATATATTTATTGCTTAGAGTGAAAGGAAATTCCACTGGTTTTAAACTAATATTCAAAATTTAATCCACATAAATAAAGAGTTCCATTTCTAGGGAATCTTTCAAGATCTTGAGACATTCCAACGTAATTTCAATGTTAATTAGATATGTTTCCACATACAGCAATGAGATAATGACCAGGTATATTTGTTATTCAGTCTGAAATGAGAGATAATTATTTCCCAGGTTAATAGGGAGAAGCCCCCTTTTCTTCTTCACAATAGTGTCACAGATTATTACACGTCTTCCTGCGAAGGAAGATGGTCTCATGGTTTAAAGTCTCGTCTAAAATAAATACCCCTAACAATGCAGCACTCTCTCCGTACTGAAGTAGAGCTTCTGATTTGATTTTATGCTCAAAGCACAGCAGCAGACATGAATGCAAAATCTTCTGACATAGAGGCAAAGTGTTACCAACTGAATCATAACTGTTCATTTCAGATTGTGCCATTGTGATTTCACTTCATCACTAACTACATAATTCTTTCAATTCAAATCCTATCATTTGGTCCACAAGATACATTACTTGACTGTGGTTTGTTGAACCATTTCTGAAATGGGTTCAATTATCAAATATGTACATTTTCATTAGATATTTGGAATTTGTTATCTTTAATTTACAGGTAACTCTTGACACTAAATACAAAAATCAAACCTGTGGCCTTTGTGGGAGTTTTCAAGAAGGAACTGACATCAATACCGGTAAATAAAAACACCAAGCTTTTTTTAATAGAATTCCTACAGTGTGGAAACAGGCCATTTGGCCCAACTTGTCTATACTGATTCCCCACATAGCATCCCATCCAAACTCATCCCAACCCTGTAACCTTGCATTTCCCATGGCTAATCCACCTAACCCACACATCCCTAGTCATAATGGGCAATTTGGCATGGGCAATCCATGCCAAATCGGCACATCTTTGGACTGTGGAAGGAAACCAGATCATTCAGATTAAACCCATGCAAAATGTGCAAACTCACACAGACAGAGTCTGGAAATTGAACCCAGATCCTTGGCACTGTAAGGCAGCAGTGTTAACCACTGAGCCACCATGCTACTCCTTTTGGAGACTTTCGTCAATGTTATTCACAGCAGGATAACTTGCTTTAGAGGACAAAGATATATTTTTTTCTAATTTGAGTATATTTATTGAAATGATATATCAGTAGTTAAGATCATCATCAATCAATAAATATATTTTGGTGTGGAAGAAAGCTAAAGCTAAAGCTAAAGACCTCACCCAAAGAAAAGATTTTGACCTGATAAAAGTCAGTGGTATGGTGGCTCAGTGGTTAGCACTGTTACCTCACAGCGTAGGGACCTGGGTTTAATTCCTGCTTCGGGTGACTGTGTGTGGTTTTTCCCTGTGTCTGCGTGAGTTTCCTCCCGGTGCTTTAGTTTCCTCCCACAATCCAAAGCTGTGTGCGCCACGTGAATTGGCCATGGTAAATTGCCTGTGGTGTTAAGTGCATTGGTCAGGGGTAAATATAGTGTAGGGGAATGGGAGTGAATGGGTTATTCTCCGGAGGGTCGGTGTGGGCTTGTTGGGCTAAATGGCCTGTTTCCACATTGTCAGTAATCTTAAAAAAATATCTATGATAATGCCAAATGGACATTTTTAGAAATGCAACCTGTGCATTATGTACTGCATTGGCCATACAGTGGGCACAATGTGCAAAGACAGATATGTTTATCAGCAAAGTTTATAATAAACATGGATATGTGATATAAAACATTAAAAATGATATTAAGATGTTAAATTATATAAAGAGACAGTTTGCAGATGTACAATAATTTAAATTGATTATAAATAGATAATGAAGTTGATTTGTCATCACTGCCGAAATAATATACCATTGTTTTTAGCATTTCACTGATTTTGAACAGCTACTATCTCATGGTATATTTCCCTTCTTTGCTTTTGCAGACTCTGATAATGCTGTATATAACATCATGGTTGCGAATCAGCTGGATGTTCTGGGTCAAGTATGTGTTAACAACGAACCTACAAGTTCAACATGTTCAGCAGCTTCGGTAAGTTCTTTATAATCAATTTTTTTTCACAGCAATAGTAGATATGTGTCATCTTCTCTTACTGATACATTTTTGATTATCAATATGAATCTAAAAGTTGACAATCTCCAATAAATTAACTTCTCATATTAAGTGTGTTTTATTGTATGTCCTAATGGGTGGATCAAAACTGTGGGAGAATCCAAATAATTCAATATGATTTTCACTTGTGGATTACACTGCAAAGGTACCATTTACTGGTTATTCATGAGTGAGCAATGAGTCAATTGATTGCATGGTTTTATAGGCAAATGTGATAGGCAGATATGATTTGAAAGGGAATTACAACTATTGATGACAACTTGGCAACTTCCATTGTCATTTTATCTCACAATCATCTACAAAATACCAACGTTTCATTCCACAACCTGCCAAGGTGAGAATTCATAACTTCTGGCTGCCAATGCAAGACTGGGCAGATTAGTTATTGCAATACATTTCTTGGAAAAGTCATCTGATTTCATAATTTCTTGCCTACTTTTGTACTGTATGCATCCTCCTTCAAACTGACTGCTTTTCAGAGGCCAATATTCCATGCATTCATAGACTGACCTTTGAGCACAGCATGCACACACACAGAGTAGCAACATTATACGAAATGTTAGTCACATGAGAACAGCAGAGCGCAGGCAGAGTGGTACATTTTTTGACTTGAGACAAGGAGGAAGGCAGAAAGTGGGGAATTCTAGACCAGCAATGCTGATTACTGTCATTCTTAAATGTCAAACATAAATGATTCTCATTCTTTCCCAAAGCCTTTTTTCCCCAAACACAACAATTTCATCACCTCCATGTTTAATCCTGCACCTATTTCACCAATTCCATCTGCACTCTTTGTCCAACACTCAGTAAGGGCTGTCCCCAAACCTGCTCCCTATTTTCTACAGTAACTTTGGCAGAGATCAAGCAGAAATTCTGAGGACCTACAGAAATGGGTTTTGCAGTGAAATTATGGTGACAGAAAAGGACTAATTTTAAGGAAATTGCTCATCATATTTAGAGCTGCAATATGCAGATAGTGAACAGAGGTTAATCTGTTCAGTATCAGTCAACCATTCAGCACTAACCTGCTAATTAGTCCCCCACTGACAAATTGCAATCCAGCCAAATAACTTCAGGTCTCAGTGGCACAACATTACAACCTCACAACAAAAAATTATAAAATGATACTTCAACTCTCTGACATAACTGAGTCCTTCTCTTTTTGTAAATTTGCTGGAGATCAGCTTTATTTTAAAAATAATGTTAAAATCGAGAGGAGGAAATATTGCAACAGGGCATTCAGTTATCAAAGGATCAATCAACATGCCAAATTTCAGGGTACTCATACTGTTAAGGGCTAATATACTTGAGTATTCACATTTGAACAAACCTACTGCAATTTCCTAAATCTATGATTCTAATCTACTTGAGCATACTGCAATTCAGTGAAATATTTTATCTTGTGTTGGTGTTGAAGATATGTGAAGGAACTGTTTGACAAGACAGCAGAAATTCCATTCATTGGAACATTTACTGTCAATGGCTATTTTATTTGACTTATTATTGTCACATGTATCTCAATACAGTGAAAAGTATTGCTTTGCGTGCTACCTAGGCAAATCATATCCTATGTAAGTATATTAGGGAATTGCTACCAATAGTTGGAGCCATGGAATGAAAGAATATGAACACAAATTTTCTGATTCACCCTTTTGCTTTTCTACTTTCAGAGTTGCATCCACCCACTTTCGATGTATTTTTCAATATGCTTTGCAAATCCCACCTTCACTAATGAATACTTAAAATTATGCAAGAAGGATGTATGTGCTTGTGGAAATAAGGAAGAGTGTGCATGTGCAACATTTGAAGAACTATCACGGCAATGTACAAATCTACCTATAAGAAGGTAAATGTTTTATTAATTGGTGATATGGTTGATCAATTTGAATAATAATTGCTGAAAGAGTCAGTAAAGGAAAACAACACCTTGATAATCAGACTCCTTGAAAGTGGAGTCACAGGTAGATAGGATAGTGAAGAAGGCGTTTGGTATGCTTTCCTTTATTGGTCAGAGTATTGAGTACAGGAGTTGGGAGGTCATGCTGCGGCTGTACAGGACATTGGTTAGGCCACTGTTGGAATATTGTGTGCAATTCTGGTCTCCTTCCTATCGGAAAGATGTTGTGAAACTTGAAAGGGTTCAGAAAAGATTTACAAGGATGTTGCCAGGGTTGGAGGATTTGAGCTATCGGGAGAGGTTGAATAGGCTGGGGCTGTTTTCCCTGGATCGTCGGAGACTGAGGGGTGAGCCTTATAGAGGTTTACAAAATTATGAAGGGCATGGATAGGATTAATAGACAAAGTCTTTTCCCTGGGGTCGGGGATCCAGAACTAAAGGACATAGGTTTAGGGTGAGAGGGGAAAGATATAAAAATGACCTAAGGGGCAACTTTTTCTCTCAGAGGGTGGTACGTGTATGGAATGAGCTGCCAGAGGATGTGGTGGAGGCTGGTACAATTGCAACATTTAAAAGCCATTTGGATGGGTATATGAATAGGAAGGATTTGGAGGGATATGGGCCGAGTGCTGGCAGGTGGGACTAGATTGGGTTGGGATATCTGGTCAGCATGGACAGGTTGGACCAAAGGGTCTGTTTCCATGCTGTACATCTCTATGACACTGTGACTGTATGACATCCAGGCAGATCACTAACATACTGATGGGTTATATTGGACATCATCATAGGCTGGATGTTGCACTCCCATCTCAGTAGGTTTAAAGACAGGGACATGTTCATTCCATCAAACAGCCTGCCTGTCATCTACACAATGGCCTTGTCCACACAATATTATACCTGTGTTTGGAGAGTACTTCAGCAGCCTGCCCACCAGTGGTTCAATTGACCTACAATGGATTGAATTACAGAGCCTCATCTGCCACCATTGGGATTTAACCAGTAGTATGAGATGTCCATGTAAGGGGCAAACCTAGCATTTCCCTGAACTGATAATATACTGTCTCCCTGCTCCCTACCACATTGCCATTTCACCCAGTGCTACAGCCAGACTCCAAGCCTATCCTTCCAGTACTCTCCTCCAGGCTACTGCATCCTGTCACACTTGCCTGTCTCTGATGATGGTCCCTGGTGAATACTGCATTGTAATACCAGTTATTCTTCAGGTGGCACAGTGCTATTAGAGTGCTATCAGGCTCTGATTGGCCCCTAAAGCAGGACTTTCTGTTGCCGACAGGTGAACATTGGCCTTCTGTTTGCCTACAGATGGCTGTGAATGTAGCTGCTCATGTGTTTATACAGTAATTTCCATAGCATCAGGATTACCCCATATTTCATGGGAAATGAAGTATTTTTGTCAAAGTCTCAACTGCAGCTGTAAATATATTGGCAGCAGGGTGCCTCAGTTAACTGTAAGATGAATTTAGTCCATTGTGTTTTCATTGAGAATGAATATTAACCAGGTAAGGGGGGGAAGTCACTGCTCCACCATTAGTAGCTAAGCCCTCAATTGCCAGTGCCCTAATATCTGGATTACTGTCTATACATCCCTCCATTTCACTAGTTTGCTTGCCTCCATTGAAATGCTCCTTCAAACCTAGCACTTCAATGAAGCTGAAAAATGTGTTGCTGGAAAAGCGCAGCAGGTCAGGCAGCATCCAAGGAGCAGGAGAATCGACGTTTCGGGCATAAGCCCTTCTTCAGGAATGACGAAGGTGTGCCAAGCAGGCTAAGATAAAAGGTAGTGAGAAGGGACTGGGGGGGGGGCGTTGGGAATGCGATAAGTGGAAGGAGGTTAAGGTGAGGGTGATAGGCTGGAGAGGGGGTGGGGGCGGAGAGGTCGGGAAGAAGATTGCAGGTCATGAAGGCGGTGCTGAGTCCAAGAGTTGGGACTGAGATATGGTGGGGGGGAGGGGAAATGAGGAAGCTGGAGAAATCTGCGTTCATCCCTTGTGGTTGGAGGGTTCCTAAGCGGAAGATGTGTAGCTGTGTAGTTCAGTGCTCTGCTTTGTTCCATGTTACTCCTGTGAAGCACCTTGGGATGTTTTACTGCATTAAAATGTTCTATAAGTATACAGTGTTTCTGCTGCAGTTGCTCACTGAACTCAGGAGCATGTTTTCTGTTTTTAGAGAAGGAGATTTATTTCACCAATAATATAAACAGTACATCTCTAAGTGAGATTTTGAGCTCACTGGAAATTAAAAATTACAATCAGCAATGTGAACATAGCTATTTGCCAATCAGTTTGTTTCTTTGCTAAAATGGTATAGAGAGAAGTTTCATACCAAAATTTAACATTATTGAAATAATTTGTCCAGTGTAATTTTTAGGCTATCAGAAACATGGAAATTTACAGTACTAGAAACCTTCCAGTCCATTGATCCTTGTGCCTGTTAGTTGAAAAAGCTATCCAATTGATTCCACTCATATTCTCCGTCTCCGTAGCTTTGCAAATGTTTCATTTAGAGCCAAGTTACAATTGAATCCACTTCCGCCTCTCTTTCAAGCAATGCAGTACACATCATAACAACTAACTGGATTTTGAAAAGCTTCTCATCGCCCTCTAATTCTTTTACCATTAATCTGTATCCTCAGGTTGCCAACACACCCATCAGTGGCAGCAGGTTGATCTCTCTAAATCTTTCATTTATTTGACTATCTCTATTCAATCTCCCTTTAATCTTCTCTGGTGCAAGGAGAACAATCCCAGTTTCTCTCATCCTCTATGACATTTGCAATTCATTGAAATGGTATCTGTACTACTGTGATCTTTTGTTGACCTCTTAAAATGTTTGGAGATTTCCTTTGAACAAAATAGACAGCAGATATTTACAGCTGTGATTCTGACAATCCAGATAAATGGCTGGAGGCATCCCTCTCACAACATGACAGACGTGAGCCATTTGAATAGCATAATTTGTGTGAACCTTGTTTGGAGTTTTGCTTTTCCTACCACATGGAAACTGTACTCTGTTGTTTCTGGTGTATGCATACAAACAGAGACATACAGACAATTGCTTGAAATTTTAATGCTTCACATGCATGGATTAGTCTGGGTAGCATTGCAAATGAGAGTTTGTAAAAGGAAAATCAACGTGAATTCTGTTTTTTTTTCATAAACTCGAACAAGCCTTAAAATATCAACATTAAAGAAAAGGAAACAATTCTTAAATGCGACGGTTCACTTTTGCTGTCATTGTGATCGATAAAACTGAGAAAGACCCTTCAACTCATCACATCCTTGTTATTCTAGTTATTTGAATCTCATTTTTGAGCATTTGAACAAATGCACAAATACTTCTTAAATATATAAGGGTTTCTCTACCACCCTTACACACAGTGAGTTCCAGTTCCCAATAATCTCTGGGTGACACCATTTTCCCTCACATCCCCTCTACGCATTCTGCCCTTATCTTAAATCGATGTCCCCTAGTTATTGATCCCTCCAACGGGGGAAAAAGTTTCTTCCTGTCTACTCTAATCTATACCCATCACAATTTTAAGACTTAGTTGTTCTTACTCGCTGTGAGACTCCGTTAATTGAAAATCATTACTGCTTGCAGTGATAATGAAGACTTCTTCTACGGGATAGATTGGAAGGAGTGGAGCTCTAAAGTTAGTTGTGGTAAGAAGTGTTACTAAATTACTGAAATTCTTAGTTCTATTCTCAGCTAAATTTGAGAATTACATGGATGTGTAACCTCTCTTTCAGTAAGTCCTGATTGTCCTGAAAATCAGTTCTACCAGGAATGTGGTGCAGCATGTATCCCAACCTGTTCTGACCCAGAAACACAGCAACAATGTGATCAGTGTGTGAATACCTGTGAATGTCCAGACGGTAATTATAATAAGAAAGACAGTTATCAGACCTTTAGTGTAACTCTTGTGCATATTCAGATTCAATGCTGAAGGTAATGCTGTTATCAAGTGTGCCGGACATTGATTAAACTGGGGCCTATTTGTTTCTTGTGTTAAGTGCTAAGGTTTAAAGAAGGATATTGCCCAACGAAATAGTATAAATTCTTACTAGTACTGTTTTGAATTAAATAAATGCTGTTGAGTAAACAATTACAGTCTACAAAGTACAGCCACCAGAACTTATAGGAGGTGCATTGTTATCAATGCAACTTGCTCATTATAGTCAGAGTTAAAAATCACACAACAATACCTAGCTAGCTACCTGACGAAGGAGCAATACTCCAAAAGCTTGTACTTCCAAATACACCTGGTGGACTATAACCTGGTGCTGTGTGATTTTTGTCCACCTTAGTCCAACACCAGCTCCTCCACATCACTATATACCGTCAAATAAAGAAGTCCATGCAAATGGACAGTGTAGATAGGAAACATTATGGAACAAGAGGTTATAAAACACAAAATTTCAAACTAAATCAGTTTGATGGATGTCTAAAATCAGGGGTGAGATTGGAATGAGAGGTAGGGTCCTCAGTTCAGGCTTTTATTTTACACACTATTATCTAACACTCGACACAAGCTGTTTTGTTAATCAATTTGTCAAAACTTTGTGCATTCTTTTAAAGAGAACTAACCGCAGATTTGATCAATTGCACATTCATTTACATTTGGCTTTTGTTGTGACAGCACAAGGACTACAGTTTTCTAACAAGCGATTATTTTAAATAAATGTCATATTCTCTGCCTTTGTATTAGATAGATTAATTTAATATTTATATTGCGCTTCAGGCACTGTCCTTGATGATATAAGAGACACAGGCAAGTGCATTGACAAAACAGCATGTCCTTGTGAATACAGTGGAATGATTTATAACTCTGGACAAATACGAAACATGTCCTGCCATTCATGGTAATTATATCTATTCAGATCACACACCTTTTTCAACTCAGCTGTCAAAACTTTGACATCAATACTGACATATTGAGTTGCTTGCCTGATAATTATATTTCTTTGCTAGTGTTTGTCAGAGCGGAATGTGGGAATGCTTCGATATCAGTTGCCCTGGAAGATGCAAAATTGAAGAAGGAACGCATTTTACAACATTTGATAATAAGTATTACACATTGAAGGGAGATTGTCTCTACTATGCTGTTGTTGTAAGTTGGACTTCAATGGATTTAATGTTGGGAAGAGAGTGAAAACATATTGAGGTTGTGTAGTGCAAAAATACCATTCTTGTCACTTTTGGACCATATAAGGCACATCATGGCAATCTTATAAATAACAAAAAAAGGCTTCAAATGTAATAAATCCTGGCAGCATATTTGACACCTCCTACCCATTTATTTCAATGGCTAGAAATACATAAATTAGAGTTGAATGATGTTGTGACTGATATGTAAAACTCCAAGCATATGTTAGGGATAGACACAAAGGAAATAGTGTTGACATGTTTTCAGACATAATTAATATGAAGAAAAATTCGTTGGGAGCAAGCAAAGAAAAACAATATTGGAATCCAAATCTAGATCGCAAATGGAATATAGTAACAAATAAATAATAAGTAATTCAGGAAAACCTTTTTACCCAGAGAATAGTTAGAACTTGAAACTTGCTGCCACATGGAGTTGATGGGATGAATAACACTGATGTATTTAAGATAATGTTAGTTAAGTCCATGAGGGAGAAAGAAATTAGAGTAATGTTGACCAGACACAATGATTTCCAATGGGAGAAGACTCAGATGGAGCACCAGCAACGACACAGAGCTAGTGAATCCAATACCCTGTTTCAGTGTTGTACATTCTACTTAATTAATGTTTTGACTAAATGTAAAAGGTGCAAAAGTTCCAATGTTAATAATTGGCATTTTGCACTCCATTTTATAGACCTGAAGATGAGAACATTAGAAGATCATTCAGGAATGACTTTGCATCAATTTAACTGACCCACAGGAATTCATATTAGATCAGATTGGTATTTTGGTTAGTGTATGATTCTTATATATCTATTTGACAGAGTTCAGACTCATATTTAGTAACTTGTTATCCACAGACAAAAGCTTGGAGTGTGAAGGTTGAGTTGCGGCCATGTCAGATCGCATTTAAACAAACATGTTTACAGCGTGTGGTGTTCACCAACAATCAGGTGAGATTTTATAATCAGTCACTTGGGAAGTATAGGCCTAAATATTTTTCTAAAGAGAGATATGTTGCAAAAGCTTTTGTGTATTCCATTCATCAAGACAAACACAAGAATGCCAAACTTCAAACAGTCACTAGGGTTTATAATACAGGAAGAAAGAAAGCTGGTTGTTTGGCAAGTCATCTCTGATCAGCTAAAGCATTGCTCTGGAGAAAAAACAAACAAACTTCCTACTATTAAATGTGATTCTGCAATTGGACAACACATGCTGATCAATCCTGAGTGCTCTAATAGGTGCACTATAGGTACAAAACCCAATTCAAGATAGTTAGTCAAGAGCATACCATGTGTATTTTGTGCTTGCTAGAAGCAAAATACACCCATAACCATGGACTCAATTCTCTGAAAACAGAAAGAAAGTATTCAAGCCTTGTGTCTTTCTAAATTACCTAAGAGCTTGGGGAGTCTGTAGTCCCTGTTATTTTCTTGATGGCAATATCTCAACCACCCAGAATTGACTTGCAAATTAATCAACATCCTTTTTTTCCTGCAATATAAATTGTCCTAATTGTGTAAAGTTTGGCATTCTTGTGATGAATGCAAGATAAAATCTTTTAGCAACCTCTGTTTTGTCAGCATGATATGTAATCTTGTTATTCAGATGCTTTAGAGTGGTGCATTTGAGCCAGAAATTATGCAAAGAAGGATTCTTTTTTATCTTTTCCGCAGACCTCATATACATTCAATAATGATGGTAATGTGTATTCTGAAGGGAATAAAGTTGGACTTCCCCTAGCAAAAGGTAAAAGACATCATCTCATTCTAAATACCAAATTGGCAAGTAGAAATGATATTAATCTGTGCTTATTTTCTTTTCACAGGTGATGTGATAATATTTCAACAATCCTCAATGTTCATTCAAGTAGCAATGGATTCTGGTATGAAGATGCAAATACAGACATCTCCCATCATGCAGCTTTACATCTCACTGCCTGAAACTGCCCAGGGAAGTACAAAAGGTGGGTGTTTAATGCCCGAACAAACAATGTATTTAATTTATTGTTTACCCATTGTATTACACTTGTGCCCATGAATCAATCTGATTCACACTTCTCTTGTGTTTTGTGATTTTGTATTTATGCAAGGGCAATGGCCATGATGGTGCCTCCTGTTTCCAGGTCCCATACCTCTCCTGACACCCTTATAACCCTCAATAGCTTTATTCAAGTGCTTTCCCAATAGGTTAGAATAGCAGTGTACATGAGGCCCTTCAGCCCATCATGTTTGTACCAGTTCTTTCAAAGAGTGAACCAGTCAGTCTTGCCACAAATCCCCACATCCATTATTTTCACATTTGTTTTCTGAAAATCGTTATTCATTCTCCTATTGAACACTAATTTTAAACTGTAATTTTAAACTATTTTGATCTCAGTTTCAGGAAAGGAATTCATTCCAAATCCTAACCAGTACTTTTGTAAAAAAGCCTTTAGCCAATCAATTTAAATGAAATTAAATCGGTCCTGTGTAGACTATCGATCTTTCAGCCATTGGAAAGAGTTTTTAAAGTGGGTTGACTTTTACATTCTAGGCTTCTATTTATAAAAGCTATCATAATCTCAGGTTTCAGTATGATACATGTTACACCCACTACTTTGTCAGAACATTGAACATAACATTGTGATGTGTATTGTGCAATCAGTTCCACCTCTTTGAACTTATCAGGTGGATGCGGTGGCATATTGGTCTTATCTCTGAGCTAGTGATCTGAAGGCCCAAATTAAGGCTCTGATGTCATAGGTTCGAAGCCATGGAATTAAAAAAATCTAATCCAATGGTGACCATGTAATCACTGTCAATTGTTGGGGGAAAAAGTAAATCATCTAGTTCATAATGCCTTTTCGGGAAAGAAATCGCTGTTCTCACCCGGTTTGACTACATGTGAATCCAGACAGGTAGTAAATACCTTCTGAGCAGTTAGGGAAGATCAATAAATGTTGGCCATGCAAGTGGCACCAACATAAACAAAAATAAACACTTGTCCCCAAATCTTCTTTTTGAGATTTTTCAAGAGGGCTGTTTAACAATTTCTCAATTTTACAATTTGTGACGCTTCTTGCTGGTTTTCTGAACTTAAATTTTCATTTTCACAAATTCGTTTATTAGGTAATGCTGACACATAGTAGCATTATCTTGTGTATTTGAATTGGCATACAAGAGATAGCTAGGCTCACACAGTATCATCAATAGCTATTGATTCTACATTAAACTTACAGTCCCAACATGTAAGGAAGAGCATAGCAGGTCAGGCAGCTTCCAAGGAGCAGGAGAATCGACGTTTCAGCCTTTCATCAGGAATGAGGCTTGTGGGTCGGGGCTGAGAGATAAATGGTGGGGTGGGGGGGGGGGGCGGGGTTTGGTGGGAAGGTAGCTAAGAAAGCGATAGGTGGATGAAGGTGAGGGAGAAGGTGATAGGTCCGGAGGATGGTGCTGAGTTGGAGGCTTGGGACTGGGATAATGTGAGGAGAGGGGAAATGAGGAAGCTGTTGAAATCCACATTGATCCCATGTGGTTGCAGGGTCCCAAGGCAGAATATGAGGTTTTACTCTAGCAGGCATCGGGTGGTAACAGTTAGGCGGTGGAGGAGGCTCAGGACCTGCATGTCCTTGATGGATGGGAGGGGGAGTTGAAGTGTTCAGCCATGGGGCAGTGTGATTGGTGGGTGCAGGTGTCCCAGAGATGTTCTCTGAAATGATCAGCAAGAAGGCATCCTGTCTCCCTGATGTAGAGGAGACCACACTAGGTACAATGGATGCAGTAGATGACATTGGTCGAGGTACAGGTAAATTTCTGACGGATGTGAAAGGATTCCTTGGGGCCTTGGATGGAGGTGAGGGGAGTGGTGTGGGCACAGGTTTTGCACTTCCTGTGGTGCCAGGGAAAGTTGCCAGGAGTGGGGTGTGGACCTGATGAGTGAGTCACTGAGGGAATGGCCTTTTCAGAACACTGATAAGGGTGGGGAGGGAAATATATCTCTGCTGTGGGATCCACTTGGAGGCGGCGGAAGTGCCGGAGGATGATGAGTTGTTTGCGGAGATTGGTGGGGTGGAAGGTAAGGACCGGGGTGGGGTTCTGTCCTTGTTGCATTGGGAGAGGTAGGGTTCAAGGTGGTGGTGCGTGAAGTGGAGGAGATATGCTGGAAGGCAGCGTCAACCACATGGGAAGGGAAGTCGTGATCATGGAAGAAGGAGGCCATATGGGACTTTCTGAGGTGGAATTGGTTGTTCTGGGAACAGATGCAGCAGAGACGGAGGAATTGGGAATAAGGGATGGTGTTTTTACAGGAGGTGGGTTGGGAGGAGGTGTAGTCTAGGTAGCTGTGGGAGTCGGTGTGTTTGTAGCATATGTCTGTGGTTAGCTGATCACCAGATGATGGTGATGGAGAGGTCTAGGAAGGGGAGGGAGGTTTCCGAGATGGTCCAGGTGATTTTGAGCTCAGGGTGGAAGGTGTTGGTAAAGCTGGGGAGCATGAGGCAGAACCGATACAGTCATCGCTGTAGCGGAGGAACAGGTGGGGAGTTGTGCCAGTGTAACTGCGGAAGATGGACTGTTCCACATATCCTATAAACAAGCAGGCATAGCTGGGTCTTATGCGGGTGCCCATGACTACCCTTTTGGTTTGGAGGAAGTGGAAGGATTGGAAGGAGAAGTTGTTGAGGGTGAGAACCAGTTCAGCCAAATGGATGAGGGTGTCGGTGGAAGCGTACTGGTTGGGGATGGCGTGAGAGGGAGAAATGGAGGGCTCGGAGACCTTTGTCATGGTGGAACGATGTGTACAGGGACTGGATGTCCATGATGAAGATAAGGGAAATGAAAATCTTGAAGGAATGAAGTGCATGTGTGGTTTCACGAATGTAACTTGTGCACTAAGGGGGACAAGATGGTGTCAAGGTAGGAAGAGATGAGTTCGATGGGATAGGCACAGTCTGAGACAATGGGTCGACCGGGACAGTCAGGTTTGTGAATCTTCGATAAGAGGTAGAATCGAGCGGTGCGGAGTTCACGGACAATGAATTTGGAGGCTGTGCATGAGAGATCCCCAGAGGTGATGAGGTTGTGGATGGTCTGGGAGTCGATTCTCCTGCTCCTCGGATGCTGCCTGACCTGCTGTGCTTTTCCAGCACCACACTCTCGACACTGATCTCCAGCATCTGCAGTCCTCACTTTCTCCTAGTCCCAACATGTAAGGAAAACATTCATTACCTAGATGCAGTGTTCAAATTGGCATAAGACCATAGGCACTCATTAGTAACAAAAGTTTTTTTTCAAAATAGTTGGCATACTTCTACATCACCCTGGTCACAACTGCGACAGACTGGTGAGGTCAGAGCTAATGAATTCCTGGTGCATAAGAATAAGCTGAAGCATTTTAACCAAGCAATTACCAAAACATTCATTGCATTTCCAATCACAATTGCAAATTTAAATGCACCAATTGACAATATTCATTGCAATAGCATCCACCATATTTTTTTCCAAATAGTAAATCCTGATATTGTAGCTTAAGTTAGATATTCCACATCTACTGCTCCAATGAGTTCAAGTTTTCCTGGCTCTGAGGTAGTTGTGTATCCCATTCTTGACAGGCTTAAAGCGGTTATCTCTTCTTGCAGCCTCTTCATTTGCCCGTCCCTTTCCAATCTCTTTCTGCTGCCCCACACCCCATCTGCCACTGCAGCTTCATTCATTCTCAATTATCTTTACAGACTCCTTCTGCACGTCCATTGCAGCCTCCTCCTTCATCCTCCAACTGCTTGCGGCTTCCCTTGGCAGCCCCCACCCCAAATGCTCCTCCATGCTTTCCACACCTTGTCTGTCACGGCAACATGAGGCATCCCCTAGATCTGACTGACAGAAACCCAAACATCTGGTCTCCACAGTCTCCAAGGCCTGTTCCTACACATGTCTACCACTGAGGTGCACTCAGTAATCCCCAAGAGCAGGGTCCTGCATTGGGCACAACCCAAGGCTGGGTCATGCAGGTACCAGTCCCCTCAGCCCGGAGCAACATTGGCAATCCCACACTACAATGCCTCAAGCTACACAGGTGAACCCACCTGAGGACCAAAACAGCCTGTGATTGCCTGAACTTGAGAGACACAGAAGCTCCAAGTGGTGCAGCAACTTCTCACAAATTCTGTCTCCATCACCCACAGCATGACTTTGCTCTGATTGGCTGTAAAGGGCTGGTGTTTGGCAGTGATTGGCCCAACCAGCACCATGTTCTCCAGGGACCCACATTTCTGAAGTATTAACATTTATAGCCCAAATGCTATATATAGCACAAATGTCACATCATTCTTCCTCTCTCTTGTTCTCATTCCTGATTCTTTTATAATTCAAATTTGTATTTCAATGCTAAAAACACTTCCATTTACCATTTATGAGTTGCACGGCAATAGATATCCAGCGCTTTTGGCTTTTAGTGTGGATTTAAAGATAATTCATTCTGGCTTATGCATTTTATGAAACATGAATTCCATTATACAAAACACCTTGCCTGATATTATGACATCATAAAGCACTACTTTCTTTTAGAAGTAGTCACTGCTGGATCATAAGAGACATGGCTCAGTATACTGCCTCATAAACAGCAATACCTTTGTCAAATTAATATTGCTTTTAGAAAGCCTACAGTATGGAAGCAGGCCATTCATCGCATACAACCCCTCCACAGAGCATCCTACCCAGACCCCTGCCATTTCCCATGGCTAACCCACCTTGCCTGCACACTGGGGGGCAACTTGGCATGGCCTACCCACATAACCTTCACATTTTTGGACTGTGGGAGGTAACTAACCCATGTAGACATGGGGAGAATGTGCAAACTCCACGCAGGCAGCTGCCTGAGGGTGGAATTGAATCCAAGTCCCTAGTGCTGTGAGGCAGCAGTACTAACAACTGAACCACTGTTCCACTCGTGGGATAAGCATTGGTTTATCATCTCATCTCAAATCTATCACCTTTAATAGTGTTGGTATTTTCATTCCTAATTCACCCCTATCCAATGGTGAGACATTTACTCTCTGAAGCACGGAAACACTCTTTGTTTACACAGAAACATCGATTCTCCTGGATTCTCCTTGTTTATACTGGAGGTATCTCCAGTTTACCGACTACAGCCCCCTTCTGTTCCACTACATCTCTTTATCTGGTCTGTCCTTCTGTTCTACTGTGCTTTGCGATATCAGAGCAACATTATCATTTACATATTCTATTATGCTATGTTATAAACTAAGCTATAACTGACATTTGCACTACAAATCAAGAATGGTTTGAATTAATGAAGTAAAAAAAAATCAGAAGACAGATATCAGCTTGATACCTTCATTTAATGATGTGTATTTTCTGTTTCACAGGACTGTGTGGCATTTTTAATGACAATGCAAATGACGACTTTCTATCTGCACAAAACATTGTGGAAAATGCACCTGTTACGTTTGCTAATTCCTGGGAAGCGGAAAGCAATTGCCCTGGAGCATCCATATTTGATCCATGTGTTAGTTCAGATAATGGTAATATAGAATGGCTAATCCTTACTATAACAGACATTGTTTTATTTGGGTAAAACATGTAAGACACGAGTTCTGAATTGATATAATAAATTTCTCATCTCTTATGTAAAGAATTCCATCACCATAAACTATTCTGTTTTAATGATCCAATCAAGTAGTGACAAGCCTACTAATGACCATCCTTAAAGAAATACTTCAGTCCTTAAATATTTCATAAAATGTACTCACAAATTTGCCTGTTGCTGAAATCATTCTTGATGCATTTTTCAATCAGGTTACTTTCTATGAAATTAACACCAAAAACAATTAAGATTGAGTATATGTTTGGTTTATAGTTTTTTTTATTTGGCCACGATGTGAATGTTTGTTTTTTGGGACACATGTTCATTAGGAATTCTGGAAGGACATGCTGCCCATATTGCCAGAGTGCTCTCGAGCAGTGTGGCTGTTGGAGAGGGAGATTATGTCAGTATTCCAAAACTTGTCTTTGTCATCTGGTCTTGTTTCATTACAAGCTGGCACTGTACAAATGGTGTAGAGAGCACCAAAATAAGAGAATAAAAGAGATGAATGTGTGGCTGGAAAGATGGTGTGGAACTCCTGGGAGATTCGGGGGAGATGGCACCTGTACAAACTGGACAAGTTGCACCTGAACAGAACCAGGCATGAGCTCCTGTGGATATTTTGCTCATACTTCCCTTTCATTTGGAGAAGGAAATCTTCAAACAAACCTGGCAATGGGGTGAAAACCAGGACATTGTATTAGAGAGCAATACAAGAGTTTTCAAAACACTAGGAGACACAGATAGCATTAGAATACTAGGATGGTGGGTAGATTTGCAAAGGGAAGAAAGAATTCCTGTCTAAATACACTGTACATTTGTGAATACTTGGAGTATGGTCAATAAAATTCCTGAGTGGCAGGTGCAGATTGCCATGGTGATATTGTGACTATAAATTAGAAGCAGATACAGTAATAACATTTAAAAGACATCTTGACAGACACAAGAATAGGCTGGGAATAGAGGGACCAGATAGATGGAAAATGTTTTTATATAAAGGAGTCATGTGTCTGCGCATGCAAATAAACATTTTGAGGCAATGCTATGATTTGTGAATTATCCCATATTTAGAATTTGAAGACATAATCACTTAAAGTTATACTAAATGATTTTTTCATATTCTCTGCAATTATTTAAATGTCTGAAAAATGGTCAAATAAAGTTGCAAACTGTCAACCAATTCAATGTGACAAATATTATCCTGCAAAACAATCTGATAAATAGGCTGATTGAATTTGATTTTAAAATAATTTGCTTGTGGTTAGAGTCTCTGTGTCTCTCCTTTTCTACAGTTTTCTGATTTCCAACAGTAAAAAGAAGGTTAAGTGAGGGCACTCTACCACAAATGTTACTCTCAGTTAATGTTTGCAAGGGTAAACAAATGGACCCAGGAAATGCTTCAATAAGGAGAAACAGCTCACCAAGCACGTGCTCATTGTAACATCTTAGGGAATGGGGTTTGAGCAGTCAGAGTTTGACATCAATCTGCAATATTGTATATTGTTGCTCAAACATTGTACTTTAGCTTTTATTTAGTAACTGTATTATCTTGATTCCAAAGGTAGAGAGATTAGTCTTGAGGAAAAGGATCTATAATAGAAACAACATAGATAATAAGAAATGTAGGTCTTTAGGCCCTTCAAACCTGCTTTGCCATTCAATCATAGAATCCCTCAGTGCAGAAAGAGACCATTGGGTCCATCAAGTCTACACTGACCATCCAAAGAATACCCTATCCGGACCCTACCACCTCACCTTAACCTCCCAACCCTGTATTTCCCATGACTAATCCACCTAAATACTTGAACTGCGGGAAGAACCCGGAGCACCCAGAGGGAGCTCATGCAGATACAGGGAGAAAGTGCAAACACCATACAGTAACCCAAGGCTGGAATTGAATCTAGGTCCCTACCACTATGAGGCAGCAGCACTAACCGCTGTGCTACCCCATGCCATCCCATGGCTAATCATCCAGTTTAGTACCCTGTTACAAATTTCTCACCATGCACTTTGACTCCTTTAGCCCTAAGAACTATATCTCATTCCTTCTTGAAGATGTTTTGGCTTCAACTGCTTTCTGTGGTAGGGAATTTTGTTCTTAAGTAAGCATAAACATAACAAAATGACAGAAATTTACATGAAAAGCTTACTTGTTTAATTTGCATTACAAACATGAGCCTAAATGCCCAGCTGACCTTTGTACTGGACTCAAAGGTAATGCACTTAAAGAGAGAATGAATATAAAGATTATGTAATGGACTAGTAAAAGGTTGATTGTTGGACTGTGAAAAAGAATGAGTGTATGTTATCTGTATTTGGAAAGTTCTAGGAACAGGGTATTGCAATGTTGTAAAGTACCTGAAACCTTCTTTTATCTAATTACTTTTAGTCTTTTTAAATCAATATCCTGTCCTCGCATGTGTCCATATGGCGAATCCCTCAGTTTTTGTTCTGATGTTTCCAAAATCTCTGGGTCTTTATTTCCTCCCTAATTCTCTGGATCTTCTCACTCTTTCTTAATGCTTCTTCCTCCACTTGATCTGCCTTTTTCTGTCTTTCCCTGATCTCATTGTTATGTAACCAAGCTGACCCCAGCTTTTCATATTGAATTATTAAATTTACCACATCATACGTGAAATTTGAGCTGGAACATAAAGCAGAAGAGAGGAGAAAACCACAATGTGGCTAGTTTCAATGAAGATGTATCTTGCAAATATATTAATGTATGAATTTATGAAGTGGAAAATGTCAACACAATTTGGAACAAAAATGCTGAAACAAATCTACATGAGTTGGATATGGAATGAATATACGCTAAGTTTTATTTCGACATATTATAAATGCACATTATTTTATTGTATTGCTTAAATTTGTATTACTTTTTAAATCGTATACTGATGAAAACTGACATGTTATTAAATGTGGCTTGCAGAACACTATGCAAAGCAGCACTGTTCCAAATTAAAAGATCCAATGGATGCTTTCGCTGTGTGTCACTCAACAGTGGATTACACGAAATATTATGAAGTAAGAATTCTACAAAAATCTGAATGCCTTCAGAGAAATTTAAAGTCAAAATATAATGTTAATTAATGATGATGTGATCCCAGCTGATGGTAAAACTAGATAAGACATATTCCAGAGTGAAACCTGTTTTGATAGATAATAGCTTTTATATTCGCAGTTTGGTTAGCGTGGTGGTCAGTCACTGAACATACTAAGAGGCTGCCATAACACTTTGAACAAAAGAACATCAAAAATTATCACACACGAAAGGAATATTTCTAATTTTCACTCTGTAAGAATTATTTCAAATGCTCAGATTACAAACAGCAACAAAAAAAAAATTGATGTTTTGTCTTGAACAATGATCTTACAGATATTCAGACGTCAGTGATCACCCTCTTTCCACTTTAAGTTTTCTTGTTTAGTTGGCACAGCTGTATTTTATTCCAGCAAATGTCTGCAAAATTTTATGTCATCTTCTTTAGTTATTGTCTCTTCCTGAGACCCTTAAACTATATGCCAACACAGCTCTCTTATGCCTTGCATGTGATTCCTAAACTTTTCATTTATAACCGTCGGTTTCTGGAGCCTCTCAGGACTTTCATCTCCTTCTCTGACTGCTCTGGGGACTGCTAAACTGTGAAGATGATTACAACATTGATTGCAAAAAAGACTAAGCTTTTATAGCCCCCTCCAACCTGGGCTGCTTGGGACCAAGTCATTCCTGAAATTTGGAATTTTCTGGGAATTAGAATGATATTAATATGCCTAAACAGAAGTGTGTGGAACCAGAAGACAAGATAGATATGAATATTTACCTGAAACATAAAACAGTGACTGCAAAGTATAAAGCTGTAGCATGAATAGTTTTTAACAATCTAAATATTGTATCTTCCAAGTTTTTACATCCAAAGTGTTGTGCTAACATGATGGCATGTTAGGTTGTTTAGATTTTCTCAGACAAATTCCAGGTGACCATGAACATTTGGTTTGGAGAGATCACAATTTACAAACAAGAAATGGGGATGAACAAAATTCTAGAAAAGCTATAAGAGTAGTGCCACTTTTATGTGCTGTCAGTGATATTATCATGTTTCAGAGTGTTTCTCACAAAGCAGTTAAGAATGAATTTGAAATGGTAAGGTGAAGCTGGGAAAAGAAACACCAATCAAAAATATATTTGGGATATCCCGAAAAGAACAGAAGTTCTTGGACAACTGGATACCCAAGGAAGCCAGGAAAACTGAAGATAACTCAGAGATGGATTCTTTGGAACACACAGCAAAGAACACAACAGTACTTTGGTGGATTCATGACCTGAAGGATATTGGTCAATTGAAAGAATGCCAGCCAATCAACTGAACATGGAGTCTGTAGCCATTAAATAGTTAACGGAATCCCAATAAGAATGCTGAAAAACAGTTAATAACTGTTATCAGCAGAACATACAATATTGGGTAGATGCCAATATCTTGGGCTTATCAGTAGAGACAATTGACTTAAAATTATTTTAATGTGGCTTTAGTAGTACTGGGGTCTCAGAAAATAATGAAATGCTGAATAATCAAATGTACGCATTTAATCAAAAACTAAATGTATTGTGTAACACATGTGTTTGCAGTTCACCAGAAGGTATGATCCTTTATCAATATTGGCTTTATATTTTAGATTGCAATTGCCATTGCTCTATGTATTCATTGACTATAGAGTAACTATTGAAGCAACAATGAGTTGCAGTGATTTGTTTATTTAGTCTTCTTATTTATTCATCTAAATCTAGGTTGTTTATCAGTGTGACATATCTGTGATATAAAACACTAACTTTCTTAATTCCATTTTTCTAGATGTGTGTAACTGCTACCTGTGCCTGTGAGAATATCAATGACTGTCTGTGTGCAGGATTGGGAGCGTATGTTCATGAATGTGCTGCATATGGTATTATGGTCAGAAACTGGAAAAAAGGCATTTGCAGTATGTTCTTCCAATGCTTACATTTATTATGAAATTCTTGAATTTTATTGATCTTAAATTTTAGCTGATTAGAAATACGTTGATGAATGTAAAAATATTGCTGCACTTTCTTTATGGCACCTTAGAGGAAACAGTTAACATTTAAAAGTCATTGGCTTTCTTGAAAGCATATTACACTTGGAGAAAGTGAAAATAATGCATGAGCCAATTTAAATATTTAATTTAAAATTAATGTTAGAATTTTCAACTCATGCAATGCTAAATTTAAATAGAAGCCTACTTATACAGTCATAGACTCATACAACACAGAAACAGGCCTTTCAGTCCAATTAGTCCATGTCAATCAGACATCCTGCTCCATAGCCCTCTAAAACCTCATATAACTATCAGATGCTTTTTAAATGTTGCAATTATACCTGCCTCCACCACTTCCTCTGGCAGAAAGTTCCATACATGTACCATCCTCTGTATGAAAAAGTTATTGCTCGGGTCCTTTTTAAATCTTTCCCCTCTCACATTAAACCTACGCCTTCCAGTTTTGGGAAAGGATCTTGGCTATTCACCTTATCCATGCCCCTCATTATTTTATAAACCTCAATGTGGTCACCCCACAGCCTTCAACGCTCCAGGGAAAAAATGCCCCAGCCTACTTAGCCTCTCCCTATAACTCTAACTCTCCAATCCTGACAACATCATTGTCAATCTTTTCTGCATCCTCTTGAGTATAACAACATCCTTCCTATAGCAAAATGTTCAAATTATTTAAACGTACATTTATAATGCTGTCTATCTACAAGGTGTACAATTAAGAAAATAAATATCAGAACTTAATGATCATTCCTTCTAAATTTGATTCATAATGGTTTTGTTACACTACATCTGATTGAAAAACAAATCCTTAAACTCACCAATGTGTGAAAATACTTTAAAAAGCCCCAGGGGAGCATTACTTACATCACATTTTAAGCAGGTTATAAGCATTCTTTATTGAAAGTATGGTCAAAGGTTCACAGTTTTAACAAAAGGTAACAACAGCAAAAGCCTGGAAAAACTCAGCAGTTCCAGCAGCATCTGTGGAGAGAAAGCAGAACTAATGTTTCAAAGGAAGGGTTACTGGACCTGAAACATTAATTCTGAATTCTTTCCACAGATGCTACCAGACCTGCTGAGTTTTTCGAGCAATTTCTGTTTTTTTTTCCAACATCTGCAGTTCTTTGATTTTTTTTTGAACATCAAAATCCTGCTGTGTATAGAGGAATTGCAGTGGAGAACTCTAAAATGCAATATAATGTCTTGGTATTAACAATCATATCCTCATTCAGTCAAATGTTATGACATGCAAAATGCATTATTCTTTTTCAAAGATATTTCATGAATGATTGCTTGTTTATTTGTTTCTAGATAACTCATGCAGTTACTCTCAGGTTTTTGAGAACGACATGAGAACATGTAACCGCACGTGCAGATCATTATCAGAGAATGATTATACCTGTGGTGTTCATGATGTTCCAGTTTATGGATGTGGCTGTCCTGTGGGAAAGTACATGGATGAAAACGGAGCCTGTGTGGACAGGCCTGACTGCTTATGTTATGCAGCAGGGCGGTTTCTGGAGAAAGGGCAGAGTATTAATATGCACGGCCGATCTTGGTAAGTATATTCTCATACTTTTACAAAAATGTAAAAGGTAATTACATGCAAAATCTATTTTAATTATTATTTCACACTCAGCATTTGCCAAGTTGGAAAACTTCATTGCTCTCCAGTAATAACGACTTCCCGTCCTCCAGGTAACTAAGAATTACACAAGCTCTCCCTATACGAAATAGCACATGAATTGAACTCCATAGTGCATTGATGAATGGTCATTTTACAAGCTGTTTTCACATATTGCTTTTTTCAGATTGTCCACAGGGGAAAGTGTTCATTAACTGTAACAGTGAAACTGCTCTTTCTGCTGAAAACTTGTGTGAGCGAACATGTCGAACTCTGAATACACCATGCGTGAGTGACTTCCATCATTCCAAACGTGACTCACATTTGTTTCCATTTGCAGAACACGGAACTGGACAATCACACAAAATGTGTCTAATATTAATAAATTATTTAATGTCCAGAGGGGAATTGAGGATTAATTTTGCTCAATTCCGAAACTCATTTCCTGAATGTTTGGCAGAAGTAGAAACTTTCAGCACATTTAAAAAAGTATACAAGTGCATCACCTCCAGGCGACTGACTGTGTGGAGTTTGCACGTTCTCCCCGTGTCTGCGTGGGTTTCCTCCGGGTGCTCCGGTTTCCTCCCACAGTCCAAAGATGTGCAGGTCAGGTGAATTGGCCATGCTAAATTGCCCATAGTGTTAGGTAAGGGGTAAATGTAGGGGTATGGGTGGGTTGCGCTTCGGCGGGTCAGTGTGGACTTGTTGGGCCGAAGGGCCTGTTTCCACACTGTAATGTAATCTAATCAAAACTATATAACAAATGGAGTAAGTTCCATGATGTCTTTTCTGCCATATAGTTACAATGGGCTGAATAATCGCTTTCTCGTTCTACAGTTGTAGTGCAAGTCGGACATATAACACACTAATGTTGACAAATTTGGCCATTTTGTTCTGATGACCTACGAATTCTAAACGCAATACAGAGGCTTGAAGTTTAAGTCATTTGGGGCCAAACATTTTATAGACAAAGATTTAAGTAGATTTTAAAGACCTCCGTGAAAACACTTTGAAGCTATTTTGGTCTTTTCCACAATTAGAGTCCATGTGTGTCTGGCTGTGTCTGTCCCCCTGGTCTTGTGGAAGATTATGATGGAAGCTGCATTGCTCGTGAAAACTGTTCTTGTTTATTTAGTGGTGAAGTTTACAGTCATGGCAGACAAATTCAAAGAGATTGCAATAAATGGTAAGATTAAACAAATGTTAACCCAAAGCACAATTATATATCAAAATCTATTTGTGTCACTGAATAATGATATTGCACCCTGCTCTTAATATTGCAGCACATGCCAGGCAGGAATGTGGAATTGTACTCACAAGGAATGCCCGAAGACCTGTGAAGTTTATGGCGATGGCCACTATGTAACTTTTGATGGAAAAAGATATGTCTATGATGGAAACTGTGAATATATTTTTGTTGAGGTGTGCATAAACTCAAAATGTTAAAATTGTGCATGATTTTATCACAACAATATAATTGCCACTGGGAAAAAAACCAGCAAAATCAACTCAGTTACTCCAGCAGTATTCACATACTAATCATGTGCATGCAGAAAACAAAAAATACTTTCCTCTTGAAGAGTGTGATGCTGGAAAAGTATAGCAGGTCAGGCAGCATCCAAGGAGCAGGTGAGTCGAGGTTTCAAGCATAAACTCTTCAACAGGAAGCTTGATTCCTGATGAAGACCTCATGCTCGAAACATCGATTCTCCTGCTTCTCAGATGCTGCCTGACCGGCTGTGCTTTTCCAGTACCACACTCTTCGACTCTGATCTCCAACATTTGCAGTCCTCACTTTCTCTTCAAATGCTTCCCTCAGACTAGATTACAGAAAATAATCCATTACATTTGGGGTCTCTTTCAATGGCATCACAGTCCACCTGCAAGCCAGGTAACGGAAAATAGACAATCACTAGTTATACCAGAGTCTTGTGTTTCTTCAAACAGCATTGTGTTGCAGGTTTAATAAATACAAACTGAATAAGTATCATCCAACTTGCGTTGTCTAATCCAATCCTGAATTCATTGTTTTGTTCTCAGGACCAATGTAATCATCGAAAAGGCACATTCCAAATACTCATTGAAAGTGTCCCCTGTTGTGAAAGGGGAATGACTTGTTCAAGAAATATCAGGATTTTATTTGAGGTGATTTGCTTCACTAATTTTAGTTTATCTCTTTCTGTTTTGGAATAAGACTTTAAATACGTGCAACCTGTAGTGACTGCAAACATAAAACCCCCAGACACCTTCTAGAGCATTCTGTTTTCATGTGTATTTGTACAGGGTAAGCAACTCATTCTAACTGATAACCATGTGAAAACAGTTGAGAAGTTTACAAATCAAACCCAGTGCACAAATGAGTTCTATTCTCACCATACTGTTGGGCTGTATTTGATCCTGCAATTTTCTCATGGAATCACCGTGATATGGGACAAAAGCACTAGGTTTTCAATCACACTGGATTCAAGATGGAAAGTAAGTATGTTTGAAAGAAAGTAAGTTTGAAAATCATCATATCCATATTTGTCTCTATTGACCATTAGCAGAAAATATATTGGAGTCATTTCATCAATAAAGAACTGCTTCTGAAGTTTATTTTACATATTTTACAATTACGCATAACATTTTTAGATTAAAATCCCCATACTACTCAACAGGTCCTTTGGCCCAACAAATCCACACCAACCCTCCAAAGAGTAACCCACCCAGACCTATATTTACCCTTGACTAATGCACCTAACACCATGGGCAAGTTAGCCTAACCAATCCACCTAACCTGCACATCTTTGGATTGTGGGAGGAAACCCATACAAAAATGGGGAGAATGTGCAAACTCCACATAGACAGTCACCAAAGGCAGGGATTGAACCCAGGTCCCTGGCACTGTCAGGCTGCAGTGCTAACCACTGAGCCACCATGGTGGAGCACAGTGGAATTTGGAAACAGTTGGAAATCTATGGCCTGCTCAGATACAGTCAATCAAACATCGTTATGTGATCGAAACCCTTATTGTTTAGCAGGGGCACAGAGGAAGTATGGCATTTTATTTAGCATGATTCTCCAGTTTTGTGTAAACTTTTAAAATGGTTGTTTCCGTTTGCAATTAGAGCAGGAGAAAATTCAAATCAATACACTTCAATACGGATATTTCCTGATGAAGGGCTTATGTCCGAAACGTCAATTCTCCTGCTCCTCGGATGCTGCCTGACCTGCTGTGCTTTTGCAGCAACACACTCTCGATCACATACTTCAATATGAGCCAACCAAACTCTTTCCACCCTCAAAACTGTCAGAGGACCTCAGGAAGTTTAATTTATTTACAATCCTCATTTATTTCTAATGAAGATCTACTTCCAACCATAAACTTGCAAATCTGTTATAAGCACAGGCTTTCTCACTAATAACTTGCAAAATAAGAACTGTATACACTGAAAACAAAAAAATGCTGAAGATCACAGCAGGTCAGGCAGCATCCATAGAGAGAAAGCAAGCTAATGTTTCAAGTCAGAGCTCTGATGAAGAGTCATCTAGACTCAAAACATTAGCATGCTCTCTCTCCATGGATGCTGTCTGACCTGCTGTGATCTCCAGCATCTTTTTGTTTTCAGTACAGATTCCAGCATCTACAGTAATTTGCTCTGAAATTGTATAAACTAGTTTTTGTAATTTTTTTGAAGTAAATCTGTGTACAATATTGGATTTTTGCTCTGAAGAAAGCATGCATCTCTTTTCATATGAATCGGATAATGCTACAGGACTTTTGTTTTCCCATGATCCCCTGTTTTTTACAGAACAATGTATGTGGTCTGTGTGGGAACTTCAATGATGATGTTTCAGATGATCTAACTACAAAAGGCAATTCCTTGGTGACCAGTGCAGTGGAATTTGGAAACAGTTGGAAATGTATGGCCTGCTCAGATACAGTCAATCAAACATCACCATGTGATCGAAACCCTTATTGTTTAGCATATGCACAGAGGAAGTGTGGCATAATTAAAACTGTCGAGTTTCAAGCATGCCATAGAAAGGTAACTCTCCTGATGGGATCTACATCATTTGTAATGGACATCGAATACACTGGCAGCTCAAGTAAAGATTCAAACACTTGCATAAAGTTCATTTAAGATTGGCCTTTTCCATGAAGAAATTAAAGCTTGCATCTCTATAATGCTCCATAGAACAGCTTAAATGTTCAACTATTTAATCATTGTTGTAGGGTAGGAAATCACAGTTATGAGTTTAAACACAACAAGATTGCTTCAGTATTTAGAGTGCACTTTAACTTTAGTGGCAAGACCCAAGCCAATTATAATTTCATGCTGAATTTAATAGACCCAACTTAAAAGGTTCACTAGTCCTGATTGGTTACTAGCCCTATTCCAAGTATAAATAGGTGTTCGCAATTTTTATAGAGTTTTATAGAAGTTTAATCAAAACAAGTACAAAAGAACCTGTACTTAATAAAAGGAATAATTTTCAGTTCATTCACTTTGGGAAACCAGTGTGTGACACTTATGGACTAAACACATGTCTCATGTTCTTTTATTTTAAATTTTTTTAATCCCCAGTCTTCCTTATTGTGCTTAGAAACAGGCCTCAGTAATTCTTACTAACCACTACACCCTGTGCACGATCAGAGATATACTGAACTCTAACGTATAGGCAGTTAAGGCTTAATTTTGGATTGCCTAGCTAGTTTATGCTCAATTCCTGATTGGTTTGTTTAAAAGCAATGATCACCTTACTGACATTTTCCTACTCTCTCCTGATACATTCTTTGATACATTCTCTTATGACCATGTGTACCTCTTAGCTTACCAATGCTACAGTTCTTTAGCAAAATAAAATGGCAACAATATGGATTCAATCTGCGTCTGCCTGTGATTATGGCGTGTCACCTCCTAGTTATTAACTATCATCCTAAAACATCTGAAAAGATCAATGCAACTTCAATTCAGAACCTATTTCCAAAATATATATCCATATATACCCCATAGTCCTGGCACACACTCAAACTTACAAAAGTATACTATTTTAAATCATAGTTGTGTTAGAGAGTCATAGACATGTACTGCTTGGAAATAGACCCTTCGGTCCAATTCATCCATGCCAACCAATATTATAAATTAATCTAGTCACATTTGCCAGCACAAGGCCCATATCCCTCTAAACCCTTACTATTCATGTACCCATCCAGATGCCTTTTAAATGTTGTAATTGTACCAGCCTCCACCACTTCCTCTGGCAACTCATTCCAGGGAAAAGCCAGGGAACTATAGATCAGTGAGCCTGACATCAGTGGTGGGCAAGGTGTTGGAGGAAATTGTTTGGGACAGGATTTACATGTATTTGGAAAAGCCAGGATTGATTAGGGATAGTCAACATGGGTTTTGTACCTGGGAAATCATGCCTCACTAACTTGACAGAGTTTTTTGAAGAAGTAATGAAGAGGATTGATGAAGGCAGAGCAGGCTGGTCGTGATCTTTATCGACTTCAGTAAGGCATTTAGTAAGGTTCGTCATGGGAGACTGGTTAGCAAGGTTAGATCACATGGAATACAGGGAGAACTAGCCATTTAGATACATAACTGACTCAAAGGTAGAAGACAAAGGGTGGTGGTGGCAGGTTGTTTTTCAGACTGGAGGCCTGTGATCAGTGGAGTGCCACAAGGATCGGTGCTGGGTCCACTGCTTTTTGTCATTTACATAAATGATTTGGATGTGACAATAGGAGGTATGGTTAGTAAGTATGCAGACAACACCAAAATTGGAGGTGTAGTGGACATTGAAGAAGTTTACCTCAGATTACAACGGGATCTTGTTCAGATGGGCCAATGGTCTGAGGAGTTTAATTTAGATAAATGTGAGGTGCTGCATTTTGGAAAGGTAAATCAGGACTGGACTTATTCATTTAATGGTAAGGACCTGAGGAGTGATGCTGAACAAACAGACCTTGGAGTGCAGGTTCATTGTTCCTTGAAAGGAGAATCTCAGGTAGATAGGATAGTGAAGAATTCTGGATTAGTGGTGCTGGAAGAGCTTAGCAGTTCAGGCAGCATCCAAGGACTTTCAAATCGACGTTTCAGGCAAAAGCCCTTCATCACATTTAGTATGTTGTTTGTCAGAGAATTGAGTATAGGAGTTGGGAGGTCATGTTGTGGCTCTGCAGGACAATGGTCAGGCTACATTTGGAATAGTGCAAGCAATTCTGGTCTCCCTCCGATTGGAAGGATGCTGCGAAACTTGAAAAGGTTCAGAAAAGATTTTTATGAATGCTGCCAGGTTAGAGGGTATGAGCTATAGGGAGAGGCTGAATAGGCTGGGGCTGTTTTCCTTAAAATGTTGGAGACTGAGGGGTGACTTTATAGAGGTTTACAAAATCATGAGGGGCATGGATAGGATAAATAGACAAGATATTTTTCCCTGTGTTGGGGAGTCAAGAACTAAAAGGTATAGGTTTAGGTTAAGGAGGGAAATATTTAATAGGAACTTAAGGGGCAACTTTTACAGACAAAAGGTGGTACATGTATGGAATGTATGGTGCTACCAGAGGAATTACCTTGAATAAAGTTATTTTATCTCAAAATATTCTCATGTGTTAGCCTAAATTCACATTAGCCTAAACCATAAAAGGGTAACAAAACCATGAACCTCTGACTTTCCTTTTGATCTGGGCTGTGTGATTTGTTTCCTAACAAGACTGTTTGATCATTAGCTCAATTAAATATAATAGAATTTAATTCCTTACTTGTTTCATCAGGTCAAAACTGTTCATTATTTCAAAATAGCTTAATACTACAGAAACAAGATGCACTGCCTGTTATTCTGTTTCTCTCCAACGATATACATTCAGGGATAAAGAGTATCTGAAACCATAAAAGAAACTCACCTACTCTTCCTCAAATAATGCATGCAATCATTTAGGTCCACCTGAAAGGAAATAAAGGGTGTCAATATGTCTCATCCAAAACTCTATACAACGTAGCACTTCCCAGGACTGTATCACAGTGTTAGCCCTGCTTATGTACTCAGGCCATTGGAATGGGTTTTGAACACACAATCTTTTCCCTGACAGACCTCAGTACCATCAATGAACCAAGGCCAGCATCATGCAAGCATATCTCTGTTTATTGCAATATCCCTCCCACCTAGCTCAACTACATTAAAAATCCACAGTAGACTTTGGATTTTCTCTCTCCATTCCTGCAAACACTTCAACAATTGTTCTAATTCATCCTTTCTTTCCTGTTTTTATATTAAATTGACATTTATTTATCAGGTTGACCCAACTCCATTCTATGACGCCTGTGTCCAGGAGGCTTGTGCATGTGACTTGGAAGGGAAATATCTGGGTTTCTGTACCGCTGTCGCAGTGTATGCAGAAGCTTGTAATAAAGCTGGCGTTTGTGTTGACTGGAGAACCCCAGAACGATGTCGTAAGTTAAAAAAATCTATTAACTGTGCAATGATGGAAGGCACTTGTTATTTAATTGTATTATCAACGATTGTGTCGAATTCAATATGTTTTATAACAGCAAATGTCTAAGTGATGTTTGAGTCATAAATTATGATTGTTTATGATTTATTTCAACTTATAGTAAGACACAGTGATGACTTTCTTACATGTTTTGATCAGACGTTATATGAATGGCAATTATATTTCAGATTGAATTAATTGCTGCTAATGTATTTCCTTTTTATATTGTAGCTGTGTATTGTGACTACTATAACACACCTGGTGAATGGAGTTGGCACTATCAGCCATGTGGAACATTAACACAAAAAACATGCTCAGAACATAGCGTTGGAAAGAAGTACTCTGCAATTCTTGAAGGTTGTGTTTGAACTCTAGCCTATATTTCCTTCTTTTGGTTAATGGCTATTCTCTATGATATTATCTAAGAGTTTAGACGAAGGGTATTCTTCATTCTTCATTATTCTTCATTCACATTACACAAAGCAATGAGAAAGTCCCTATGAGTTAGCAATCCTTGCTCCAATTGACCTCTGGTAAAGACACTGGTCATTTCTATTGGTGACCCAACTGAAGTCAGTGGATTCGGAGCACAGTCATTTAATTGGCCAGCCCTCAGGAAGTGCTCACCTAATACAGCAGACTGTGAAATTGTAGCATTAATTATGGCATTAATACCCAGGCCAGAAGGACTGTCAGGCACATACACAAAACTTCATGTGGGAACCATCTCAAGGATCTAAACCTCAAATCCAAATTGAATCCCTGAAGTATCCCCCACATTAAATCAATCCGCCAATCTGAAACTTTCACTGAGCACCAGGAATCTTCCAAACTATAGGATTTCTTGTCCCTCTCTTTTCTGCATATTAATTAGATTGGATTCCCTACAGTGTGGAAACAGGCCATTTGGCCCAACAAGTCCATACTGACCATCTGAAGAGTAATCTAACCAGGCTATTCCCCAACATTTACCCCTGACTAATGGACCTAACACAATGGGCAATTTAGCATGGACAATTGACCTGATCTGCACATCTTTGGATTGTGGGAGGGAACCAGAGCACCCGGAGGAAACCCACACAGACGCGAGGAGAATATGCAAACTCCACACAAACAGTGGTCTGAGGTTGGAATTGAACCTGTGTCCCTAGCACTGTGAGGCTGAAAGCAGTATATGTGAGTCAATTAGTTAAGAAGCCTCCTTAAACTCCTATGACTGTCTTTATGCTTTTGCATTTAGCGCTTGATTGATCATATCTGAGGATATTGATATTTGGCACCAAATGTATTCTACATAACTGCTTAGGTATACAAAAAAAGCACACAGTATTTTCAAAATCCTATTCTTTTAAGACCTGATTGTGTAGGAAGCTAAAACCCATCGGTGACAAGAAAGTGATATTTCGCATTTCCTCTACAGAAAGGTATATGGGACTTCAGCTTTGAAAGTTGATTATCCCGGTGTACTTTAAGCTAGGATTTGTACATTTTCTCTGCAACCAAGAAGTAAGGAACTTATGCAGGACTCAATAATACTTCCAATCTGTTTTCCCTTCAAATTAGCAATGCACCAGTAGTTGATTTATTTGAGAACTAAATTTCTCATTTAACGTAAATTAAATACCACCTTGCAGATGTTTAATGCTTTCATGTTTCCAACATTCCCATTTGCAGAGCCTCATAGAGTCATAGAGATGAACAGCATGGAAACAGACCCATCAGTCCAATCCATCCATGTCGACCAGCTATCCCAACCCAATCTAGTCCCAGCTGCCAGCACCCGGCCCATATCCCTCCAAACTCTTCCTATTCATATACCCATCCAAATGCCTTTTGAATGTTGCAATTGTACCAGCCTCCACAACTTCCTCTGGCAGTTCATTCCATACACGTAACACACTCTGCATGAAAAAGTTGCCCCTTAGGTCTTTTTTATATCTTTCACCTCTCACCCTAAACCTATGCCCTCTAGTTCTGGACTCCCTGACCTCAGGGAATAGACTTTGCCTATTTATCTTATCCATATCCCTCATAATTTTGTAAACCCTCTGTAAGGTCACTCCTCAGCCTCCGACGCTCCAGGGAAAACAGCCCTGGCCTGTTCCGCCTCTCCCTATAGCTCAAATCCTCCAACCCTGGCAACATCCTTGTAAATCTTTTCTGAGCCCTTTCAAGTTTCACAACATCTTTCCGATAGGAAGAAGACCAGAATTGCATGCAATATTCCAACAGTGGCCTAACCAATGTCCTGTACAACCACAATATGACCTCCCAACTCCAAAACTCAATACTCTGACCAATAAAGGAAAGCATACCAAATACCTTCTTCACTATCCTATCTACCCGCGAATCCACTTTCTAGGAGCTATGAATCTGCACTCCAAGGTCTCTTTGTTCGGCAACACTCCCTAGGACCTTACCATTAAGTGTATAAATCCTGCTAAGATTTGCTTTCCCAAAATGCAGCTGAGAAACAAATCAAGAATGTTCCTAAAATCACACCTAACATTCTAGTAAACAGCTTATACTATTACTGCAGTTGGTATCAAGCAACACTCCAGGTGCAATTATGCATGCAGCTTGGAAATCTAGCACTTCATCACTGACCTGAATGGCAGATGTCCCTTTTTGAATTTTCTTCAACTGAATCCATACAAAGCAATATGGCCACCGAAAAGGTGAGGGATGAGCAAAACATGATTGTAGCCACGGGCATACTAACATTTCTCATGGAAACCACCTTATTTCTTTATTTGATGTCTCAGAATGCCATAAACCATGCAAGTTAGGATCCCATTAAAGGTGTTTTTCACCATACGAAATAGCACCCTTCCTTGCCAGCATTGTAATCACACAGCAAGCTGGATAATCAAAGAACCATTCAGCTACTATTGGTATCATTTATATTTGATTAGGACAGACATTGTAACCACTATGGTGTGTGACAAAATGCATAAGTTACTTTTATCGAAAAATGCATTCATGCTTAACAATTGTGGAAAAGTTTACTCACTTATTAATCATATATAACTGTCAGTAACCCATATTTCCAAACATCCAGTGCATTCTGCATAATACAAAGTACTTTTTCAAATAATGTAGAAAGAAAGATTTTGTCTTTTAAAAATTGCAAGCAAAATAGTATTTGAGAAAACTTTAAAATCTTTATAATAACATATGTAACAACCAGTAAATGCAGATATAATTCAGATATGAAAGCTGAAAATGGTTGATGTGCAACAGATGAGCCAGCATCTGAAACAGAAAATGGCCAGGTTACTGTTACTTATTTACTTTCAGGTTTTTATCATTAGCAGGTTTTCTTATGGTCATCTTGCATTGGAAAACAGTACAGGCAGTGCATTACACTGATGTTTTTACTTTCTGTTTAATGTAGGTTGTTATGCAAAATGTCCAGAAAATGCTCCTTATCTGGATGAAAACAAAATGAAGTGTGTGAACATGTCTGACTGCACTTGCTATTATAATGGAAAAATACTGGAACCTGGTGAAAAAAGCAATGACTGCAGTAATTGGTATGATGTCCATACAGATATATTTAAGACACATTCTTACTAATCAATACAATATTGAAAATTTAATGAAGTTGATTGGCAGGTAGACAGCTTGTGGAACAATGTAATGTTTAAATAATGCTTGAACTTTATAAAATGAGTAGTCAGGGAAGTATTTCAATAGATTCTCATTACCTTAATAATTTGAACCCAAATCAATTTAAATCCACCCCAGTAGAGTTCCTTGAAACCTTATTAAACATTGGTGATCAGACAGAAATGTCAAGAATCTTAAATATTGTCATATTCTGATTAAAAATATTGTTCCTCTTGGGGTTTCTTTGGGTTTTTTTTAAGAAGTTCAGGCTAGATTGAGATACTATTGTTAAACAACATCTAATAATACACTGTTCGTGATGGTAAGGTGATAGGTCAGCATGCTCCATGCTGTACTGTACCCAATCTCTTAGCAGAACACAAAAGTCACAGTGACATTTGGAGCTCACACCTCCAAAACGTATCTATATTTTCATTAAACTCTATCTTTACACATCAAAATAAATTCTGCACTGCTGTTAAGCAGCAAGGTATTTTTATTCTTTCGATTTTTTTAATGGGAATTTAAAAACACAATTGTGAGGCATTATTTATAACTTTAAACACTTTGCTCAATTGGAATATAGTAAAACAAACTAAAGAAATGCTGTAGTGGAGTCTGAAACTATGATACTTAAACTGTTTTTTTCTGTTACAGTGCCTGCGTTGATGGAAAAATTATCTGTATAGGTAACTGTGTCCTTTATTAAGTCTACAGCAACATTAACACTTGCAATGGCTACAAAATTGGTATAAATTATTGCTACAAATCTTAGTACAATACTTAATGTACTAAAGTGTTTGAAGTTACAATTCTGTTAACATTGTCTGTGGTTTCATCTTGATGGCAAGTTGTGAATGTTATCAAACGTTGTGTGTGTAATTGCTGCTGGCTCATTAGATTTAAACAGCAAACAATTGCATTACAGGAAGTGAAGCAGCCAAATTAATTACTAAATGAACATAATCAACATAGGTACGCAGTTGATTAATGCATTGATAGGTTAGGCAGATAAAGTTAGTTTCTAGTTGCTATGGTTCAACATGTATTGTTAGGCATGCATGTGTATTTTTATCAAACAATAGCATCCACTGACCAGCCTTACAGATAATGTACAGTGGGTATTCCATGGAACTGATACTTACACAGAGACATAATCTTCAGCAAAGAAAAGTAGATGAAATGAGCAATTCCATTTTTCCAAAGCCTTTTTTTTAAAAAAAGTCACTAAACAAACATTGAAAGGAAGTGCATAAATAAACAAGATAACTTAGTCCCCTTTGTGTGTAATGTGCCATGGACATCCATATCTAGAAATTATGATTTCAGATGAGCATGTGACTTAAGATATACAGATTTCACTTTGTCTTGCAATTGGCAATTTCTCCCATTCTTTTCATGGACTAACAAGCACATAACTATTGCAAAAAATAAAATAATCTTCAGGATCAGTAAATTGACATTAGTGTTCATAGTTAAACAACTGCAATCTTATGAATGTAATACTTCCAATTAATGAACAGCATTTAATCAGCTAGAAAGTTATTACAATTTCTAACAATCTTTTAGAAATAATTGTAAAACTAATTTTAGTGCAATTTTTGAGGAACATAGATTCTATAGAAGAAGCTGATTTGTAAGGTTTATTGATTTGGCCCATTATATTGTACCTTCAATGCAAAACTAAATTAAATGTTGATTAGACAATTTCTCGGTGGCACAGTGGTTAGCACTGCTGCCTCACAGCACCATAGAGCCGGGTTCAATTCCAGCCTCAGGCAACTGTCTGTGTGGAGTTTGCACATTCTCCCCGTGTCTGTGTGGGTTTCCTCCCATAGTCCAAAGATATGCAGGTCAGGTGAATTGGCCGTGCTAAATTCCCCGTAGTGTTAGGTAAGGGGTAAATGTAGGGGTATGGGTGGGTTGCGCTTCAGCAGGTCGGTGTGGACTTGTTGGGCCGAAGGGCCTGTTTCCACACTGTAAGTAATCTAATCTATTACTTGTGTAGAAAGGTTCAAATTCTGGCCACCTTAATGAAACAAGTGATTGAACAATTTCAAGTTTATTATCAATGAATTACAGAGTATTATGGCACCAAAGGCAGAAAGGTAAATAATTAACTTTCATTGTCTAATTCTAGAATGATGAAGTTTAGAATTAAATGTGGTGAGCATGTGAGCCCCTCAATACGCAATGAGGAAGACTGGGAATAGACAGTCCATGGAGTTGAGCATTAACTGATCTCAGCAATGTGAACAAACATTAGAATTACTTTTTTTAATATTTTGCATTTGTTTCTTGAATTATTACATATAAATACCACTTGTCACTTCATCTCAGTCAGTAGCACCCAAAATTTAAACACACTTAATGAGTTTCAGGCATAGTCAGGCATATATATGCATATTATACAGCAGGTGTGGCAGCATAGTGGTTATGATTTCCTTGCTTTCTCTGTCCAAAGGCAGATCAAAGCACAGCACCATGACCTCCATCATGAATTGGGCAAAAAGGCAGGTACTGAATTCATCCCAGCCAGAATAGGCATCAAACCCCATGTGTTGCCACCAGTCTGATCTAATCCAGCTGTCTAACCAACAGAGCCATCCACCAAGGAGTCCAAAATAATGTAGCAATAAGCTACATTATTTTATATACATGTTGTAGCATGAAGCTAGGGATAATGATGGTAGAGACTGAAATTCTTTCCATCACATGAACTTCAGAGCTATATTTCTTCCTTTTTGCTGAATGATTGTCACTCTATGCTCATCCTGAGGATTAGATAATTGCGGGTTTCAACTGCACTTCTGTTTTTGCATGCAGCCTTATTGGAGGTTAACTCTTCAGATGAAATATCAAATTGAACACTTGTCTAAATGTTGTACCTGTAAGAGATATCAGGATTACTATTGTAGAAGGTTGATCATTTCATTGAGCTGTTTAGTCCAAACCAACCTAGCAGCTCCTATGAAAAGTGCAGTAAGAATTGCAAATTTACAATAATGAATGGAAAATTGCAGAAGCAAAATCTCACATATTCTCTTTATTGCTTTTTAAAATGAAAAGTCAGTAATATTTTATTTTTATCTTTAAAATTAAATACAACAAAAATAGAGTTGAGAAACACAATAATTATCCATTACCAGCAAATCCAAGTTAATCTCCTTTCTCCTCAAGATAGCATCATGACATATTTCAGAAATATAATGCTTTTTATTTTTTAAGGTACATTTAGAGCATCGAACAAAACTGGCAACTTCAATTTTGTCCAGCATCATCACTATTCATTCATGGGATTTGAGGTTTACTAACTATTTATTGATCATCCATAACCTTTCTTGGGAAGTTATTGTGTAATAGTCATTTCACATAAAAACAGTGTTGATTTCATAACTTGAACTTACAGACAGCAACTTTGCAAGATAAATCTGGATATCAGAAATTCAGGCACAGAAATCAATGCACTGCTCATAACTAACCTTCACAGATGGAAAACCCTGAAGGCTGTAATGAGCCCAATGTTTAATGGCCATTATATCTACCTGCATCAAACCACTTAATATATAAAAACAAATCCATTGACCAATTAAGAAAAGATGCTCAAAAAAGTTACACATTCTCTGAAATGTCAAAGAGCTGAACAGAGTGGTAAGAGTGTGGAATGCCCTACAGTGTAGTTAATTCAGCCACATTAGGGAGATTTAAACAATCCTTGTATAAGCACATGGATGATGATGAGATAGTGTAGGGGGATGAGCTGAGAATAGTTCACAGGTTGGCGCAACATTGAGGGCCAAAGGGCCTGTTCTGCGTTGTATTGTTCTATGTTCTAATAGTTAGTTTAATGTTTATTGTTGGGAAAATGCTAGGATCGATTTTTCAAGGAGGCTTAGAAAATCATTAACCACTGTATAGTAAGGCAGAGACAACATGGTTTTATGAAAGGAAAGTTGTGTTTTAGATAGTTATTAGAGTTCTTTGAAGATGCAACAAGCAGCATGCAGGAGATGCAGTGCACTTGGATTTCGAAAAGACATTTAATAAGATTCCTCATAAAAGGTTACGGCAAAATATCAGAGGTGATGGTATTGATAGTTGGGTTGGGTGGGAAATGGGACTGCAACTAGTGGATAACTACAGAAATCAATACTGAGCTTCAATGACTTGTATTGTAGCTGCATTTGGTGACTATAAGCTTGCTGTGAGGAGGATACAATGAGAGATTGTGAGGGAGTTTTGCAAATATTGATGTAAGCAGGCCAAGTATATTAGATTAGATTGCTTACAGTGTGGAAACAGGCCCTTCGGCCCAACAAGTCTACACCGACCCGCCAAAGCGCAACCAGACCCATTCCGCTAAATTTACCCCTTCACCTAACACTACAGGCAATTTAGCATGGCCAATTCACCTAACCTGCACATTTTTAGATTGTGGGAGGAAACCGGAGCACCCGGAGGAAACCCACGCAGACACGGGGAGAATGTGCAAACTCCACACAGAGAGTCTGAGGCGGGAATTGAATCCGGGTCTCTGGCGCTGTGAGGCAGCAGTGGAAGATGTGAGGAAGTACACAGAAGCTTAATATTTAAATGGAGAGAGGCTTTGGAAAATTATAATGCAGATGGATATGGTTGTTCTTGTACAAGAATCACAAATAATTACCACATCAATGCCCAAGTAATTCAGAAAGTAAATGGAATGTTGGTCTTTATTGCATGAGGGTGGGGGTGGAGTACAAAAGTAGGGAAATCTCAATGAAGCTCTACAGGTAATGGTGAGACTGCATCTGAATTGTATGTACTTACTTTACAGACTGGCAGAAGTATTATAGTGCAGAAAGAGGCAATTTGGCCTATTGTTTCTGCACTCGCTCTCCAAACGAGCATCATCATGACTTGGGGGCATTTCCCCTACCTTTCCCGTGTACCCTTACTTAGTGTCTCTATTTGAATAAATATCCAATGGTCCCTTGAATGCCTTGATTGAACTCACCTCTACCAGATGTCCAGCCAGCACATTTCCTGACCTGAACCACTCCCCTGGAGAAGTTTACCTCCCTTCATATTTGCTTCTATTGCTAGTCACTTTAAATCTGTGCCCTCATATTCTTAATCATTTTACAACGAGGAACCTTTTTTTATGACAAAAAGAGAAATTGCTGGAAAAGCTCAGCAGGTCTAACAGCTTCTGTGGAAATCAGAGTTAACGTTTCAGGTCCAGTGACTCTTCAGTCTGCCAGACCTGCTGAGCTTTTCCAGTAACTTCTCTTTTTGTCATTAAAACTTCTGTCCAAGGAAGCTGCCAGACCTGCTGAGTTTTTCGGCAATTTCTGTTTTTGTATTTGTTTCGATTTCCAGCATCCACAGCTCTTTCAGCTTTTCATTTACCATTTTTTAATATCTACTCAGTCTAAGCACCTCTTAGTTTTTGAAAAACTCCATCAATCTTGCCTTAGCCTTCTTCTCTCTAAGGACAACTGCCCAATCTCTCTAATCTGTCCTTATTCCTGAAGTTTCTCATCTCTGGAAGCATTCTTGTAAGTCTCTCCTACTCTCTCTCCAATGCATTCACATCCTTCCAAAAGTGTGGCAGCCAGAACTTTACACAATGCTTCAGCTGAAGTTGAAAAACATTTTATACAAGTTCAGCACAATCTCCTTGTTCTTGTACTCTATTCTTCCTATTATTAACACAGCAAGTACAGTATCAACTTGATTAATAGCTGTCTCTACCTATCCTGCCACCTTTAATGATATGTGCACATGTGTACCCAAGTCCTTATACATCCATGCCTCCTTTAGATTTGTATCCCTGATGTTACTCTTTATTTTCTATCATTCAGACAAGTTTTTATTTACAGTGTCACTATCCCTTGTATTCAATGACCTATAGCTTTGCTCACACGTCTCTGTGTGGCATTGTATCAAACACCTTCTGGAAATCAATGTACGCCTTACCCTCATTGACTCTTTCTGTTATCTCGTCAGAAGAACAACAGTTCATTACTTAAACATGACATTCCTTTTAGAAATCTACTTACTGAGGGATACACTTATGTGGAAGCAGGTCAGGGAAGGTCCCTTGGCTGGTTCCTGGGATGAAGAGGTTGTCCAATAAAGAATGTTTGGCACTATATTCACTGCAGTGAAGAAGAATGTGAGGCAATCTTCTTCCAGCATTCAAGATTCTGAGTGGATTTGACAGGGTAAATACTGGAAGAATCTTTCCTTCCTTGGAGGAACCTGGAACTAGAGAGGACAGTTTTTAAAAAGCTGTCTGCAATTTTAGACAGAGATGAGGAGGAACTTATTCTCTCAGAGAATCAATAGTCTTTGGAAATGTCTTCCACAGAGAATGGTGAAGGCTGGCTCATTAACTATATTGAAGGCTGAGTTAGATTTTTGATTGACACTGAAGTTAAGGATTATGGGAGACACACAGGATAAGAGCATAAAGGCTGCCAATCAGATCAGCTTTGATCTTATTAAAAAGCAATGTAGGTTCATTAGGCCAAATGTTCTGCTGCTGCTCATACTTTACATGATCAGAAGTTGGAAATTCTGCACTGCATTACTCATCGATCAATTCCCCAAATCTGTCCACCATCGAGAAGTCAAAAAGTGTGGTGCTGGAAAAGCACAGCCGGTCAGGCATCATCCGAGGAGCAGGAGAGTTTATGTTTCGAACATAAGCCCTTCATCAGAAACATTCCTGAAGAAGAGCTTATGCCTGAAACATTGTGCTCCTTGAATGTTGCCTAACCAGCTGTGCTTTTCTAGCACCACTTTTTGACTTTGATCTCCAGCATCTGCAGTCCTCACTTTCTCCCACCATCTATAAGTCACAAGTTTGACATGTGATGGATTCTCTTCACTTGGCTGAATGAGTGCAACAGTCAAGAAACACAATACAATCCAGGACAAAGCCTAGTTGATTGCCAGCAAACCTACCACCTTAGCCATTCACTCTGTCTATCACCAATGCACAGTGGCAGCATTGTGTATTGTATATAGGAATGCAACAAGCCATCAAGGCTCGTCCAACAGCACTTTCTAAACCCACAACGTCTACCAGCTAGAAGGACAAGGGTACAGAAAGACGACCGCCTGAAAACCCTATACTATCCTGACTTGAAATTACATCACTGTTCTTTTCCTGTAACTGAGTCAAAACACTGGAAATCTCTTCCTAAAAATACTATGGGTATACTACCGATCACCAAATAAAAACCAAAAGAAATGTGGATGCTAGAAATCAGAAAGAACAGAAATTGCTGGAAAAGCTCAGCAGTTCTGGCAGCATCAGTGAAGAGAAATCAGATTTAACATGTTTGGTCAAGTGACCCTTCTTCAGAACTGATGATAGCTCGGAAGATGTTGGTTTTTATGCAGAAGATAGGGTGGGGGGAGGAAGAAGGCATTTGGTTTGCTTGCTTTTATTGGTCAGTGCATTGAGTATAGGAGTTGGGACATCAGGTTGCAGATGTCTAGTACATTGGTTCATAAGAACATAAGAACCAGGAGCTGGTGTAGGCCATCTGGTCCTTTGAGCCTGCTCCACCATTCAATAAGATCATGGCTGATCTTTTTGTGGCCTCAGTTCCAGTTATCCGCCTCTCACCGTAACCCTTAATTCCTTCATTGTTCAAAAAAAAATCTGTCATTTATTGAAGCAGCATCAACCACCTGCCTGGGCAAGGAATTCCATAGATTCACAACCCTCTGGGTGAAAATGTTCCTTCTCAACTCAGTCCAAAATCTGCTCCCCTTAATTTTGAGGTTATGCTCTCTTGTCTTAGTTTCACCTGCCAGTGGAAACATCCACTCTACGTCTATCTTATCTATTCCCTTCATTGGTTTACGTTTCTCTAAGATTCCCCCTCATTCTTCTAAATTCCAGTGAATATAATCCCAGTCTACTCAGTCTGTCCTCATAAGCCAACCCCTCACCTCTGAAATCAACCTAGTGAACCTCCTCTTCACCCCCTCCAGTGCCAGTACATCCTTTCTCAAGTAAGGAGACTAAAACACTCCAGGTGTGGCCTCACCAGCATACCATATAGCTGCAACATAACCTCCATGCATTTAAACACAATCTCATTAGCAACTAAGGACACAATTCCATTTGCTTTCCTAATTACCTGTTGTACTTGCAGAACAACCCTCTGTGAGTCATGCACAAAGACACCCAGGTCCCTCTGCAGAGCAGCATGCTGCAACTTCTTACCATTCAAGTAATAGGCCATTTTTACTGATATTCCAACCAAAATGGATGATCTCATTGGAAATCTAGGCACACCTCATCCACCGGCTCCCCATTGTCCAGTGTCCGTAATGTCTTCATAGAATGCCAAAAGACTAGTTAAGCGTCAGAGACCCAGGTTTAATTCCAGCCGCGGGCAGTGGTCTGTGTGGATTTTCTACATTCTCCCCGTGTCTGAGTGGGTTTCCTCCGGGTGCTCCTGTTTCCTCCCGCAATCTAAAGATGTGCAGATTAAGTGACTTGGCCATAGAGTTCAGGGATATGAAGGTTAGCTGTATTAGTCAGGTGTAAATGTAAAGTAATACGGTAGAGGAATGGATTTGGGTAGAATACTCTTCAGAGGGTCAGTGAGGATTTGTTGGGCTGAAGGGCTTGTTTCCACACTGTAAGGATTCTATGAACCCATGCTGCATCTGCCCAATGGGACAATTTCTATCTAGATGCCTTGCTATTCCTTCTTTGATAATTGACTCAAGCAACTTCCCCACTAAAGACGTTAAACCAACCAATCTATAATTCCCCATCTTTCGTCTACTGCCCCTTTTAATCCCAGGTGTCACATTTGCTGTTTTCCAATTCGCTGGTTCTGCCATTTTTGGAGTATTGTATGAAATTCTGGTCACCCTGCTTTAGCAATAAAGTTGTAAAAACAGAAAGGGTTCAGAAAAGATTTACAAGGATGGTTGAAGGATTTGAGCTATAGTGAGAGGCTGAATTGGCTGGGATGTCGGAGACTGAGGGGTGACCTTGTAGATTTTTATAAAATCATGAGGAGCAAAGACAGGGTAAATAGACAATGACTTTACCCCGGGATGGGAGTGTCCAAAACTAGAGGCAGAGGTTTACGGTGAAAGTGGAAAAATATGAAAAGGACCTGAGGGGCAACGTTTTCATGCAGAGGGTGGTGCATGTATGGAATGAGCTGCCAGAGGAAACTGGTACAATTACAGCATTTGAAAGACATCTGGATTTGTATGCAAATAGGAAAGGTTTATGAGCCAAATGCTGGCAAATAGGAACAGATTAGGTTAGGATATCTGGTCGGCAGTTACAATTACATCAGTTAAAATGCTAGCAAATGGGACTAATAAGAATCATTGAGACACAGAGATGCACAGCACGGAAACAAACCCCTCAGTCCAACTCGTCCATGCTGACCAGATATCCTAACCTAATCTGGTCCCATTTGTTAGCATTTAAAAAGTTGTAATTGTCCCAGACTCCACCACTTCCTCTGACAGCTCATTCCATACACGCACCCCCCTCAGAGAATATTGACCCTTCGGTCCCTTTTAAGTCTTTCCCCTCTCACCCTAAACTTATGCCCTCGAGTCCTGGGCTCCCCTACTCCGGGGAAAATATGGGATATCTGGTCAGCATTGGACAAGTTTGACTGAATGGTCTGTTTCCATGCTATATGTCTCTATTATTCTACTACTCTCAACGATAGGTGGGGATAGAGCCCAAAGAGAGAAGGGTAATTGGACAGACAAAGGAATGGGTAACAAACTGGCTAGGAGATTGGATAGTCATTAATGGGGACTGATAATGGTTAACAAGACCTGGTGTGTGGGGAATGGAGTAAAGAATTGGGAGAGCTCAAGCCATAAAGTTGTTAGACTAGATACTGTATTGAGTCCAGATAGCTGCAGAGTTTCCAAATGAAGAATGAGATGCTGTTCTTCCAGCTTGCACTAAGCTTCTCTGGAGCATTATAGCAAGCCTAAGTCTGAGATAATGGTCAGGGTAAAGGGTGGTGTGTTGAAGTGGCAGGTAACTGGAAACTCAGGGTCTTTTTTGAGGTTCTGTGAAGTGGTCACTCAATCTACATTTTGTTTCCCCAACGTTGAGGATACCACATTGTGAGCAGCGAATGCATTAGACTAGATTACAGCAAGTGCAAGGAGAGCACTGCTTCACTGTCTTCCTGATGGCATCTCCAAGATGGACTAGAACAACTCAGGAAGGTGGCCCATCACCAACCACTCAAGAATGATTAGGACTGAGGGACAAATGCTGGCTTGGCTAGCAATCTCCAATCCCTTGAATGAACAAACGTAATTAATAATGTGTTAGTTGACAAAGTGGCCTTGCAAGGAAATAGTGTTACCAGACCTAGAGAATAAAATAACTATTGGCCTGCCTATTCACAATAAAACAAAATACTGATGCACTTTCCTATCCCTGAAAAAACTTTCCGCTGTTTCCGGGTAAAGTCTCCCATGAATGGAGATAAAGACTCTATCCAGGACAAGCAAATGAGGAGTGGCCTGATTCTGTGGACAAATTGGAGATGATTGCAATGGCCTTATAGTCAAATGTGTGGATTGCACAGAGAGTGTGGTGGTTTGAATCTTGAGTTATAAAATAGATTCAATTAACTTTTGTGCAAGGAAAACACCTCTGCAAATAGTTTGGTTTCAGGGTTCTTTGATTCATATGGGCACAGCTCGAAATGAGCTATCACTCCCAAAAAAGGGAATCATGTGATTGCAAGAAAACCAACTAATTCTTCATGCTTGTTGGAGAGAATTTAGCCTGATGGTAATGTCATTGCATTATTGTAGTGGTAGCCTACTACATTGATGACCCAGGTTTAAATCGCACCAAAATAGCTCTTGGAATTTAAATTATTAATATATCTGGAATGAAAAGCTTGTCTCAACCATGGTGAAACTATTGTTAAAAGGCCCATCCAAGTCACTAATATATTTTAAGGAAGGAAATCCTCCAACCTTCTCAGGTCTGGCCTACACGTGACTCCAGATCCACAGCAATTTGTTGGTTGACTGTTAACTGTCCTTTGAAATGATCTAGTAAACCATTCAATTCAAGGAAAAAATTGACAACAAATTCTGGCCTTCCCATCAATGCCCACATCCAAAGAAAAAACTTAATGAACAAAACTCTATGGCAGTGACTCATAAAACTCTTTTGGATTCGAGAGATTGCTTTTAGACTTAAAGTTAGTACAAAATGTCCTTCAATTCCATGATAAATTGGCATTGTCTAATACTCGGCAAAGACTGGAAACACATTCTGTAATAATGGATTTGTTTCTGATTGTGTTGTTTTCTGTCGTATTTTTACCTTACAGATGGGTGTAAAGGCGAATGGTCTCCATGGTTTAATGAAAACACACCAACTCTGCAAAACAGAGCAGACACTGAGTTATTAAACCAAGTGTCAAGTTCTCTGTGTCCATTCTATCCCTATCAAATTACAGACATTCAGTGTGAGGCTCTCAAATATCCCCAGCGCCCAATCAATGAGATGAAAGATAACGTGACGTGCGATAAAGAAACAGGACTTGTTTGTACTTACAGTCATCAGGCATCCGAAAGCAGTTTAATGTGTTTGGACTACAGGATAAGAGTTTGCTGTCAGCACCCCTCACCCAGCACAAGAGCTACCCCAAAAACATCAGTAACAACCACAACTAAAACACTTCCAACAATACCTACATCCACAACGACCACATTTCCCACAACACTCACATCCACAACTACCACAGTTCCAACAACACCCACATCCAAAACTACCACAGTTCCAACAACACCCACATCCACAACTACCACAGTTCCAACAACACTCACATCCACAACTACCACAGTTCCCACAACATCCACATCCTCAACTACCACAGTTCCCACAACATCCACATCCTCAACTGCCACAGTTCCAACAACACTCACATCCACATCTGTCACAGTTCCCACAACACACACATCCACAACTACAACAGTTCCAACAACACTCACATCCACATCTGTCACAGTTCCCACAACACACACATCCACAACTACAACAGTTCCAACAACACTCACATCCTCACCCTCCACAGTTCCAACAACACCCACATCCACATCTGTCACAGTTCCCACAACACACACATCCACAACTACAACAGTTCCAACAACACCCACATCCTCACCCTCCACAGTTCCAACAACACTCACATCCACATCTACCACAGTTCCAACAACACTCACATCCACATCTACCACAGTTCCAACAACACTCACATCTACAACTACCACAGTTCCCACAACACACACATCCACAACTACAACAGTTCCAACAACACCGACATCCTCACCCTCCACAGTTCCCACAACACTCACATCCACATCTACCACAGTTCCAACAACACTCACATCCACAACTACCACAGTTCCAACAACACTCACATCCACATCTACCACTGTTCCCACAACACTCACATCCACATCTACCACAGTTCCAACAACACTCACATCCACATCTACCACAGTTCCAACAACACTCACATCTACAACTACCACAGTTCCCACAACACACACATCCACAACTACAACAGTTCCAACAACACCGACATCCTCACCCTCCACAGTTCCCACAACACTCACATCCACATCTACCACAGTTCCAACAACACTCACATCCACAACTACCACAGTTCCCACAACACCCACATCCACAACTACCACAGTTCCCACAACACTCACATCCACAACTACCACAGTTCCCACAACACTCACATCCACAACTACCACAGTTCCAACAACACCCACATCCACATCTACCACAGTTCCCACAACACTCATATCCACAACTACCACAGTTCCAACACCCACATCCACATCTACCACAGTTCCCACAACACTCACATCCACAACTTCCACAGTTCCCACAACACCCACATCCACAACTACCACAGTTCCAACAACACTCACATCTACAACTACCACAGTTCCAACACTCACATCCACAACTACCACAGTTCCCACAACACCCACATCCACATCTATCACAGTTCCCACAACACTCACATCCACAACTACCACAGTTCCAACAACACTCACATCCACAACTACCACAGTTCCCACAACACCCACATCCACAACTACCACAGTTCCCACAACACTCACATCCACAACTACCACAGTTCCCACAACACTCACATCCACAACTACCACAGTTCCAACAACACCCACATCCACATCTACCACAGTTCCCACAACACTCACATCCACAACTACCACAGTTCCAACACCCACATCCACATCTACCACAGTTCCCACAACACTCACATCCACAACTTCCACAGTTCCCACAACACCCACATCCACAACTACCACAGTTCCAACAACACTCACATCTACAACTACCACAGTTCCAACACTCACATCCACAACTACCACAGTTCCCACAACACCCACATCCACATCTATCACAGTTCCCACAACACTCACATCCACAACTACCACAGTTCCCACAACACTCACATCCACAACTACCACAGTTCCAACAACACTCACATCTACAACTACCACAGTTCCAACACCCACATCCACAACTACCACAGTTCCAACAACACCCACATCCATATCTACCACAGTTCCCACAACACCCACATCCAAAACTACCACAGTTCCAACAACACCCACATCCACAACTACCACAGTTCCAACAACACTCACATCCACACCTACCACAGTTCCAACAACACTCACATCCACAACTACCACAGTTCCCACAACATCCACATCCTCAACTACCACAGTTCCCACAACATCCACATCCTCAACTACCACAGTTCCCACAACACTCACATCCACAACTACCACAGTTCCCACAACACCCACATCCACAACTACCACAGTTCCCACAACATCCACATCCTCAACTACCACAGTTCCCACAACACTCACATCCACAACTACCACAGTTCCCACAACACTCACATCCACAACTACCACAGTTCCCACAACACCCACATCCATAACTACCACAGTTCCCACAACACCCACATCCGCATCTACCACAGTTCCAACAACACTCACATCCACAACTACCACAGTTCCAACAACACCCACATCCACAACTACCACAGTTTCAACAACACTCATATCCACATCTACCACAGTTCCCACAACACTCACATCCACAACTACCACAGTTCCCACAACACTCACATCCACATCTACCACATTTCCAACACCCACATCAACAACTACCACAGTTCCAACAACACTCACATCCACAACTACCACAGTTCCAACAACACTCACATCCACAACTACCACAGTTTCAACAACACCCACATCTACAACGACCACAGTTCCCACAACATCCACATCCGCATCTACCACAGTTCCAACAACACTCACATCTACAACGACCATAGTTCCAACAACACTCACATCCACAACTACCACAGTTCCAACAACACTCACATCCTCAACTACCACAGTTCCAACAACACTCACATCCACAACTACCACAGTTCCAACAACACCCACATCCACAACTACCACAGTTCCTACAACACCCACATCTGCATATACCACAGTTCCAACAACACCCACATCCACAACTACCACAGTTCCAACAACACTCACATCCTCAACTACCACAGTTCCAACAACACTCACATCCACAACTACCACAGTTCCAACAACACCCACATCCACAACTACCACAGTTCCTACAACACCGACATCTGCATATACCACAGTTCCAACAACACTCACATCCACAACTACCACAGTTCCCACAACACCCACATCCACAACTACCACAGTTCCTACAACACCGACATCTGCATATACTACAGTTCCAACAACACTCACATCCACAACTACCACAGTTCCCACAACACCCACATTCACATCTACCACTGTTCCCACAACATCCACATCCACAACTACCACAGTTCCAACAACACCCACATCCACAACTATCACAGTTGCAACAACACCCACATCCACAACTACAATAGTTCCAACAACACCCACATCCACAACTATCACAGTTGCAACAACACCCACATCCACAACTACAATAGTTCCAACAACATCCACATCCACAATTACAACAGTTCCCTCTACACCAACATCCACACCTACAACAGTTCCCACAACACCCGTATCCACAACTACCACAGTTCCAACAACACACACATCCACAACTACCCCAATTGCAACAACACCCACATCCACACATACAACAGTTCCAACAGCACCGACATCCACAATGACCAAAGAATGGCCAAGAACCACACTGACAAACATCCCAACATTTATTACCTCACGCACAATACCGCTGACAACGCAATGTTTACCAGATCCAAAACCCACATGTCCAAAATCAGCGAAATTTCTCGATGAAAATGGATGTGAGAAATGGTATTGCTATTGTAAGTATCATTTATTTTTGGAATTGATTATTTTTATTCAAAACTCTTTAAACATGATTAATGAGTCTCCTTTTGCCCTGGTCTCTATCTTCTTTCAGGCCAATGTCAAGTATGGGGAGACCCCCACTATCTCACTTTCGGTGGTACACAGTATGATTTCTTTGAAAATTGCACATACACACTTGTTGAAGAACAAGTTCCCAAATACAATTTCTCAGTTCTCGTCGATAATTATTACTGTTTCGAGGGCCTTCCTATGTCTTGTGCGAGAGGGATAGTTGTATCTTACAAGGAAAGTGTTGTAACTATTACAACTGGACGTCAGCATCTGGTATGTACAACAGAATAAACAGTAAATTTGGATTATTTATCATCATTAACTGTGTGAGAAGTGACCTTTTGAAATGGTTAAAATTGTGCCCTTTAATAAAAAATATTGTTCATGGGATATAATAGGACATAAACATAGAAAGTTGTAAAATCAGAATTGTTGCAGTGTGAATCAATCAGAGAACAGTTGGTATTTTATGTCTATAACGACTCTGAAAGGGTAATGGAGTTAGTTCCCTTGTTCTTTTCCCAAAGCAAAATTATTTTTTCTTTCTACAGACAATTATCCACCTCTCTTTTGAACGCCACGTTTGCATCTTGCTCCATCACATTGTTCGACATTGAAATTCAAACCTTCACTACTTTTCCTGTAATTATTACTTCTGTCATATTGATTCTTTTGCTTTTTCTAAAATTTTTGTTTTTATTGAACAAATAGATTTTTTAATATTACAAATACAAAACAATACAATTCAAAACAGGACTTGTTTTGGACCATTTGTCAAAATTTAAACCATGGATATCTTCAGCATGTCCCAGTGCAAGGTCTGTATGGGCATTCCTCCCCATTGTCTTTGGTCTTGCGATAGGATTCTTTTGCTTTAATCTCCTTAATGTGGTGTCCCCTGGTTTGTTACCCTTCCACCAGTGGAAATGGTCTTTGTCAAAATGATCACCTGGATTTTAAACACTCTATAAATCGTGTCTTAACAAAACTGTAAACCCAAAATACTAAAGTTGCTGTAAATCTCGAACAAAAACAGCAACTGCTGGAAATTCTCAATAGGTCAGATGGCATATATGGAGAGAAACAAGGTCAGATCATTGGCCATTGATCATCACAGACAAAGGAGATGCAGGTACAGGAACCTAGGGGCATTTTGTGCACAAATTATAGAAGTTGGCAGTGCAGATTAAGAACATGTTTATGTGGGCATATAGGATCCTTGGGTTTGGATTATAGAGGCATTGAGTCAAAAAACAAGATAGTGCTGATGAAAGTAATTTCTGTCTTCTTTCAATCTTCTTTTCACTATGGACAGCAGCCCATCTACTCACAAACTAAAGTACCTCATCCCTGGAATCATTCTATTAAAACATTTCTGCATTCTCCCTAAAAACTTCACATCCTTCTTAAAGTATGATACAAAAAATTGAACATAATCATCAAATACATAGTTTTATGGCGATTAATCATAACTTTATTGGTTCTGCATTCTCCATTTATGAAACCCAAGATACCACATTGTCACCTTCAGAAATTTCTGCACATATTTTTCCTAATCTCTGTTTGTGCATCTCTTTTGCAATTAGAAAGATATAAGACAGGAGCAGGAGCAGCTTGCTTGTTAACAACAAATGCAAAGTATTAATTTAGTTCTTTGGCTAATTCTCGTGCCTCCAGCTGCAGACTTGAGTTTTAGCCCCAGTGCTTCTCCTACTCTCTTTCCAATTATACATGTCCATAGAGGACTGCTGGATCTTTTTTTGTTTAAGCTGCTAGAGTCTTCTTATACTTTGCCATTTTTTTCCTTTCTTACTTCCACTGTGATCAGACTAAGTGTAGCCTAGTTCTCATTTATATTAACTTGACATGTATCACACTTGCTCTTTTTTCTGCTTCAGCTTACATGCTATCTCCTTCATCATCAAGGGGCTCTGCCTATGGTTGTCCTGAGTTGACCTGTCATTCAACTGTGCATTGAAATTCCTGAATCATTCCTTCGTTAAAGGTGTTCCATTGTTCTAGAAAAAGATGTATTCTCACCCCAATGAAATTTGCTTCCCTCAGATTAGATATATTAATCCTATGATGCTCCACATAACCTAAACTTTATGATATTATGATCACTATTGCCAAAATGTTCTCATCCTGACAATTGGTCCATTCATTTCATAGAATCATTTCAGAAACAGATCTCCTTCTTTTACACCATTACTGTCTCAGCCCATATTATGATAAATAAGCCCCAATTCTAATGCTTTAAAGTGTTTGTGCCTTTCTCTAGTACCCTACACTTTTGCTGCTGGATAGTATTACCCCAGTTAGCACCCGTAGTAACTAGGTTATTTGTTATGTGTGTCCAAGAAAATGTTCTGATTCAGTATGTGGATGAACCCACTAGAGAAGGTGCAAAATATGACCTACTCCTGGGAAATTAGATTAGATTAGATTCCCCACAGTATGGAAACAGGCCCTTCAGCCCAACAAGTCCACACTGACCATCTGAAGAGCAACCCACCCAGACCCATTACCCACCCCATGTTAACCCATGACTAATGCACCTAACACTATGGGTAATTTAGCATGGCCAATTCACCTGACCTGCACATTTTTTGGATTGTGAGAGTAAACCGGAGCACCTGGAGGAAATGCACCCAGACATGGGGAGAATGTGCGAACTCCACACAGTCACCCGAGGCGGGAATCGAACCTGGGTCCCTGACGCTGTGAGGCAGCAGTGCTAACCACTTAGTCACCTTGAAATAGACAGGGCAGGTGACTGAGGTGTCAATGGGGGAGCACTTTGGGGCCAGCGACCATAATTCTATTAGTTTTAAAATAGTGATGGAAAAGTACAGAACACATCTAAAAGTTGAAGTTCTAAATTGGAGAAAGGCTAATTTTGACGATATTAGAAAAGGACTTTCAAAAGCTGATTAGGGGCAGACATTTGCAGGAATAGTGACAGCTGGAAATTGGGAAGCCTTAAGAAATGAGATAATGAGAGTCCAGAGATGTATATTCCTGTTAGGGTGAAAGGAAAGGCTGGTAAATGTAGGGTATGCTGAATGACTAGAGAAATTGAGGGTTTGGTTAAGAAAAAGAAGGAAACATATATCAGGTGTAGACTGGATAGATCGAGTAAATCCTTAGAAGAGTATAAAGGTAGTAGGAGTATACTTAAGAGGGAAATCAGGAGGGCAAAAAGAGGACATGAGAAAGCAATTTGTGGGCAATTTGTTAGAGGGAATCCTGATGGACAGGACTACATGTATTTGGCAAGGCAAGGATTGTTTATGAAATAGTCATCATGGTTTTGTGCATGGGAAATCATGTCCCACAAACTTGATTGAGTTTTTTGAAGAAGTATCAAAGAGGATTGATAAGGACAAAGTGGTAGACGTGATCCATATGAACTTCAGTAAAGTGTTCGACAAGGTTCCCCATGGGAGACTGATTAGCAAGGATAGATCTCATGGAATACAGGGAGAACTAGCCATTTGGATACAGAACTGACTCAAAGGTAGAAGACAGAGGTGGTGGTGGAGGATTGTTTTTCAGACTGGAGGTCTGTGACCAGTGGAGTGCCACAAGGATCGGTGCTGGGTCCATAAATGATTTGGATGTGAGCATAAGAGATATCATTAGTAAGTTTGCAGATGACAACAAAATTGGAGGTGTAGTGGACAGCAAAGAAAGTTATCTCTGATTACAATGGGATCTTGATCAGATGGGCCAATGGGCTGAAGAGTGGCAGATGGAGTTTAATTTAGATAAATGAAAGGTGCTGCATTCAAAGTTTGTGAGAAGATTTGTAGCTCGGGTGCTCGTTGTTGTGGTTCTGTTCGCCGAGCCGGGAATTTGTGTTGCAGATGTTTCGGCCCTGGTCTAGGTGACATCCTCAGTGCTTGGGAGCCTCCTGTGAAGCGCTTCTGTGATCTTTCCTCAGGCATTTGTAGTGGTTTGAATCTGCCGCTTCCGGTTGTCAGTTCCAGCTGTCCGTTGTAGTGGTTGGTATATTGGGTCCAGGTCGATGTGCTTATTGATTGAATCTGTGGATGAATGCCATGCCTCTAGGAATTCCCTGGCTGTTCTCTGTTTGGCTTGTCCTATAATAGTAGTGTTGTCCCAGTCGAATTCATGTTGCTTGTCATCTGCGTGTGTGGCTACTATGGATAGCTGGTCGTGTTGTTTCATGTCTAGTTGGTGCTCATGGATGCGGATCATTAGCTGTCTTCCTGTTTGTCCTATGTAGTGTTTTGTGCAGTCCTTGCATGGGATTTTGTATACTACATTGGTTTTGCTCATGCTGGGTATCGGGTCCTTCGTTGTGGTGAGTTGTTGTCTGAGAGTTATATTACAGGACAATTATAGGACTATTATAGGTCAAGCCAAACAGAGAACAGCCAAGGAATTCCTAGAGGCATGGCACTCATCCACAGATTCAATCAACAAGCACATCGACCTGGATCCAATATACCAACCACTGCAGCGGACAGCTGGAACTGACAACCGGAAGCGACATATTCAAACCATTACAAATGCCAGAGGAAAGATCACAGAAGTGCTTCACAGGAGGCTCCCAAGCACTGAGGATGTCACCTAGACAGGGGACGAAACGTCTGCAACACAAATTCCTGGCTCGGCGCACAGAACCATAACAAAGGTGATGCATTTTGGGAAAGCAAATCTTAGCAGGACTTATACACTTAATGGTAAGGTCCTAGGTAGTGTTGCTGAACAAAGGTACCTTGGAGTGCAAGTTCATAGTTCTTTGAAAGTGGAGTTGCAGGTAGATAGGATAGTGAAGAAGGCATTTGGCATACTTTCCTTTATTGATCAGAGTATTGAGTTTTGGAGTTGGGCGGTCATGTTGCGGCTGTACAGGACATCAGTTAGGCCGTTGTTGGAATATTGCGTGCAATTCTGGTCTGCTTTCTATCAGAAAGACGTTGTGAAACTTGAAAGGGTTCCAAAAAGATTTACAAGGATGTTGCCAGGGTTGAAGGATTTGAGCTATAGGGAGAGGTTGAATAGGCTAGGGCTGTTGTCGCTGGAGCATCAGAGGCTGAGGGGTGACATTATAGAGGTTTTTAAAACTATGAGGGGCATGGACAGGGTAAATAGACAAAGTCTTTTCCCTGGGGTTGGGGAGTCCAGAACTAGAGGGCATAGGTTTAGGGTGAGAGGGGAAAGATATAAAAGAGACCTAAGGAGAAACCTTTTCACGCAGAGGGTGGTACGTGTATGGAATGAGCTGCCAGAGGATGTGGTGGAGACTGGTACAATTGCAGTATTTAAAAGGCATCTGGATGGGTATATGAATAGGAAGGGTTTGGGCTGAGTGCTGGCAAGTGGACTAGATTAGGTTGGGATATCTGGTCAGCATGGACGATTTGGACCAAAGGGTCTGTTTCCATAAGTACATCTCTATGACTCTATGACTAAATAGGTCTGCCATCGGCCTTTTCAGAATACCAGATGGATTTTTATGTACTACCACTGATCATCTGAGATTAAGCTGGCAGGTCATAAGGCTTGGTGCAAAATTGAGTGTCATGTTGAAGACAAAGGTCATTACCCACCTACATCTCCTGATATTCTGGTATTTTACCAGGCTATTGGCTGCCCCACCAATCATATTATTCATTGAAGGCTTGAAGTGACCATTGGCATCCTAAGGACCTTCTCCTATCTCTGTTGGTATTTAAACCATGACAAGGGGTTGCACAGCATATAAGAGGTGAAACCTGATGGCTTTTTTTGTGATCTGAGGAGACCTATCCTATCTGGACTCCCTGTGCTCAAAAGGGAGCATGCACATGCCCTCGCATGATCTTCCATTCACAAATGTGATGCTCAATACTGCTTGCTACAGCCCAACAGATAGACCCAGGTAAACCACGGTCTCCCCCATACCCTGTTGACCTTCAAATCCAACTCCATGGCTCCTCAACATTGGGACCTTCCAACTGTCCCTATATTGGCCACTACCTCAAGCGTGCTGCTGTGACTGGATAGCTGCTAACCATTCAGGGCTTGACTTTCTCCCCCGTGGTCCTCTCCCTGAGCCAATTGCTCATACAACTGACCTAAACAAGTGGAGGTGCGTTCACTCCAACCTTTCAGCCAGGGTAGGTACAACTGCCTCCATGTGATTCCTGCCCATCTTCTCTCTGCCGCATCATTATATTCTCCATTAGTATTGCAAGTAATTGCAAACCCTACTCTTCCTTTCTTTAAATTTCTGTCTTTCCTGAGCATCTTCTATCTCAAGATATTCAGAACCAAGCTTTTATGCCACATTATGTCATTATTTTCTTCTGTAATTCACAAACTGAACCTACCTTGCTTCATGCATTTTTTACATAGAATATAACAGCACTCATGAACATGAAGGCATTAGAGTTGTTACTATTGAGGTCTCACCTGCCTCAAGACCAATTTCAATGACACAGAAATCTAAACTCCTACCTCCTCTACCATCTCTACAGCCATGCAGTAATCTGCTCAATCCTCTTGTTCCTGTTCTCATTCATGCAAGATACCAACAGTAGTCCAGAGGTTATTGTTTCTGAGACACTTCTTGCTAAGTCGTGCTTGTAATTCTGGCAATGTCCAAATAGCTCCACTGCCCAGACGACCATGGACCTGACTCTAGTTACACTCCCCTAACAAATTGTCCACATTACCAAATTAATAATGGTTTGAAATGGTTTGTACTCATGGAACCCCTACATTACATGCCTGAACCGACTTGATATTTCAGCAGTTATTATATTCCCTTTCTGCCTTCACACTATCTTGAAATCTGCTCTTTACATAGCTCTTAGTTTGTGGATGCATTGCAGTGACTCCAGCCACAGCTCAAGCCCAGTGGTCGAGCTGGTAATAGTTACTGTCCAGGACAGAAGAACTGCCCTGAGGTTCCCATGTGGAGTAGGGTGTGCCTCTAATGGAACAGCAGTGACCTGCCACATCTCTATTTATTGGACTACTAAATTAATCTGGTGTAAATAAAACTTAAGACTTTAAAAACAAACTTAAAATACAAAACATGTTTTAATAACTCTAATTCTTTACCTTAGCTCCTTACCTCAATATGCTTCCCTTTCTCACGATCTTATCTTTCATGAGTTCTGCGATTCCTTTCTCTTCTCACTGACACTGATCTACAATCACTCTTTCTTACTGTGAGACATTTGCTATGACATAGCATTCGTTTAACGCTTTTGAGAAAGGGGGAGAAATGAGAAGTTTGGCAAGGATTACTGAGTTTTAAGAAGGGGGCTTTTAGTGCAGGAAATTGAGATAATAGAACTAGAGAGAGTTTTAGAATCCTGGTGACTGAGGGCTTTCTGATCAACAGAGGAAAGCACTGAGGCTAGATTAGATTCCCTACCATGTGGAAACAGGCCCTTTGGCCCAACCAGTCCACATCAACCCTCCGAAGAGTAACCGACCCAGACCCATTTCCCTCTGACTAATGCATCTAACACTAAGGGCAATTTACCTGACCTGCACATCTTTGGACTGTGGGAGGAAACCAGAACACCCAAAGGAAACCCACTCAGACATAGGGAGAATGTGCAAACTCCACACAGACAGTCACCCAAGGGTGGATTCGAACACAGCTCCTTGGCACTGTGAGGCAGCAGTGCTAACCATTGTGCCACCCAATGTACAGGTACTAAAGAGAAGAGCTGGAATAATGGGCTTTCAGAGCTGGGCAGAGGGTTAAGCAGATGGATAATTAAAAAGGAAATAAATATGTGAAAAAGCCATTGGGCAACAAAAAAATCATTGTAAGTGAGCAAAAACAGTGGCAATGGATGAAGAAGAAGTAATGAGAAACGGAAAACAGAGGTACTATGTGCTTCAATCATCAGAAAATATTATGTGATTTTTCACTGAAATGGTCCAGTTATTTAGGATTTTAAACCATTATTCACCTTTACAGATAACATTTGATGGAGCCATTGTGACTGTTCCCTACAGTTTGAATGGAATTGACATATATTCTACACACCACAGTATATATATTTCTATTCCTGAAATACAAGCAATCATAATTGCTTTTGGAGATTCCTTTCAAATTAGATTGTCACAACAATACTTCCTGAACAATACTCAAGGACAGTGTGGTATGTGTACCTCATTTTCAACTATATGTATTCCTGAAAGATGAGATAATCATACTATTTCTTTCAGAGACACTACAGATACTTGTAAATGACAATGGATTTTTTTTCTCTCAAAGGTTCTTGCGTGGATGCTGGTGATGATTGTATAACAAGGGATAGGGAGGTCATGCCAAAACACTGCTGCCACATTGCTGCAAATGACTGGAAATTTCCTGACCCAAATAAGCCGTACTGTCAACTAACTCCTAAAACTAACTCAAAAGACCTTTGCACTGATCCAACTCCCCCTCCAACATGTACCCCAGAAAAAACAATTTGCATGCTACTTTTGGGAAAGTATGTGAATGTTTTCATTCATATTTTACTTTTATCTAAATAAATACAAGAAAGTAAATTGTAAAGATAAAGATGGACTGACAAAATGCAATTTGCATTTATGAAGAGAATATATATAGCAAGAGAAAATTGGTTGGTCCACAGATATTTTGAATTTCATAGTCTGCTGTCTCACTTATACCTCAAGGCATAATTGATGATTTGGAGAATTCATTGCTCCAGATGTAACAATATTTCAGCTATTCCTGGTGTTTGTGTTGTGAAAAAAGTATATGATACACACACATATATGTATTATATGTTAATATCATTTATTTTAGGTTTTGGATGTTGAAACAGTGGCATGTGGGTTTTGATCTCTGTACAAAAGAAGGTTTAATGATTGACTTGTCAGCCTTTCTGGAGCCATGACTTAAAATCAGTGTAGTTCAGAGAACAGAGAACTGGGCTCTCTTGAAGTTAAATTGAAGTGACGTTTCTTTATTTGTATTCTGGGAGCTTTACAATCGCAACATTGAAATTCGTGATCTTACTTTGAAGAATCAAGATTTTTGCTGAAGAAAACAATATCATAGATTGGAAAGGTTTCAGATACAATTTGTAGAAGACTGAGCTGAGATTAAATGTAAGAAATATTTTTTCTTTGTGAAATAAGCTAGTTCAGAATAGTAAGAAAATAGGTTACCTTAGTGGAAACAATTTGGTTTGAAAATTCCAGACTAGAAGTGTTTGGTTAGAAGATACATGAGTCTAAAAGAGTTTATATTGCCCAGAAACATAAATTTAATCTGTGAGATTATATTGCGCTATAAAAGAATAAATGTCTTTGTACTTTAATTTTCTTCTTTTTATTGTTTACCACGTAGACCATTTGAAGATTGCAGGAAACACTACAGTGAAGATGTAGATCGCTATTACCAGACTTGTCTCTTTGACCATTGCCATACAAACAAAACAGAATTTGATTGTTCCAGCCTGGAAGCTGCTGCTATTGCTTGTAATGATAGGGGTGTATGTGTCGACTGGAGAAACTTTACAGACGGATATTGCAGTAAGGATAATTATGCTTTTTTTTGCCAGAACTAAGAGACTAATCTTATCTGGAGAGGTTGAAATGACTGTGGCTACTTCCCATGAAAAAAATAGACTAAAGAATATAAAGTGTTTGATCGATCAGATGTAAAAAGATATATTTCCACTTGTGGGCGAGACTGTTAATGTTCTTAAATCTCCAGAATGCCAAGAGATGCAGGTCCAAGAAAAGGCAGACATCATTTTCAGTCAACTTTTCACAAATCTGTCATAATCTGTGAACATTCCAGAATTGCTCTATCATAGCTCTGTTTGGGATTTGAGCATTTCAGATCTGTTTTATCATGATTAAAACCAAATTGCTGGCAGTATCGCTTAGAACCTGACTGATAGGACTACATTTATCTCTTGCATCCCCAACACAGAAACCAGGAGTGCATAATAGCCACTGGACTTTGAACATGCACTTCCCACAGTTTTCTAGGAAGTAGTTTCAATAGATGCAAAATGAGGTGTACCTCAGGGTGGAATTTTATCCCAGGCTCCAGCCCTGGAGCCAAGGCTATCTCCAACAAGTATGTCTTTGGGTCTATTAAGGCTCCTAAATAAGCTTGAACTTTGTAGATAGTTGAGAAGAGAGAGGAATCAGGAGGTGAGTTACTTACCGCAAAATTTCTAGCCTTTAACCTGTTCTTAAACAGCAGTATGTATATGGTTGATCCAAATCTGTTTCTGCTCCATGGTAAATCCCAGGATGTTGATGGTGGGGAATTCAGTGATGGTAATGCTACTGAATTAAAAGGAGTGATAGTTAGATTTTCTCTCATTGGAGGCTGTCCTTGTGTGGCCCAAATGTTGCATAAATGTTACTTGACACTTATCAGCCCAGACCTGGATGTTCTCAAGGTTTTGCTGCATATGGGCATGGAATGCTGCAATATCTGAGCTGCTGGGAATAGTGCTGAACGTGGTGCCACCATCAGTGAACGTGTCTATTTCTGAACTCATGTTGGAGATGGTCTTGATGAAGCAGCCGATGGTATTTGGGCCAAGGAAATTGCGCTGAAGACTTCTTGCAGTGATGATGTGGGTCTGAGGTGATTGACCTCCAACAACCACAATCATTTTCCAGCTCCCATTCACAGGCTCATCTTCCTCCAGCTCAGAGCTGAAGCCTGTTCTGATCCATTGAACAGCCAAACCATTGTAAAAGCCACTCATTGTGTCCCAGTTTTCAGGGATAGGGCCATCATATTCATGCAAAATAAAACCCTGAAACAATCAAATCCCAAAATGCAGCACAGGAATATTATGAAACAAAATTGGACTTCAAATCAAAGGAGATGAAGTAGATAATCAAAAGTTTTGTCAAAAAGGTAGGTTTAAGGATCATCATAAAGAATGATAGAGATGCTTCATTAAGCAATTTAAGAACAATTTAAGACGCTGTAGGGTGTTTGGTTTGATTTTTAGATGGTTCGAATCACTCCGAGATCCCTGGTTCTGACACTGGACTTATTTGTGAAATGCAAAAGGGAATGTGAAATGCAAAAGACGGTAGACAGGTAATTGAGGGCAAAAGAATTTAGTTAACTTCAAAAGGTAAGTATACCTTTGTATCTCCCCACTGCAGTGGAGACCATATCAAGAGCAACCGACACTGTAGATGAGGTGTTTGGATGTGCAGGAAAATCTCTGCCGGATGTGGAAGGATTATTTGGGGCTTTGGATGGAGGTGAGGGGGGGAAGATGTGATGCAGGTTTTACATCTCTTGCCGTGGCAGGGGAAGGTGCCGGGAGTGGAGGATGTGTTGATGGCGGTGGGGGGGGGGTGGGGGGGGGGGGGGGGGGGGGGGGGGAGGTGCATGGACCTAACAAGAGAGTTGTGGAGGGAATGGTCTCTGCGGAATGCTGATAGGGATGGGGAGAGAAATATATCTTTGGTGTGGGGTCTGACTGTAGGTGGCAGAAATGGTAGAGCATGATGCATTGTATTGGAGATTGGTGGGGTGGAAGGTGAGGACCAGGACAGTTCTGTCCTTGTTGCAGTTGGAGGGGTGGGGTTCAATGGTGGAGGAAATGCGCTGGAGGGTATTGTTGGCCACATGGGAGGGGAAATTGCGGTCCTTGAATTAGGAGGCCATCTGGGATGTTCTGGAGTGGAACTGAGAGGAATTGGGAGTTACTTGACTCTCCTGCTCCTCAGATGCTACCTGACTGACTGTGCTTTTCCAGCGCCACATTTTTTTTTACTCTGATCTCCAGCACCTGCAGTCCTCACTTTGCCCTGTCCGGTATGTCTGTGCATGAGTATTGATTGAGTTGCGCCATTCAGTCTGAGTTGGATGGGGTTTAGGCCTTGTTGATTGTTCTTTTAGAGAAAATGTGTGTAATGGGTTTTGGGGCTGAACAATATTTCCAAGCAGCTATCTTTGTGTCTTGTCTATTTTCCCAGAGCATTGCCCAGCTGATTGTCTTGTTCTTTTACTTTTAAAAGTTATTTGAAAAGTTCAGGGTTTTGGTCCAATATTTCAGAATATGGAGATATTTTGCTCAATCCTACAAAGCTTTTGTTCTAAAGCAGTGTCATTCAGAAAGGAATGCCTGTTATATAGTTAAATAATTAATTATAAAATACTTATATGACAATCCAGGATGTTCTTTGGTCTATTTTCATTCACAAATTGTAATGAAATTTTAGAAGTGTTGCTCTGGTTTTTCATGGTCATTTGTTCACAGGTTTTAATTTCTAGAAAAAAGTTTGTTATTTTGCATTCCTACCTCATATGGGCGGCACGGTGGCACAGTGGTTAGCACTGTTGCTTCACAGCGCCAGAGACCCGGGTTCAATTCCCGCCTCAGGCGACTGACTGTGTGGAGTTTGCACGTTCTCCCCGTGTCTGTGTGGGTTTGCTCCGGTTTCCTCCCACAGTCCAAAGATGTGCAGGTCAGGTGAATTGGCCATCCTAAATTGCCTGTAGTGTAGGTAAGGGGTAGATGTAGGGGTATGGGTGGGTTGCGCTTCGGCGGGGCGGTGTGGACTTGTTAGGCCAAAGGGCCTGTTTCCACACTGTAAGTAATCTAATGTGTTTGCTTGCTTTTCAAGATTATACCTGCCCTGAAGGTTTCATTTATAAAGCGTGTGAAACTTGGGAAAATGATCAGTGTAAGAATAAGTAAGTATTTCCACTTGTCACACACTGAGGGCATGATGTGATGAACAAAGATTAATTGTCATGACACTCAGGCATTGGATACATGTGTCGAGATTGTGGTGCTGGAAAAGCACAGCAGGCCAGGCAGCATCCGAGGAGCAGGAAAATTAACGTTTCATGCAAAAGCCTTTCATCAGGAAAGAGGCTGGGAACCTCAGAGGTGGAGAGATAAATAAAAGGGGGCACGTGGCTGTGGGGAAGATATCTGAGAGTGCAATAGGTGGATGGAGGTGACGATAAAGGTGATAGGTTGGAGGGGAGGGTGGAGCAGATAGGTGGGAAGGAAAATTGGTAGGTGGGACAGGTCATGAGAGATAGCAGGTTGGATCTGGGATAAGGTGGATGGAGGGGAAATGAAGAACCTGGTGAAATCCACATTGATGCCATGGGGTTGGAGGTCGCAAAGCGGAAGATGAGGTGTTCGTCCTCCAGGCATTGGGTGATTAGGGAGTGGCAATGGAGGAGGCTCAGGACCTGCATGTCCTTGAGGTGGGCCCCAAGGACATGCAGATCCTGGACCTCCTCCATCTCCACTCCCTAACCAACTGATGCCTCAAGGAAGAAACCAAAGATGCAGGTCCTGACCCTCCAACTCCAGGGCATCAAGGTGGATTTCACTAGTTTCCTCATTTCCCGTCACCCCACCTTATCCCAGTTCCAACCTTCCAGCTCAGCACCACCCTCATGACCTGTCCTACCTGTCCATCTTCTTTCTCACCTATCCACTCCAGCCTCCTCTCCAACTTATCACCATTACCCCCATTTACCCCCAACTCCATCCACCTATCACACCCTCAGCTACCTTCTCCTCAGCCCCCCCCCCAACTTCCATTTATCTCTCCGCTCCCAAGGGTCCCAGCTTCATTCCTGATGATGGGCTTATGCCTAAAACATTGTTTCTCCTGCTCCACGAATGCTGCCTGACCTGCTGTCCTTTTCTAACACCAAACTCTCGACTCTAATCTCCAGCATCCGCAGTCTTCACTTTCTCACTTTCACCATTGGATGCATGACCAGAGTTTTCATCGCACTGTTGTAAGCTTTCAGAGCCCCATTCACCTGACAAAGGAGCAGCTCTGAAAGCTTGTGCTTCCAAATAAACCTGTTTGGACTATCATCTGGTGTTGTGTGACTTCCGAACTTTAGGAAGGGAAGTCCAGGACCCAGCAACAGTGAAGAAGCAGCAATATACTTACAAATCAGGATGGTGTGTGTCTTGGAAAGAAACCTGCAAGTGGTAGTGTTGGTGAATTTCCACTGTGCATCTGGTAGATGGCACACACTGTTGCTACTGTGCACCAGCAAGGGGGTTGGGTGAATACTGAAGGTCGTGGACCGGCTAGCAAACATGCAGGCTGCTTTGTCCTCAAAGGTGTAAAATACCTCCATGTTGTTTGAGCTGCACTCATTCATACAAGGGCAGAATATTCCATCCAATTCCTGATTTTTGACCTGTAGATGGTGGACATTCTTTGGAAAGTCAGGAGATGAGTTGCTCACTGCAGAATTCTCAAGAAGTTATGTCCACAGGGCATTATATCCTTTGCCTCTGATCTGTTCTTGCAGCCAAAGTAGTTATATGTCTCATCAGTGAAGTTTCTGGCCAATGGTAAAATATATCAATGATGGATCTGACTTGCAAATGTGTCTTCCCTAAAATATTTAATGCAAATTAAATTTAACTGACTATATAATTGATAGTCTGGCCAAAAAAGCTGCTCCCTTTGACACTTGCAGGCATTTTGACATATGCCCCAAGTGAGGGGAACCCATGTTTTCCCATGTGGGCATGGATATTATTACTTGCGTGCTTTTGCATACCCAATAACAAACACTTGGGCAACTTGAGCTGCTCACCACGTTTCTCCACAATACTTTCAGTGGTGAACTGGACCATCCTTGAATACAAATCACAAACAAATTACCAGTTGCTCATAACATAAGCAACGTTATTGAAGTTATGTGAACAGGATTCTGATATGTTGGCTTCATTGTTAAACATAAACTTGATTTTCAGCATGCTGATCCCTGGCCAGAAATTATATCCTTTGTCAGAAAGCTGTTTTTGTCCAAAAGGAATGATATTTTCTGAAAACAAGACCACATGCGTTAGCTCATGTAAGTTGTCTTCGTTTATTTAGACATGAACCTATTTGATAAATATGAATAGAAATTAAAGCAACTCAGATTTCATCAGCAATTTATTTAACCTGTTATTTGTGGAAAAAATGTACTGATAGTAAGTTTAAACTTCATTTTTATAGGTTGCATTGACAATTCAGGAAATCTCAGAGAAGTAAGTGTTTATTAACTGATACATTGTTATCAGGCCTATGTAGTTTGACAGATGATGCCAGGGGCTTAATAAATTTTAGGCAATCACATCATATCTATTTTATTGCATTGGATTTATAATCTGTCATCATCTGTTAAATACCACTATGAGGATATGATTTATCAAACGGGCTGCAATCAAGTGGTTCATCAGCAGTTTGCACGTTATAATATTTTTCTAAAACTGTCTATTTAATACACCAGGAACTACAACAGCATCTTAAGCTTATTCTGTTGATCATCTACTTTTTGTAATTAAATTCCAATTAAGACCAAAGCTCCAGCTCCATTATCCTATAAGCACAAATAGACAAGTGGTAATTAAAACTCCAATGCAAGCTCTTAAACAGAAATCCATTCAACACATCAAGATCAATCTACACCTAGATCATGTTCCCTTATTATATGACACTTTCATGTCTGGCCTTTTACATAAAGCCTCAAGTTAGATGTCTAAAAAATACAGGAAAGACTGTTCTAAGTTTAACTGAACAAAATCTAACCATAATCAACTTGCCACATATATCTCATTAATAGGGAGCCTCCTGTGTTCTGTTGGTTAGATTAAAATCAGACACTGCCTCATTTCCTCTTTATCCAAGCATCCTCCAAACTAGGTTTTCTCAACTTCATCAAAGTACAGTTATAAATTAGTTGAACATGATTTTACTTTCAAAACAAAAGAAAATTGACTCAGCCTGATTATTTAGGGCTAAAGGGATCAAAGGTTATGGGGAAGAAATCAGGAACAACATCTTGAGTTGGATGATAAGTCATGATCATATTGAATAGCAGAGCAGGCTCAAAGGGCTGAATAGTCTAGTCCAGCTTCTATTTTCGATCTTTCTATATTTCTATGATTCCTTGCAATAACTTCTTTAGTAACAGCTTCCAAAAATTTCCCAACAACAGATGTTAGGTTAATTCACCCATAGTATTCTACTTCCTGACTCTGCCTCTTTTTGATTAAACAACTTACATTTGCGACCTGATTGAATGGCACCTTATCTGAATGTCAGACATTTTGGAAAATTAAAACCAATGCACCAATTTTCTCAGCAACCACTTAATTTCCATCAGGACCTATGCACTTATTTACTCATAGCTCCAACAATTTACACAGTGCTACCTCATTGATGATTCTGATTTTCCTGAGTTCATTCCTTCCATTTCCAGATTTAATGCTGCTTCTGGGAAGTGACTTATATCCTCAATGCAGACTGATAACAGCATACCTGTTTAAATCATCTGTCATCTCCTTATTTTCCATTACATATGTAGTCTCATTTCTGTCGGACCAATGCTCACTCTGTTAACTTTTAATAATTTAGAGAAACCTTTACTGTCTGCTTTTAAGTTTGTTCAGCATTCTGTTGTACCATTTTTTTCTCTTTATTAATTTTTAGCCATTCCATTCTGTTTTACTATATTCTATCCAATTTTCTGACCTGCCACCTGCTTTTTTGTACAAATTTCTACTTTTTCTTTACATGGATACAGGCTCTATCATTACCCCTGAAATTTTTCTTACTCTTTGCAATGCACCTACTTTGCATGTTCTGAAATATTCCCTGCAATGCATCTCTATTGATCCATTCTTTAACCCAGTTTGCAGTTTACTTTAGCCAGCTCTGCTTTCATAGCCTTTATTTAGCAAAAGTTTCAGAATAACTCCTGAATGTAAAATTCAGCCAAATTTTGATTGCTGCTACCTATGACCACCGTCACTCTGAGATCAAAGTGTGATGCATTATGTTGATTTGCTGTGCTTTGCACAGTTAAAGCAGGCAATGAGCTGATGGGTTAGGTGCTGAGGAACTGGGGGAATGAGAGCTGAGGAGGATAAGGACATTGGGATGGAGGAAGTTCTCCTGGTCCATGATCATGTTCAGCTGCATCGGGCGCAAATGCCACATAGAACCTGATTAAGACTCACTTCCAATAGGTGAGATGTGGGGTTCCTCTGGGTGCTCCAGTTTCCTCCCACAATTCAAAAAAAAAGTGCAGATTAGGTGAATTGGCCATGCTAAATTGCCCATCGTGTTCAGGGATGTGTAGGTCAGGTGCATTAGTTAGTGATAAATGTAAAGTAATAGGGCTAAGGGTCTGGGTGGATTGCTCTTCAGAGGACTTGTCGGTGTGGACTTGTTGGGCCGAAGAGCCTATTTCCACACTTTAAGGATTGTACCATTGAGTCAGCTACCCAAAAGAATTCATTCTGGGAAGATTTTTCTGCTTCTCCTTGTTTTTCAAAATAATTGGACAGTCAGGAGGTGAAAGTAACAACTTACAAAAAAAACGACTGCTGTTTCAGAAATTACCTGCATTCCTGTGATCACTAACAAAAACTAAGATGGTTAATACATTTGTAGATGTTTTGTTGGTTACATTATTATTTGTGTGTTTCCTTCCTAGGAAGGAGAAACATGGCCTCATCCAACAAATTCATGCATTGTCTTCACATGCTCTAACTTTCAAGTTGTAATTACAGAGAGACCGTGCTCTTGTGAGGTTGGTATAGCTTTTTGTTTCTATCGACCAGGTGTCTCAATCTTGTGGGACATTGCTAAACACAGAACACTGGTTCAACTAAGATATTTAAAATGGATTTATTGTAATGGTCATTTTTGGATAAGTGCATGTTATTTTAAAAGAATTTCAAGCAAAGGAAGATATCCTCATATATGGATCATTTATATCATTTTTCATGTTGTTGAAAATATTCTGAAATTCATAAACCTTCATTCCTAATATATTGGATGTAAATCTCACCCAACGCAAGTGAAAGGAAAATCAATACTGAGCCAGAAAGGGAAAAATTAGGATGTCTGACCAGAACTGTTTGAAGGGATGGGTCAAGAACATTTTTCAGAAGTTGTAAATATAGATGCTATAAGGCAGCGAGCTGAGAGAAGGACCAGGTGGCTGATAGTTGCAGAGTCAAGGGAAGCAAGCTGATAAATGGAAAAAGATCACAAATGTACAAAGTCAGCTGAGGGGTTAAAGAATTATTGTAGATCAGTAAGGAGATGGATGATGGTGCTTACAACAGGATATGTTGGCAACCTTTCACTGTTTAGGGTTTAAAGAATATAAAGGCAGCCAGAGAGGGAAACAATGGAAGAAATTGAAGTTGATGAAGCACACAGTTGTTTCAGTAGCAGAAAGGATAATATTCTATTTCAAATATATATCAGTAAACAAAAACTATCAGTCATTATCTCTTGGCATTTAGATTTTGGCCTGTGATTTGATTGGTACAAAATTACTTTTGCATGATTTATTATCCATTAAATGGGAAACGATGTATAATAAATATATGGAATTGCCTGAATATCTTTTGTTATTATTATTAGTATAAATAATGGAATTAATTTTTCTGCTCAGTTCATAATCGTGTAAAGGGGGGGGGGGGGATGTATTAACGCATTTTCCAGGAACTTGAAGCAAAACAGACTCCTATTTCAGCAGAAAATCAGATAACTGCAAATATTACAAACATTTCCAGGGTTTTGCATGATTGCTCTGTCTTTTTCATATTCAGATAATCTTCACAGCAGTAACTATATGACATTAATTTTGTTTATTTAGAAAGAAAGTATCTGGGAGGAAGATTACTGCTCACATTGGTGTCGCAAAGAAACCCCTGGTAATCACTGACTTCTTTCCAGTAAAGCAAAGAACTGCAGAAATATGAAACAAATAAAAACAGAAATTGTTGGAGAAAACTGACAGGTCTGGCAACAGCTTTGGAGAAGAAACAGAGAGAATGTTTTGAATCCTTCGACCAGTTCTGAAGAAGGGTCACTGGTCTCAAAACATTAACTCTGTTTTTCTCTCTCCACAGATGCTGCCAGACCTGTCAGTTTTCTCCACCAATTTCTGTTTTTACTTGTTTCAGACTTTTTTTCTTTTCTTGGTTGCTTATTGAATATTCTTTTCCACTTTGTGTTTAAATCAATGCTCCAATAATGACTTTATAAGAAGGAAATTGGGCTCAGACTTCTGGTTTCACTTAGTGATTGACCAGAATGGTACAGACACACAGGGCAAAGTTTAATGACCACTTAAGGATGATATCCTTTCACCTCTGGGATTCATCCAATGATGGGTAGCAGCGTTGTTATACAGGTAACCCAAAATACAAACCTGAGGATCCCAGCGGGAGGTTGGGGGCAGGGTGTGGGGATGGGGGTGCTGTCCTCATTCAGAGGCTCTTGTTGCCTATTTGAGGGATCTGGCATCAGAAATGGGAGATGGGTGCAGCCACTCCCTTCCGTTTATGTCCAATTCCTATCTTTCATCCCTACGGACATCTCCCACCCCCAAAATACATAGGCCCCCTTCAGTGGCCCCACCCTACCATTTCCATCCCACCTTCACTCTTCTTTGCTCTGGATCCCCCTTTGATGTTGGGCCTCTTGTTGATGCATTTCCAGCAGATGCCACTGCTCCCAAAGGCATTGATGGCAATGGAGAGCTGCCAGTGTCTGGTTAACCACCAACACTCAGAGTGGGTTCCATTCCCACCTTCAGCTCCTCAATCTCAGCAATTTCTGGGCACTGAGAGGGGATATCTCCAGTGTGAAAGCCGAACTCTGCTAACAGCTAATCCCTTACTGGAAGGTAATGGAGTGCCATCAGTAACGGCACGGTGGCACAGTGGTTAGCACTGCTGCCTCGCAGCGCCGGAGATCCGGGTTCAATTCCCGCCTCAGGCGACTGACTGTGTGGAGTTTGCACGTTCTCCCCGTGTCTGCGTGGGTTTCCTCCGGGTGCTCCGGTTTCCTCCCACAGTCCAAAGATGTGCAGGTCAGGTGAATTGGCCATGCTAAATTGCCCATAGTGTTAGGTAAGGGGTAGATGTAGATGTAGATGTAGGGGTATGGGTGGGTTACGCTTCGACGGGAGCGGTGTGGACTTGTTGGGCCGAAGGGCCTGTTTCCACACTGTAAGTAATCTAATCTAATCTAACCATGTTATAGTAGCCATTCTGCAAGTTAATGGTTACCCTAATCAGATGATGTTTCACAGTAAATCATACAGATTTATCCAAAGGCCTAAAGCATTTGGTGCTGGAAAATGCCCAGGTTACCTTGGAAGGGTAAGGTGTCTTGAAAAGTTTGAGCAACAGGTAAATATAGCTGTTTAACTTTGCTTTTCTGAAGTAGCAACATGAATGGAATTCACCAGTAATAGGCTGCTGCCATCAACTCAAGAAGACATTCTGCCTACCACACTAGTGGGTGACATGGTATATGAATTTCAGTACTCATGTGATGGTTAGGGATGTAGACCATATGTTCCAAAGATTGATGGATTGTAACAATGCTGTATCCCTTTGACAGTTTGCGATAAGCAAAGGTACTGACCATACCCTACCTGGTCATGCCTTCAGAACTTGGAATAGTGTCCAACATTAGACGTGAATTTGCATTGGAACAACATTTGCTAAACAACCCTAAGTCTATAAAGGATTATGCTGATAACTCATTTTGGATTGCCAGTCAGCTTGCTGTGTGGTGCACCTGCATGGAAGCTGCATGCATCAATACTAATTGGCCTGTTCTTTCCATCCAGACAGAATATATAGAGAGACTGAACCTATTGCAACTGCACACAACAGTCAATAGCCATTCTCTGGTTTATTTCTCAGAGCAATGACTTAACCAATTAGAATCCTGCCTGACTTAAAATGTAAACAAAACTTGGCAGTTTATTGTCAGTCATCTCTAACTGGTACATTCTCCATGTCAATGACCAGTCAAAAGTGAATTACTAACAAATCAGCCATGTCCTCACATTCAGGATAAATGTCATTTCTACTTTTCTTGTAAATTATCTTGGTGAGCACAAGACAAAAAAAATCAGGAAAATCTTTTTTCAGCAAACTCAAGTTCTGTATTACCATATAATAATAAGTAGAGATATGTCTACTCAATGACCTAACAGTATGATGCCTGAATCATCTAACTTCTTACTAACTCTCTTAGCAAATTCTAAACAGTGGAAATTTCATTTATATTCCTCTGAGTTTAGTTTTAATTTTGCTGTTACCATTCTTTTTTCATAGACTATTGTAAAATGTCATTTATTTCCAAAAACGTCACATCTGAAAATTCAAGCTGTTCAGCAGAAGTTACGATGACAAAATGTGAAGGAAACTGTCCTGGACATTTTGAGTAAGTGCTTTCATGTAATATTATTCATATAATTAAGACCCATGGAATATTATGGGTCTAATAAATAATGCAGGCTAATACAATAATAATCAAGATTAAGGATTTACCAGGATTCTCAAAGCAAAGACTGATGTAAACGAAAAGGACCATTCACCATTTTTCTGAATTTGGCTTCTAGTTGTTGCATCTCTCCTATATCCCAGCTTATAACACACATTTCAGCAACTGTTCCATCCTGAGGTCTGTTCTAATTATGGCCATTACAGCCATGAATATTTACAATCTTAGTCAGTTATGTCAATGCATCTCCTTGATCCAACTCCCTCAATCCAATGAAGTATTCCACAGCCCTGCTCAGAACTCTTTTTCTGATGCTGAAGAGCCCAATTATCAAGTTATCCTCTAAACGTTTTCTCTTGAATAACTGGCGTTTCCCTCATCTTCAGCCTGCATGCCTTCTTCTGCTTTAACAACCAGAACTGCATCAGTCCTCCAGCTTGTATATGACTGGCACTCTATATAAACCTTCAGAAATAACATCTCAACATTTGAACACAACTAATGTAGCGAGGTAGTCCTGTATAGTGTGCGCTTTGTTCACAACACTGTTTTAATGCCATTGCCTGACCTTCCTATTCCATGTCCTTACTATTATAAGATGACTTATCAATGCTTGCCTCAGTCGCTACCTCAGATCCAAATCCTCACCCACTGCAACAGAAATCTCATCCACTATTTTGTTACTTCTAGGCACAATTATTCTAGTATTCTCTATTTCTTCCATTATCTGTCATCTGTTAATGCTAATCTATATGAAAATAACATTAAAATGTCCTGAGGAAGAAAGTTAACATTCTATAATGTGGTTCTGCTCCCTCTTCAATTTTGGTCAGCAAGTTCAGTCAGGCAAAGTAAAGCCCTCCAATGCATTGCAGGTTATCAATTTACTAAATTATTGTCATAAAATGTTCACTTTAATTTCATTTCTGATGACAATTGCATTTAGTTTTCCCAGTTATCCCAAGAGACTAACTGGATCTTGAGGTACATTCAAATATAGGAATAATATTTACTTGTTTCTGGGTTTCTGGAATCTTCTCTGTGTTCAAAATAAAGCTTGAAATGATATGGGGTTGCAGACAACAGTGCACCTCAAAATTGATCCATACTGTACACAAACTAGAATCCAACACCGAAAAATGTTATATTTAATGAAAGTGGTTATCAAAATGTCACACAGATATATGCTGGATTCTGCCATCAATGATAACATGCCTGTCTTACTGAAGACCACTAGGAAAGCTGCCCACAAAGACCTAATATTTTCTGCAGTGCAGACCTCCCCTTTCAGAAGCCAAGTTGAGGGGCTCACTAGATATCCAGCAACAGCAATGTCATCCTGCAGGACAGACAGACAATCGCATTAAAATATTCTCTCACCAAACAAAGCAAGAGTAAAAAAGAATTAAACCTTTCACTTTTACCATTTTTTATTAGATTGGGACATACAGATGGGATTATGGAAGAAGATTAAAATATATAAATAAAACAGAGAATTACAGATGCTGGAGATCTGAAACAAAAACAGAAATTGCTGGAGAAATTCAGCAGGGCTGGCAGCATCTATGGGAAGAAAGCAGAGTTAACATTTCGAGTCCAGTGACTCTTCATCAGAACTGTTAGCAGCTATAAAAAAGTTGAATTTATGCTGAAGCTTAAGTTGGGAGGAGAGTGGAAGGAGAGAAGTGAGCGGATAGATGGAGATGGAGCCCTGGGAAAGAGGTAGGTAAACAAGGAGATTATTGATAGTGGGATAGGACAGCAGGAAAGCTGAATAAGGGGTAATAAGAGCAAAACGGGTGAGCTGTAATGAATGCACTCCATACAATGTGATAACAGGCCTAGGAGATTGAGAGAATGGGTAATTGTACTAAAAGCAACTCAGGTCATACCTGCACTGGGTGTGAAGTGGGTAATAAACATGGAAGAATGGAATGAGGCTCAAAATTTGATGTTGAGTCCTTAATGATATATAAATACATTACATTTTACTGTTTCAAAACATGCATAGTTTCTAATCATGATGCATGTTCAATAAACATGAAAATATCTTTCCAGAGTCAGTGAAGCTCTTTGGTAGCAATTATGAACATTGCACACTTTTGCAAACCCAGTGACACATTATTCAACAAGATGTAGGTGTTTCAAACGTTTTTACAGCATGGCAAAGGGCTTAAAAGTGAAAACTTTCGACAGTTCATGAATTCTAATCGATTACATTCAGGAGAAACCTCAACAGTGTAACCTCTGTTTAAGCTAATCATTGAGGGCAACATCTCTCTGTGTGCACGTGCACACAGAAACTGCTGATGGTTGTGAAGGAGAAAAGTGAGCGAATGCTATCAGTTTCGCTGTTATTACTGTCGCAAATTGCAAGATGTGGTTTCATTCACTACTAATCACGTTGTCAATATGCATTACTGATATATCACATAATGCATTCAATGTACTCTCCTCTTTGATTCCTATGTTAATTAACATACATACATGTAGTCCCTGTTGAGTTGAAGCATTTGGACTGACATTTTTTTTACTGCTGGCTTCTTATTTTCCAGATTTGACACTGTTACAAACACCATGATAAATGAGTGCAGCTGCTGCCAGCCTACAAATATTCAAAATATGACAGTGAACCTTGATTGTGAAGATGGAGACAGCATCCCATATACTTATGCTTATTTTACGGCATGCAAATGCATTGGCAAGACTTGCAATAACCCATTCTCTGTCTAATTATTTTTGTTGTTGGGTGCAGCCTTAAGGGTGCAGCTCCATTGTTTTCATTTGGATAGACACCAACACCTTTTAATATACGTGGCTGGTTTGTGCTTAGATAGAACAGACACTTGCTGCTTACAGTGCAGTTGCATAGTTCAGATGGAACATTGATTATATCAATGTACCTGCATTTTAAAAATCTATTGCTCTTCAAAACTAAAATTAAATCAAGCTTTCCGTTCTCATCATAATGATTTTCTCTGTGTACAAGAAACGCCTTGGTAGAAATGTTACAGAACTGCTTTTTATTAAGGTATTGTGGGATTTTGCAATATTTCTATCATACATTATAAACCAGCCAGCTTTTGAGAAATTAAAGTCAAGAATTGCAAACAATTACTTCATCTATGAAGTCAGTTATTTCAAAATGTGATTCATTTTTAAAAACTTTTCAGGCATAATTTCTCTGAGGCCCACCTTTAGTAGAACGTAGATTGCATTTCCCAAGCATTACAAGATTAAAAATGCTAATCAAACTTCCATATCACAGCAGATCATTCAGCCCATTGAGAATGCACCAACCCTTCAAAGAGAATCCCACCCAGACAGATCCCCCTATCCCTATAACCCCACATCCAACATTGCCAACCCACCTGCCCTACATACCCCTTGATAGAATGGGCATTTTAGCACGGTCAATCCATCTAATCTGCACATCTCGGACTATCGGAGGAAACTGGAGCACCCTGAGAAAACCCATGCAGACACGGGCAACACAGTTACTCAAGGGTGGAATCGAACCCATCCCTGGCGCTGTGAGACAGCAATGCTAGCCACTGTGTTGCCCCAGATGGGTGAACTAATTTTTCACTGCATACAAGTTTAAATTTTGTGATAAACACTTTCTAGATTAGATTAGATTACTTACAGTGTGGAAACAGGCCCTTCGGCCCAACAAGTCCATACCGCCCCGCCGAATCGCAACTCATCCATACCCCTACATTTATCCCTTACCTAACACTACGGACAATTTAGCATGGTCAATTCACCTGACCTGCCCATCTTTGGACTGTGGGAGGAAACCAGAGCACACGGAGGAAATGCACGCAGACACGGGGAGAATGTGCAAACTCCACACAGTCAGTCGCCTGAGGCGGGAATTGAACCCGGGTCTCTGGCACTGTGAGGCAGCAGTGTTAACCACTGTGCCACTGTGCCACTGTGCCGCCCACAAACTTGACTGATAAAACTCTGGTGGCATGATGCAAGTGTTATTCTATTGTCTGTGGTTAATAGTGACATTGTGTAGTATTTCAGGGGAACAGATCAGTGAAAAAAATGGTTCAGTAATGTTGTACTGCCTTTAAGCAAATTAAGAATTTGCATGTCGATCAAACAATATAGGAAAAAGTCTGAATCATTTTCTCAAGTAAGGTGACAACAAATATTAAACTTTTAACTCCATCACAACCATTTTTATACCTCGGATTTTACAACTATAAAGGAGGTGGCGCCCAAAGCACCCCCAAGTCTAAAAGCTGGCATAAAAATTCTGAAGTGTAGTTCTCATTTTTTATGCAAGAGATATATGGCTGACAAAGATAATGCACATCTATTATTCCAACAAGTTGCCTGTGATTCTACAATGAATGAGTTGTGACAGGCAATTTTAGATTTAATAATGAGCAATGAGTCAAATTCAATTAATTCCTTAACTATATGTGAAAGACTAGCATTTATATAATACCTTCCATGGCTTCAGGCCAAACCAAAGTGTTCTGGCAGATCTTGAAAGCATTTTTGAAGTATAGTCATTGTTATAACAGGAAACATAACAACTGCAAGCTTTCTGGATGAAGCAATTAGATAATAATCAAATAATTTGTTTCAAAGTCATGTTAGCCTGAGGACAAATATTTGTCAGGCCATAGGGAGAACTCCCCTGCATTTCTTAGGCAATTGCTATGGGATCTTTACATGTATTTTAGAGGGCAGAGAGGATGGATGCTTGGGTTTAATATCTCATGTGAAAGGCAACAGGCCCCTTGCCTACACCCCAACTCCCTAGACCCATCACACATCACAGAGCAGTACTGTCTCATCATCACCTTAAAGGGTCAGCCTAGATTTTATGCTCAAGTCTATGAAGTAGCAAATGTGCTCCACTGAGCTACAGCTGAAACACATAATAGTGTCTTCATAATCCCAATTATTTTGAGATTGTTTCTTTAAATCTTGCTTACACAGCCAAACAATGAGTTCCTCAATTAATACATCTTTTGGAATCAGATATAGTTGATAATTGTATTCTCTCTGTGGGAATTAATGCCTTTGGAGCAAGTGACTTGCACATTTTAACACTGCAATAATAAAAGTTAAAACTTAATTTCTGATAGATACTGATATTTATCATTTTTAAACATAAACCTTGCTTTTTATTTGATTAAACAATGATCATATGAAGTGGTAGATAGGGCATTTTAAGAATTCTATTGTAGCTGATTTCTGAATGAGTATGGACACTGGGTGAATTAATGAATTTCACACACTTTTTCTTCAATTGCTACAATCATTGCTGTTAGATATGATTTGGAAATGCCAGTGTTGGACTGGGGTGCACAAAGTTAAAAATCACACAACACCAAGTTATAGTCCAACAGGTTTAATTGGAAGCACTAGCTATTGGAGTGCTGCTCCTTCATCAGGTGCTTTCACAACCACCTGATGAAGGAGCAGCACTGCTATAGCTAGTGCTTCCAATTAAACCTGTCGGACTATAACCTGGTGTTATGTGATTTTTAACTTTGCTGTTAGATAGTAAGACAGAACACCTTATAAAGATTGGAACACACAGGCAAAACTGTAGATTGAGCGTTGAGCAGGAAACTTTACTGAAGCAGACAGAGCAAACAATTCACCCAAACAAAAACCAAAAGAACCGCCAATGCTGGAAATCAGAAACAAAAACACAAATTGCTGGAAAAACTCGGCATCAGTGAAGAAAAATTGGAGTTTTGGATCCAGTGACCCTTCTTCAAAACAGAACTGCAAACAAGTTCTTGATGTAGCACGTACGAGCTTTGTGTTAGCCTATGCAGGCAGTAATATGATGGACTTCATATGATGTATATGCATCTGCAAAAATCTGAACAGATTAAATACTTGATTGAATTTAATTAGTCCCGCTTACTATAAAGATGTTATAAGGACTTGGGAGAATAAATTAAGACCTCTTGAAGAACAAACTGCAAATGGTGGACCGATTTGTATGGAGAAGCTTGAAAATTTTGTCCTTGCGTCTTAAACTCTTACAACAGATAGTTCAGAAATGTTGGTGCTTTTATCAAGAAATTTGACATACACAGGGATGGCGTGACCTCCTCTGCCAGCCTCCAGGTTCTCTTTGTGCAGACCACCCTATCCACTAGGACTTCCAAGTTTCATGTCGAAAATATGTGGCACCATTTTCCCTTTCTGACAGAATGGAGGTAGGCAGTCAAAGTAAATCATCAGAAACCGTATTAAATGATTTTCCTGACTCTTCAACATTTTGCCTGTGATGAAGCAGACTCTATCCCCACTTTCCCTGTTAACTTTGATGGCTGACAGCTTAAAAAAACATGGCTATGTATTTATGAGATTGCCACATTGGCATGAGTGAAATCATAATTCAGAAAGAAGCTCCTTCAATGAGCAAGACAGCTGGTAAATGCCAGTGCTCATCCCAGCTCTTTTAAATGTGGCATGACGGCCAGGGATGCCAGTCTGCTGGAGGCTATTGAATGAGTAGCCAGTTCTTCCAGGAACATCAGGTCATAGCATGGGGCTAGAATTGCATGAGAGGGACACCATAGGAGTGGGGAAGATATTTAAATGAGGTGAGTCCGGTAAAATATCTGGACAAAATAAAAGTGAGATTCAGCCCCAGGTTTTTAACATCTTTTCAGAATTAAATGATCTCTCACTGAACTTTAGCCTTACAACTCTCCCCTACTCTAGTATCTCTTCTGTTTTCAGTGGCGAAACCAAGGTAATCTGACCAGAACACTACACAGTTTCAGCAGAAGATCTTTGAACATGTATTTAGTGCTGATTTCACCATATAATTCAACATTATTTGCTTCATTGATTATTGTGCCTGTAGAGCTGAACCCCTGTCACCATTCCAATTGTAGAGTTTGCACGTTAAGTGTTTAAGCAATATAAAACACCGCTGCCTAACTTTGTCTGCGCTGTCCTGCTCATGTCCAGACCACTCATGCCAATGTCGCAATCTCACAAACATATAGGCATTTTTTTAAACTGTCAGCTACTACAGTTAATCGGGCAAGTGAAGATAGAGGCTGCTTCACCACAGGCAAAATCCTGAAGAGCCAGGCACATTTAATACAGTTTCTGATTATTTAATTTGGTTGCCTACCTACATTCGTCAGTTAGCCTCTCCACATCTGGTGGGGACAACTGTCCCTATCTCCCCATGGCTCAGTAAATTCCCACCCTCTCTTCAATACTATGTGCCTTATTTTTACCTGCACACCTCTTGTAGAGCATCTTAAGATATCCCACTTTCAAACATTCATAACAAGATGCAGAGCATTACCTCTATTAATACAAGATCTCCACAGATTTCCACCAACATTGGCCAGCTGTAAATGACCTGTTACAAGTCTTGGTTGATAAAGTCTCTTTCTGTTTTACCAATATCATTCCAGCTTACCAATGTCTACATTTTACTTTGATGCATTAGATAGTAAGGTTTGGGTGTTGTGGCATTCTCAGTGAAAACTTCATTCATATGAGGTGTTTAAAATATAAAATATCCTGAGGCATTTTATCTGAAAAGTTGTAAGGGGAATAGAAACACTGGTTGGTATTTAATGGAGACCATAAGGTGTTTCCCCACTGGCTGAAGAGTTGTCTGCCAAATTAAAAGCAGGCACTTAAACTGGGATCAAGAACACCATGAGCAGATGCCAGTATGTGTGGAACAGCAGTGGTGCTATGCAAGCAGTGCCTGCAGTTGGTAAAACATGGTCATGAACCTGACCATGCAGGCACTGGTAAGAGGTTGGCAGTAAGGGTTGCTCTGACCATCATCTTTGCAATGCCAGGTTTCCCGATCAGGCCTTTGAACAAACCCAACCACCACATTCCCTCTCCCCGGCCTCCCGCCCCCACCACCCCCACAGAGGCCTGTAAGGAAGCTGGCACAGACTTGCCCATCGTGCATTTTGCATGGCAAGACATGGCCAGTTGCCAGTCTACAACCATCTGCAGCAGGATGAGGCCCTGAAGTGAGCATTAGCTGTTCTCATGGGGAATGGGGGCTCCCTTGACAATGGAGCAGAGAGTCCAACCACCATGAACATAATCAGGGCGGAACAAAACCAGGAATGACTGAAGAAGCTCACCAGGTCTGGCAAACCTGCAGTGGGAGATCAGAGTTAACGTTTCACGTCAAGTGACCCTTCCTCAGAATTCACTCGACCCGAAGTGTCAACTCTGATTTCTCGTCACAGATGCTGCAAGAGCACCTCGAGCTTTCCCAGCTATTTTCTGTTTTGCTGTTCTGATTTACAGCAACTGCAGTTTTTTCCTGAGATTTAGTCAAGGAGGAGACAGCTAAATGGTGGTGCTCACTCCTCAACCCCAACCCCACCATCCTCCTTCTTGTTTCATTGCACCTCCCACCAGCAAACTCAGCAAAGAGTGACTGAAAGTCTGAATATCAAAATGCAATCTAAGACAATTTTTTTTTCAAATGAAGAAAAAGATAGATGCGTGTGGGGATTGAGAACAGTTTAGGAGGAGGCAGCAGACACAGGATGGGGAAAAACCTCTGAAGGTTGGACAAGGATTTAAAGTTTAACAAGCTGGGAGTCAAAATGGGTTGGAGACTGGGAATGGTCAACAGGCAAACCTACACAGTCTTGGTCATGGGAGAATTTGGGATTTGAAACACAACTCTTGAGTTGAACAGCCTGCCAATACTGCACGCTGTTTTATTGAACCCAAATGAGAGGTCAGGGGGAGGAAGAGCAAACACACTGTTTAGTAATTTACAATCAAATATGCTTGTCAGGAATTATGACCATGGAGGGGAAGCCAACTTTGAAGAAAAACATTTGAACTCAGATTAGTAAAGATGTCTACCATGAGAGATAGGAGAGGAGTTAATATCTAATTTAACTTTTGAGAAATAAACTATCAAAAATCATTGAGGTATCTGGTCTGAACTAGCAAATGGTAGGCAAACTTTCAAACAGATGATAAACATTTATAAGGCAGATTCTAAAAATTGTTAATTATTAATCTTCTTCACCTGTCTAGACATTATCAATAAAGATGGAAAGTAAATATACACCAGGAATACGATATACTAGCAAATATATTAAAACTGTTTATAGAGCAGAAGAACAGCAATGTGAGCAAAAGGTTTCTTGAGGACAGGTTTTGTTTGATCAACAAGCTTTTGCAATTATTTCTGGGACTGAAACTGTGTCTGCTGCAGAAATACTAGATTTCACAAACACTGTATTGCTCCCTGAATAAATATTATGCATATCAATCACTAATTTTAACCAATAGTTTTAAATGAGGTCAACTTATTGTTAGCAGCAAGGAGAAAACAGAAAAGAACAAAACGGGACGTTGACTATAATTTCTATAAATTTAACATAAATTTGCCAAAAAATTGGTTATTTTAACTTACTCACTCTATTTCCTTTAGTTTTTAAATTAATCATAAGAGATTACAAATCACAAATCTTTAGCTTGGATTCCCAGCTATTTAAAATAGGTTTGGTTCAGGCATAACTGGTTCAGTTTTTATTGTCCAGCTACAGTTGTTAAAATCCTCAATAGTTCCTTTTACAAGTTACTTTTGCTATGCAACTGCACATTGGCTTTTTTAACTTTCAAAATATACTTTATTCATTAAAATGTTCTTGTATATTTACACTCACACAAAAGCAGTTCAGTTCTGTACAGTTGCTTACCAAGTAAACATAAAACTATACACAAAACCAAAGATCTCTCTAACACAAACAATACCAATATTTGCATATATTTGACACACTAGGACGGTCAGATAACTGAATGGACCCCCATTTACCTACAACAGGAATACGTCAGATTGTAGTCTTTCCCCACTGCACCTTAGCGGCAGTTGCCCCAAGCTTTAGTGCATTCTTTTTAATTTCAAAAATGTACTTTATTCAGATATTACAATTTGTACATTTTGACACAAAAGCAGCTCATTTCTGCAGTTGCATATCAAGTAAGCATAAAACATGGGAAGCTTGACTATACACTAAACCAAAGGTCTTGTTGCTGGATTCATCCAGCACGAGAATGAGAAAGATCTCGCCTCTTTCATATCACTGAAACCATAAGCAGACCAGCTTTGCCTCCTAGTGAATGTTATGACTTTGAAGTTTCAACTCAATGAATGGATCAATGAATGAAAGTGGTTAATCACAGGGGTGTTCTGACATATCCAGCCCATCATGCCTGCACTGGTGTGCTAAATGATCATCATTATCTAATGCAAATCTCCTGCCATTTACCAATATCCTTACACATCATTTCTATCCAAATAATCATCCATCCTCTCTTGAATCCATTCACTGTGCCTGGTTCCATTACAGTTCCAGGCAATACATTCCATTCCCTAATTACCTGCTGGATGAATATTTTTCTTTATTTCACCTTTGCTTCTTTTGCAGATCACTTTAAATCTATGCTGTCCTGCTCTTGTTCCTGCTTGTAATCTCTACTGTTATGAATCATACCAGACACCCTCAAAAAAGATAGTCTAGACCCTAACTTTTTCTTATTTTAAAGGCAAGTGCCAGGCATCATGATCCAGATGCAATTCAATTGATCAAACTACTACTCTTGAAGAAAAACACTTTATTCATACGCTTTATTATACGTAAAGTATAATAAAAGAACACAACTGGAAAACTTAACAGAATAATAGATTATTTAACTACTAAACAGTGACTTTCCCAATATGGTAACATCCCATAAACACATCCTTGGCAAAGGCAAATTTAGTCAAAAAGATTGTCTTACATACAATTCTAGCAGCAGGAAGAGAACCCCCAGCTTTTAGCTGTAATAAAGAGAGGAAAAAAAACAGCTTCAAGACCCCAGCAGCAATACTACTGAATGCTGATACTAAAACAAAATCCTGGTTCTTTGGGGGCTTGACCCCACCAATTCAGGCTGCTTCTAATGTTCCAACTTTCGGAAAACAAAAAGACCTGATAAGCTGTTTACCTCACATGGGCACCTCTGTCCCAACATTTCTTCATATAATAAAAAACCAAGACCAAAGGTGCCTCTTAAAGCCCTGGTATTGTCACACCTCTAATGCTTTAATATGGATCAGGAGAGTTCCTGAGACCTTCCTGACAAATAGTCATAGACTCAGCTTGTTTTCTAGACCACATGATTGATACACCTTACAAAAAGTAACCTGACAGTTGAAATGTGATATTATCAATCCATCATTTTAAAACACAAGTTTAAGACATTAGTTATCTTTTCCTGCACTAAACCTTTCAGTTTTTACATTACAAAATATACATTTGTTCTTTCCATCCTAGAATCCGATTAAGATAGTTTACTCCTCAGCTATTTTTCTCAGTTATATCAATCACTATTAGAAAATATGCTTCCTCAGTCCCTGATCACTTACAGAATTTTTTATAGTTCTTTATTTAATGCTGTATGGGGGTGTTCCAATGTCTTAGAAAGAGAAAATAGAAGCATAGAGAATAGGAGTACTCAGCCCTGAGAGTATTCTGCCATTTAACTTGATCAGAGCTTATTCTCTAACACCCATCATTCCTGCCTTCTCATTGATAGCCTTTCATCCCTTTAGCTCTAAGTACCATATCTAACTCCTCCTTGAAAACATTCACTGTTTTGGCTACAACCACTTTCTGTGGCAGAGAATTCCACAGGCTCACCATTCTCTGGGTGAAGAAATATTTCATCTCAGTCCCAAATGGCTTACCCCATATACTTAGACAGTAACCCTTGGTTGTGGATTCCCCGGTCATCAGAAACATGCTTCCTGAATTTACTCTATGCAGTCCTGACAGAATTTTTAACATTTCTATGAGAGCCCCCTCATTCTTCTAAACTACAGTGAACATAATTCCTACAACAGTCTTCACTGACCATTGCTGAAGTGGTTATTCTCTTTGGTTTGGACACAGCAAAGTGACCTCTAACACAAATGCAAACAACTCGTCCTATATCCAAACCAGTATCTAAGTTTTTATCTAATGTTTTAGAAATTGTATGGAATGAAATTCTGCCTAGGACGTTGGTCTTGTGGTATTTACACACCCTCTACATACGCATGATATTTGTACTATTTCTAAATACCCATCACTTGGATGTGTAGTACAATATTCATAGTTTCTTTTAATAAGATGAATGAATGTCAAAGCTTCACTGGTACAACCAAGTGCACTTGTTTTAGATTGGCTATTAACAATTAATAAGATGGAAGGATATTTTACAAAAGAAGAGAAAATTAAAGAAAGATAATAATATTAAAAAGCATTAGCTGATTTGAAGGACAGCAACTTATTTACCTTAAATAAAACAGAAATTACTGGAGAAACTGAGCAGATCTGGACACTTCTGTGGAGAGACAGTAGAGTTAATGTTTTGGGTCGAGTTATGAAGAAAGGTCACTGGACAAAGTCTTGACTCTACTTTCTGCCAGACTGGCTGAACTTCTCCGGCAATTTCTGTTTTTGCTTCATAATGCCAGGATCTGCAGTTCTTTGATTTTGCTTTAAATTATTTACCTTCTCTTTTAGAGTTATGATGGCCATCATCAGAATTAGTATGATAGCAAGAAATTAATTTGGATTCATATGGGTGTGGTTAAGAAATAAAAAGGGGAAAAACACACTGCTAGAATTAGTCTTCAGCTCCTTTTATGTCAATATGGTGGGACAAGGAATAAATCAAGACATAATGGCAGCATGCAAAAAAGACACTACATTACTTTAATCTTCATGTAGATTGGAATAGTTAGATTGGTAGAGGAAGAAATGTGACCAGACCTGGCTGGAATGGACTGGGGAAGGAGCTTGGCAGCCAACAGGGTGGAGGAACAATGGTTTAAGAAAATAGTTAAAGAGTGAGAAAGAAGGATATCAGAAAGGGGATACTCAAATCATGCTTAACCAGGAAAATTGAGGCAAAGATTGGTAATAAGACAGTGGATTGGGAAAATTTTAAAAACCAACAAAGAGTAATTGAAAAATAATAATGGAAATAAAGTCTTTGAATATAAACTTGCAAGTAATAGCAGGATGGACATCAAGAGCTCCTTTCGATATATAAGATGAAGGGAGAGGTCAAAGTAAACTCAGACTTCTTAGAGAATGAAGCTGAGAGAACAATGGGGAACCAGGAAATGACACAGCAGTTGAAGGAATATTTTGCATCAGGCTTTACAACAGCATTCCAAAATTACTAAATATTCAAGGAGCAAAAGGAGAAGAATTAAATACAATACCGATCAATATCAAAAAGGTGCTAGGAAAACTAATGGGTCTAAAAACCAATAGGGCCCTGAACCTCGTAGGATTCACCTTAGGATATTAAAAGAAGTAAGTATGGAAGTATTTGATGCACCAGATCTTTCAAGACTCTTTAGATGCTGTAAATGTCTTAGAGGTTAGAGGAACTGTAAATGTAACATCTTCATTGTAATAAAAAGGAAGGAGACAAGAAAAGATAGCAATTTTTGAGATTTGTAGCTCAGGCTGATGGTAAGGATGTAAGTTAGCTCACTGAGCTGGAAGGTTTGTTTTCATGGTGAGAGTCTCTGGTGAAGAACTGGTGGTATGTCCTGCCTCTCTATTTATAGGTCTTGGTTTCTTAAGGTGGGTGACAGCTAGACAGCTGTTATTGACAGAAGGTTAATCTATTACAAATAATATAACAGGAGATCATTTAGAAAAACATGACTTCAAGCCTGACAAATTGATTAGATATATAAAGGGGAAACAGTGTATTTTGATCTTCAAAAGGCATTTTATAAGGTACCATATAGTAGACAACTTAATAAGAGCACAGGGTATTGGAGGTAGTATATTAGCATAGATAGAGGATTGGTAAACAAATCGAAGATAGATTTGAGATAAGGGATGCATTTTCAGGATGACAAGCTGTAACTAATGGGGTCTCACAGGGATCACTGCTTGAGCCACTATTAATGACATGGATGAGAAAACTGAATGCATTGTGGCTATGTTTGCAGATGATACAAAAATAAGTGACAAGGCAAGTGCTGTCGATAATAATGATTCTGTACAGGGATAAGCAAATGAGAAAAGTCTTGGCAGATGGAATATGTTGTAGGAAAATGTGAATTTATGTACTTTATTAGGAAGAATAGAGGAGCTGAATACCATTTAAATGAGGAAAAGAGTGCAGAAAGCTACAGTACAGAAAGATTTGGGAGTCCTTGTATAGAAATCATTCAAAGCTAACACACTATTTCAACATGTAATAGGGAAGGCAAATGAAACGTTGAGCTTTATTTCAATGGGAATGGAATAGAAAAATAAGGAGGCCTGAGAATAATGGTCACAGGACTTGAAACATTAACTCTGCTTTCTGTCCAGAGATGCTGAGAGAAAGTGAGGACTGCAGATGCTGGAGAGTCAGTCGAAAAGTGTGGCACTGGAAAAGCACAGCAGGTCAGGCTGCATCTGAGAAGCAGGAGAGTTGATGTTTCAGGCATAACTCCTTCTGGGCTTATGCCCAAAATGTCAACTCTCCTGCTCCTTGAATGCTGCCTGACCTGCTGTGCTTTTCCAGAGCCACACTTTTCGATTCTCCAGAGATGCTGTCAGACCTGCTGAGTTTCTCCAGAAATTTCCATTTTTGTTTGCTTCACATCTCCATCATCTACAATTCATTGCTTTATATTTACACCAGGCACTAGTCAGGCCACACCTGAGGTACTATGAACAGTTTTGGTCTCCTTATCTAAGGAAATATACATGTTGGTATTGGGTATGATGGTGGCTTGATTCTGGATATGGAACGATAGAGGCAGGACTTATACAAGTAATGGAAAGGCCTTGGGTATTATTGTAGAACAGGGGGACCTAAGGGTTCAGGTACATAATTCTTTGAAGTTTGCATCCCAGGTAGTTAGGACGGTTAAAAAGGCATGTACATGCTGGTCTTCATTGCTCAGTCCTTTGAGTATAGGAGTTGGGAAGTTATGTTGAGGTTGTACACAACGTCGGTGAGGCCTCTTCTGCAGTAGTGTCTGGTCCAGTCTAGAAGTTTATAAAATCATGAAGGGTATAGATAAGATTAATGGAGGGTTTTTTTTCCCTAGGACATGGGATTTTAAGTCCGGGGCACATTTTTAAGGTGAGAGGAAAGAGATTTAAAAAGAGATACGAGGGGCAATTTTTTCTTTTACACAGAGGGTAGTTCGTGTGAGGAATGAACTTCCAGAGGAAGTAGGATGCAGGCAGTTTCAATGTTTAAAAGACATTTAGATAAGTCCCTGAATAGGAAAGGTTCGGAGGGATATGGGCCAGAAGTAGGCACATGGTACTAGTTTTGTTTAAGGTTGTGGTTGGCATGAACTGGTTGAACTGAAGGGTCTGCTTCTGTGCTGTGTGACTCTATGGATCAGGATGAGTGTTGTGTTGGATCAACAGCAGGTACTCAGGTCTGGCAGGGAGGGAGTCAGATCAGGAATGTCAAGGCTCAGCCAGAGCTATGGTACCAGTGGGATTCTGTGGTGAATTAGTGATTCACTTACCCCAAGAGTGAAAGCTTTTCAATACTCTAAATTTTCCTGAGTAACTATTCACTTTAAATAAATTAAGAAACATCTCAGAATTATCCAATTTTAAGGGACTTCAATGAAAATTGCCAATCAAAATTTTCATTTTCTTGGGAAACTCTCTTAGTCATCTGCATCGGGATGTCAGCAAGCTGCCGATGTGCACGTCCAATATACCCTGCAGCAACAACTGTGGGTATTGTCAGTCCAAATGTGCATTCACACCCTAAAGAATGACCTGTGGCACTACTCACATTAAGACAGAGGATTCACTTGTTTTACACAGACAGAACATTACACAGCTATTTAGCCAAGTATGTGCTGTTACGTGCCTCCTAAAAGGTTGTAAGTTCAACTGCTTTAAGTAAATACTGTAAAAGTTCATACCGAGAAAGTTCATCCCGAAAAAGTCCATACAAAATTGCTGAGACTGTATTCTAGATAAGTGCCAATGTTTGTTATACAAAGTATACAGACCCAACTATTTGTATTAGACTGTGCAAGATATTTGAACTGTAATGGGTTTGTATATCTCATTTTTCATAAACAAAAGGCATTGGTCATTTCCAATAGACTTTAAAAGGGTACATGCTTCTGGAATGGGCAAACACAGGGCAGATGAAACGCTATGCAACAAAGTGTGAAGTGCTCTGCATTGGTAGGAGAATGAGACAATGTAAACTAAAGAGCATAATTCTGAAGAGTTTGCAAAAACCAAGAGACTCAGGTAAATGCACACAAATCACAAAAGTTGGCAACACAGATTGAAATGAGGTTCTGATGAATCTTTATTGATCAAGAAGTGCAATGATTGGTTAAGAACTGGAATGGCTCGAAAGGATGTAAACAGATACAACTGGAATTTAAAAAGGGAATTTGGATAAAAAGTCTAAAAAAAATTGCAAGATTATGAGGAAAAGACAGGGACCTGGGACTAGCTGATTTGCCCTTGCAGGACAGAAAGTTGAAAGTGAAAGTTATTTCAAACTAAACAAAAGCTAAGTACAACTTTATAAAGATAAACAATTAAAGTGCAATTTTAAAATGACCGGACACATATATTCCGATTATGTCAGCATGAGGAAACATCTAGACAACACTCAGGCTTGGATTAATAAATGGTGAGCAATATTCACGCATTACAAACCCTAGACAATGGTCATTTCCAATAAGCGACCATTCCCTCTGGGACTTCCTAATCCAATCTTCAATGACCACCAACACCACGCCCCATTCCCACGCCACCTTCCCATGTAACCGCAGAAGGTGCAACACCTGCCCCTTCACCTCCTCCTTGCTCACCATCCAACGGCCTAAACAGTCTATCCAGGTGAAGCAACATTTCACTTGTATCACCTCCAATGTTGTGCATTGTATTCGCTGCACCCAATGTGACCTACTCTACATTGGTGAAACCAAACATGGACTGGGTGACCACTCTGCAGATCACCTCCAGTCTGCGCACAAGCATGACCCCGACCCTCCCATAGCCGGTCCTTTTAAACCAGCATCCTATTCGCATGCCCACATGTCTGTCCTCAGCATGCTGCAGTGTTCCAGTGAATCATAGCACAAACTGAAGGAATAGCACATTTTCAGACTCAGCACTTTACAACCTTCTGAAATTAATATTGAGTTCAACACCTTCACATTGTGAACCCATTTCTTTCTTTTAGCTTTATTTGTTAGATTCTCTGTCACCATGTCCTCTTTCCCCACTCCAGTGAGACTATCTGCTCTTTCCAGTTTGTCAGTTGGACACACCATTGTTCTACTATTCTCACATTCTGATCACTTAAGCTACTCTCTCAGCACCCTTTCTCCCCCAGGACTTCAACCCCACACTATTGCATAAATGCTGCCTCATCCACACCTCACATTATCTCTGATGAAGAGTCATCTAGACATGTAACATTAACTTGCTCTCTCTCCATGACTGCTGCCTAACCCGCTGTGTTCTCCAGCATTTTTTGTTTCAGTCAAGAGGGAATCTAACCACTGCTGAATTTCCCACCCTCAACATCTTAGGGTTTGCTATTGATTTGAATCTGAACTTGATGTGGACAGTGTCTACAGGAGAAAATCAGATGTTATAAATTACCTTCTGTCTTCCAAAACGAGCTGCAAGAGCAACACTTCACCTGTCTGGATGAGTACAGATCCAGCAACACTCCAAACTTAACACCATCCAGACAAAGGAGAAAGTGAGGACTGCAGATGCTAGAGATCAGAGCTTAAAAATGTGTTGCTGGAAAAGCGCAGCAGGTGAGGCAGCATCAAAGGCGCAGGAGAATTGACATTTCAGGCATAAGCCCTTCTTTGATGCTGCCTGACCTGCTGCGCTTTTCCAGCAACACATTTTTAAGCACCATCCAGACAAAGCAACTTACTTAATTGGCATCCCATCCACTTCCTTAAACGTTAATCTTGTCTATTACTACTGCACAGGAGCAGCAATGGCCCTCATCTGTAAGATTTATGCGGAAACTCTGGAAAGCTTCCTTCAACAGTACCTTCCAAAACTGAAACCTCTGTCGCCTAGGTGACGAAACAACTAATTAGAAACAAAAACAGAAATTACTGGAACAATTTGGCAGAACCATTCTGAAGGAGGGTCACTGAACCCCAAACGTTGTCTCTATTTTCTCTTCACATATGCTGCCAGACCTACTGAATTTCTCCAGCAATTTGTTTTTGTTTTCCAGCATCTGCAATTCTTTGTTTTTTTTAAATTGAACACCAAACTTGATACTGTCCAATAGGAGGTAGTAACATAATACTGATATGGTAGCATGTTTGCCTCCAACATTTGAGAATTCAAGACCCCTATAGGACCTGAGCATAAAAGTCAAGTTTACAGCTGAAGTGAATTGAATTGAATTGTTGTTATGTGTACCAAGGCACAGTGAAAAGCTTCATCTTCTGAGCATGACAGGCAGATCACAGAGGTAAAAACAAGGTAAAAACAATGACTGCAGATGCTGAAAATCAAATACTGGATTAGTGGTGCTGGAAGAGCACAGCAGTTCAGGCAGCATCCAACGAGCAGCGAAATCAACGTTTCGGGCAAAAGCCCTTCATTCCTGATGAAGGGCTTTTGCCCGAAACGTTGATTTCGCTGCTCGTTGGATGCTGCCTGAACTGCTGTGCTCTTCCAGCACCACTAATCCAGGCAGATCACAGAGTTAAGTAGCGTAGATAAGTAAATAATAGGTATGCCATTAAGTTTAAAGAGTGTAGAACAATTGTAGGAAATAGGAAACCGAGATCTGCATGCAGGAGCTTGCAAGGACCACATCTGGCGCCATCTTGCTTTGTTCTGTTTACTACTAGTTGGCACAATTTGTTGGATGGGATATTAATAAGAGTACATGGCATTAGGTGCAGTATATTTGCATGAATTGAGGAGTGGCTGCCTAACAAAAAACAGAGAGTTAGGATAACTGGGGAATTTTCAGGATGGCAACCTGTAACTAGTGAAGCGCCATAGGAATTAGTGCTGAGACCATGATTATTTGAATATATATTACTGATTTGGTTGAGGAAATTTAATGTACTATAGCCAAATTAGCAGATGACAAATTTAGGTGAAAAGGCAAGTGGTGATGATGACCCAAAGAGTTTACAGATGGATGTGGATGGGTTAAGCAAATGGGCAAAAACTTGGCAGATGGAATACAATGTGGAAAAATGTGATGATGCATTTTGGCAGAGAGAATACAGAAAGAGAATAATATTTAACTAGTGAAAACTTGCAGAAAACTATGGAACAGAGGGGATTTGGTCTCCTCATCCATGAAATCACAAAAAAACTTGCAGAAAAAAAAACGGTTGGCCTTTATTTGAAAGGGAACCGGACTATAAAAGTAGGGAAGTTTGCTAAATACTGTGCTGGAATACGATGAACAGTTTTGGGACCCTTATCTAAGGAAAGATATAGCAACATTGCAAACAACCAAAAGTTGAACCTGAGTGACTGTCTAACAGGAGACTGTATTTTGAGGAGAGATTGTGTAAATTGAGTCTGTACAGTTGGAATTGAAAGAATGAGAAGCATCGCTATTGAAACATATAAAATTTCCTAGGAGTCTTGACAGGCTAGTTGTGGAAAAATTGTTTCCCCTTCTGGGAATGCTTAGGATCAGAGGGCATAGTTTCAGAATATGAGCTTATGCATTTCATACGCAGGTGAGAAGGATTTTCTTTTCTTTGAAAAGCTGGAGAATCTGTAGGTATTATTTTATCTCAGAGGGCTGTTGAGACTGATTTTTTTTTAGCATATTCAAGGCTGATATAAACATATTATTAATCAGTATGGGAATCAAACATCATGGGGGAAAGGCAAGATGGTGGATTTGAGGATTATCTGATTGGTCTTGATCTCATTGAAATGCAGAGCAGATTCAATGAGCTGAATGGCCTATTTCTGCTGCTACATATTATGGTCTTAGACCAACTTTTAGATTAGATTAGATTAGATTACTTACAGTGTGGAAACAGGCCCTTCGGCCCAACAAGTCCACACCGCCCCGCCGAAGCGCAACCCACCCATACCCCTACATCTACCCCTTACCTAACACTACGGGCAATTTAGCATGGCCAATTCACCTGACCTGCACATTTTTGGACTGTGGGAGGAAACCGGAGCACCTGGAGGAAACCCACGCAGCCCCGGGGAGAACGTGCAAACTCCACACAGTCAGGCGGGAATTGAACCCAGGTCTCTGGCGCTGTGAGGCAGCAGTGCTAACCACTGTGCCACCGTGCCACCACTATGTTTCTTTTTAGAATAATCTATATTAATTATCCTGTCTTTTTCAGTTAGTACTCTGATACTCCTCCCTTGCTCTTCAAATTTAGTAACCCTGTTTTGCAGGTTTTGAAAAACATACTACAATTCTTTTTGTTTGTCGTCCATAGAAAATCACTGTCAGAAGAGTTGTCAAAAATTTCGAAATTGCAGAAGTGCCACCTGCTTGAAACTATCAAGTGTTAGCAATCACTTGCATAAATTAAATTGTGAGCAGTGATTTTTGAAAAAAAATCAACTACGTTTTGGTGATGTGATGAATTTTACATATTTTTAGTAAACATTTCATCAAAGTAATCTGATAAGCAAGAGCAATATAGTAATTTCATATATTGGAAAATAATCTTTTCATGCAATTACTTCCATGAACAATTCTGAAACCAAAATTCCGAGATATGTTGGAGTTAGCGATATGCAATATTTGCAAGTGAATAGAAATATGAATTTAAGGTTTATAATTGGCTGCAATGTTCCATGTACCTAATGTGACCCACAAATGCAAAAGTTTACATAGCCAGCTTTAATTCTCACTTAAAGTGCTGTACTTCCTACTGGATTTCCTTAATACTAACTGAAAGCTCTCACTTAATTTGTTTAGTACTGTACATTGTGTATTTAAAGATGACTTAACTAAAGAACAGCTCATAATATCAAGAGCTCAACAAGAAAACTGAAAACCCAAAATACAATTATTCAACAATCAGCTCATGCATCTATGTATGGCACAAAGTACATCTCCTTGTTATATGCCTGAAATGTCGATTCTCCTGCTCCTCAGGTGCTGCCTGAGCAGCTGTTTTTCTGACTCTGATCTCCAGCAGCTGCAGTCCTCACTTTCTCCTCCTCGTTATATGAACATGTTCAAAGATAGTAAGTTCAATCACCTCCAGAAATATAAAAAAAATCACTATTAACAAAAGGTTGCAATTCAAATACATTTATTCTTGGATCAATATGACAGGGTTCTTGTGATTTTGATCCAGAGCAAGATATCCTTGACCAGCATCAGCCTGAAACTGTGTACATTCAAGGGATTTTTCACAGTTCATGATTATCTGCAAACTTAACAGCAATTTTGAGAACCTAAGTTTACAGAAATTGCTAAACCAGCCAGAAAAGTGCTGTAACAAATCACATCAAGTCTATCACTGATTTGTTGTAAATTATCACAAAGCACCAGTTTCCCCTTACTGCACCCCCCAACCAGTATTTAAACTATCAATGTCTCAAAGGTAAATCTTCTGGAACAATTAACAAATATGTTTCCCAACTTTATTGTATTCTCTAGGCAAGGAATGTATAGTATTGTTAAATTCCAAACATTAAACTGTGGCTTTTTCCAAAATAAAACACAAACACAAATGGGACATGTATACAATAGTTATTCATACTTAGATTTGGAACCAAATTTCAGCCCAATTAGGAGGCATGCAATCTGCATGGGTTCTGCCTTTTACTTAGAAGACAACTTCGTGTAGCTCTTGATCGTCTGGCAAATACACCATTCGTTGGTTTCAAAGCATCATCCTTATCTGCGGGAAGCAATATTGAATGTACCATCTCTGTCACTGCCAGGAAAGCAGTGAAGAGTGTCAAAAGTGCTCCAAACATGTATAACTTGACAACTTTTGAACTTGGTGTCTGGCCTTCAATAATCGCTTTGATCAAATTTATCCAGATACGACTGACACCCTTCATCACGTTTGTATGATCCAAGATTGATTTGCTGATTTAGTTCTTCAGAGGTATACAAAGGTCTACAAACATAAATTAATTAATTAATTCATCCAGTGTTAGCAAACAATAACTACAACATTTGTGCACAGTCTTTTCAGTTTTTTTAGATTAGATTAGGTTCCCCACAGTGTGGAAACAGACCCTTCGGCCCGACAAGTCCACACCAACCCTCCGAAGAGCAATCCACCCAGACCCATTCCCCTACAGTTTACCCCTGCACCTAACACTACGGGCAATTTAGCATGGCCAATTCACCTAACCTGCACATCGTTGGACTGTGGGTTAAATGCAATCTTTGAAATCTGGTACAGAGGGTATATAGACCCCAAGACTTCTGTCCCTCTTTGAAAAAATATTTTTTTATTCCACATCCTTTGACCAAATGTTTCACCACGCTCAAATAGCAGCTCTGCTCGGTTATCTTAGTAACATTTCTCACTTTGAGCTCAATCACTTAATTTTACAGTACAGATGGAGTATATTCGGCTTTTCCTATTGCTAATGGCAATCACCAAGAACAATTCTTCAGCCAGCAGGGAAACTAGCTGCCAGTGAACATTAGAAAATTATAAGTTTTCAATGGTATGGGAATTAAAATACGTCCTACACAGTGATGAGGGAGAAATAAATCTTCATTTCAAATCTGTGTCCTATATGGGATGTGGAGCCACAGAACAGCACAATCTGTAAAAGGCAGCCGCTGTATGAAAATGAGTAATTTAGCCTGAAGCAAGATGGGTTGCTCTTCTTGCCTTAATTGAAAAAGATTCTCTCAAATCATGAAATACTCACCGAAACCAGGAGACACATAAACGCATTCAGGCAAAGGCAAGTCAGGGCAGTGAACGGTGTTAATTTGGAAGGAGAAGCTGTTTGCCTCATGGCGTCATGCCGACCCTTTAAAAGCTACAGCGCTGTACCGGGCTTCTGGGTCAGCACCCAGCCCGAAGCCAAGAACAGGCAAATAGGACCCAAGCACCTCCTGCAACCCACTCCTCATTCGTGCTTACTTCCCCGGGAAGGAGTCACACCGGCAGCTCCTCACCAATCACAGGCCAGTACCAGCCTGGTCTCCATCATCTTCTGTCACCAATGCGGATTCCCGTCCAATCAGCTCTCTTCTGCATTGTGACGTTTGTAACCACGCCCCCCAGAATGTATCCCTTGGCCGTGCATCCCGTTCACAGTTGCTTGTGTGGCAACAGGTAGCATTCAGAATAAAACAAATAACAGTAAATGCTGAAAACTTGAAGCAAAACAACAAACTGCTGAAGAGGCTAAGCAAGTCTGAAGCAGGGTAACTGGACTCGAAACGTTACCTGCTGAGTTTTTCCAGCAATTGTAAGAGACTTAGCGCGGAAATAGAATCTTCGGTCCAATTTGTCCATGCCGATCCGATATCCTAAATTAACCTCGTCCCATTTGTCCCATGTCCCTCTAAACCCTTCCTCTTAATATACCCATGAAGATGCTTTTTAATTGTAATTGTTCTAATTGTACCAGCCTCCACCACTTCCTCTGGCAGCTCATTCCATACAATCTTGGTTTGAGGTATCACTGTGACAGTCAACTCTTATATATTGGAGATGCCTTGGACTGGGGTGGACAAAGTTAAAAATCACACAACACCAGATTATAGTCCAACAGGTTAGTGTGCTTCCAATTAAACCTGTTGGACTATAATCTGGTGTTGTGTGATTTTTAACTCTTATAAAGGCTGCTTGTGGGTCAGGTGGACCCACTTTATCAATACATTTAGAAGGCTCCTGCAGGAACACATTCAGGTCATTTGACCTAATTTTTTTGTTGTATGTTTTATGTGTTGTATGTTGTCAGTTGCCTAATTATACCTTTAAAGATCTGTCCCTTGCTCTGTTCTACGGTGTTCTTTCCGCACAATGGCCATGATGCTACCATCACTGAATTCCCCCACTGTCAACATCCTGGAGATTACCTCTGACCAAAAACTGACTCAATATAAATTCTCGATCAATGCTTACAAGGAAACTGCAAGGAAGTGGACATGAAGAGTGTTGGATCAGCCATGAGCCTTTTGAATGGCAAAGCAGGTTCAAGAGGCCAAACAGCCAAGAATATACCTATTTCTGACAGTAAAAAATTATTCAATGCAGCAATAAGATATCTTTTCATTCTCATTGACTTGGGAAGTCAGTGTTAGAAGAATGAAGAATTATTTGATGGAGGAATAGGTCCAGAGAAGATTATGACAACAGAATAAGTGTGTTAGCTGCAGGTAAGAATTTTCTTACATGTTTTCAAAGGCTCGATCCAGTGTTCAAATTCACATTTGAAATGGAACAATGAATTTCCTTTCATTGGTGTTGTAGTTGATAAATTGGTAGTGTAAATATATGGCTTACTCGAAAAACTGAAGGCTGGCTGCGACTGTGAATGTATTCAGCATTCAGAAGCCTGTGAAGACGCTGTGTAACCCACGCAGGAGGCGGTCACGTGACGTTCCGTTTCGCGCCCCGGAAGAGTGCGAGGCGGTCACGTGACGTTCCGTTTCACGCCCTGGAAGCGGGCCAAGGAGGTCACGTGATGCTCCGTTTCGCGCGCAAAAGAAGCTCACTTGGGGTCGGACATCCGGGAGTGCGAGGAGGTGGGGAATGGAGTCATATCAACAGCCAATGAGAAGATAATTCTATCTCAGTGTTTGTATGACGCTTTTTATTGTATAAAAGACTGGGGCAGGGACAGAACGAGGTCTTACTTTTTGAACTGGCACACGTGGTAGTTTGTCAGGGAAAAAGGGTTTAGATCCAGCGCTCTGAATGCTTTGTCCACTTACTGTTTAAAATAAATTAAGAGTGTGAGACTGAATATCTTCTCCTATTGCTTCATTTAAAAGAACACGCAGGACTCGGCTCACACATAGAAGAAAGTAAATTGGTAGATTGAGCCAAGGTCCTACAATTTGGTGAGCCTGATGTGATGAAGACGGAGAAGTGACGTAAAGAGAGAAAAATAGAAACAATAGACAACTGACATCTGATGACAACAATAAGCGGCGCCGCATAAAAAAAAGTGAGCAGACACCTGTTTATATCGAAGTTCTGCAATTGGAGATACTAAATTGATTGTTGTCATTATACTGCAAGTGTCCTAGTAAGAGTAAGTGGACAAAGTATTGATTATAGTACGTACAGGTTTAAAGTCCCTTGGGGTTAGAGTCCTCATAAAAGCAACAAGGTACGTACGGGTTTAAAGTCCCTTGGGGTTAGAGTCCCCATAAAAGCAACAAGGTATGTATGGGTGAGGAGGTTTAAAGTCCATTGAGCAGGATCTCATAAAAGCAACGCTCACAAATTTTGGTTTATGATTGATGTGTTGTAAGTTTTAAGAATTATATTGGGGAATGTACAGAGGGTGGTATAAAAGCCAGTAGTGTTTTGAAGACAGATGGTGGTGTGTCAGTGAGAGAGAATTGGGTTGGTTGCTTGATTATATTTATATCTAAACCAACTGACTACTGGACGGGAAGATTAAAACAAAAATACATAAAATGGAAGGGGAGTTTGATAAAGAGTATGAAGAATACGGAGGGTGTTCTTCCGATTTAAAGTTGCCCGTAAAATAGCAGTGGGGAAAAGCCAGAAGTCAGTTAGTCAGTGGGCTTGCAAGGAACAAACAAAAAACAATGATGGAGAAATATGATAAGATTTGGGAGGAATTACAGAAACAGGGCAAAGTCCCTAAGGATGAGGAGAGGAAGAAATTGTCACTGTTTTTGGGAAAAGTAGAAGAGCAAGCTAAATTAGAAGTAGAAGAGCATATGAAGGGAAAGAAAGGGTCAATATTACTTAGAAGAAAGTGGACAAAAGAAGGTGAGGAGAAAGAAGAGAGGAGGATTCATCTGCATAACATGACGTTAGCCTGTATGGCAGTAGAAATATTACAAAAGAGAGTAGGTGGTACCTCTACAATAGAATTGACAAAGGAGACAGAGAAGGCAGGACCATCTGCGCCAATATATCCTAAATTGCCCGTGGTACAATCACCGCCCCCAAATCCTGTAATACAAATGCCACTTATGTATGTTCAAGAAGGGGTGTTAGATGTGCAAGAAGTAGGAACAAGAGAGTATAACGTAGTAAAACAGAGACTGGCGGAAGCTGTAGAAGAAAGTATCAGAAAAGTAAAAAAGTTAACATTAGAAGTTGATCAGAGGTTTAAGGAAGCAGAGGAGGCAAATAGGGTGATGATGACGCACAGTAGAAATAAAGAACAGCCAAAACAGGGGAGATGTTTAGCAGTACAGGAGCCAGAGGCTCATTCGACATCATATAGTGCTGAGAATGAGAAGAGGGGAAGATTACATGATTCAGGTCAGTTATTGGATGATGGGTTCTCAGCCAGAAGATGGAGAGATTTGAGGGAAGAATGGGATAGAGAGAGATTGGATGGGGAGGAGTCCAAAAGTAGTATAGATATTGAGGATGAAGAATCCCTGACAGACGATTATCCAAACACCTATCCAGTCACTTTGAAAGGCTCACTCACAATGCATACCGAACATGGTCCTTCACTGAAGTCCCTACCTGAATCAAGTTACAACCTGCGTCAAAGAGACACATTACGACAACCTATAAAGTATCAGCACCACCAAATGCCATTGATTTACAAAGGCTGTTATCTGGGGAATGTTTATCAGCCCTTCACATATACTGATATGAACTGCATCCTGGATAAAATGCCCCCACCCATGGAGGGAGGTGGGCCCTGGATGACTAAATTTTCCCAATATACATTAGGCTACAAGTTAGCTATGGGTGACTGGAGAGCATTGTTGGGTAAGCAATCGAGTATGTGGGAAATACAGCAGATTGAAGTGTCTGCGGGGACCACCTTATTACCTGATTCTGACCCATTTGCACAGCATGTCACCTGTGTGGGAAGGGCAATGAGGGAGAGATTCCCGATTCCACCGGGAGCGATGCACTCACTCACCTTCACAATGAAGGAGGGTGAGGATATGTCTACCTTTTTGGCTAGGTGTAAGGACAAGTGGACAGATACTGCGGGGAGCCATCCATGGTCGGGTCAGCTACAGACCACATTATTTAGGAATGCCGTTATGGCAGGGATGCCTAAGGAAGTAAAAGAGGCAATAGAAAGTAATCCCGATATCCCAGGTTGTTCTACAGAACAGTGGGAGAAACACTTGACGCACCACATGAATCGTTACAAGACGAAACAGGATGAAGATAATAAGAGTAATGAGTCAGCTCAAGTGCAGTTGTTAAAGTTACAGCTCGATGAGGCTAGGAGGAAGGTTAATGATATAAAGAAGGCCTCCCAAAAGACGACAAGTCAGTTGGTTCAGCAACCGTCGCCACAAAACAACTTGCCGAGTTCAGACCCAACATTTGATTGGATGCCACCCTACCCCCAATATGGGGGCAGGCCTATAGGTGTTCCTTGAGGAATACGTGGTAGAGGAAGGGGCCGCGGGGGATTCAGAGGTCAGCCATCCAACACCTGTTTTGAATGTGGCCAACCTGGGCATTGGAGAAGAACTTGTCCCCTGTTGTGGGGACCCCAGGGAGGTCCAGGATTGATCAGTGCAAATACGTCACACCAATCACATTTGATTTAATAGACCACACTCCGATTTGGCAGAGACAATATTCACATAAACCAGAGGCTGAAGCCTGCATCGCCGACACAATTTAAGGATTGTTAGCAGCAGGGGTGCTGGAACCCTCCCAGTCAGCCTGGAACGCTCCTATCTTACCTGTAGAGAAGCAGAATACAGGCAAATATAGGATGGCGCATGATCTGAGACGGATTAATAGTGTCGTTTCTACTCCAACAGTTCCAGTCCCAAACCCTTACACTGCAATGTCTGTGCTGACACCTGACCATA